>NC_134549.1:11960945-12585945 GCF_050624435.1 Tenrec ecaudatus
GTGGTGAGAGCTGGCTGGAGCTCACTGACGGCTCCTCAGGGACTGCAAAGCCGAGACCCAGGCTCCACTGCAGGTGGAATGTTTGATCTGCCGGGCTGTGAGCGGGAGCGGGGAGGCCCCTCGGACAGCTGCACAGACAGCTGCGCGACACTGCAGGGAACAATGGTGTTCGCTCTCCGCCCTGATCTGAGCTCAGAAACCCGCGGACCGTAGTGGCTTCGTGCGAAACCGCAGGGGGTAATGGAGCCCGCAAAGGAGGTTTGGCACGAAACCGCAGGGGGCAATGGCGCCCTTCCTTGCTCAGGCTCAGAGTCGCCGCCGCCGGGGTCCCCGCAGCATCCTGCGGAGGGCACCTACTCTTGTGCCTTGCGCAGGGAGGGGCCCTTGGTGGGCAGACTCAGCAGCGCTGGGCGCGGCGCTCTGCGGAAGCTCAGGGTCCGGGACAGGCGCGGGTTGGGCTATGGCTCCTGTTGGCGGGAAGTGCTCAGCGCAGGGTCCCCGCCAGGAGTGGAGCTGGTGCTAGGCTGCCAGGGCCTGGCGGGGGCGTGCGGGGGTGGGAGGCCGGCGCACGGAGGGCAGCTGGAGAGGTCCGCGGCAGCGGTGCGGGTGGATGGTCACCCGTGGGGGTCGCCAGACAACCCGCGGGTCCGCTCCCCTGAGCTTGGATGAATGGAGGAAGGGACGTGGGCCCGAGGGCAGATCGCTGCCCTGCGGGGAGAGGGGAACTGCGGGAGAGGAAAGCTTCTTTCATAAAGATGATGCCCAGAGAGAGAACCTTCTGTCTTAAAGATGATGCCCAGGCAGAGAACCTTCATTCAAAAAGATGATGCCCAGTCATAGAACCTTCATTCATAAAGATGATGCCAGTTAGAGAACCTTCTTGGTAAAGATGATGCCCAGGTAGAGAACCTTCATTCATAAAGATGATGCACAGAGAGAGAACTTTCATTCATAAAGATGATGCCAAGTAGAGAACCTTCATTCATAAAGATGATTCCCAGAGAGAGAACATACTTTCATAAAGAGGATGCCCAGAGATAAAACTTTTATTAATAAAGGTGATGCCCAGAGAAAGAGCCTTCTTCATAAAGATGTTACCCAGGCCGAGAACCTTCTTTCATAAAGGTGATGCCCAGAGAGAGAACAGTCATTCATAAAGATGATTCCCAGGCAGAGAACCTTCATTCATTAAGATGATACCAGATAGAGAACCTTGTTTCAAAAGGATGATGCCTAGAGAGCCTACCTTCATTCATAAAGATGATGCCCAGGTAGAGAACCTTCTTCGTAGAGATGATGCCCAGGCAGAGAACTTTCTTTCATAAAGATGATGCCCAGAGAGAGAACCTTCATTCATAAAGATGATGCCTCAAGTGAGAACCTTGTTTCATAAAGATGATGCCCAGAGCGAGAACCTTCATTCATAAAGATGAAGCCCAGAGAGAGAACCTTCATTCATATAGATGATGCCCAGAGAGACAACTTTTAATCATATAGATGAAAGCCAGGTAGAGAACATTGTTTCATAAAGATGACGCCCAGAGAGAGAAACTTCAATCATAAAGATGATTCCAAGATAGAGATGCTTCTTCGTAAAGATGATGACCAGGCAGAGATCCTTGTTTCATAAAGATGATGCCCAGAGAGAGAACCTTCATTCATAAAGTTGATGCCCAGATAGAGAACCTTCTTTCATAAAGTAGATTCCCAAACAGAGAAATTTCTTTCATAGAGATGATTCCCAGAGAACATTCTTTCTTGAAGATGATGCCCAGAGAGAGAGCCTTTATTCCTAAAGATGATGCACAGAGACGGAACATTCATTCATATAGCTGATGACCAGGCAGAGAACCGTGTTTCATAAACATGATGCCCAGGCAGAGAACCTTCATTCATAACGATTATACAGGGAGAGAACCTGGTTTCATAAAGATATTACCCAGACAGTACCTTCATTCATAAAGATGATTCACAGGCAGAGAACGTACTTTCGTAAAAATGATGCCAGGGCAAAAAACCTTTTTTCATAAATATCATGCCCAGAGAGAGAACCTTGTTTCATTAAGATGATGCCCAGAGAGAAAACCTTCATTCATAAAGGTGATGCCCAGGCAGAGAACCTTTCGTAAAGATGATGCCCAGGCAGAGAACTTTCATTCTTATAGATGATGCCCAGAGGGAGACCTTCTTTCATGAAGATGATGCCCAGAGAGAGAACCTTCTTTCTTAAAGATGATGCCCAGGCAGAGAACCTTCATTCATAACGATGATGCCAAATCAGAGAAGCTTCATTCATAAAGATGATGCCCAGGGAGAGAACCTTCTGTCTTAAAGATGATGCCCAGAGAAAGAACCTTCATTCATAAAGATGATGCCCAGAGAGAGAACCTTCATTCATGAAGATGATGTCCAGAGACCCTACATTCATAAAAAGAAGGCCAGAGGGAGAACCTTCATCAAGAAACATGATGCCCAGAGAGAGAACCTTCTTTCATAAAGATGATGCCCAGATAAGAACCTTCATTCATGAAGTTGATGCCCAGAGAGAGAACCTTCTTTCATAAAGTTGATGCCCAGAGAGAGAACGTTTCGTAAGGATGATGCTAAGACCTAGAACCTTATTTCATAAATAGGATGCCCAGAGAGTGAACTTTCATTCATAAACATGATGCCCAGGCAGAGAACCTTCATTCATAACGATTATACCGGAGAGAGAACCTGGTTTCATAAAGATATTACCCAGACAGTACCTTCATTCATAAAGATGATGCCCAGGCAGAGAAAGTACTTTGGTCAAGATGATGCCCAGGCAGAAAACCTTCTTTCATAAAGATGATGCCCAGAGAACCTACATTCATAAAATGATGCCCAGAGAGAGAACCTTTATTCATAAAGATGATGCCCAGAGAGATAATCTTTATTCACATATATGATGCCCAGAGAGAGCCTTCATTCATTTAGATGATGCCCAGGCAGAGAACTTTAATTCATAAAGATGATCCCCAGGCAGAGAATCTTTCGTAAAGATGATGCCCAGAACTAGAACCTTATTTCATAAAGAGGATGCCCAGAAGAGAAGCTTTATTCATAAAGATGTTGCCCAGGCAGAGAACCTTCATTCATAAAGATGATGCCCAGAGAGAGAACCTTCTATCATAAAGATGATGCCTAGAGGGAGAACTTTCATTCATAAAGATGATGCCCAAGAGAACCTTCTTTCATAAAGATGAAGCCCTGAGAGAATCTTAATTCATAAAGATGATTCCCAAAGAGAGAACCTTCTTTCATAAAGATGATGCCCAGAGATAGAACCTTCTGTCTTAAAGATGATGCCCAGGCAGAGAACCTTCATTCAAAAAGATGATGCCCAGTCATAGAACCTTCATTCATAAAGATGATGCCAGTTAGAGAACCTTCTTGGTAAAGATGATGCCCAGGTAGAGAACCTTCATTCATAAAGATGATGCACAGAGAGAGAACCTTCATTCATAAAGATGATGCCAAGTAGAGAACCTTCATTCATAAAGATGATTCCCAGAGAGAGAACATACTTTCATAAAGAGGATGCCCAGAGATAAAACTTTTATTAATAAAGGTGATGCCCAGAGAAAGAGCCTTCTTCATAAAGATGTTACCCAGGCCGAGAACCTTCTTTCATAAAGGTGATGCCCAGAGAGAGAACAGTCATTCATAAAGATGATTCCCAGGCAGAGAACCTTCATTCATTAAGATGATACCAGATAGAGAACCTTGTTTCAAAAGGATGATGCCTAGAGAGCCTACCTTCATTCATAAAGATGATGCCCAGGTAGAGAACCTTCTTCGTAGAGATGATGCCCAGGCAGAGAACTTTCTTTCATAAAGATGATGCCCAGAGAGAGAACCTTCATTCATAAAGATGATGCCTCAAGTGAGAACCTTGTTTCATAAAGATGATGCCCAGAGCGAGAACCTTCATTCATAAAGATGAAGCCCAGAGAGAGAACCTTCATTCATATAGATGATGCCCAGAGAGACAACTTTTAATCATATAGATGAAAGCCAGGTAGAGAACATTGTTTCATAAAGATGACGCCCAGAGAGAGAAACTTCAATCATAAAGATGATTCCAAGATAGAGATGCTTCTTCGTAAAGATGATGACCAGGCAGAGATCCTTGTTTCATAAAGATGATGCCCAGAGAGAGAACCTTCATTCATAAAGTTGATGCCCAGATAGAGAACCTTCTTTCATAAAGTAGATTCCCAAACAGAGAAATTTCTTTCATAGAGATGATTCCCAGAGAACATTCTTTCTTGAAGATGATGCCCAGAGAGAGAGCCTTTATTCCTAAAGATGATGCACAGAGACGGAACATTCATTCATATAGCTGATGACCAGGCAGAGAACCGTGTTTCATAAACATGATGCCCAGGCAGAGAACCTTCATTCATAACGATTATACAGGGAGAGAACCTGGTTTCATAAAGATATTACCCAGACAGTACCTTCATTCATAAAGATGATTCACAGGCAGAGAACGTACTTTCGTAAAAATGATGCCAGGGCAAAAAACCTTTTTTCATAAATATCATGCCCAGAGAGAGAACCTTGTTTCATTAAGATGATGCCCAGAGAGAAAACCTTCATTCATAAAGGTGATGCCCAGGCAGAGAACCTTTCGTAAAGATGATGCCCAGGCAGAGAACTTTCATTCTTATAGATGATGCCCAGAGGGAGACCTTCTTTCATGAAGATGATGCCCAGAGAGAGAACCTTCTTTCTTAAAGATGATGCCCAGGCAGAGAACCTTCATTCATAACGATGATGCCAAATCAGAGAAGCTTCATTCATAAAGATGATGCCCAGGGAGAGAACCTTCTGTCTTAAAGATGATGCCCAGAGAAAGAACCTTCATTCATAAAGATGATGCCCAGAGAGAGAACCTTCATTCATGAAGATGATGTCCAGAGACCCTACATTCATAAAAAGAAGGCCAGAGGGAGAACCTTCATCAAGAAACATGATGCCCAGAGAGAGAACCTTCTTTCATAAAGATGATGCCCAGATAAGAACCTTCATTCATGAAGTTGATGCCCAGAGAGAGAACCTTCTTTCATAAAGTTGATGCCCAGAGAGAGAACGTTTCGTAAGGATGATGCTAAGACCTAGAACCTTATTTCATAAATAGGATGCCCAGAGAGTGAACTTTCATTCATAAACATGATGCCCAGGCAGAGAACCTTCATTCATAACGATTATACCGGAGAGAGAACCTGGTTTCATAAAGATATTACCCAGACAGTACCTTCATTCATAAAGATGATGCCCAGGCAGAGAAAGTACTTTGGTCAAGATGATGCCCAGGCAGAAAACCTTCTTTCATAAAGATGATGCCCAGAGAACCTACATTCATAAAATGATGCCCAGAGAGAGAACCTTTATTCATAAAGATGATGCCCAGAGAGATAATCTTTATTCACATATATGATGCCCAGAGAGAGCCTTCATTCATTTAGATGATGCCCAGGCAGAGAACTTTAATTCATAAAGATGATCCCCAGGCAGAGAATCTTTCGTAAAGATGATGCCCAGAACTAGAACCTTATTTCATAAAGAGGATGCCCAGAAGAGAAGCTTTATTCATAAAGATGTTGCCCAGGCAGAGAACCTTCATTCATAAAGATGATGCCCAGAGAGAGAACCTTCTATCATAAAGATGATGCCTAGAGGGAGAACTTTCATTCATAAAGATGATGCCCAAGAGAACCTTCTTTCATAAAGATGAAGCCCTGAGAGAATCTTAATTCATAAAGATGATTCCCAAAGAGAGAACCTTCTTTCATAAAGATGATGCCCAGAGATAGAACCTTCATTCATAAAGATGATGACCAGACAGAGGACATTCATTCATAAAGATGATGTCCACCAGAGAACCTTGTTTCATAAAGATGATACCCAGAGAGAGTACCTTCATTCATAAATATGATTCCCAGCAGAGAATGTACTTTCGTAAAGATGATGACAAGGTAAAAAACCTTTTTTCATAAAGATCATGCCCAGAGAGAGAACTTTGTTTCATTAAGATGATGCCCAGAGAGAAAACCTTCATTCATAAAGATGATGCCCAGGCAGAGAACCTTTTGTAAAGATGATGCCCTGGCAGAGAACTTTCATTCTTATAGATGATGCCCAGAAGGAGACCTTCTTTCATGAAGATGATGCCCAGAGAGAGAACCTTCTTTCTTAAAGATGATGCCCCGGCAGAGAAACTTCATTCATAATGATGATGCCAAATCAGAGAAGGATCTTTCATAAAGATGATGCCCAGAGAGAGAACCTTCTGTCTTAAAGATGATGCCCAGAGAAAGAACCTTCATTCATAAAGATGATGCCCAGAGAGAGAACCTTCATTCATTAAGATGATATCCAGAGAGAGAACCTTCTTTCATAAAGATGATGCCCAGAGTAAAAACCTTCATTCATGAAGTTGATGCCCAGAGAGAGTACCTTCTTTCATAAAGTTGATGCCCAGAGAGAGAACGTTTCGTAAAGATGATGCTCAGACCTAGAATCTTATTTCATAATTAGGATGCCCAGAGAGAGAACCTTTATTCATAAAGATGATGCCCAGAGAGAGAACCTTCTTTCATAAAGATGATGTCCAGAGAGAGAACCTTGTTTCATAAAGATGATGCCAAGAGAGAGTACCTTCATTCATAAAGTTGATGCGCAGAGAGAAAACGTTCTTTCATAATATGATGCCCAAGAGAGAACCTTCTTTCATAGAGTTGATGCCCAGAGAGAAAACATTCTATCATAAGTTGATGCCCAAGAGAGAACCTTCATTCATAAAGATGATGCGCAGAGAGAACCTTCATTCATAAAGATGATGCCCAGAGAGAGAACATTCATTCATAGAGATGATGCCCAGAGAGTGAACCTTCATTCATAAACTTGATGCCCAGGCAGAGAACCTTCATTCATAACGATTATACCAGAGAGAGAACCTGGTTTCATACAGATATTACCCAGAGCGTACCTTCATTCATAAAGATGATGCCCAGGTAGAGAAAGTACTTTTGTCAAGATGATGCCCAGGCAGAAAACCATCTTTCATAAAGATGATGCCCAGAAAACCTACATTCATAAAATGATGCCCAGAGAGAGAAACTTTATTCATAAATGTGAAGCCCAGAGAGATAATTTTTGTTCATATATATGATGCCCAGAGAGAGCCTTCATTCATTAAGATGATGCCCAGGCAGAGAACTTTCATTCATAAAGATGATGCCAAATCAGAGAAGCTTCTTTCATAACGATGATGCCAATAGGGAGAACCTTCTGTCTTAAAGATGATGCCCAGAGAAAGAACCTTCATTCATAAAGATGATGCCCAGAGAGAGAACCTTCATTCATGAAGATGATGTCCAGAGACCCTACTCTCATAAAATGAAGGCCAGAGGGAGAACCTTCATCAAGAATGATGATGCCCAGAGAGAGAACCTTCATTCATGAAGATGATGTCCAGAGAGAGAATCTTCTTTCATAAGGATGATGCCCAGAGTAAGAACCTTCATTCATAAAGTTGATGCCCAGAGAGAGAACCTTCTTTCATAAACTTGATGCCCAGAGAGAGAACGTTTCGTAAAGATGATGCTCAGACCTAGAATCTTATTTCATAAATAGGATGCCCAGAGAGAGAACCTTTATTCATAAATATGATGCCCAGAGAGAGAACCTTCTTTCATAAAGATGATGCCCTGAGAGAGAACCTTCATTCATAAACATGATGCCAAGAGAACCTACATTCATAAAATGAAGGCCAGAGGGAGAACCTTCATCAATAAAGATGATTCCCAGAGAGAGAACCTTCTTTCATAAAGATGATGCCCAGAGAGAGAGCCTTCATTCATAAAGATGATGTCCAGAGAGAGAACCTTGTTTCATAAAGATGATGCCAAGAGAGAGTACCTTCATTCATAAAGTTGATGCCCAGAGAGAAAACGTTCTTTCATAATTTGATGCCCAAGATAGAACTTTCTTTCATAAAGTTGATGCCCAGAGAGAAAACATTCTATCATAAGTTGATGCCCAAGAGTGAACCTTCATTCATAAAGATGATGCGCAGAGAGAGAACCTTCATTCATAAAGATGATGCCCAGGGAGAGAACCTTCATTCATAGAGATGATGCCCAGAGAGTGAACCTTCATTCATAAACTTGATGCCCAGGCAGAGAACCTTCATTCATAACGATTATACCGGAGAGAGAACCTGGTTTCATACAGATATTACCCAGAGAGTACCTTCATTCATAAAGTTGATGCCCAGAGAGAAAACATTCTATCATAAGTTGATGCCCAAGAGAGAACCTTCATTCATAAAGATGATGCGCAGAGAGAGAACCTTCATTCATAAAGATGATGCCCAGAGAGAGAACCTTCATTCATAGAGATGATGCCCAGAGAGTGAACCTTCATTCATAAACTTGATGCCGAGGCAGAGAACCTTCATTCATAACGATTATACCGGAGAGAGAACCTGGTTTCATACAGATATTACCCAGAGAGTACCTTCATTCATAAAGGTGATGCCCAGGCAGAGAAAGTACTTTCATAAAGATGATGCCCAGGCAGAAAACCTTCTTTCATAAAGATGATGCCCAGAGAACCTACATTCATAAAATGATACCCAGAGAGAGAACCTTTATTCATAAAGATGATGCCCAGAGAGATAATCTTCATTCATATATATGATGCCCAGACAGAGAATCTTGTTTCTTAAAGATGATGTCGAGAGAGGGAACCTTCATTCATAGAGATGATCCCCAGGCAGAGAACCTTTCGTAATGATGATGCCAAGGCAGAGAACCTTATTTCATAAAGAGGATGCCCAGAGAGAGAACCTTCATTCATAAAGAAGATGTCCAGGCAGAGAACCTTCATTCATAAACATGATGCCCAGTCAGAGAACCTTCATTCATAAAGATGATTCCCAGACAGAGGACATTCATTCATAAAGATGATGTCCACCAGAGAACATTGTTTCATAAAGATGATACCCACAGAGAGTACCTTCATTAATAAAGATGATTCCCAGGCAGAGAAAGTAATTTCGTAAGATGATGCCCAGGCAGAAAACCTTCTTTCATAAAGATGATGCCCAGAGAGAGATACTTCATCCATATATATGATGCCCAGACAGAGTATCTTGTTTCATAAAGATGATGCCCAGAGAGAGAACCTTCATTCATAAAGATGATGCCCAAGCAGATAACCTTTCGTAAAGATGATGCCCAGGTAGAGAACATTCATTCATATAGATGATGCGCAGAGAGAGACCTTCTTTCTTAAAGATGATGCACAGGCATAGAACCTACTTTCATAAAGATGATGCCCAGGCAGAAAACCTTCTTTCATAAAGATGATGCCCAGAGAGAGATACTTCATTCATATATATGATGCCCAGACAGAGAATCTTGTTTCATAAAGATGATGCCCCGAGAGAGGACCTTCTTTCATAAAGATGATGCCCAGGCAGAGATCCTTCATTCATAAAGATAATGCCAAGGCAGAGAACCTTCATCAATAAAGATGATGCCCAGAAAGAGAACCTTCATTCATAAAGATGTTACCAGAGAAAGAACCTTGTTTCATAAAGATGATGCCCAGAGAGTGTACCTTCATTCATAAAGATGATGTCCACCAGAGAACCTTGTTTCATAAAGATGATGCCAAGAGAGAGTACCTTCATTCATAAAGTTGATGCCCAGAGAGAAAACGTTCTTTCATAATTTGATGCCCAAGATAGAACTTTCTTTCATAAAGTTGATGCCCAGAGAGAAAACATTCTATCATAAGTTGATGCCCAAGAGAGAACCTTCATTCATAAAGATGATGCGCAGAGAGAGAACCTTCATTCATAAAGATGATGCCCAGAGAGAGAACCTTCATTCATGAAGATGATGTCCAGAGACCCTACTCTCATAAAATGAAGGCCAGAGGGAGAACCTTCATCAAGAATGATGATGCCCAGAGAGAGAACCTTCATTCATGAAGATGATGTCCAGAGAGAGAATCTTCTTTCATAAGGATGATGCCCAGAGTAAGAACCTTCATTCATGAAGTTGATGCCCAGAGAGAGAACCTTCTTTCATAAACTTGATGCCCAGAGAGAGAACGTTTCGTAAAGATGATGCTCAGACCTAGAATCTTATTTCATAAATAGGATGCCCAGAGAGAGAACCTTTATTCATAAAGATGATGCCCAGAGAGAGAACCTTCTTTCATAAAGATGATGCCCTGAGAGAGAACCTTCATTCATAAACATGATGCCAAGAGAACCTACATTCATAAAATGAAGGCCAGAGGGAGAACCTTCATCAATAAAGATGATTCCCAGAGAGAGAACCTTCTTTCATAAAGATGATGCCCAGAGAGAGAGCCTTCATTCATAAAGATGATGTCCAGAGAGAGAACCTTGTTTCATAAAGATGATGCCAAGAGAGAGTACCTTCATTCATAAAGTTGATGCCCAGAGAGAAAACGTTCTTTCATAATTTGATGCCCAAGATAGAACTTTCTTTCATAAAGTTGATGCCCAGAGAGAAAACATTCTATCATAAGTTGATGCCCAAGAGTGAACCTTCATTCATAAAGATGATGCGCAGAGAGAGAACCTTCATTCATAAAGATGATGCCCAGGGAGAGAACCTTCATTCATAGAGATGATGCCCAGAGAGTGAACCTTCATTCATAAACTTGATGCCCAGGCAGAGAACCTTCATTCATAACGATTATACCGGAGAGAGAACCTGGTTTCATACAGATATTACCCAGAGAGTACCTTCATTCATAAAGTTGATGCCCAGAGAGAAAACATTCTATCATAAGTTGATGCCCAAGAGAGAACCTTCATTCATAAAGATGATGCGCAGAGAGAGAACCTTCATTCATAAAGATGATGCCCAGAGAGAGAACCTTCATTCATAGAGATGATGCCCAGAGAGTGAACCTTCATTCATAAACTTGATGCCGAGGCAGAGAACCTTCATTCATAACGATTATACCGGAGAGAGAACCTGGTTTCATACAGATATTACCCAGAGAGTACCTTCATTCATAAAGGTGATGCCCAGGCAGAGAAAGTACTTTCATAAAGATGATGCCCAGGCAGAAAACCTTCTTTCATAAAGATGATGCCCAGAGAACCTACATTCATAAAATGATACCCAGAGAGAGAACCTTTATTCATAAAGATGATGCCCAGAGAGATAATCTTCATTCATATATATGATGCCCAGACAGAGAATCTTGTTTCTTAAAGATGATGTCGAGAGAGGGAACCTTCATTCATAAAGATGATCCCCAGGCAGAGAACCTTTCATAATGATGATGCCAAGGCAGAGAACCTTATTTCATAAAGAGGATGCCCAGAGAGAGAACCTTCATTCATAAAGAAGATGTCCAGGCAGAGAACCTTCATTCATAAACATGATGCCCAGTCAGAGAACCTTCATTCATAAAGATGATTCCCAGACAGAGGACATTCATTCATAAAGATGATGTCCACCAGAGAACATTGTTTCATAAAGATGATACCCACAGAGAGTACCTTCATTAATAAAGATGATTCCCAGGCAGAGAAAGTACTTTCGTAAGATGATGCCCAGGCAGAAAACCTTCTTTCATAAAGATGATGCCCAGAGAGAGATACTTCATCCATATATATGATGCCCAGACAGAGTATCTTGTTTCATAAAGATGATGCCCAGAGAGAGAACCTTCATTCATAAAGATGATGCCCAAGCAGATAACCTTTCGTAAAGATGATGCCCAGGTAGAGAACATTCATTCATATAGATGATGCGCAGAGAGAGACCTTCTTTCTTAAAGATGATGCACAGGCATAGAACCTACTTTCATAAAGATGATGCCCAGGCAGAAAACCTTCTTTCATAAAGATGATGCCCAGAGAGAGATACTTCATTCATATATATGATGCCCAGACAGAGAATCTTGTTTCATAAAGATGATGCCCCGAGAGAGGACCTTCTTTCATAAAGATGATGCCCAGGCAGAGATCCTTCATTCATAAAGATAATGCCAAGGCAGAGAACCTTCATCAATAAAGATGATGCCCAGAAAGAGAACCTTCATTCATAAAGATGTTACCAGAGAAAGAACCTTGTTTCATAAAGATGATGCCCAGAGAGTGTACCTTCATTCATAAAGATGATGTCCACCAGAGAACCTTGTTTCATAAAGATGATGCCAAGAGAGAGTACCTTCATTCATAAAGTTGATGCCCAGAGAGAAAACGTTCTTTCATAATTTGATGCCCAAGATAGAACTTTCTTTCATAAAGTTGATGCCCAGAGAGAAAACATTCTATCATAAGTTGATGCCCAAGAGAGAACCTTCATTCATAAAGATGATGCGCAGAGAGAGAACCTTCATTCATAAAGATGATGCCCAGAGAGAGAACCTTCATTCATGAAGATGATGTCCAGAGACCCTACTCTCATAAAATGAAGGCCAGAGGGAGAACCTTCATCAAGAATGATGATGCCCAGAGAGAGAACCTTCATTCATGAAGATGATGTCCAGAGAGAGAATCTTCTTTCATAAGGATGATGCCCAGAGTAAGAACCTTCATTCATGAAGTTGATGCCCAGAGAGAGAACCTTCTTTCATAAACTTGATGCCCAGAGAGAGAACGTTTCGTAAAGATGATGCTCAGACCTAGAATCTTATTTCATAAATAGGATGCCCAGAGAGAGAACCTTTATTCATAAAGATGATGCCCAGAGAGAGAACCTTCTTTCATAAAGATGATGCCCTGAGAGAGAACCTTCATTCATAAACATGATGCCAAGAGAACCTACATTCATAAAATGAAGGCCAGAGGGAGAACCTTCATCAATAAAGATGATTCCCAGAGAGAGAACCTTCTTTCATAAAGATGATGCCCAGAGAGAGAGCCTTCATTCATAAAGATGATGTCCAGAGAGAGAACCTTGTTTCATAAAGATGATGCCAAGAGAGAGTACCTTCATTCATAAAGTTGATGCCCAGAGAGAAAACGTTCTTTCATAATTTGATGCCCAAGATAGAACTTTCTTTCATAAAGTTGATGCCCAGAGAGAAAACATTCTATCATAAGTTGATGCCCAAGAGTGAACCTTCATTCATAAAGATGATGCGCAGAGAGAGAACCTTCATTCATAAAGATGATGCCCAGGGAGAGAACCTTCATTCATAGAGATGATGCCCAGAGAGTGAACCTTCATTCATAAACTTGATGCCCAGGCAGAGAACCTTCATTCATAACGATTATACCGGAGAGAGAACCTGGTTTCATACAGATATTACCCAGAGAGTACCTTCATTCATAAAGTTGATGCCCAGAGAGAAAACATTCTATCATAAGTTGATGCCCAAGAGAGAACCTTCATTCATAAAGATGATGCGCAGAGAGAGAACCTTCATTCATAAAGATGATGCCCAGAGAGAGAACCTTCATTCATAGAGATGATGCCCAGAGAGTGAACCTTCATTCATAAACTTGATGCCGAGGCAGAGAACCTTCATTCATAACGATTATACCGGAGAGAGAACCTGGTTTCATACAGATATTACCCAGAGAGTACCTTCATTCATAAAGGTGATGCCCAGGCAGAGAAAGTACTTTCATAAAGATGATGCCCAGGCAGAAAACCTTCTTTCATAAAGATGATGCCCAGAGAACCTACATTCATAAAATGATACCCAGAGAGAGAACCTTTATTCATAAAGATGATGCCCAGAGAGATAATCTTCATTCATATATATGATGCCCAGACAGAGAATCTTGTTTCTTAAAGATGATGTCGAGAGAGGGAACCTTCATTCATAAAGATGATCCCCAGGCAGAGAACCTTTCATAATGATGATGCCAAGGCAGAGAACCTTATTTCATAAAGAGGATGCCCAGAGAGAGAACCTTCATTCATAAAGAAGATGTCCAGGCAGAGAACCTTCATTCATAAACATGATGCCCAGTCAGAGAACCTTCATTCATAAAGATGATTCCCAGACAGAGGACATTCATTCATAAAGATGATGTCCACCAGAGAACATTGTTTCATAAAGATGATACCCACAGAGAGTACCTTCATTAATAAAGATGATTCCCAGGCAGAGAAAGTACTTTCGTAAGATGATGCCCAGGCAGAAAACCTTCTTTCATAAAGATGATGCCCAGAGAGAGATACTTCATCCATATATATGATGCCCAGACAGAGTATCTTGTTTCATAAAGATGATGCCCAGAGAGAGAACCTTCATTCATAAAGATGATGCCCAAGCAGATAACCTTTCGTAAAGATGATGCCCAGGTAGAGAACATTCATTCATATAGATGATGCGCAGAGAGAGACCTTCTTTCTTAAAGATGATGCACAGGCATAGAACCTACTTTCATAAAGATGATGCCCAGGCAGAAAACCTTCTTTCATAAAGATGATGCCCAGAGAGAGATACTTCATTCATATATATGATGCCCAGACAGAGAATCTTGTTTCATAAAGATGATGCCCCGAGAGAGGACCTTCTTTCATAAAGATGATGCCCAGGCAGAGATCCTTCATTCATAAAGATAATGCCAAGGCAGAGAACCTTCATCAATAAAGATGATGCCCAGAAAGAGAACCTTCATTCATAAAGATGTTACCAGAGAAAGAACCTTGTTTCATAAAGATGATGCCCAGAGAGTGTACCTTCATTCATAAAGATGATGTCCACCAGAGAACCTTGTTTCATAAAGATGATGCCAAGAGAGAGTACCTTCATTCATAAAGTTGATGCCCAGAGAGAAAACGTTCTTTCATAATTTGATGCCCAAGATAGAACTTTCTTTCATAAAGTTGATGCCCAGAGAGAAAACATTCTATCATAAGTTGATGCCCAAGAGAGAACCTTCATTCATAAAGATGATGCGCAGAGAGAGAACCTTCATTCATAAAGATGATGCCCAGAGAGAGAACCTTCATTCATGAAGATGATGTCCAGAGACCCTACTCTCATAAAATGAAGGCCAGAGGGAGAACCTTCATCAAGAATGATGATGCCCAGAGAGAGAACCTTCATTCATGAAGATGATGTCCAGAGAGAGAATCTTCTTTCATAAGGATGATGCCCAGAGTAAGAACCTTCATTCATGAAGTTGATGCCCAGAGAGAGAACCTTCTTTCATAAACTTGATGCCCAGAGAGAGAACGTTTCGTAAAGATGATGCTCAGACCTAGAATCTTATTTCATAAATAGGATGCCCAGAGAGAGAACCTTTATTCATAAAGATGATGCCCAGAGAGAGAACCTTCTTTCATAAAGATGATGCCCTGAGAGAGAACCTTCATTCATAAACATGATGCCAAGAGAACCTACATTCATAAAATGAAGGCCAGAGGGAGAACCTTCATCAATAAAGATGATTCCCAGAGAGAGAACCTTCTTTCATAAAGATGATGCCCAGAGAGAGAGCCTTCATTCATAAAGATGATGTCCAGAGAGAGAACCTTGTTTCATAAAGATGATGCCAAGAGAGAGTACCTTCATTCATAAAGTTGATGCCCAGAGAGAAAACGTTCTTTCATAATTTGATGCCCAAGATAGAACTTTCTTTCATAAAGTTGATGCCCAGAGAGAAAACATTCTATCATAAGTTGATGCCCAAGAGTGAACCTTCATTCATAAAGATGATGCGCAGAGAGAGAACCTTCATTCATAAAGATGATGCCCAGGGAGAGAACCTTCATTCATAGAGATGATGCCCAGAGAGTGAACCTTCATTCATAAACTTGATGCCCAGGCAGAGAACCTTCATTCATAACGATTATACCGGAGAGAGAACCTGGTTTCATACAGATATTACCCAGAGAGTACCTTCATTCATAAAGTTGATGCCCAGAGAGAAAACATTCTATCATAAGTTGATGCCCAAGAGAGAACCTTCATTCATAAAGATGATGCGCAGAGAGAGAACCTTCATTCATAAAGATGATGCCCAGAGAGAGAACCTTCATTCATAGAGATGATGCCCAGAGAGTGAACCTTCATTCATAAACTTGATGCCCAGGCAGAGAACCTTCATTCATAACGATTATACCGGAGAGAGAACCTGGTTTCATACAGATATTACCCAGAGAGTACCTTCATTCATAAAGGTGATGCCCAGGCAGAGAAAGTACTTTCATAAAGATGATGCCCAGGCAGAAAACCTTCTTTCATAAAGATGATGCCCAGAGAACCTACATTCATAAAATGATACCCAGAGAGAGAACCTTTATTCATAAAGATGATGCCCAGAGAGATAATCTTCATTCATATATATGATGCCCAGACAGAGAATCTTGTTTCTTAAAGATGATGTCGAGAGAGGGAACCTTCATTCATAGAGATGATCCCCAGGCAGAGAACCTTTCGTAATGATGATGCCAAGGCAGAGAACCTTATTTCATAAAGAGGATGCCCAGAGAGAGAACCTTCATTCATAAAGAAGATGTCCAGGCAGAGAACCTTCATTCATAAACATGATGCCCAGTCAGAGAACCTTCATTCATAAAGATGATTCCCAGACAGAGGACATTCATTCATAAAGATGATGTCCACCAGAGAACATTGTTTCATAAAGATGATACCCACAGAGAGTACCTTCATTAATAAAGATGATTCCCAGGCAGAGAAAGTACTTTCGTAAGATGATGCCCAGGCAGAAAACCTTCTTTCATAAAGATGATGCCCAGAGAGAGATACTTCATTCATATATATGATGCCCAGACAGAAAATCTTGTTTCATAAAGATGATGCCCAGAGAGAGAACCTTCTTTCATAAAGATGATGCCCTGAGAGAGAACCTTCATTCATAAACATGATGCCAAGAGAACCTACATTCATAAAATGAAGGCCAGAGGGAGAACCTTCATCAATAAAGATGATTCCCAGAGAGAGAACCTTCTTTCATAAAGATGATGCCCAGAGAGAGAGCCTTCATTCATAAAGATGATGTCCAGAGAGAGAACCTTGTTTCATAAAGATGATGCCAAGAGAGAGTACCTTCATTCATAAAGTTGATGCCCAGAGAGAAAACGTTCTTTCATAATTTGATGCCCAAGATAGAACTTTCTTTCATAAAGTTGATGCCCAGAGAGAAAACATTCTATCATAAGTTGATGCCCAAGAGTGAACCTTCATTCATAAAGATGATGCGCAGAGAGAGAACCTTCATTCATAAAGATGATGCCCAGGGAGAGAACCTTCATTCATAGAGATGATGCCCAGAGAGTGAACCTTCATTCATAAACTTGATGCCCAGGCAGAGAACCTTCATTCATAACGATTATACCGGAGAGAGAACCTGGTTTCATACAGATATTACCCAGAGAGTACCTTCATTCATAAAGTTGATGCCCAGAGAGAAAACATTCTATCATAAGTTGATGCCCAAGAGAGAACCTTCATTCATAAAGATGATGCGCAGAGAGAGAACCTTCATTCATAAAGATGATGCCCAGAGAGAGAACCTTCATTCATAGAGATGATGCCCAGAGAGTGAACCTTCATTCATAAACTTGATGCCCAGGCAGAGAACCTTCATTCATAACGATTATACCGGAGAGAGAACCTGGTTTCATACAGATATTACCCAGAGAGTACCTTCATTCATAAAGGTGATGCCCAGGCAGAGAAAGTACTTTCATAAAGATGATGCCCAGGCAGAAAACCTTCTTTCATAAAGATGATGCCCAGAGAACCTACATTCATAAAATGATACCCAGAGAGAGAACCTTTATTCATAAAGATGATGCCCAGAGAGATAATCTTCATTCATATATATGATGCCCAGACAGAGAATCTTGTTTCTTAAAGATGATGTCGAGAGAGGGAACCTTCATTCATAGAGATGATCCCCAGGCAGAGAACCTTTCGTAATGATGATGCCAAGGCAGAGAACCTTATTTCATAAAGAGGATGCCCAGAGAGAGAACCTTCATTCATAAAGAAGATGTCCAGGCAGAGAACCTTCATTCATAAACATGATGCCCAGTCAGAGAACCTTCATTCATAAAGATGATTCCCAGACAGAGGACATTCATTCATAAAGATGATGTCCACCAGAGAACATTGTTTCATAAAGATGATACCCACAGAGAGTACCTTCATTAATAAAGATGATTCCCAGGCAGAGAAAGTACTTTCGTAAGATGATGCCCAGGCAGAAAACCTTCTTTCATAAAGATGATGCCCAGAGAGAGATACTTCATTCATATATATGATGCCCAGACAGAAAATCTTGTTTCATAAAGATGATGCCCAGAGAGAGAACCTTCATTCATAAAGATGATGCCCAGGCAGATAACCTTTCGTAAAGATGATGCCCAGGTAGAGAACATTCATTCATATAGATGATGCGCAGAGAGAGACCTTCTTTCTTAAAGATGATGCACAGGCATAGAACCTACTTTCATAAAGATGATGCCCAGGCAGAAAACCTTCTTTCATAAAGATGATGCCCAGAGAGAAATACTTCATTCATATATATGATGCCCAGACAGAGAATCTTGTTTCATAAAGATGATGCCCCGAGAGAGGACCTTCTTTCATAAAGATGATGCCCAGGCAGAGATCCTTCATTCATAAAGATAATGCCAAGGCAGAGAACCTTCATTAATAAAGATGATGCCCAGAAAGAGAACCTTCATTCATAAAGATGTTACCCGAGAAAGAACCTTGTTTCATAAAGATGATGCCCAGAGAGTGTACCTTCATTCATAAAGATGATGTCCACCAGAGAACCTTGTTTCATAAAGATGATACCCACAGAGATACCTTCATTCATATAGATGATTCCCAGGTAGAGAAAGTACTTTCATAAGATGATGCCCAGGCAGAAAACCTTCTTTCATAAAGATGATGCCCAGAGAGAGATACTTCATTCATATATATGATGCCCAGACAGATAATCTTGTTTCATAAAAATGATGCCCAGGGACAGAACCTTCATTCCTAAAGATGATGCCCAGGCAGATAACCTTTCATAAAGATGATGCCCAGGCAGAGAACTTTCATTCTTATAGATGATGCCCAGAGGGAGACCTTCTTTCTTGAAGATGATGCCCAGAGAGAGAACCTTCTTTCTTAAAGTTGATGCCCAGGCAGAGAACCTTCATTCATAACGATGATGCCAAATCAGAGAAGCTTCATTCATAAAGAGGATGCCCAGAGAGAGAACCTTCTGTCTTAAAGATGATGCCCAGAGAAAGAACCTTCATTCATAAAGATGATGCGCAGAGAGAGAACCTTCATTCATAAAGATGATGCCCAGTAAGAGAACCTTCATTCATAGAGATGATCCCCAGGCAGAGAACCTTTCTGAATGATGATGCCAAGGCAGAGAACCTTATTTCATAAAGAGGATGCCCAGAGAGAGAACCTTCATTCATAAAGAAGATGTCCAGGCAGAAAACCTTCATTCATAAACATGATGCCCAGTCAGAGAACCTTCATTCATAAAGATGATTCCCAGACAGATGACATTCATTCATAAAGATGATGTCCACCAGAGAACATTGTTTCATAAAGATGATACCCACAGAGAGTACCTTCATTAATAAAGATGATTCCCAGGCAGAGAAAGTACTTTCGTAAGATGATGCCCAGGCAGAAAACCTTCTTTCATAAAGATGATGCCCAGAGAGAGATACTTCATCCATATATATGATGCCCAGACAGAGTATCTTGTTTCATAAAGATGATGCCCAGAGAGAGAACCTTCATTCATAAAGATGATGCCCAAGCAGATAACCTTTCGTAAAGATGATGCCCAGGTAGAGAACATTCATTCATATAGATGATGCGCAGAGAGAGACCTTCTTTCTTAAAGATGATGCACAGGCATAGAACCTACTTTCATAAAGATGATGCCCAGGCAGAAAACCTTCTTTCATAAAGATGATGCCCAGAGAGAGATACTTCATTCATATATATGATGCCCAGACAGAGAATCTTGTTTCATAAAGATGATGCCCCGAGAGAGGACCTTCTTTCATAAAGATGATGCCCAGGCAGAGATCCTTCATTCATAAAGATAATGCCAAGGCAGAGAACCTTCATCAATAAAGATGATGCCCAGAAAGAGAACCTTCATTCATAAAGATGTTACCAGAGAAAGAACCTTGTTTCATAAAGATGATGCCCAGAGAGTGTACCTTCATTCATAAAGATGATGTCCACCAGAGAACCTTGTTTCATAAAGATGATGCCAAGAGAGAGTACCTTCATTCATAAAGTTGATGCCCAGAGAGAAAACGTTCTTTCATAATTTGATGCCCAAGATAGAACTTTCTTTCATAAAGTTGATGCCCAGAGAGAAAACATTCTATCATAAGTTGATGCCCAAGAGAGAACCTTCATTCATAAAGATGATGCGCAGAGAGAGAACCTTCATTCATAAAGATGATGCCCAGAGAGAGAACCTTCATTCATGAAGATGATGTCCAGAGACCCTACTCTCATAAAATGAAGGCCAGAGGGAGAACCTTCATCAAGAATGATGATGCCCAGAGAGAGAACCTTCATTCATGAAGATGATGTCCAGAGAGAGAATCTTCTTTCATAAGGATGATGCCCAGAGTAAGAACCTTCATTCATGAAGTTGATGCCCAGAGAGAGAACCTTCTTTCATAAACTTGATGCCCAGAGAGAGAACGTTTCGTAAAGATGATGCTCAGACCTAGAATCTTATTTCATAAATAGGATGCCCAGAGAGAGAACCTTTATTCATAAAGATGATGCCCAGAGAGAGAACCTTCTTTCATAAAGATGATGCCCTGAGAGAGAACCTTCATTCATAAACATGATGCCAAGAGAACCTACATTCATAAAATGAAGGCCAGAGGGAGAACCTTCATCAATAAAGATGATTCCCAGAGAGAGAACCTTCTTTCATAAAGATGATGCCCAGAGAGAGAGCCTTCATTCATAAAGATGATGTCCAGAGAGAGAACCTTGTTTCATAAAGATGATGCCAAGAGAGAGTACCTTCATTCATAAAGTTGATGCCCAGAGAGAAAACGTTCTTTCATAATTTGATGCCCAAGATAGAACTTTCTTTCATAAAGTTGATGCCCAGAGAGAAAACATTCTATCATAAGTTGATGCCCAAGAGTGAACCTTCATTCATAAAGATGATGCGCAGAGAGAGAACCTTCATTCATAAAGATGATGCCCAGGGAGAGAACCTTCATTCATAGAGATGATGCCCAGAGAGTGAACCTTCATTCATAAACTTGATGCCCAGGCAGAGAACCTTCATTCATAACGATTATACCGGAGAGAGAACCTGGTTTCATACAGATATTACCCAGAGAGTACCTTCATTCATAAAGTTGATGCCCAGAGAGAAAACATTCTATCATAAGTTGATGCCCAAGAGAGAACCTTCATTCATAAAGATGATGCGCAGAGAGAGAACCTTCATTCATAAAGATGATGCCCAGAGAGAGAACCTTCATTCATAGAGATGATGCCCAGAGAGTGAACCTTCATTCATAAACTTGATGCCGAGGCAGAGAACCTTCATTCATAACGATTATACCGGAGAGAGAACCTGGTTTCATACAGATATTACCCAGAGAGTACCTTCATTCATAAAGGTGATGCCCAGGCAGAGAAAGTACTTTCATAAAGATGATGCCCAGGCAGAAAACCTTCTTTCATAAAGATGATGCCCAGAGAACCTACATTCATAAAATGATACCCAGAGAGAGAACCTTTATTCATAAAGATGATGCCCAGAGAGATAATCTTCATTCATATATATGATGCCCAGACAGAGAATCTTGTTTCTTAAAGATGATGTCGAGAGAGGGAACCTTCATTCATAAAGATGATCCCCAGGCAGAGAACCTTTCATAATGATGATGCCAAGGCAGAGAACCTTATTTCATAAAGAGGATGCCCAGAGAGAGAACCTTCATTCATAAAGAAGATGTCCAGGCAGAGAACCTTCATTCATAAACATGATGCCCAGTCAGAGAACCTTCATTCATAAAGATGATTCCCAGACAGAGGACATTCATTCATAAAGATGATGTCCACCAGAGAACATTGTTTCATAAAGATGATACCCACAGAGAGTACCTTCATTAATAAAGATGATTCCCAGGCAGAGAAAGTACTTTCGTAAGATGATGCCCAGGCAGAAAACCTTCTTTCATAAAGATGATGCCCAGAGAGAGATACTTCATCCATATATATGATGCCCAGACAGAGTATCTTGTTTCATAAAGATGATGCCCAGAGAGAGAACCTTCATTCATAAAGATGATGCCCAAGCAGATAACCTTTCGTAAAGATGATGCCCAGGTAGAGAACATTCATTCATATAGATGATGCGCAGAGAGAGACCTTCTTTCTTAAAGATGATGCACAGGCATAGAACCTACTTTCATAAAGATGATGCCCAGGCAGAAAACCTTCTTTCATAAAGATGATGCCCAGAGAGAGATACTTCATTCATATATATGATGCCCAGACAGAGAATCTTGTTTCATAAAGATGATGCCCCGAGAGAGGACCTTCTTTCATAAAGATGATGCCCAGGCAGAGATCCTTCATTCATAAAGATAATGCCAAGGCAGAGAACCTTCATCAATAAAGATGATGCCCAGAAAGAGAACCTTCATTCATAAAGATGTTACCAGAGAAAGAACCTTGTTTCATAAAGATGATGCCCAGAGAGTGTACCTTCATTCATAAAGATGATGTCCACCAGAGAACCTTGTTTCATAAAGATGATGCCAAGAGAGAGTACCTTCATTCATAAAGTTGATGCCCAGAGAGAAAACGTTCTTTCATAATTTGATGCCCAAGATAGAACTTTCTTTCATAAAGTTGATGCCCAGAGAGAAAACATTCTATCATAAGTTGATGCCCAAGAGAGAACCTTCATTCATAAAGATGATGCGCAGAGAGAGAACCTTCATTCATAAAGATGATGCCCAGAGAGAGAACCTTCATTCATGAAGATGATGTCCAGAGACCCTACTCTCATAAAATGAAGGCCAGAGGGAGAACCTTCATCAAGAATGATGATGCCCAGAGAGAGAACCTTCATTCATGAAGATGATGTCCAGAGAGAGAATCTTCTTTCATAAGGATGATGCCCAGAGTAAGAACCTTCATTCATGAAGTTGATGCCCAGAGAGAGAACCTTCTTTCATAAACTTGATGCCCAGAGAGAGAACGTTTCGTAAAGATGATGCTCAGACCTAGAATCTTATTTCATAAATAGGATGCCCAGAGAGAGAACCTTTATTCATAAAGATGATGCCCAGAGAGAGAACCTTCTTTCATAAAGATGATGCCCTGAGAGAGAACCTTCATTCATAAACATGATGCCAAGAGAACCTACATTCATAAAATGAAGGCCAGAGGGAGAACCTTCATCAATAAAGATGATTCCCAGAGAGAGAACCTTCTTTCATAAAGATGATGCCCAGAGAGAGAGCCTTCATTCATAAAGATGATGTCCAGAGAGAGAACCTTGTTTCATAAAGATGATGCCAAGAGAGAGTACCTTCATTCATAAAGTTGATGCCCAGAGAGAAAACGTTCTTTCATAATTTGATGCCCAAGATAGAACTTTCTTTCATAAAGTTGATGCCCAGAGAGAAAACATTCTATCATAAGTTGATGCCCAAGAGTGAACCTTCATTCATAAAGATGATGCGCAGAGAGAGAACCTTCATTCATAAAGATGATGCCCAGGGAGAGAACCTTCATTCATAGAGATGATGCCCAGAGAGTGAACCTTCATTCATAAACTTGATGCCCAGGCAGAGAACCTTCATTCATAACGATTATACCGGAGAGAGAACCTGGTTTCATACAGATATTACCCAGAGAGTACCTTCATTCATAAAGTTGATGCCCAGAGAGAAAACATTCTATCATAAGTTGATGCCCAAGAGAGAACCTTCATTCATAAAGATGATGCGCAGAGAGAGAACCTTCATTCATAAAGATGATGCCCAGAGAGAGAACCTTCATTCATAGAGATGATGCCCAGAGAGTGAACCTTCATTCATAAACTTGATGCCGAGGCAGAGAACCTTCATTCATAACGATTATACCGGAGAGAGAACCTGGTTTCATACAGATATTACCCAGAGAGTACCTTCATTCATAAAGGTGATGCCCAGGCAGAGAAAGTACTTTCATAAAGATGATGCCCAGGCAGAAAACCTTCTTTCATAAAGATGATGCCCAGAGAACCTACATTCATAAAATGATACCCAGAGAGAGAACCTTTATTCATAAAGATGATGCCCAGAGAGATAATCTTCATTCATATATATGATGCCCAGACAGAGAATCTTGTTTCTTAAAGATGATGTCGAGAGAGGGAACCTTCATTCATAAAGATGATCCCCAGGCAGAGAACCTTTCATAATGATGATGCCAAGGCAGAGAACCTTATTTCATAAAGAGGATGCCCAGAGAGAGAACCTTCATTCATAAAGAAGATGTCCAGGCAGAGAACCTTCATTCATAAACATGATGCCCAGTCAGAGAACCTTCATTCATAAAGATGATTCCCAGACAGAGGACATTCATTCATAAAGATGATGTCCACCAGAGAACATTGTTTCATAAAGATGATACCCACAGAGAGTACCTTCATTAATAAAGATGATTCCCAGGCAGAGAAAGTACTTTCGTAAGATGATGCCCAGGCAGAAAACCTTCTTTCATAAAGATGATGCCCAGAGAGAGATACTTCATCCATATATATGATGCCCAGACAGAGTATCTTGTTTCATAAAGATGATGCCCAGAGAGAGAACCTTCATTCATAAAGATGATGCCCAAGCAGATAACCTTTCGTAAAGATGATGCCCAGGTAGAGAACATTCATTCATATAGATGATGCGCAGAGAGAGACCTTCTTTCTTAAAGATGATGCACAGGCATAGAACCTACTTTCATAAAGATGATGCCCAGGCAGAAAACCTTCTTTCATAAAGATGATGCCCAGAGAGAGATACTTCATTCATATATATGATGCCCAGACAGAGAATCTTGTTTCATAAAGATGATGCCCCGAGAGAGGACCTTCTTTCATAAAGATGATGCCCAGGCAGAGATCCTTCATTCATAAAGATAATGCCAAGGCAGAGAACCTTCATCAATAAAGATGATGCCCAGAAAGAGAACCTTCATTCATAAAGATGTTACCAGAGAAAGAACCTTGTTTCATAAAGATGATGCCCAGAGAGTGTACCTTCATTCATAAAGATGATGTCCACCAGAGAACCTTGTTTCATAAAGATGATGCCAAGAGAGAGTACCTTCATTCATAAAGTTGATGCCCAGAGAGAAAACGTTCTTTCATAATTTGATGCCCAAGATAGAACTTTCTTTCATAAAGTTGATGCCCAGAGAGAAAACATTCTATCATAAGTTGATGCCCAAGAGAGAACCTTCATTCATAAAGATGATGCGCAGAGAGAGAACCTTCATTCATAAAGATGATGCCCAGAGAGAGAACCTTCATTCATGAAGATGATGTCCAGAGACCCTACTCTCATAAAATGAAGGCCAGAGGGAGAACCTTCATCAAGAATGATGATGCCCAGAGAGAGAACCTTCATTCATGAAGATGATGTCCAGAGAGAGAATCTTCTTTCATAAGGATGATGCCCAGAGTAAGAACCTTCATTCATGAAGTTGATGCCCAGAGAGAGAACCTTCTTTCATAAACTTGATGCCCAGAGAGAGAACGTTTCGTAAAGATGATGCTCAGACCTAGAATCTTATTTCATAAATAGGATGCCCAGAGAGAGAACCTTTATTCATAAAGATGATGCCCAGAGAGAGAACCTTCTTTCATAAAGATGATGCCCTGAGAGAGAACCTTCATTCATAAACATGATGCCAAGAGAACCTACATTCATAAAATGAAGGCCAGAGGGAGAACCTTCATCAATAAAGATGATTCCCAGAGAGAGAACCTTCTTTCATAAAGATGATGCCCAGAGAGAGAGCCTTCATTCATAAAGATGATGTCCAGAGAGAGAACCTTGTTTCATAAAGATGATGCCAAGAGAGAGTACCTTCATTCATAAAGTTGATGCCCAGAGAGAAAACGTTCTTTCATAATTTGATGCCCAAGATAGAACTTTCTTTCATAAAGTTGATGCCCAGAGAGAAAACATTCTATCATAAGTTGATGCCCAAGAGAGAACCTTCATTCATAAAGATGATGCGCAGAGAGAGAACCTTCATTCATAAAGATGATGCCCAGAGAGAGAACCTTCATTCATAGAGATGATGCCCAGAGAGTGAACCTTCATTCATAAACTTGATGCCCAGGCAGAGAACCTTCATTCATAACGATTATACCGGAGAGAGAACCTGGTTTCATACAGATATTACCCAGAGAGTACCTTCATTCATAAAGGTGATGCCCAGGCAGAGAAAGTACTTTCATAAAGATGATGCCCAGGCAGAAAACCTTCTTTCATAAAGATGATGCCCAGAGAACCTACATTCATAAAATGATACCCAGAGAGAGAACCTTTATTCATAAAGATGATGCCCAGAGAGATAATCTTCATTCATATATATGATGCCCAGACAGAGAATCTTGTTTCTTAAAGATGATGTCGAGAGAGGGAACCTTCATTCATAGAGATGATCCCCAGGCAGAGAACCTTTCGTAATGATGATGCCAAGGCAGAGAACCTTATTTCATAAAGAGGATGCCCAGAGAGAGAACCTTCATTCATAAAGAAGATGTCCAGGCAGAGAACCTTCATTCATAAACATGATGCCCAGTCAGAGAACCTTCATTCATAAAGATGATTCCCAGACAGAGGACATTCATTCATAAAGATGATGTCCACCAGAGAACATTGTTTCATAAAGATGATACCCACAGAGAGTACCTTCATTAATAAAGATGATTCCCAGGCAGAGAAAGTACTTTCGTAAGATGATGCCCAGGCAGAAAACCTTCTTTCATAAAGATGATGCCCAGAGAGAGATACTTCATTCATATATATGATGCCCAGACAGAAAATCTTGTTTCATAAAGATGATGCCCAGAGAGAGAACCTTCATTCATAAAGATGATGCCCAGGCAGATAACCTTTCGTAAAGATGATGCCCAGGTAGAGAACATTCATTCATATAGATGATGCGCAGAGAGAGACCTTCTTTCTTAAAGATGATGCACAGGCATAGAACCTACTTTCATAAAGATGATGCCCAGGCAGAAAACCTTCTTTCATAAAGATGATGCCCAGAGAGAAATACTTCATTCATATATATGATGCCCAGACAGAGAATCTTGTTTCATAAAGATGATGCCCCGAGAGAGGACCTTCTTTCATAAAGATGATGCCCAGGCAGAGATCCTTCATTCATAAAGATAATGCCAAGGCAGAGAACCTTCATTAATAAAGATGATGCCCAGAAAGAGAACCTTCATTCATAAAGATGTTACCCGAGAAAGAACCTTGTTTCATAAAGATGATGCCCAGAGAGTGTACCTTCATTCATAAAGATGATGTCCACCAGAGAACCTTGTTTCATAAAGATGATACCCACAGAGATACCTTCATTCATATAGATGATTCCCAGGTAGAGAAAGTACTTTCGTAAGATGATGCCCAGGCAGAAAACCTTCTTTCATAAAGATGATGCCCAGAGAGAGATACTTCATTCATATATATGATGCCCAGACAGATAATCTTGTTTCATAAAAATGATGCCCAGGGACAGAACCTTCATTCCTAAAGATGATGCCCAGGCAGATAACCTTTCATAAAGATGATGCCCAGGCAGAGAACTTTCATTCTTATAGATGATGCCCAGAGGGAGACCTTCTTTCTTGAAGATGATGCCCAGAGAGAGAACCTTCTTTCTTAAAGTTGATGCCCAGGCAGAGAACCTTCATTCATAACGATGATGCCAAATCAGAGAAGCTTCATTCATAAAGAGGATGCCCAGAGAGAGAACCTTCTGTCTTAAAGATGATGCCCAGAGAAAGAACCTTCATTCATAAAGATGATGCGCAGAGAGAGAACCTTCATTCATAAAGATGATGCCCAGTAAGAGAACCTTCATTCATAGAGATGATCCCCAGGCAGAGAACCTTTCTGAATGATGATGCCAAGGCAGAGAACCTTATTTCATAAAGAGGATGCCCAGAGAGAGAACCTTCATTCATAAAGAAGATGTCCAGGCAGAAAACCTTCATTCATAAACATGATGCCCAGTCAGAGAACCTTCATTCATAAAGATGATTCCCAGACAGATGACATTCATTCATAAAGATGATGTCCACCAGAGAACATTGTTTCATAAAGATGATACCCACAGAGAGTACCTTCATTAATAAAGATGATTCCCAGGCAGAGAAAGTACTTTCGTAAGATGATGCCCAGGCAGAAAACCTTCTTTCATAAAGATGATGCCCAGAGAGAGATACTTCATCCATATATATGATGCCCAGACAGAGTATCTTGTTTCATAAAGATGATGCCCAGAGAGAGAACCTTCATTCATAAAGATGATGCCCAAGCAGATAACCTTTCGTAAAGATGATGCCCAGGTAGAGAACATTCATTCATATAGATGATGCGCAGAGAGAGACCTTCTTTCTTAAAGATGATGCACAGGCATAGAACCTACTTTCATAAAGATGATGCCCAGGCAGAAAACCTTCTTTCATAAAGATGATGCCCAGAGAGAGATACTTCATTCATATATATGATGCCCAGACAGAGAATCTTGTTTCATAAAGATGATGCCCCGAGAGAGGACCTTCTTTCATAAAGATGATGCCCAGGCAGAGATCCTTCATTCATAAAGATAATGCCAAGGCAGAGAACCTTCATCAATAAAGATGATGCCCAGAAAGAGAACCTTCATTCATAAAGATGTTACCAGAGAAAGAACCTTGTTTCATAAAGATGATGCCCAGAGAGTGTACCTTCATTCATAAAGATGATGTCCACCAGAGAACCTTGTTTCATAAAGATGATGCCAAGAGAGAGTACCTTCATTCATAAAGTTGATGCCCAGAGAGAAAACGTTCTTTCATAATTTGATGCCCAAGATAGAACTTTCTTTCATAAAGTTGATGCCCAGAGAGAAAACATTCTATCATAAGTTGATGCCCAAGAGAGAACCTTCATTCATAAAGATGATGCGCAGAGAGAGAACCTTCATTCATAAAGATGATGCCCAGAGAGAGAACCTTCATTCATGAAGATGATGTCCAGAGACCCTACTCTCATAAAATGAAGGCCAGAGGGAGAACCTTCATCAATAATGATGATGCCCAGAGAGAGAACCTTCATTCATGAAGATGATGTCCAGAGAGAGAATCTTCTTTCATAAGGATGATGCCCAGAGTAAGAACCTTCATTCATGAAGTTGATGCCCAGAGAGAGAACCTTCTTTCATAAACTTGATGCCCAGAGAGAGAACGTTTCGTAAAGATGATGCTCAGACCTAGAATCTTATTTCATAAATAGGATGCCCAGAGAGAGAACCTTTATTCATAAAGATGATGCCCAGAGAGAGAACCTTCTTTCATAAAGATGATGCCCTGAGAGAGAACCTTCATTCATAAACATGATGCCAAGAGAACCTACATTCATAAAATGAAGGCCAGAGGGAGAACCTTCATCAATAAAGATGATTCCCAGAGAGAGAACCTTCTTTCATAAAGATGATGCCCAGAGAGAGAGCCTTCATTCATAAAGATGATGTCCAGAGAGAGAACCTTGTTTCATAAAGATGATGCCAAGAGAGAGTACCTTCATTCATAAAGTTGATGCCCAGAGAGAAAACGTTCTTTCATAATTTGATGCCCAAGATAGAACTTTCTTTCATAAAGTTGATGCCCAGAGAGAAAACATTCTATCATAAGTTGATGCCCAAGAGTGAACCTTCATTCATAAAGATGATGCGCAGAGAGAGAACCTTCATTCATAAAGATGATGCCCAGGGAGAGAACCTTCATTCATAGAGATGATGCCCAGAGAGTGAACCTTCATTCATAAACTTGATGCCCAGGCAGAGAACCTTCATTCATAACGATTATACCGGAGAGAGAACCTGGTTTCATACAGATATTACCCAGAGAGTACCTTCATTCATAAAGTTGATGCCCAGAGAGAAAACATTCTATCATAAGTTGATGCCCAAGAGAGAACCTTCATTCATAAAGATGATGCGCAGAGAGAGAACCTTCATTCATAAAGATGATGCCCAGAGAGAGAACCTTCATTCATAGAGATGATGCCCAGAGAGTGAACCTTCATTCATAAACTTGATGCCGAGGCAGAGAACCTTCATTCATAACGATTATACCGGAGAGAGAACCTGGTTTCATACAGATATTACCCAGAGAGTACCTTCATTCATAAAGGTGATGCCCAGGCAGAGAAAGTACTTTCATAAAGATGATGCCCAGGCAGAAAACCTTCTTTCATAAAGATGATGCCCAGAGAACCTACATTCATAAAATGATACCCAGAGAGAGAACCTTTATTCATAAAGATGATGCCCAGAGAGATAATCTTCATTCATATATATGATGCCCAGACAGAGAATCTTGTTTCTTAAAGATGATGTCGAGAGAGGGAACCTTCATTCATAAAGATGATCCCCAGGCAGAGAACCTTTCATAATGATGATGCCAAGGCAGAGAACCTTATTTCATAAAGAGGATGCCCAGAGAGAGAACCTTCATTCATAAAGAAGATGTCCAGGCAGAGAACCTTCATTCATAAACATGATGCCCAGTCAGAGAACCTTCATTCATAAAGATGATTCCCAGACAGAGGACATTCATTCATAAAGATGATGTCCACCAGAGAACATTGTTTCATAAAGATGATACCCACAGAGAGTACCTTCATTAATAAAGATGATTCCCAGGCAGAGAAAGTACTTTCGTAAGATGATGCCCAGGCAGAAAACCTTCTTTCATAAAGATGATGCCCAGAGAGAGATACTTCATCCATATATATGATGCCCAGACAGAGTATCTTGTTTCATAAAGATGATGCCCAGAGAGAGAACCTTCATTCATAAAGATGATGCCCAAGCAGATAACCTTTCGTAAAGATGATGCCCAGGTAGAGAACATTCATTCATATAGATGATGCGCAGAGAGAGACCTTCTTTCTTAAAGATGATGCACAGGCATAGAACCTACTTTCATAAAGATGATGCCCAGGCAGAAAACCTTCTTTCATAAAGATGATGCCCAGAGAGAGATACTTCATTCATATATATGATGCCCAGACAGAGAATCTTGTTTCATAAAGATGATGCCCCGAGAGAGGACCTTCTTTCATAAAGATGATGCCCAGGCAGAGATCCTTCATTCATAAAGATAATGCCAAGGCAGAGAACCTTCATCAATAAAGATGATGCCCAGAAAGAGAACCTTCATTCATAAAGATGTTACCAGAGAAAGAACCTTGTTTCATAAAGATGATGCCCAGAGAGTGTACCTTCATTCATAAAGATGATGTCCACCAGAGAACCTTGTTTCATAAAGATGATGCCAAGAGAGAGTACCTTCATTCATAAAGTTGATGCCCAGAGAGAAAACGTTCTTTCATAATTTGATGCCCAAGATAGAACTTTCTTTCATAAAGTTGATGCCCAGAGAGAAAACATTCTATCATAAGTTGATGCCCAAGAGAGAACCTTCATTCATAAAGATGATGCGCAGAGAGAGAACCTTCATTCATAAAGATGATGCCCAGAGAGAGAACCTTCATTCATGAAGATGATGTCCAGAGACCCTACTCTCATAAAATGAAGGCCAGAGGGAGAACCTTCATCAAGAATGATGATGCCCAGAGAGAGAACCTTCATTCATGAAGATGATGTCCAGAGAGAGAATCTTCTTTCATAAGGATGATGCCCAGAGTAAGAACCTTCATTCATGAAGTTGATGCCCAGAGAGAGAACCTTCTTTCATAAACTTGATGCCCAGAGAGAGAACGTTTCGTAAAGATGATGCTCAGACCTAGAATCTTATTTCATAAATAGGATGCCCAGAGAGAGAACCTTTATTCATAAAGATGATGCCCAGAGAGAGAACCTTCTTTCATAAAGATGATGCCCTGAGAGAGAACCTTCATTCATAAACATGATGCCAAGAGAACCTACATTCATAAAATGAAGGCCAGAGGGAGAACCTTCATCAATAAAGATGATTCCCAGAGAGAGAACCTTCTTTCATAAAGATGATGCCCAGAGAGAGAGCCTTCATTCATAAAGATGATGTCCAGAGAGAGAACCTTGTTTCATAAAGATGATGCCAAGAGAGAGTACCTTCATTCATAAAGTTGATGCCCAGAGAGAAAACGTTCTTTCATAATTTGATGCCCAAGATAGAACTTTCTTTCATAAAGTTGATGCCCAGAGAGAAAACATTCTATCATAAGTTGATGCCCAAGAGTGAACCTTCATTCATAAAGATGATGCGCAGAGAGAGAACCTTCATTCATAAAGATGATGCCCAGGGAGAGAACCTTCATTCATAGAGATGATGCCCAGAGAGTGAACCTTCATTCATAAACTTGATGCCCAGGCAGAGAACCTTCATTCATAACGATTATACCGGAGAGAGAACCTGGTTTCATACAGATATTACCCAGAGAGTACCTTCATTCATAAAGTTGATGCCCAGAGAGAAAACATTCTATCATAAGTTGATGCCCAAGAGAGAACCTTCATTCATAAAGATGATGCGCAGAGAGAGAACCTTCATTCATAAAGATGATGCCCAGAGAGAGAACCTTCATTCATAGAGATGATGCCCAGAGAGTGAACCTTCATTCATAAACTTGATGCCGAGGCAGAGAACCTTCATTCATAACGATTATACCGGAGAGAGAACCTGGTTTCATACAGATATTACCCAGAGAGTACCTTCATTCATAAAGGTGATGCCCAGGCAGAGAAAGTACTTTCATAAAGATGATGCCCAGGCAGAAAACCTTCTTTCATAAAGATGATGCCCAGAGAACCTACATTCATAAAATGATACCCAGAGAGAGAACCTTTATTCATAAAGATGATGCCCAGAGAGATAATCTTCATTCATATATATGATGCCCAGACAGAGAATCTTGTTTCTTAAAGATGATGTCGAGAGAGGGAACCTTCATTCATAAAGATGATCCCCAGGCAGAGAACCTTTCATAATGATGATGCCAAGGCAGAGAACCTTATTTCATAAAGAGGATGCCCAGAGAGAGAACCTTCATTCATAAAGAAGATGTCCAGGCAGAGAACCTTCATTCATAAACATGATGCCCAGTCAGAGAACCTTCATTCATAAAGATGATTCCCAGACAGAGGACATTCATTCATAAAGATGATGTCCACCAGAGAACATTGTTTCATAAAGATGATACCCACAGAGAGTACCTTCATTAATAAAGATGATTCCCAGGCAGAGAAAGTACTTTCGTAAGATGATGCCCAGGCAGAAAACCTTCTTTCATAAAGATGATGCCCAGAGAGAGATACTTCATCCATATATATGATGCCCAGACAGAGTATCTTGTTTCATAAAGATGATGCCCAGAGAGAGAACCTTCATTCATAAAGATGATGCCCAAGCAGATAACCTTTCGTAAAGATGATGCCCAGGTAGAGAACATTCATTCATATAGATGATGCGCAGAGAGAGACCTTCTTTCTTAAAGATGATGCACAGGCATAGAACCTACTTTCATAAAGATGATGCCCAGGCAGAAAACCTTCTTTCATAAAGATGATGCCCAGAGAGAGATACTTCATTCATATATATGATGCCCAGACAGAGAATCTTGTTTCATAAAGATGATGCCCCGAGAGAGGACCTTCTTTCATAAAGATGATGCCCAGGCAGAGATCCTTCATTCATAAAGATAATGCCAAGGCAGAGAACCTTCATCAATAAAGATGATGCCCAGAAAGAGAACCTTCATTCATAAAGATGTTACCAGAGAAAGAACCTTGTTTCATAAAGATGATGCCCAGAGAGTGTACCTTCATTCATAAAGATGATGTCCACCAGAGAACCTTGTTTCATAAAGATGATGCCAAGAGAGAGTACCTTCATTCATAAAGTTGATGCCCAGAGAGAAAACGTTCTTTCATAATTTGATGCCCAAGATAGAACTTTCTTTCATAAAGTTGATGCCCAGAGAGAAAACATTCTATCATAAGTTGATGCCCAAGAGAGAACCTTCATTCATAAAGATGATGCGCAGAGAGAGAACCTTCATTCATAAAGATGATGCCCAGAGAGAGAACCTTCATTCATGAAGATGATGTCCAGAGACCCTACTCTCATAAAATGAAGGCCAGAGGGAGAACCTTCATCAAGAATGATGATGCCCAGAGAGAGAACCTTCATTCATGAAGATGATGTCCAGAGAGAGAATCTTCTTTCATAAGGATGATGCCCAGAGTAAGAACCTTCATTCATGAAGTTGATGCCCAGAGAGAGAACCTTCTTTCATAAACTTGATGCCCAGAGAGAGAACGTTTCGTAAAGATGATGCTCAGACCTAGAATCTTATTTCATAAATAGGATGCCCAGAGAGAGAACCTTTATTCATAAAGATGATGCCCAGAGAGAGAACCTTCTTTCATAAAGATGATGCCCTGAGAGAGAACCTTCATTCATAAACATGATGCCAAGAGAACCTACATTCATAAAATGAAGGCCAGAGGGAGAACCTTCATCAATAAAGATGATTCCCAGAGAGAGAACCTTCTTTCATAAAGATGATGCCCAGAGAGAGAGCCTTCATTCATAAAGATGATGTCCAGAGAGAGAACCTTGTTTCATAAAGATGATGCCAAGAGAGAGTACCTTCATTCATAAAGTTGATGCCCAGAGAGAAAACGTTCTTTCATAATTTGATGCCCAAGATAGAACTTTCTTTCATAAAGTTGATGCCCAGAGAGAAAACATTCTATCATAAGTTGATGCCCAAGAGTGAACCTTCATTCATAAAGATGATGCGCAGAGAGAGAACCTTCATTCATAAAGATGATGCCCAGGGAGAGAACCTTCATTCATAGAGATGATGCCCAGAGAGTGAACCTTCATTCATAAACTTGATGCCCAGGCAGAGAACCTTCATTCATAACGATTATACCGGAGAGAGAACCTGGTTTCATACAGATATTACCCAGAGAGTACCTTCATTCATAAAGTTGATGCCCAGAGAGAAAACATTCTATCATAAGTTGATGCCCAAGAGAGAACCTTCATTCATAAAGATGATGCGCAGAGAGAGAACCTTCATTCATAAAGATGATGCCCAGAGAGAGAACCTTCATTCATAGAGATGATGCCCAGAGAGTGAACCTTCATTCATAAACTTGATGCCCAGGCAGAGAACCTTCATTCATAACGATTATACCGGAGAGAGAACCTGGTTTCATACAGATATTACCCAGAGAGTACCTTCATTCATAAAGGTGATGCCCAGGCAGAGAAAGTACTTTCATAAAGATGATGCCCAGGCAGAAAACCTTCTTTCATAAAGATGATGCCCAGAGAACCTACATTCATAAAATGATACCCAGAGAGAGAACCTTTATTCATAAAGATGATGCCCAGAGAGATAATCTTCATTCATATATATGATGCCCAGACAGAGAATCTTGTTTCTTAAAGATGATGTCGAGAGAGGGAACCTTCATTCATAGAGATGATCCCCAGGCAGAGAACCTTTCGTAATGATGATGCCAAGGCAGAGAACCTTATTTCATAAAGAGGATGCCCAGAGAGAGAACCTTCATTCATAAAGAAGATGTCCAGGCAGAGAACCTTCATTCATAAACATGATGCCCAGTCAGAGAACCTTCATTCATAAAGATGATTCCCAGACAGAGGACATTCATTCATAAAGATGATGTCCACCAGAGAACATTGTTTCATAAAGATGATACCCACAGAGAGTACCTTCATTAATAAAGATGATTCCCAGGCAGAGAAAGTACTTTCGTAAGATGATGCCCAGGCAGAAAACCTTCTTTCATAAAGATGATGCCCAGAGAGAGATACTTCATTCATATATATGATGCCCAGACAGAAAATCTTGTTTCATAAAGATGATGCCCAGAGAGAGAACCTTCATTCATAAAGATGATGCCCAGGCAGATAACCTTTCGTAAAGATGATGCCCAGGTAGAGAACATTCATTCATATAGATGATGCGCAGAGAGAGACCTTCTTTCTTAAAGATGATGCACAGGCATAGAACCTACTTTCATAAAGATGATGCCCAGGCAGAAAACCTTCTTTCATAAAGATGATGCCCAGAGAGAGATACTTCATTCATATATATGATGCCCAGACAGAGAATCTTGTTTCATAAAGATGATGCCCCGAGAGAGGACCTTCTTTCATAAAGATGATGCCCAGGCAGAGATCCTTCATTCATAAAGATAATGCCAAGGCAGAGAACCTTCATTAATAAAGATGATGCCCAGAAAGAGAACCTTCATTCATAAAGATGTTACCCGAGAAAGAACCTTGTTTCATAAAGATGATGCCCAGAGAGTGTACCTTCATTCATAAAGATGATGTCCACCAGAGAACCTTGTTTCATAAAGATGATACCCACAGAGATACCTTCATTCATATAGATGATTCCCAGGTAGAGAAAGTACTTTCGTAAGATGATGCCCAGGCAGAAAACCTTCTTTCATAAAGATGATGCCCAGAGAGAGATACTTCATTCATATATATGATGCCCAGACAGATAATCTTGTTTCATAAAAATGATGCCCAGGGACAGAACCTTCATTCCTAAAGATGATGCCCAGGCAGATAACCTTTCATAAAGATGATGCCCAGGCAGAGAACTTTCATTCTTATAGATGATGCCCAGAGGGAGACCTTCTTTCTTGAAGATGATGCCCAGAGAGAGAACCTTCTTTCTTAAAGTTGATGCCCAGGCAGAGAACCTTCATTCATAACGATGATGCCAAATCAGAGAAGCTTCATTCATAAAGAGGATGCCCAGAGAGAGAACCTTCTGTCTTAAAGATGATGCCCAGAGAAAGAACCTTCATTCATAAAGATGATGCGCAGAGAGAGAACCTTCATTCATAAAGATGATGCCCAGTAAGAGAACCTTCATTCATAGAGATGATCCCCAGGCAGAGAACCTTTCTGAATGATGATGCCAAGGCAGAGAACCTTATTTCATAAAGAGGATGCCCAGAGAGAGAACCTTCATTCATAAAGAAGATGTCCAGGCAGAAAACCTTCATTCATAAACATGATGCCCAGTCAGAGAACCTTCATTCATAAAGATGATTCCCAGACAGAGGACATTCATTCATAAAGATGATGTCCACCAGAGAACATTGTTTCATAAAGATGATACCCACAGAGAGTACCTTCATTAATAAAGATGATTCCCAGGCAGAGAAAGTACTTTCGTAAGATGATGCCCAGGCAGAAAACCTTCTTTCATAAAGATGATGCCCAGAGAGAGATACTTCATCCATATATATGATGCCCAGACAGAGTATCTTGTTTCATAAAGATGATGCCCAGAGAGAGAACCTTCATTCATAAAGATGATGCCCAAGCAGATAACCTTTCGTAAAGATGATGCCCAGGTAGAGAACATTCATTCATATAGATGATGCGCAGAGAGAGACCTTCTTTCTTAAAGATGATGCACAGGCATAGAACCTACTTTCATAAAGATGATGCCCAGGCAGAAAACCTTCTTTCATAAAGATGATGCCCAGAGAGAGATACTTCATTCATATATATGATGCCCAGACAGAGAATCTTGTTTCATAAAGATGATGCCCCGAGAGAGGACCTTCTTTCATAAAGATGATGCCCAGGCAGAGATCCTTCATTCATAAAGATAATGCCAAGGCAGAGAACCTTCATCAATAAAGATGATGCCCAGAAAGAGAACCTTCATTCATAAAGATGTTACCAGAGAAAGAACCTTGTTTCACAAAGATGATGCCCAGAGAGTGTACCTTCATTCATAAAGATGATGTCCACCAGAGAACCTTGTTTCATAAAGATGATGCCAAGAGAGAGTACCTTCATTCATAAAGTTGATGCCCAGAGAGAAAACATTCTTTCATAATTTGATGCCCAAGATAGAACTTTCTTTCATAAAGTTGATGCCCAGAGAGAAAACATTCTATCATAAGTTGATGCCCAAGAGAGAACCTTCATTCATAAAGATGATGCGCAGAGAGAGAACCTTCATTCATAAAGATGATGCCCAAAGAGAGAACCTTCATTCATAGAGATGATGCCCAGAGAGTGAACCTTCATTCATAAACTTGATGCCCAGGCAGAGAACCTTCATTCATAACGATTATACCAGAGAGAGAACCTGGTTTCATACAGATATTACCCTGAGAGTACCTTCATTCATAAAGATGATGCCCAGGTAGAGAAAGTACTTTTGTCAAGATGATGCCCAGGCAGAAAACCTTCTTTCATAAAGATGATGCCCAGAAAACCTACATTCATAAAATGATGCCCAGAGAGAGAAACTTTATTCATAAATGTGATGCCCAGAGAGATAATTTTTGTTCATATTTATGATGCCCAGAGAGAGCCTTCATTCATTAAGATGATGCCCAGGCAGAGAACTTTCATTCATAAAGATGATGCCAAATCAGAGAAGCTTCTTTCATAACGATGATGCCAATAGGGAGAACCTTCTGTCTTAAAGATGATGCCCAGAGAAAGAACCTTCATTCATAAAGATGATGCCCAGAGAGAGAACCTTCATTCATGAAGATGATGTCCAGAGAGAGAATCTTCTTTCATAAGGATGATGCCCAGAGTAAGAACCTTCATTCATGAAGTTGATGCCCAGAGAGAGAACCTTCTTTCATAAACTTGATGCCCAGAGAGAGAACGTTTCGTAAAGATGATGCTCAGACCTAGAATCTTATTTCATAAATAGGATGCCCAGAGAGAGAACCTTTATTCATAAAGATGATGCCCAGAGAGAGAACCTTCTTTCATAAAGATGATGCCCTGAGAGAGAACCTTCATTCATAAACATGATGCCAAGAGAACCTACATTCATAAAATGAAGGCCAGAGGGAGAACCTTCATCAATAAAGATGATTCCCAGAGAGAGAACCTTCTTTCATAAAGATGATGCCCAGAGAGAGAGCCTTCATTCATAAAGATGATGTCCAGAGAGAGAACCTTGTTTCATAAAGATGATGCCAAGAGAGAGTACCTTCATTCATAAAGTTGATGCCCAGAGAGAAAAGGTTCTTTCATAATTTGATGCCCAAGATAGAACTTTCTTTCATAAAGTTGATGCCCAGAGAGAAAACATTCTATCATAAGTTGATGCCCAAGAGTGAACCTTCATTCATAAAGATGATGCCCAGGGAGAGAACCTTCATTCATAGAGATGATGCCCAGAGAGTGAACCTTCATTCATAAACTTGATGCCCAGGCAGAGAACCTTCATTCATAACGATTATACCGGAGAGAGAACCTGGTTTCATACAGATATTACCCAGAGAGTACCTTCATTCATAAAGTTGATGCCCAGAGAGAAAACATTCTATCATAAGTTGATGCCCAAGAGAGAACCTTCATTCATAAAGATGATGCGCAGAGAGAGAACCTTCATTCATAAAGATGATGCCCAGAGAGAGAACCTTCATTCATAGAGATGATGCCCAGAGAGTGAACCTTCATTCATAAACTTGATGCCCAGGCAGAGAACCTTCATTCATAACGATTATACCGGAGAGAGAACCTGGTTTCATACAGATATTACCCAGAGAGTACCTTCATTCATAAAGGTGATGCCCAGGCAGAGAAAGTACTTTCATAAAGATGATGCCCAGGCAGAAAACCTTCTTTCATAAAGATGATGCCCAGAGAACCTACATTCATAAAATGATACCCAGAGAGAGAACCTTTATTCATAAAGATGATGCCCAGAGAGATAATCTTCATTCATATATATGATGCCCAGACAGAGAATCTTGTTTCTTAAAGATGATGTCGAGAGAGGGAACCTTCATTCATAGAGATGATCCCCAGGCAGAGAACCTTTCGTAATGATGATGCCAAGGCAGAGAACCTTATTTCATAAAGAGGATGCCCAGAGAGAGAACCTTCATTCATAAAGAAGATGTCCAGGCAGAGAACCTTCATTCATAAACATGATGCCCAGTCAGAGAACCTTCATTCATAAAGATGATTCCCAGACAGAGGACATTCATTCATAAAGATGATGTCCACCAGAGAACATTGTTTCATAAAGATGATACCCACAGAGAGTACCTTCATTAATAAAGATGATTCCCAGGCAGAGAAAGTACTTTCGTAAGATGATGCCCAGGCAGAAAACCTTCTTTCATAAAGATGATGCCCAGAGAGAGATACTTCATTCATATATATGATGCCCAGACAGAAAATCTTGTTTCATAAAGATGATGCCCAGAGAGAGAACCTTCATTCATAAAGATGATGCCCAGGCAGATAACCTTTCGTAAAGATGATGCCCAGGTAGAGAACATTCATTCATATAGATGATGCGCAGAGAGAGACCTTCTTTCTTAAAGATGATGCACAGGCATAGAACCTACTTTCATAAAGATGATGCCCAGGCAGAAAACCTTCTTTCATAAAGATGATGCCCAGAGAGAAATACTTCATTCATATATATGATGCCCAGACAGAGAATCTTGTTTCATAAAGATGATGCCCCGAGAGAGGACCTTCTTTCATAAAGATGATGCCCAGGCAGAGATCCTTCATTCATAAAGATAATGCCAAAGCAGAGAACCTTCATCAATAAAGATGATGCCCAGAAAGAGAACCTTCATTCATAAAGATGTTACCCGAGAAAGAACCTTGTTTCATAAAGATGATGCCCAGAGAGTGTACCTTCATTCATAAAGATGATGTCCACCAGAGAACCTTGTTTCATAAAGATGATGCCAAGAGAGAGTACCTTCATTCATAAAGTTGATGCCCAGAGAGAAAACATTCTTTCATAATTTGATGCCCAAGATAGAACTTTCTTTCATAAAGTTGATGCCCAGAGAGAAAACATTCTATCATAAGTTGATGCCCAAGAGAGAACCTTCATTCATAAAGATGATGCGCAGAGAGAGAACCTTCATTCATAAAGATGATGCCCAGAGAGAGAACCTTCATTCATAGAGATGATGCCCAGAGAGTGAACCTTCATTCATAAACTTGATGCCCAGGCAGAGAACCTTCATTGATAACGATTATACCAGAGAGAGAACCTGGTTTCATACAGATATTACCCTGAGAGTACCTTCATTCATAAAGATGATGCCCAGGTAGAGAAAGTACTTTTGTCAAGATGATGCCCAGGCAGAAAACCTTCTTTCATAAAGATGATGCCCAGAAAACCTACATTCATAAAATGATGCCCAGAGAGAGAAACTTTATTCATAAATGTGATGCCCAGAGAGATAATTTTTGTTCATATATATGATGCCCAGAGAGAGCCTTCATTCATTAAGATGATGCCCAGGCAGAGAACTTTCATTCATAAAGATGATGCCAAATCAGAGAAGCTTCTTTCATAACGATGATGCCAATAGGGAGAACCTTCTGTCTTAAAGATGATGCCCAGAGAAAGAACCTTCATTCATAAAGATGATGCCCAGAGAGAGAACCTTCATTCATGAAGATGATGTCCAGAGACCCTACTCTCATAAAATGAAGGCCAGAGGGAGAACCTTCATCAATAATGATGATGCCCAGAGAGAGAACCTTCATTCATGAAGATGATGTCCAGAGAGAGAATCTTCTTTCATAAGGATGATGCCCAGAGTAAGAACCTTCATTCATGAAGTTGATGCCCAGAGAGAGAACCTTCTTTCATAAACTTGATGCCCAGAGAGAGAACGTTTCGTAAAGATGATGCTCAGACCTAGAATCTTATTTCATAAATAGGATGCCCAGAGAGAGAACCTTTATTCATAAAGATGATGCCCAGAGAGAGAACCTTCTTTCATAAAGATGATGCCCTGAGAGAGAACCTTCATTCATAAACATGATGCCAAGAGAACCTACATTCATAAAATGAAGGCCAGAGGGAGAACCTTCATCAATAAAGATGATTCCCAGAGAGAGAACCTTCTTTCATAAAGATGATGCCCAGAGAGAGAGCCTTCATTCATAAAGATGATGTCCAGAGAGAGAACCTTGTTTCATAAAGATGATGCCAAGAGAGAGTACCTTCATTCATAAAGTTGATGCCCAGAGAGAAAACGTTCTTTCATAATTTGATGCCCAAGATAGAACTTTCTTTCATAAAGTTGATGCCCAGAGAGAAAACATTCTATCATAAGTTGATGCCCAAGAGTGAACCTTCATTCATAAAGATGATGCCCAGGGAGAGAACCTTCATTCATAGAGATGATGCCCAGAGAGTGAACCTTCATTCATAAACTTGATGCCCAGGCAGAGAACCTTCATTCATAACGATTATACCGGAGAGAGAACCTGGTTTCATACAGATATTACCCAGAGAGTACCTTCATTCATAAAGTTGATGCCCAGAGAGAAAACATTCTATCATAAGTTGATGCCCAAGAGAGAACCTTCATTCATAAAGATGATGCGCAGAGAGAGAACCTTCATTCATAAAGATGATGCCCAGAGAGAGAACCTTCATTCATAGAGATGATGCCCAGAGAGTGAACCTTCATTCATAAACTTGATGCCCAGGCAGAGAACCTTCATTCATAACGATTATACCAGAGAGAGAACCTGGTTTCATACAGATATTACCCTGAGAGTACCTTCATTCATAAAGATGATGCCCAGGTAGAGAAAGTACTTTTGTCAAGATGATGCCCAGGCAGAAAACCTTCTTTCATAAAGATGATGCCCAGAAAACCTACATTCATAAAATGATGCCCAGAGAGAGAAACTTTATTCATAAATGTGATGCCCAGAGAGATAATTTTTGTTCATATATATGATGCCCAGAGAGAGCCTTCATTCATTAAGATGATGCCCAGGCAGAGAACTTTCATTCATAAAGATGATGCCAAATCAGAGAAGCTTCTTTCATAACGATGATGCCAATAGGGAGAACCTTCTGTCTTAAAGATGATGCCCAGAGAAAGAACCTTCATTCATAAAGATGATGCCCAGAGAGAGAACCTTCATTCATGAAGATGATGTCCAGAGACCCTACTCTCATAAAATGAAGGCCAGAGGGAGAACCTTCATCAATAATGATGATGCCCAGAGAGAGAACCTTCATTCATGAAGATGATGTCCAGAGAGAGAATCTTCTTTCATAAGGATGATGCCCAGAGTAAGAACCTTCATTCATGAAGTTGATGCCCAGAGAGAGAACCTTCTTTCATAAACTTGATGCCCAGAGAGAGAACGTTTCGTAAAGATGATGCTCAGACCTAGAATCTTATTTCATAAATAGGATGCCCAGAGAGAGAACCTTTATTCATAAAGATGATGCCCAGAGAGAGAACCTTCTTTCATAAAGATGATGCCCTGAGAGAGAACCTTCATTCATAAACATGATGCCAAGAGAACCTACATTCATAAAATGAAGGCCAGAGGGAGAACCTTCATCAATAAAGATGATTCCCAGAGAGAGAACCTTCTTTCATAAAGATGATGCCCAGAGAGAGAGCCTTCATTCATAAAGATGATGTCCAGAGAGAGAACCTTGTTTCATAAAGATGATGCCAAGAGAGAGTACCTTCATTCATAAAGTTGATGCCCAGAGAGAAAACGTTCTTTCATAATTTGATGCCCAAGATAGAACTTTCTTTCATAAAGTTGATGCCCAGAGAGAAAACATTCTATCATAAGTTGATGCCCAAGAGTGAACCTTCATTCATAAAGATGATGCCCAGGGAGAGAACCTTCATTCATAGAGATGATGCCCAGAGAGTGAACCTTCATTCATAAACTTGATGCCCAGGCAGAGAACCTTCATTCATAACGATTATACCGGAGAGAGAACCTGGTTTCATACAGATATTACCCAGAGAGTACCTTCATTCATAAAGTTGATGCCCAGAGAGAAAACATTCTATCATAAGTTGATGCCCAAGAGAGAACCTTCATTCATAAAGATGATGCGCAGAGAGAGAACCTTCATTCATAAAGATGATGCCCAGAGAGAGAACCTTCATTCATAGAGATGATGCCCAGAGAGTGAACCTTCATTCATAAACTTGATGCCCAGGCAGAGAACCTTCATTCATAACGATTATACCGGAGAGAGAACCTGGTTTCATACAGATATTACCCAGAGAGTACCTTCATTCATAAAGGTGATGCCCAGGCAGAGAAAGTACTTTCATAAAGATGATGCCCAGGCAGAAAACCTTCTTTCATAAAGATGATGCCCAGAGAACCTACATTCATAAAATGATACCCAGAGAGAGAACCTTTATTCATAAAGATGATGCCCAGAGAGATAATCTTCATTCATATATATGATGCCCAGACAGAGAATCTTGTTTCTTAAAGATGATGTCGAGAGAGGGAACCTTCATTCATAGAGATGATCCCCAGGCAGAGAACCTTTCTGAATGATGATGCCAAGGCAGAGAACCTTATTTCATAAAGAGGATGCCCAGAGAGAGAACCTTCATTCATAAAGAAGATGTCCAGGCAGAGAACCTTCATTCATAAACATGATGCCCAGTCAGAGAACCTTCATTCATAAAGATGATTCCCAGACAGAGGACATTCATTCATAAAGATGATGTCCACCGGAGAACATTGTTTCATAAAGATGATACCCACAGAGAGTACCTTCATTAATAAAGATGATTCCCAGGCAGAGAAAGTACTTTCGTAAGATGATGCCCAGGCAGAAAACCTTCTTTCATAAAGATGATGCCCAGAGAGAGATACTTCATTCATATATATGATGCCCAGACAGAAAATCTTGTTTCATAAAGATGATGCCCAGAGAGAGAACCTTCATTCATAAAGATGATGCCCAGGCAGATAACCTTTCGTAAAGATGATGCCCAGGTAGAGAACATTCATTCATATAGATGATGCGCAGAGAGAGACCTTCTTTCTTAAAGATGATGCACAGGCATAGAACCTACTTTCATAAAGATGATGCCCAGGCAGAAAACCTTCTTTCATAAAGATGATGCCCAGAGAGAAATACTTCATTCATATATATGATGCCCAGACAGAGAATCTTGTTTCATAAAGATGATGCCCCGAGAGAGGACCTTCTTTCATAAAGATGATGCCCAGGCAGAGATCCTTCATTCATAAAGATAATGCCAAAGCAGAGAACCTTCATCAATAAAGATGATGCCCAGAAAGAGAACCTTCATTCATAAAGATGTTACCAGAGAAAGAACCTTGTTTCATAAAGATGATGCCCAGAGAGTGTACCTTCATTCATAAAGATGATGTCCACCAGAGAACCTTGTTTCATAAAGATGATGCCAAGAGAGAGTACCTTCATTCATAAAGTTGATGCCCAGAGAGAAAACATTCTTTCATAATTTGATGCCCAAGATAGAACTTTCTTTCATAAAGTTGATGCCCAGAGAGAAAACATTCTATCATAAGTTGATGCCCAAGAGAGAACCTTCATTCATAAAGATGATGCGCAGAGAGAGAACCTTCATTCATAAAGATGATGCCCAGAGAGAGAACCTTCATTCATAGAGATGATGCCCAGAGAGTGAACCTTCATTCATAAACTTGATGCCCAGGCAGAGAACCTTCATTGATAACGATTATACCAGAGAGAGAACCTGGTTTCATACAGATATTACCCTGAGAGTACCTTCATTCATAAAGATGATGCCCAGGTAGAGAAAGTACTTTTGTCAAGATGATGCCCAGGCAGAAAACCTTCTTTCATAAAGATGATGCCCAGAAAACCTACATTCATAAAATGATGCCCAGAGAGAGAAACTTTATTCATAAATGTGATGCCCAGAGAGATAATTTTTGTTCATATATATGATGCCCAGAGAGAGCCTTCATTCATTAAGATGATGCCCAGGCAGAGAACTTTCATTCATAAAGATGATGCCAAATCAGAGAAGCTTCTTTCATAACGATGATGCCAATAGGGAGAACCTTCTGTCTTAAAGATGATGCCCAGAGAAAGAACCTTCATTCATAAAGATGATGCCCAGAGAGAGAACCTTCATTCATGAAGATGATGTCCAGAGACCCTACTCTCATAAAATGAAGGCCAGAGGGAGAACCTTCATCAATAATGATGATGCCCAGAGAGAGAACCTTCATTCATGAAGATGATGTCCAGAGAGAGAATCTTCTTTCATAAGGATGATGCCCAGAGTAAGAACCTTCATTCATGAAGTTGATGCCCAGAGAGAGAACCTTCTTTCATAAACTTGATGCCCAGAGAGAGAACGTTTCGTAAAGATGATGCTCAGACCTAGAATCTTATTTCATAAATAGGATGCCCAGAGAGAGAACCTTTATTCATAAAGATGATGCCCAGAGAGAGAACCTTCTTTCATAAAGATGATGCCCTGAGAGAGAACCTTCATTCATAAACATGATGCCAAGAGAACCTACATTCATAAAATGAAGGCCAGAGGGAGAACCTTCATCAATAAAGATGATTCCCAGAGAGAGAACCTTCTTTCATAAAGATGATGCCCAGAGAGAGAGCCTTCATTCATAAAGATGATGTCCAGAGAGAGAACCTTGTTTCATAAAGATGATGCCAAGAGAGAGTACCTTCATTCATAAAGTTGATGCCCAGAGAGAAAACGTTCTTTCATAATTTGATGCCCAAGATAGAACTTTCTTTCATAAAGTTGATGCCCAGAGAGAAAACATTCTATCATAAGTTGATGCCCAAGAGTGAACCTTCATTCATAAAGATGATGCCCAGGGAGAGAACCTTCATTCATAGAGATGATGCCCAGAGAGTGAACCTTCATTCATAAACTTGATGCCCAGGCAGAGAACCTTCATTCATAACGATTATACAGGAGAGAGAACCTGGTTTCATACAGATATTACCCAGAGAGTACCTTCATTCATAAAGTTGATGCCCAGAGAGAAAACATTCTATCATAAGTTGATGCCCAAGAGAGAACCTTCATTCATAAAGATGATGCGCAGAGAGAGAACCTTCATTCATAAAGATGATGCCCAGAGAGAGAACCTTCATTCATAGAGATGATGCCCAGAGAGTGAACCTTCATTCATAAACTTGATGCCCAGGCAGAGAACCTTCATTCATAACGATTATACCAGAGAGAGAACCTGGTTTCATACAGATATTACCCTGAGAGTACCTTCATTCATAAAGATGATGCCCAGGTAGAGAAAGTACTTTTGTCAAGATGATGCCCAGGCAGAAAACCTTCTTTCATAAAGATGATGCCCAGAAAACCTACATTCATAAAATGATGCCCAGAGAGAGAAACTTTATTCATAAATGTGATGCCCAGAGAGATAATTTTTGTTCATATATATGATGCCCAGAGAGAGCCTTCATTCATTAAGATGATGCCCAGGCAGAGAACTTTCATTCATAAAGATGATGCCAAATCAGAGAAGCTTCTTTCATAACGATGATGCCAATAGGGAGAACCTTCTGTCTTAAAGATGATGCCCAGAGAAAGAACCTTCATTCATAAAGATGATGCCCAGAGAGAGAACCTTCATTCATGAAGATGATGTCCAGAGACCCTACTCTCATAAAATGAAGGCCAGAGGGAGAACCTTCATCAATAATGATGATGCCCAGAGAGAGAACCTTCATTCATGAAGATGATGTCCAGAGAGAGAATCTTCTTTCATAAGGATGATGCCCAGAGTAAGAACCTTCATTCATGAAGTTGATGCCCAGAGAGAGAACCTTCTTTCATAAACTTGATGCCCAGAGAGAGAACGTTTCGTAAAGATGATGCTCAGACCTAGAATCTTATTTCATAAATAGGATGCCCAGAGAGAGAACCTTTATTCATAAAGATGATGCCCAGAGAGAGAACCTTCTTTCATAAAGATGATGCCCTGAGAGAGAACCTTCATTCATAAACATGATGCCAAGAGAACCTACATTCATAAAATGAAGGCCAGAGGGAGAACCTTCATCAATAAAGATGATTCCCAGAGAGAGAACCTTCTTTCATAAAGATGATGCCCAGAGAGAGAGCCTTCATTCATAAAGATGATGTCCAGAGAGAGAACCTTGTTTCATAAAGATGATGCCAAGAGAGAGTACCTTCATTCATAAAGTTGATGCCCAGAGAGAAAACGTTCTTTCATAATTTGATGCCCAAGATAGAACTTTCTTTCATAAAGTTGATGCCCAGAGAGAAAACATTCTATCATAAGTTGATGCCCAAGAGTGAACCTTCATTCATAAAGATGATGCCCAGGGAGAGAACCTTCATTCATAGAGATGATGCCCAGAGAGTGAACCTTCATTCATAAACTTGATGCCCAGGCAGAGAACCTTCATTCATAACGATTATACCGGAGAGAGAACCTGGTTTCATACAGATATTACCCAGAGAGTACCTTCATTCATAAAGTTGATGCCCAGAGAGAAAACATTCTATCATAAGTTGATGCCCAAGAGAGAACCTTCATTCATAAAGATGATGCGCAGAGAGAGAACCTTCATTCATAAAGATGATGCCCAGAGAGAGAACCTTCATTCATAGAGATGATGCCCAGAGAGTGAACCTTCATTCATAAACTTGATGCCCAGGCAGAGAACCTTCATTCATAACGATTATACCGGAGAGAGAACCTGGTTTCATACAGATATTACCCAGAGAGTACCTTCATTCATAAAGGTGATGCCCAGGCAGAGAAAGTACTTTCATAAAGATGATGCCCAGGCAGAAAACCTTCTTTCATAAAGATGATGCCCAGAGAACCTACATTCATAAAATGATACCCAGAGAGAGAACCTTTATTCATAAAGATGATGCCCAGAGAGATAATCTTCATTCATATATATGATGCCCAGACAGAGAATCTTGTTTCTTAAAGATGATGTCGAGAGAGGGAACCTTCATTCATAGAGATGATCCCCAGGCAGAGAACCTTTCTGAATGATGATGCCAAGGCAGAGAACCTTATTTCATAAAGAGGATGCCCAGAGAGAGAACCTTCATTCATAAAGAAGATGTCCAGGCAGAGAACCTTCATTCATAAACATGATGCCCAGTCAGAGAACCTTCATTCATAAAGATGATTCCCAGACAGAGGACATTCATTCATAAAGATGATGTCCACCGGAGAACATTGTTTCATAAAGATGATACCCACAGAGAGTACCTTCATTAATAAAGATGATTCCCAGGCAGAGAAAGTACTTTCGTAAGATGATGCCCAGGCAGAAAACCTTCTTTCATAAAGATGATGCCCAGAGAGAGATACTTCATTCATATATATGATGCCCAGACAGAAAATCTTGTTTCATAAAGATGATGCCCAGAGAGAGAACCTTCATTCATAAAGATGATGCCCAGGCAGATAACCTTTCGTAAAGATGATGCCCAGGTAGAGAACATTCATTCATATAGATGATGCGCAGAGAGAGACCTTCTTTCTTAAAGATGATGCACAGGCATAGAACCTACTTTCATAAAGATGATGCCCAGGCAGAAAACCTTCTTTCATAAAGATGATGCCCAGAGAGAAATACTTCATTCATATATATGATGCCCAGACAGAGAATCTTGTTTCATAAAGATGATGCCCCGAGAGAGGACCTTCTTTCATAAAGATGATGCCCAGGCAGAGATCCTTCATTCATAAAGATAATGCCAAGGCAGAGAACCTTCATTAATAAAGATGATGCCCAGAAAGAGAACCTTCATTCATAAAGATGTTACCCGAGAAAGAACCTTGTTTCATAAAGATGATGCCCAGAGAGTGTACCTTCATTCATAAAGATGATGTCCACCAGAGAACCTTGTTTCATAAAGATGATACCCACAGAGATACCTTCATTCATATAGATGATTCCCAGGTAGAGAAAGTACTTTCGTAAGATGATGCCCAGGCAGAAAACCTTCTTTCATAAAGATGATGCCCAGAGAGAGATACTTCATTCATATATATGATGCCCAGACAGATAATCTTGTTTCATAAAAATGATGCCCAGGGACAGAACCTTCATTCCTAAAGATGATGCCCAGGCAGATAACCTTTCATAAAGATGATGCCCAGGCAGAGAACTTTCATTCTTATAGATGATGCCCAGAGGGAGACCTTCTTTCTTGAAGAAGATGCCCAGAGAGAGAACCTTCTTTCTTAAAGTTGATGCCCAGGCAGAGAACCTTCATTCATAACGATGATGCCAAATCAGAGAAGCTTCATTCATAAAGATGATGCCCAGAGAGAGAACCTTCTGTCTTAAAGATGATGCCCAGAGAAAGAACCTTCATTCATAAAGATGATGCCCAGAGAGAGAACCTTCATTCATGAAGATGATGTCCAGAGACCCTACATTCATAAAATGAAGGCCAGAGGGAGAACCTTCATCAAGAAAGATGATCCCTATAGAGAGAACCTTCATTCATGAAGATGATGTCCAGAGAGAGAACCTTCTCTCATAAAGATGATGCCCAGTGTAAGAACCTTCATTCATGAGGTTGATGCCCAGAGAGAGAACCTTCTTTCATAAAGTTGATGCCCAGAGAGAGAACGTTTCGTAAAGATGATGCTCAGACCTAGGACCTTATTTCATAAATAGGATGCCCAGAGAGTGAACCTTCATTCATAAACATGATGCCCAGGCAGAGAACCTTCATTCATAACGATTATACCGGAGAGAGAACCTGGTTTCATACAGATATTACCCAGAGAGTACCTTCATTCATAAAGATGATGCCCAGGCAGAGAAAGTACTTTTGTAAAGATGATGCCCAGGCAGAAAACCTTCTTTCATAAAGATGATGCCCAGAGAACCTACATTCATAAAATGATGCCCAGAGGGAGAACCTACATTCATAAAATATTGCCCAGGAAGAGAACCTTCATTCATAAAGAGGATGCCCAGAGAGAGAACCTTTATTCATAAAGATGATGCCCAGAGAGAGAACCTTTATTCATAAAGATGATGCCCAGACAGATAACTTTCATTTATAAAGATGATGCCCAGAGAGAGAACCTTCATTCGTGAAGATTATGTCCAGAGAAAGAACCTTCTTTCATAAAGATGATGCCCAAACAGAGATCTTTCTTTCATAAGGATGATGCCCAGAGAGAGAGCCTTCATTCATAAAGATGATACCACAGAGAGAACCTTGTTTCATAAAGATGATGCCCAGAGCGAGAACCTTCATTCATAAAGATGATTCCCAGACAGGGACCCTTGTTTCATAAAGATGATGCCCAGTGAGAGAACCTTCATTCATAAAATGATGCTCAGCAGAGAACCATCATTACTAAAGCTGATACCAGAGACAGAACTTTGTTTCATAAAGATAATGCCCAGAGAGAGAACATTCTTTAATAAAGATGATGCCAAAACAGAGAACCATCTTTATTAAATGTGATTCCCAGAGCGAGAACTTGCTTTCATAAAGATGATGCCCAGAGAGAGAGAGAGCCTTCTTTCATAAAGATGAAGCCCCAGCAGAGAACCTTCATTTATATAGATGATGCCCAGACTTAGACCTTTGTTTCATAAAGGTGATGCCCAGGCAGAGAACTTTCATTCAACAAGATGATGACCAGAAAGAGAAACTTCTTTCATAAAGATGATGCCCAGACAGAGAACATCCATTCGTAAAGATGATGGCCAGAAAGAGAACCTTCATTTATGAGATGCACAGAGGGAGAAACTACTTTCATAAAGATGATGCGCAGACAGAGAACGATTTTTAATAAAGATGATGCCCAGAGAGAGAACCTTCTTTCATAAAGATGATGCCCAGGGAGAGAGCCTTCATAAATAAAGATGATGCCCAGAGAGAGAGCCTTCATTCGTAAAGATGATGCCAGGCAGAGAACATTCATTCGTAAAGATGATGGCCAGAGAGAGAACCTTCATTTATCAAGATGATGGACAGAGAGAGAAACTTCTTTTATAAAGATGATGCACAGACAGAGAACCTTTTTTTCATAAAGATGATGCCCAGAGAGAGAAGCTTCATTCATACAGATGATGCCCAGGCAGAGAACCTTCATTCATAAAGATGATGCCCAGAGAGAGAACTTTCTTTCATAAACATGATGCCCAGAACGAAAATCTTCACTCATAAAGATGATGCCCAGAGAGGGAACGTTCATTCATAAAGATGATGCCCAGAAAACCTTCATTCACAATGATGATGCCCAGAGAGAGTACCTTGATTCACAAAGATGATGCCCAGGAAGGGAACCTTCTTTCGTAAAGATGATGCCCAGAGACAGTACCTTCATTCATAAAGATCATGCCAGGCAGAGAAACTTCCGTAATGATGATTCCCAGGCAGAGAACCTTCATTCATATAGATGATACCCAGACGTAGAACCTTGTTTCATAAAGAGGATGCCCAGAGAGAGATCATTTATTCATAAAGATGATGTCCAGAGAGAGAGCCTTAATTCATAAAGATGATGCCCAGAGAGAGAACTTTATTTATAAAGATGATAAACAGGCAGAGAACTTTCATTTATAAAGATGATGCCCAGGCAGAGAACCTTCATTCATAAAGATGATTTCCAGAGAGAGAACCTTATTTCATAAAGAGGATGCCCAGAGTAATAACTTTTATTCATAAAGATGATGCCCAGAAGGAGAGCCTTCATTCATAAAGATGATGCCCAGAGAACCTTCATTCATATAGATGATGCCCAGGCATAAAACTTTCTTTCATAAATATGATTTCCAGGCAAAGAACCTTCTTTCATAAAGATGATGCCCCAACAGAGAACCTTCTTTCATAAATATGATGCCCAGAGAGAGAACCTGCTTTCATAAAGATGATGCCCAGGCAGTCAGCTTCATTCATATAGATGATGCCCAGGCAGAGAACCTTGTTTCATAAGGATGATGCCCAGAGAGAGAACCTTCATTCATAAAAATGATGACCAGACAGAGAACTTTCATTTATAAAGATGATGCCAGAGAGAGAATCTTGTTTCATAAAGTTGATGCCCAGAGAGAGTACCTTCATTCATAAAGAAGATGCCCAGGCAGAGAACCTTCTTTCATAAGATGATGCACAGACAGAGCACCTTCTTTCATAAAGATGATGCCCAGGCAGAGAACCTTCTTTCATAAAGATGATGCCCAAACACAGAACCTTCTTTCATAAATATGATGTCCAGAGAGACAACCTGCTTTCATGAGACGATGCCCAGGCAGAGAACCTTCATACATAACGATGATGCCCCGGCAGAGAACCTTAATTCATATAGATGATGCTCAGACTTAGAAACTTGTTTCATGAAGATTATGCCGAGAGAGAGAACCTTAATTCTTAAAGATGACGCCCAGAGAGAGAGAATATTTATTCATAAATAGTATGCCCAGGTAGAGAACCTTCGTTCATAAAGATGAAGCCCAGAAATAGAACCTTCTTTCATAAAGATGATGCCCAGGCAGAGATCCTTCATTCATAAAGATGATTCCCAAAGAGAGAACCTTCATTCATAAAGATGATGACCAGAGAGAGAACCTTCTTCAAAAGGAAGATGTCCAATCAGAGAAGATTCTTTCATAAAGATGATGCCCATAGAGAGAACCTTCTTTCATAAAGACGATGCCCAGACAGAGAACCTTCATTCATAAAGATGATGCCCAGGCAGGAATACTTCATTCATAAAGATGATTCCCAGAGCGAGAACCTTCATTCATAAAGATGATGCCGATAGAGAGAACCCTTTTTCATAGAGAAGATGCCCAAACAGAGATCTTTCTTTCATAAAGATGATGCCCAGAGAGAACCGTCTTTCATAAAGATGATGCCCAAACAGAGAAATTTCTTTCATAAATATGATGCTCAGAGAGAGAACCGTCTTTCATAAAGATGATGCCGAAACAGAGAACTTTCTTTTATAAATATGATGCCCAGAGCGAGAACCTGCTTTCATAAAGATGATGCCCAGAGAGAGAGATTCATTTCATAAAGATGATGCCCCGGCAGAAAAACTTTCGTAAAGATGATGCGCAGGAAGAGAACCTTCTTTCATAAAGATGATGCCCAAGGGAGAGAACATACATTCGTAAAGATGATGCCCAGGCAGATAACCTTCAGTCATCAAGATGATGCCCACGCAGAGAATCTTCATTCATAAAGATGATCCCCAAAGAGAGAAAGACGATGCTCAGAGAAAGACGATGCTCAGAGAAAGGGCCTTCATTCATAAGGCGATGTTCAGAGAAAGGGCCTTCATTCATAAAGATGATGCCCAGAGAGAGAACCTTCATTTATAAAGATGAAGCCCAGAAAGATAACTTTCATTCATAAAGATGATGCCCAGAGAGATAACTTTCATTCATGAAGATGATGCCCAGAGCAAGAACCTTCTTTCAATAAGAGGACGCCCATAGAGAGAACCTTGATTCATAAAGATGATGCACAGCCAGAGAATGTTCATTCATAAAGATGATGCACAGCCAGAGAACCTTCTTTCATAACGATGATGCCCTGAGAGAGAACCTTCTTTCAAAAAGAAAATGTCCAGGCATAGTACCTTCAATCATAAAGATGATTCTCAAAGAGAGGACCTTCATTCATAAAGATGACGCCCATAGAGAGAACATTCAATCATAAATATGATGCCCAGAGACAGAACCTTTTTTCTTTTTTTATATAATTTTTTTATTTTAACAATTTATTGGGGCTGATACAATTCTTTTCACAGTTCATACATATACATACATCAATTCTATAAAGCACATCTGTACAGTCTTTGCCCTAATCATTTTTTTCTCTTTTCTTCTTTTACATTTTATTAGGGACTCAAACAACTCTTACCACAATCCATACATATACATACATCAATTGTATAAAGCACATCCATACATTCCCTGCCCCAATCATTCTCAAAGCATTTGCTCTCCACTTAAGCCCCTTGCATCAGGTCCTCTTTTTTCCCCCCCTCCCTCCCCATTTCCCCCTCCCTCATATGCCCTTGGTAATTTATACATCGTTATTTTGTCATATCTTGCCCTATCTGGAGTCTCCCTTCCCCCCTTCTCTGCTGTCATCTCCCAGGGAAGAGGTCACATGTGGATCCTTGTAGTCACTTCCCCCTTTCCAACCCACTCACCCTCCACTCTCCCAGCATCGTCCCTCACACCCTTGGTCCTGAAGGTATCATCCACCCTGGATTCCCTGTACCTCCAACCCTCATATGTACCAGTGTACAGCCTTTGTCCTATCCAGCCCTGCAAGGTAGAATTCGGATCATGGTAGTTGCGGGGAGGAAGCATCCAGGATCTGGGGGAAAGCTGTGTTCTTCATCGATACTACCTCACACCCTAATTAACCCATCTCCTCTCCTAAACCCCTCTATGAGGGGATCTCCATTGGCCGACACTTGGGCCTTGGGTCTCCACTCTGCACTTCCACCTTCATTTAATATGATATATATATACATATATATACATACATATATACATATACACATATATACACATACATACACACACTTATATCTTTTTTTTTTTGCATGATGCCTTATACCTGGTCCCTTGGGCATCTCGTGATCGGACTGGCCGGTGTGCTTCTTCCATGTGGGCTTATTTGCTTCTGAGCTAGATGGCCGCTTGTTCACCTTCAAGCCTTTAAGACCCCAGACACTATCTCTTTTGATAGCCGGGCACCATTAGCTTTCTTCACCACATTTGCTTATGTACCCATTTGTCTTCAGCGATCCTATCATGGAGGTGTGCAGTCAATGATATGATTTTTTGTTCTTTGATGCCTGGTAACTGATCCCTTTGGGACCACTCGATCACACAGGCTGGTGTGTTCTTCCATGTGGACTTTGTTGCTTCTGTGCTAGATGGCCGCTTGTTTCTCTTCAAGCCTTTAAGACCCCAGTCACTATCTCTTTTGATAGCCGGGCACCATCAGCTTTCTTCACCACATTTACTTGTTCACCCACTTTGGCTCCAGCCGTTGTGTTGGGAGAGTGAGCATCATAGAGTTCCAATTTAATAAAAGAAGGTATTCATGCATAGAGGGAGTGTTTGAGTAGAGGCCCAAGGTCCTTCCGCCACCTTAATACTTGACATATAAATATAGACACATAGATCTATTTCCCCATCCTCCTATATATATTTGCATGTACATGTCTTTGTCTAGACCTCCATGAATGCCCTTTGACTCCTAGCTCTTTCCTCCATCTCCCTTGACCTTCCTCCTGCCCTACTACCATGCTTCATCGCCACTTGGGCAACAGTATACCTCTTCTCTAAGCAACCTTACCCTTGATCATTTCCCACCAGGCCTGCCACTCCCCCTTCTCTACCATTTGGGGTCCCATGTTTTTCCCTTGTCCCTGGGTTTGTTAACACCACTTCCTTACCCCCCCTACCCCCCACCCAAAGTCCCCCCGGAACTGTCGGTCCCGTTGTTTTTCATCCAGATAGTTCATCCAGCCTCTCCTATTCAGACAGACCTGTGGAGTCACTAACATGCACGAAAATTAGACAGAGGAAAACAAAGCAACAGCATACAACCAGACAACAAAACAACCAAAACAAACCACTGAAAAAGAACAGAACAAAATAGTTCACAAGAGAAAAGCTTGTAGTTAGTTCAGGGATCGTTTGCTGGCCCTTAGGAGCGTTTTCCAGTCTAGTCTGTTGGGGCACTACGCCCTGGGCCCAAAGTCCACTTTCAGCATTCCCTGGGGACCTTGCCACTCCATTCCCTTGTTGTTCCGCTGCACTCCCCCAGTGATTTGCCTCGGTGTGGTGGGATCAGGTCAGGTGCAATTCCCACACTGTGTCTCCGGTGCTGTCCCCTGTATCGCCCTTAGTCACTGAGGGGCATCATGTCTCATAGTAGGGCCAGCCATGTTGTTCTCTCTGTGGACTGGCTGCTCTACTCAGGAACATCATCATCACGGCCTGGTGGGCCAGGCTGTGCTCCACTCTCTCCTCCTGCCCCTTCATCTGCTCCCGTGTGCTCTGATCAAATATGTCCATCTCCCATAGCTGCAGGGTCAATGTCGTCCTTTGGAACAAGTTCTTTTCGGGGGAGGGGCAGGAATCCACTTAATTTATGGTGCTGGGGCCAGCCTCCCAGACCTCTCCACCGGTTCCGTCCTCCACGCCGGGATATTGCATTCACACCTTGCGACACTGGGTTGAAGTCTGGTCCCACTTTCCCTGTGGAGATATAAACCATACCCTCCCCTTGGATGGATTAATGCCCCATTTATGTCATGCTGATTGTATTTACCTCAGGGGATTCATGTTGTACCTGTCCCTTTGGGTCTGGCTTACCTCGCTTAACATAATTCCTTCCAGCTCTTCCCATGAAATAACGTGTTTCATGTGCTCATCGGTGCTTTTCTGTGCTGCATAATACTCCATTGTGTGTATGTGCCAAAGTTTGCTAATCCACTCGTCTATCGATGGAAACTTAGGCTGTTTCCAAGTCTTTGCTATTGTGAATTTTGCCGCAATAAACATTGGAGCGCATATGACTGGCCGTGTTTTATTTGCTGCTTCAACCGGGTATATGCCCAGTAGAGGGATGGCTGGGTCATAAGGTAGATCAATTTCCATTTTCTTTAGGTATCGTCAGATTGCTTTCCACAGTGGTTGTACAAATCTGCACGACCACCAGCAGTGGAGGAGGGTTCCTACTTCACCACAGCCCCTCCAACACTTGTTGCTCTCTGATTTACTGATCTGGGCTAGCCTCAGGGGTGTTAGGTGGTATCTCATGGTTGTTTTGATTTGCATTTCTCTTATGGCAAGGGACTTCGAGCACTTTCTCATATATTTATTGGCCATATTGATCTCCTCTCTAGTGAAAGTTCTTCTCATTTCTTTTGCCCACTTCCTTAGGGGGTTAACTGTTTTCCTCTTTTTGCAGGTCATGATGGTGTTGTAGATTTTAGTAATGAGCCCTTTGTCTGACGTGTCATTACTAAAAATCTTCTCCCAGTCTGTGGGTTGCATTGTCACCCTCTTGGCAAAGTCTTTCGAGGTGCACAGGTGTTTTATTCTTATTAGATCCCATTTGTCAATTTCCAGATCACCTGTGTGTGTCCCCTTCCCTGTTGCAGTGAGCCTATGTGCTCCCTGGGCCAGTGCTCTGAGATTATTCATGAAGATGATGTCCAGAGACCCTACTCTCATAAAATGAAGGCCAGAGGGAGAACCTTCATCAATAATGATGATGCCCAGAGAGAGAACCTTCATTCATGAAGATGATGTCCAGAGAGAGAATCTTCTTTCATAAGGATGATGCCCAGAGTAAGAACCTTCATTCATGAAGTTGATGCCCAGAGAGAGAACCTTCTTTCATAAACTTGATGCCCAGAGAGAGAACGTTTCGTAAAGATGATGCTCAGACCTAGAATCTTATTTCATAAATAGGATGCCCAGAGAGAGAACCTTTATTCATAAAGATGATGCCCAGAGAGAGAACCTTCTTTCATAAAGATTATGACCTGAGAGAGAACCTTCATTCATAAACATGATGCCAAGAGAACCTACATTCATAAAATGAAGGCCAGAGGGAGAACCTTCATCAATAAAGATGATTCCCAGAGAGAGAACCTTCTTTCATAAAGATGATGCCCAGAGAGAGAGCCTTCATTCATAAAGATGATGTCCAGAGAGAGAACCTTGTTTCATAAAGATGATGCCAAGAGAGAGTACCTTCATTCATAAAGTTGATGCCCAGAGAGAAAACGTTCTTTCATAATTTGATGCCCAAGATAGAACTTTCATTCATAAAGTTGATGCCCGAGAGAAAACATTCTATCATAAGTTGATGCCCAAGAGAGAATCTTCATTCATAAAAATGAAGCGCAGAGAGAGAACCTTCATTCAAAAAGATGATGCCCAGAGAGAGAACCTTCATTCATAGAGATGATGCACAGAGAGTGAACTTTCATTCATAAACATGATGCCCAGGCAGAGAACCTTCATTCATAACGATTATACCGGAGAGAGAACCTGGTTTCATACAGATATTACCCAGAGAGTACCTTCATTCATAAAGATGATGCCCAGGCAGAGAAAGTACTTTCATAAAGATGATGCCCAGGCAGAAAACCTTCTTTCATAAAGATGATGCCCAGAGAACCTACATTCATAAAATGATGCCCAGAGAGAGAACCTTTATTCATAAAGATGATGCCCAGAGAGATAATCTTCATTCATATATATGATGCCCAGACAGAGAATCTTGTTTCTTAAAGATGATGTCGAGAGAGGGAACCTTCATTCATAAAGATGATCCCCAGGCAGAGAACCTTTCGTAATGATGATGCCAAGGCAGAGAACCTTATTTCATAAAGAGGATGCCCAGAGAGAGAACCTTCATTCATAAAGAAGATGTCCAGGCAGAGAACCTTCATTCATAAACATGATGCCCAGTCAGAGAACCTTCATTCATAAAGATGATTCCCAGACAGAGGACATTCATTCATAAAGATGATGTCCACCAGAGAACATTGTTTCATAAAGATGATACCCACAGAGAGTACCTTCATTAATAAAGATGATTCCCAGGCAGAGAAAGTACTTTCGTAAGATGATGCCCAGGCAGAAAACCTTCTTTCATAAAGATGATGCCCAGAGAGAGATACTTCATCCATATATATGATGCCCAGACAGAGAATCTTGTGTCATAAAGATGATGCCCAGAGAGAGAACCTTCATTCATAAAGATGATGCCCAGGCAGATAACCTATCGTAAAGATGATGCCCAGGTAGAGAACATTCATTCATATAGATGATGCGCAGAGAGAGACCTTTTTTCTTAAAGATGATGCACAGGCATAGAACCTACTTTCATAAAGATGACGCCCAGGCAGAAAACCTTCTTTCATAAAGATGATGCCCAGAGAGAGATACTTCATTCATATATATGATGCCCAGACAGAGAATCTTGTTTCATAAAGATGATGCCCCGAGAGAGGACCTTCTTTCATAAAGATGATGCCCAGGCAGAGATCCTTCATTCATAAAGATAATGCCAAGGCAGTGAACCTTCATTAATAAAGATGATGCCCAGAAAAAGAACCTTCATTCATAAAGATGTTACCAGAGAAAGAACCTTGTTTCATAAAGATGATGCCCAGAGAGTGTACCATCATTCATAAAGATGATGTCCACCAGAGAACCTTGTTTCATAAAGATGATGCCAAGAGAGAGTACCTTCATTCATAAAGTTGATGCCCAGAGAGAAAACGTTCTTTCATAATTTGATGCCCAAGATAGAAATTTCTTTCATAAAGTTGATGCCAAGAGAGAAAACATTCTATCATAAGTTGATGCCCAAGAGAGAACCTTCATTCATAAAGATGATGCGCAGAGAGAGAACCTTCATTCATAAAGATGATGCCCAGAGAGAGAACCTTCATTCATAGAGATGATGCCCAGAGAGTGAACTTTCATTCATAAACATGATGCCCAGGCAGAGAACCTTCATTCATAACGATTATACCGGAGAGAGAACCTGGTTTCATACAGATATTACCCAGAGAGTACCTTCATTCATAAAGGTGATGCCCAGGCAGAGAAAGTACTTTCATAAAGATGATGCCCAGGCAGAAAACCTTCTTTCATAAAGATGATGCCCAGAGAACCTACATTCATAAAATGATGCCCAGAGAGAGAACCTTTATTCATAAAGATGATGCCCAGAGAGATAATCTTCATTCATATATATGATGCCCAGACAGAGAATCTTGTTTCTTAAAGATGATGTCGAGAGAGGGAACCTTCATTCATAAAGATGATCCCCAGGCAGAGAACCTTTCGTAATGATGATGCCAAGGCAGAGAACCTTATTTCATAAAGAGGATGCCCAGAGAGAGAACCTTCATTCATAAAGAAGATGTCCAGGCAGAGAACCTTCATTCATAAACATGATGCCCAGTCAGAGAACCTTCATTCATAAAGATGATTCCCAGACAGAGGACATTCATTCATAAAGATGATGTCCACCAGAGAACATTGTTTCATAAAGATGATACCCACAGAGAGTACCTTCATTAATAAAGATGATTCCCAGGCAGAGAAAGTACTTTCGTAAGATGATACCCAGGCAGAAAACCTTCTTTCATAAAGATGATGCCCAGAGAGAGATACTTCATCCATACATATGATGCCCAGACAAGAATCTTGTTTCATAAAGATGATGCCCAGAGAGAGAACCTTCATTCATAAAGATGATGCCCGGGCAGATAACATTTCGTAAAGATGATGCCCAGGTAGAGAACATTCATTCATATAGATGATGCGCAGAGAGAGACCTTCTTTCTTAAAGATGATGCACAGGCATAGAACCTACTTTCATAAAGATGATGCCCAGGCAGAAAACCTTCTTTCATAATGATGATGCCCAGAGAGAGATACTTCATTCATATATATGATGCCCAGACAGAGAATCTTGTTTCATGAAGATGATGCCCCGAGAGAGGACCTTCTTTCATAAAGATGATGCCCAGGCAGAGATCCTTCATTCATAAAGATAATGCCAAGGCAGAGAACCTTCATTAATAAAGATGATGCCCAGAAAGAGAACCTTCATTCATAAAGATGTTACCAGAGAAAGAACCTTGTTTCATAAAGATGATGCCCAGAGAGTGTACCTTCATTCATAAAGATGATGTCCACCAGAGAACCTTGTTTCATAAAGATGATACCCACAGAGATACCTTCATTCATAAAGATGATTCCCAGGTAGAGAAAGTACTTTCATAAGATGATGCCCAGGCAGAAAACCTTCTTTCATAAAGATGATGCCCAGAGAGAGAACCTTCATTCATAAAGATGATGCCCAGGCAGAGAACTTTCATTCTTATAGATGATGCCCAGAGGGAGACCTTCTTTCTTGAAGATGATGCCCAGAGAGAGAACCTTCTTTCTTAAAGTTGATGCCCAGGCAGAGAACCTTCATTCATAACGATGATGCCAAATCAGAGAAGCTTCATTCATAAAGATGATGCCCAGAGAGAGAACCTTCTGTCTTAAAGATGATGCCCAGAGAAAGAACCTTCATTCATAAAGATGATGCCCAGAGAGAGAACCTTCATTCATGAAGATGATGTCCAGAGACCCTACATTCATAAAATGAAGGCCAGAGGGAGAACCTTCATCAAGAAAGATGATCCCTATAGAGAGAACCTTCATTCATGAAGATGATGTCCAGAGAGAGAATCTTCTCTCATAAAGATGATGCCCAGTGTAAGAACCTTCATTCATGAAGTTGATGCCCAGAGAGAGAACCTTCTTTCATAAAGTTGATGCCCAGAGAGAGAACGTTTCGTTAAGATGATGCTCAGACCTAGAACCTTATTTCATAAATAGGATGCCCAGAGAGTGAACCTTCATTCATAAACATGATGCCCAGGCAGAGAACCTTCATTCATAACGATTATACCGGAGAGAGAACCTGGTTTCATACAGATATTACCCAGAGAGTACCTTCATTCATAAAGATGATGCCCAGGCAGAGAAAGTACTTTTTTAAAGATGATGCCCAGGCAGAAAACCTTCTTTCTTAAAGATGATGCCCAGAGAACCTACATTCATAAAATGATGCCCAGAGGGAGAACCTACATTCATAAAATGTTGCCCAGGAAGAGAACCTTCATTCATAAAGAGGATGCCCAGAGAGAGAACCTTTATTCATAAAGATGATGCCCAGAGAGAGAACCTTTATTCATAAACATGATGCCCAGACAGATAACTTTCATTTATAAAGATGATGCCCAGAGAGAGAACCTTCATTCGTGAAGATTATGTCCAGAGAAAGAACCTTCTTTCATAAAGATGATGCCCAAACAGAGATCTTTCTTTCATAAGGATGATGCCCAGAGAGAGAGCCTTCATTCATAAAGATGATACCACAGAGAGAACCTTGTTTCATAAAGATGATGCCCAGAGCGAGAACCTTCATTCATAAAGATGATTCCCAGACAGGGACCCTTGTTTCATAAAGATGATGCCCAGTGAGAGAACCTTCATTCATAAAATGATGCTCAGCAGAGAACCATCATTACTAAAGCTGATACCACAGACAGAACTTTGTTTCATAAAGATAATGCCCAGAGAGAGAACATTCTTTAATAAAGATGATGCCAAAACAGAGAACCATCTTTATTAAATGTGATTCCCAGAGCGAGAACTGGCTTTCATAAAGATGATGCCCAGAGAGAGAGAGAGCCTTCTTTCATAAAGATGAAGCCCCAGCAGAGAACCTTCATTTATATAGATGATGCCCAGACTTAGACCTTTGTTTCATAAAGGTGATGCCCAGGCAGAGAACTTTCATTCAACAAGATGATGACCAGAAAGAGAAACTTCTTTCATAAAGATGATGCCCAGACAGAGAACATCCATTCGTAAAGATGATGGCCAGAAAGAGAACCTTCATTTATGAGATGCACAGAGGGAGAAACTTCTTTCATAAAGATGATGCGCAGACAGAGAACGATTTTTAATAAAGATGATGCCCAGAGAGAGAACCTTCTTTCATAAAGATGATGCCCAGGGAGAGAGCCTTCATAAATAAAGATGATGCCCAGAGAGAGAGCCTTCATTCGTAAAGATGATGCCAGGCAGAGAACATTCATTCGTAAAGATGATGGCCAGAGAGAGAACCTTCATTTATCAAGATGATGGACAGAGAGAGAAACTTCTTTTATAAAGATGATGCACAGACAGAGAACCTTTTTTTCATAAAGATGATGCCCAGAGAGAGAAGCTTCATTCATACAGATGATGCCCAGGCAGAGAACCTTCATTCATAAAGATGATGCCCAGAGAGAGAACTTTCTTTCATAAACATGATGCCCAGAACGAAAATCTTCACTCATAAAGATGATGCCCAGAGAGGGAACGTTCATTCATAAAGATGATGCCCAGAAAACCTTCATTCACAATGATGATGCCCAGAGAGAGTACCTTGATTCACAAAGATGATGCCCAGGAAGAGAACCTTCTTTCGTAAAGATGATGCCCAGAGACAGTACCTTCATTCATATAGATCATGCCAGGCAGAGAAACTTTCGTAATGATGATTCCCAGGCAGAGAACCTAAATTCATATAGATGATACCCAGACGTAGAACCTTGTTTCATAAAGAGGATGCCCAGAGAGAGATCATTTATTCATAAAGATGATGTCCAGAGAGAGAGCCTTAATTCATAAAGATGATGCCCAGAGAGAGAACTTTATTTATAAAGATGATAAACAGGCAGAGAACATTCATTTATAAAGATGATGCCCAGACAGACAACCTTCATTCATAAAGATGATTTCCAGAGAGAGAACCTTATTTCATAAAGAGGATGCCCAGAGTAATAACTTTTATTCATAAAGATGATGCCCAGAAGGAGAGCCTTCATTCATAAAGATGATGCCCAGAGAACCTTCATTCATATAGATGATGCCCAGGCAGAGAACTTTCATTCATAAAGATGATGCCAAATCAGAGAAGCTTCTTTCATAACGATGATGCCAATAGGGAGAACCTTCTGTCTTAAAGATGATGCCCAGAGAAAGAACCTTCATTCATAAAGATGATGCCCAGAGAGAGAACCTTCATTCATGAAGATGATGTCCAGAGACCCTACTCTCATAAAATGAAGGCCAGAGGGAGAACCTTCATCAATAATGATGATGCCCAGAGAGAGAACCTTCATTCATGAAGATGATGTCCAGAGAGAGAATCTTCTTTCATAAGGATGATGCCCAGAGTAAGAACCTTCATTCATAAAGTTGATGCCCAGAGAGAGAACCTTCTTTCATAAACTTGATGCCCAGAGAGAGAACGTTTCGTAAAGATGATGCTCAGACCTAGAATCTTATTTCATAAATAGGATGCCCAGAGAGAGAACCTTTATTCATAAAGATGATGCCCAGAGAGAGAACCTTCTTTCATAAAGATGATGCCCTGAGAGAGAACCTTCATTCATAAACATGATGCCAAAAGAACCTACATTCATAAAATGAAGGCCAGAGGGAGAACCTTCATCAATAAAGATGATTCCCAGAGAGAGAACCTTCTTTCATAAAGATGATGCCCAGAGAGAGAGCCTTCGTTCATAAAGATGATGTCCAGAGAGAGAACCTTGTTTCATAAAGATGATGCCAAGAGAGAGTACCTTCATTCATAAAGTTGATGCCCAGAGAGAAAACGTTCTTTCATAATTTGATGCCCAAGATAGAACTTTCTTTCATAAAGTTGATGCCCGAGAGAAAACATTCTATCATAAGTTGATGCCCAAGAGAGAATCTTCATTCATAAAAATGAAGCGCAGAGAGAGAACCTTCATTCATAAAGATGATGCCCAGAGAGAGAACCTTCATTCATAGAGATGATGCCCAGAGAGTGAACTTTCATTCATAAACATGATGCCCAGGCAGAGAACCTTCATTCATAACGATTATACCGGAGAGAGAACCTGGTTTCATACAGATATTACCCAGAGAGTACCTTCATTCATAAAGATGATGCCCAGGCAGAGAAAGTACTTTCATAAAGATGATGCCCAGGCAGAAAACCTTACATAGGAGGGTTGGAGATACAGGGAATCCAGGATGGATGATACCTCCAGGACCAAGGGAGTGAGGGACGATGCTGGGAGAGTGGAGGGTGAGTGGGTTGGAAAGGGGAAACTGATTACAAGGAGCCACATGTGACCTCTTCCCTGGGAGAGGGACAGCAGAGAAGGGGGGAAGGGAGACCCCGAATAGGGCAAGATATGACAAAATAACGAGGTATAAATTACCAAGGGCATATGAGGGAGGGGGGAAAAGGGAGGGAGGGGGGGAAATAAAGGAGGACCTGATGCAAGGGGCTTAGGTGAAGAGCAAATGCCTTGAGAGTGATTGGGACAGGGAGTGTATGGGTGTGCTTTGTACAATTGATGTATGTATATGTATGGATTGTGGTAAGAGTTGTTGGAGTCCCTAATAAAGTGTAAAAGAAGAAAAAAAAAAAAAAGAAAATGATTAGGGCAAAATATGTACAGATGTGCTTTATACAATTGATGTATGTCTATGTATGGATTGTGATAAGTGTTGTATGAGCCCCTAATAAAATGTTTAAAAAAAAAAAAAAAGATGATGCCCAGGCAGAAAACCTTCTTTCATAAAGATGATGCCCAGAGAACCTACATTCATAAAATGATGCCCAGAGAGAGAACCTTTATTCATAAAGATGATGCCCAGAGAGATAATCTTCATTCATATATATGATGCCCAGACAGAGAATCTTGTTTCTTAAAGATGATGTCGAGAGAGGGAACCTTCATTCATAAAGATGATCCCCAGGCAGAGAACCTTTCGTAATGATGATGCCAAGGCAGAGAACCTTATTTCATAAAGAGGATGCCCAGAGAGAGAACCTTCATTCATAAAGAAGATGTCCAGGCAGAGAACCTTCATTCATAAACATGATGCCCAGTCAGAGAACCTTCATTCATAAAGATGATTCCCAGACAGAGGACATTCATTCATAAAGATGATGTCCACCAGAGAACATTGTTTCATAAAGATGATACCCACAGAGAGTACCTTCATTAATAAAGATGATTCCCAGGCAGAGAAAGTACTTTCGTAAGATGATGCCCAGGCAGAAAACCTTCTTTCATAAAGATGATGCCCAGAGAGAGATACTTCATCCATATATATGATGCCCAGACAGAGTATCTTGTTTCATAAAGATGATGCCCAGAGAGAGAACCTTCATTCATAAAGATGATGCCCAGGCAGATAACCTTTCGTAAAGATGATGCCCAGGTAGAGAACATTCATTCATATAGATGATGCGCAGAGAGAGACCTTCTTTCTTAAAGATGATGCACAGGCATAGAACCTACTTTCATAAAGATGATGCCCAGGCAGAAAACCTTCTTTCATAATGATGATGCCCAGAGAGAGATACTTCATTCATATATATGATGCCCAGACAGAGAATCTTGTTTCATGAAGATGATGCCCCGAGAGAGGACCTTCTTTCATAAAGATGATGCCCAGGCAGAGATCCTTCATTCATAAAGATAATGCCAAGGCAGAGAACCTTCATTAATAAAGATGATGCCCAGAAAGAGAACCTTCATTCATAAAGATGTTACCAGAGAAAGAACCTTGTTTCATAAAGATGATGCCCAGAGAGTGTACCTTCATTCATAAAGATGATGTCCACCAGAGAACCTTGTTTCATAAAGATGATACCCACAGAGATACCTTCATTCATAAAGATGATTCCCAGGTAGAGAAAGTACTTTCGTAAGATGATGCCCAGGCAGAAAACCTTCTTTCATAAAGATGATGCCCAGAGAGAGATACTTCATTCATATATATGATGCCCAGACAGATAATCTTGTTTCATAAAAATGATGCCCAGGGACAGAACCTTCATTCCTAAAGATGATGCCCAGGCAGATAACCTTTCGTAAAGATGATGCCCAGGCAGAGAACGTTTATTCTTATAGATGATGCCCAGAGGGAGACCTTCTTTCTTGAAGATGATGCCCAGAGAGAGAACCTTCTTTCTTAAAGTTGATGCCCAGGCAGAGAACCTTCATTCATAACGATGATGCCAAATCAGAGAAGCTTCATTCATAAAGATGATGCCCAGAGAGAGAACCTTCTGTCTTAAAGATGATGCCCAGAGAAAGAACCTTCATTCATAAAGATGATGCCCAGAGAGAGAACCTTCATTCATGAAGATGATGTCCAGAGACCCTACATTCATAAAATGAAGGCCAGAGGGAGAACCTTCATCAAGAAAGATGATCCCTATAGAGAGAACCTTCATTCATGAAGATGATGTCCAGAGAGAGAACCTTCTCTCATAAAGATGATGCCCAGTGTAAGAACCTTCATTCATGAAGTTGATGCCCAGAGAGAGAACCTTCTTTCATAAAGTTGATGCCCAGAGAGAGAACGTTTCGTTAAGATGATGCTCAGACCTAGAACCTTATTTCATAAATAGGATGCCCAGAGAGTGAACCTTCATTCATAAACATGATGCCCAGGCAGAGAACCTTCATTCATAACGATTATACCGGAGAGAGAACCTGGTTTCATACAGATATTACCCAGAGAGTACCTTCATTCATAAAGATGATGCCCAGGCAGAGAAAGTACTTTTTTAAAGATGATGCCCAGGCAGAAAACCTTCTTTCTTAAAGATGATGCCCAGAGAACCTACATTCATAAAATGATGCCCAGAGGGAGAACCTACATTCATAAAATGTTGCCCAGGAAGAGAACCTTCATTCATAAAGAGGATGCCCAGAGAGAGAACCTTTATTCATAAAGATGATGCCCAGAGAGAGAACCTTTATTCATAAACATGATGCCCAGACAGATAACTTTCGTTTATAAAGATGATGCCCTGAGAGAGAACCTTCATTCGTGAAGATTATGTCCAGAGAAAGAACCTTCTTTCATAAAGATGATGCCCAAACAGAGATCTTTCTTTCATAAGGATGATGCCCAGAGAGAGAGCCTTCATTCATAAAGATGATACCACAGAGAGAACCTTGTTTCATAAAGATGATGCCCAGAGCGAGAACCTTCATTCATAAAGATGATTCCCAGACAGGGACCCTTGTTTCATAAAGATGATGCCCAGTGAGAGAACCTTCATTCATAAAATGATGCTCAGCAGAGAACCATCATTACTAAAGCTGATACCACAGACAGAACTTTGTTTCATAAAGATAATGCCCAGAGAGAGAACATTCTTTAATAAAGATGATGCCAAAACAGAGAACCATCTTTATTAAATGTGATTCCCAGAGAGAGAACTTGCTTTCATAAAGATGATGCCCAGAGAGAGAGAGAGCCTTCTTTCATAAAGATGAAGCCCCAGCAGAGAACCTTCATTTATATAGATGATGCCCAGACTTAGACCTTTGTTTCATAAAGGTGATGCCCAGGCAGAGAACTTTCATTCAACAAGATGATGACCAGAAAGAGAAACTTCTTTCATAAAGATGATGCCCAGACAGAGAACATCCATTCGTAAAGATGATGGCCAGAAAGAGAACCTTCATTTATGAGATGCACAGAGGGAGAAACTTCTTTCATAAAGATGATGCGCAGACAGAGAACGATTTTTAATAAAGATGATGCCCAGAGAGAGAACCTTCTTTCATAAAGATGATGCCCAGGGAGAGAGCCTTCATAAATAAAGATGATGCCCATGGAGAGAGCCTTCATTCGTAAAGATGATGCCAGGCAGAGAACATTCATTCGTAAAGATGATGGCCAGAGAGAGAACCTTCATTTATCAAGATGATGGACAGAGAGAGAAACTTCTTTTATAAAGATGATGCACAGACAGAGAACCTTTTTTTCATAAAGATGATGCCCAGAGAGAGAAGCTTCATTCATACAGATGATGCCCAGGCAGAGAACCTTCATTCATAAAGATGATGCCCAGAGAGAGAACTTTCTTTCATAAACATGATGCCCAGAACGAAAATCTTCACTCATAAAGATGATGCCCAGAGAGGGAACGTTCATTCATAAAGATGATGCCCAGAAAACCTTCATTCACAATGATGATGCCCAGAGAGAGTACCTTGATTCACAAAGATGATGCCGAGGAAGGGAACCTTCTTTCGTAAAGATGATGCCTAGAGACAGTACCTTCATTCATATAGATCATGCCAGGCAGAGAAACTTTCGTAATGATGATTCCCAGGCAGAGAACCTAAATTCATATAGATGATACCCAGACGTAGAACCTTGTTTCATAAAGAGGATGCCCAGAGAGAGATCATTTATTCATAAAGATGATGTCCAGAGAGAGAGCCTTAATTCATAAAGATGATGCCCAGAGAGAGAACTTTATTTATAAAGATGATAAACAGGCAGAGAACATTCATTTATAAAGATGATGCCCAGGCAGACAACCTTCATTCATAAAGATGATTTCCAGAGAGAGAACCTTATTTCATAAAGAGGATGCCCAGAGTAATAACTTTTATTCATAAAGATGATGCCCAGAAGGAGAGCCTTCATTCATAAAGATGATGCCCAGAGAACCTTCATTCATATAGATGATGCCCAGGCAGAGAACTTTCATTCATAAAGATGATGCCAAATCAGAGAAGCTTCTTTCATAACGATGATGCCAATAGGGAGAACCTTCTGTCTTAAAGATGATGCCCAGAGAAAGAACCTTCATTCATAAAGATGATGCCCAGAGAGAGAACCTTCATTCATGAAGATGATGTCCAGAGACCCTACTCTCATAAAATGAAGGCCAGAGGGAGAACCTTCATCAATAATGATGATGCCCAGAGAGAGAACCTTCATTCATGAAGATGATGTCCAGAGAGAGAATCTTCTTTCATAAGGATGATGCCCAGAGTAAGAACCTTCATTCATAAAGTTGATGCCCAGAGAGAGAACCTTCTTTCATAAACTTGATGCCCAGAGAGAGAACGTTTCGTAAAGATGATGCTCAGACCTAGAATCTTATTTCATAAATAGGATGCCCAGAGAGAGAACCTTTATTCATAAAGATGATGCCCAGAGAGAGAACCTTCTTTCATAAAGATGATGCCCTGAGAGAGAACCTTCATTCATAAACATGATGCCAAGAGAACCTACATTCATAAAATGAAGGCCAGAGGGAGAACCTTCATCAATAAAGATGATTCCCAGAGAGAGAACCTTCTTTCATAAAGATGATGCTCAGAGAGAGAGCCTTCGTTCATAAAGATGATGTCCAGAGAGAGAACCTTGTTTCATAAAGATGATGCCAAGAGAGAGTACCTTCATTCATAAAGTTGATGCCCAGAGAGAAAACGTTCTTTCATAATTTGATGCCCAAGATAGAACTTTCTTTCATAAAGTTGATGCCCGAGAGAAAACATTCTATCATAAGTTGATGCCCAAGAGAGAATCTTCATTCATAAAAATGAAGCGCAGAGAGAGAACCTTCATTCATAAAGATGATGCCCAGAGAGAGAACCTTCATTCATAGAGATGATGCCCAGAGAGTGAACTTTCATTCATAAACATGATGCCCAGGCAGAGAACCTTCATTCATAACGATTATACCGGAGAGAGAACCTGGTTTCATACAGATATTACCCAGAGAGTACCTTCATTCATAAAGATGATGCCCAGGCAGAGAAAGTACTTTCATAAAGATGATGCCCAGGCAGAAAACCTTCTTTCATAAAGATGATGCCCAGAGAACCTACATTCATAAAATGATGCCCAGAGAGAGAACCTTTATTCATAAAGATGATGCCCAGAGAGATAATCTTCATTCATATATATGATGCCCAGACAGAGAATCTTGTTTCTTAAAGATGATGTCGAGAGAGGGAACCTTCATTCATAAAGATGATCCCCAGGCAGAGAACCTTTCGTAATGATGATGCCAAGGCAGAGAACCTTATTTCATAAAGAGGATGCCCAGAGAGAGAACCTTCATTCATAAAGAAGATGTCCAGGCAGAGAACCTTCATTCATAAACATGATGCCCAGTCAGAGAACCTTCATTCATAAAGATGATTCCCAGACAGAGGACATTCATTCATAAAGATGATGTCCACCAGAGAACATTGTTTCATAAAGATGATACCCACAGAGAGTACCTTCATTAATAAAGATGATTCCCAGGCAGAGAAAGTACTTTCGTAAGATGATGCCCAGGCAGAAAACCTTCTTTCATAAAGATGATGCCCAGAGAGAGATACTTCATCCATATATATGATGCCCAGACAGAGAATCTTGTTTCATAAAGATGATGCCCAGAGAGAGAACCTTCATTCATAAAGATGATGCCCAGGCAGATAACCTTTCGTAAAGATGATGCCCAGGTAGAGAACATTCATTCATATAGATGATGCGCAGAGAGAGACCTTCTTCCTTAAAGATGATGCACAGGCATAGAACCTACTTTCATAAAGATGATGCCCAGGCAGAAAACCTTCTCTCATAAAGATGATGCCCAGAGAGAGATACTTCATTCATATATATGATGCCCAGACAGAGAATCTTGTTTCATGAAGATGATGCCCCGAGAGAGGACCTTCTTTCATAAAGATGATGCCCAGGCAGAGATCCTTCATTCATAAAGATAATGCCAAGGCAGAGAACCTTCATTAATAAAGATGATGCCCAGAAAGAGAACCTTCATTCATAAAGATGTTACCAGAGAAAGAACCTTGTTTCATAAAGATGATGCCCAGAGAGTGTACCTTCATTCATAAAGATGATGTCCACCAGAGAACCTTGTTTCATAAAGATGATACCCACAGAGATACCTTCATTCATAAAGATGATTCCCAGGTAGAGAAAGTACTTTCGTAAGATGATGCCCAGGCAGAAAACCTTCTTTCATAAAGATGATGCCCAGAGAGAGATACTTCATTCATATATATGATGCCCAGACAGATAATCTTGTTTCATAAAAATGATGCCCAGGGACAGAACCTTCATTCCTAAAGATGATGCCCAGGCAGAGAACTTTCATTCTTATAGATGATGCCCAGAGGGAGACCTTCTTTCTTGAAGATGATGCCCAGAGAGAGAACCTTCTTTCTCAAAGTTGATGCCCAGGCAGAGAACCTTCATTCATAACGATGATGCCAAATCAGAGAAGCTTCATTCATAAAGATGATGCCCAGAGAGAGAACCTTCATTCATGAAGATGATGTCCAGAGACCCTACATTCATAAAATGAAGGCCAGAGGGAGAACCTTCATCAAGAAAGATGATCCCTATAGAGAGAACCTTCATTCATGAAGATGATGTCCAGAGAGAGAACCTTCTCTCATAAAGATGATGCCCAGTGTAAGAACCTTCATTCATGAAGTTGATGCCCAGAGAGAGAACCTTCTTTCATAAAGTTGATGCCCAGAGAGAGAACATTTCGTTAAGATGATGCTCAGACCTAGAACCTTATTTCATAAATAGGATGCCCAGAGAGTGAACCTTCATTCATAAACATGATGCCCAGGCAGAGAACCTTCATTCATAACGATTATACCGGAGAGAGAACCTGGTTTCATACAGATATTACCCAGAGAGTACCTTCATTCATAAAGATGATGCCCAGGCAGAGAAAGTACTTTTTTAAAGATGATGCCCAGGCAGAAAACCTTCTTTCTTAAAGATGATGCCCAGAGAACCTACATTCATAAAATGATGCCCAGAGGGAGAACCTACATTCATAAAATGTTGCCCAGGAAGAGAACCTTCATTCATAAAGAGGATGCCCAGAGAGAGAACCTTTATTCATAAAGATGATGCCCAGAGAGAGAACCTTTATTCATAAACATGATGCCCAGACAGATAACTTTCGTTTATAAAGATGATGCCCAGAGAGAGAACCTTCATTCGTGAAGATTATGTCCAGAGAAAGAACCTTCTTTCATAAAGATGATGCCCAAACAGAGATCTTTCTTTCATAAGGATGATGCCCAGAGAGAGAGCCTTCATTCATAAAGATGATACCACAGAGAGAACCTTGTTTCATAAAGATGATGCCCAGAGCGAGAACCTTCATTCATAAAGATGATTCCCAGACAGGGACCCTTGTTTCATAAAGATGATGCCCAGTGAGAGAACCTTCATTCATAAAATGATGCTCAGCAGAGAACCATCATTACTAAAGCTGATACCAGAGACAGAACTTTGTTTCATAAAGATAATGCCCAGAGAGAGAACATTCTTTAATAAAGATGATGCCAAAACAGAGAACCATCTTTATTAAATGTGATTCCCAGAGAGAGAACTTGCTTTCATAAAGATGATGCCCAGAGAGAGAGAGAGCCTTCTTTCATAAAGATGAAGCCCCAGCAGAGAACCTTCATTTATATAGATGATGCCCAGACTTAGACCTTTGTTTCATAAAGGTGATGCCCAGGCAGAGAACTTTCATTCAACAAGATGATGACCAGAAAGAGAAACTTCTTTCATAAAGATGATGCCCAGACAGAGAACATCCATTCGTAAAGATGATGGCCAGAAAGAGAACCTTCATTTATGAGATGCACAGAGGGAGAAACTTCTTTCATAAAGATGATGCGCAGACAGAGAACGATTTTTAATAAAGATGATGCCCAGAGAGAGAACCTCCTTTCATAAAGATGATGCCCAGGGAGAGAACCTTCATAAATAAAGATGATGCCCCGAGAGAGAGCCTTCATTCGTAAAGATGATGCCAGGCAGAGAACATTCATTCGTAAAGATGATGGCCAGAGAGAGAACCTTCATTTATCAAGATGATGGACAGAGAGAGAAACTTCTTTTATAAAGATGATGCACAGACAGAGAACCTTTTTTTCATAAAGATGATGCCCAGAGAGAGAAGCTTCATTCATACAGATGATGCCCAGGCAGAGAACCTTCATTCATAAAGATGATGCCCAGAGAGAGAACTTTCTTTCATAAACATGATGCCCAGAGCGAAAATCTTCACTCATAAAGATGATGCCCAGAGAGGGAACGTTCATTCATAAAGATGATGCCCAGAAGGAGAGCCTTCATTCATAAAGATGATGCCCAGAGAACCTTCATTCATATAGATGATACCCAGGCATAAAACTTTCTTTCATAGATATGATTCCCAGGCAAAGAACCTTCTTTCAAAGAGATGATGCCCCAACAGAGACCCTTCTTTCATAAATATGATGCCCAGAGAGAGAACCTGCTATCATAAAGATGATGCCCAGGCAGTCAGCTTCATTCATATAGATGATGCCCAGGCAGAGAACCTTGTTTCATAAGGATGATGCCCAGAGAGAGAACCTTCATTCATAAAAATGATGACCGGACAGAGAACTTTCATTTATAAAGATGATGCCAGAGAGAGAATCTTGTTTCATAAAGTTGATGCCCAGAGAGAGTACCTTCATTCATAAAGTTGATGCCCAGATAGAGAACCTTCTTTCATAAAGTAGATTCCCAAACAGAGAAATTTCTTTCATAGAGATGATTCCCAGAGAACATTCTTTCTTGAAGATGATGCCCAGAGAGAGAGCCTTTATTCCTAAAGATGATGCACAGAGACGGAACATTCATTCATATAGCTGATGACCAGACAGAGAACCGTGTTTCATAAACATGATGCCCAGGCAGAGAACCTTCATTCATAACGATTATACAGGGAGAGAACCTGGTTTCATAAAGATATTACCCAGAGAGTACCTTCATTCATAAAGATGATTCACAGGCAGAGAACGTACTTTCGTAAAGATTATGCCAAGGCAAAAAACCTTTTTTCATAAATATCATGCCCAGAGAGAGAACCTTGTTTCATTTAGATGATGCCCAGAGAGAAAACCTTCATTCATAAAGGTGATGCCCAGGCAGAGAACCTTTCATAAAGATGATGCCCAGGCAGAGAACTTTCATTCTTATAGATGATGCCCAGAGGGAGACCTTCTTTCATGAAGATGATGCCCAGAGAGAGAACCTTCTTTCTTAAAGATGATGCCCAGGCAGAGAACCTTCATTCATAACGATGATGCCAAATCAGAGAAGCTTCATTCATAAAGATGATGCCCAGGGAGAGAACCTTCTGTCTTAAAGATGATGCCCAGAGAAAGAACCTTCATTCATAAAGATGATGCCCAGAGAGAGAACCTTCATTCATGAAGATGATGTCCAGAGGCCCTACATTCATAAAAAGAAGGCCAGAGGGAGAACCTTCATCAAGAAACATGATGCCCAGAGAGAGAACCTTCATTGATGAAGATGATGTCCAGAGAGAGAACCTTCTTTCATAAAGATGATGCCCAGAGTAAGAACCTTCATTCATGAAGTTGATGCCCAGAGAGAGAACCTTCTTTCATAAAGTTGATGCCCAGAGAGAGAACGTTTCGTAAGGATGATGCTGAGACCTAGAACCTTATTTCATAAATAGGATGCCCAGAGAGTGAACTTTCATTCATAAACATGATGCCCAGGCAGAGAACCTTCATTCATAACGATTATACCGGAGAGAGAACCTGGTTTCATAAAGATATTACCCAGACAGTACCTTCATTCATAAAGATGATGCCCAGGCAGAGAAAGTACTTTGGTCAAGATGATGCCCAGGCAGAAAACCTTCTTTCATAAAGATGATGCCCAGAGAACCTACATTCATAAAATGATGCCCAGAGAGAGAACCTTTATTCATAAAGATGATGCCCAGAGAGATAATCTTTATTCACATATATGATGCCCAGAGAGAGCCTTCATTCATTTAGATGATGCCCAGGCAGAGAACTTTAATTCATAAAGATGATCCCCAGGCAGAGAATCTTTCGTAAAGATGATGCCCAGAACTAGAACCTTATTTCATAAAGAGGATGCCCAGAGAGAGAAGCTTTATTCATAAAGATGTTGCCCAGGCAGAGAACCTTCATTCATAAAGATGATGCCCAGAGAGAGAACCTTCTATCATAAAGATGATGCCTAGAGGGAGAACTTTCATTCATAAAGATGATGCCCAAGAGAACCTTCTTTCATAAAGATGAAGCCCTGAGAGAATCTTAATTCATAAAGATGATTCCCAAAGAGAGAACCTTCTTTCATAAAGATGATGCCCAGAGATAGAACCTTCATTCATAAAGATGATGACCAGACAGAGGACATTCATTCATAAAGATGATGTCCACCAGAGAACCTTGTTTCATAAAGATGATACCCAGAGAGAGTACCTTCATTCATAAAGATGATTCCCAGCAGAGAATGTACTTTCGTAAAGATGATGACAAGGTAAAAAACCTTTTTTCATAAAGATCATGCCCAGAGAGAGAACTTTGTTTCATTAAGATGATGCCCAGAGAGAAAACCTTCATTCATAAAGATGATGCCCAGGCAGAGAACCTTTTGTAAAGATGATGCCCTGGCAGAGAACTTTCATTCTTATAGATGATGCCCAGAAGGAGACCTTCTTTCATGAAGATGATGCCCAGAGAGAGAACCTTCTTTCTTAAAGATGATGCCCCGGCAGAGAATCTTCATTCATAACGATGATGCCAAATCAGAGAAGGATCTTTCATAAAGATGATGCCCAGAGAGAGAACCTTCTGTCTTAAAGATGATGCCCAGAGAAAGAACCTTCATTCATAAAGATGATGCCCAGAGAGAGAACCTTCATTCATGAAGTTGATGCACAGAGAGAGAACCTTCTTTCATAAAGTTGATGCCCAGAGAGAGAACGTTTCGTAAAGATGATGCTCAGACCTAGAATCTTATTTCATAAATAGGATGCCCAGAGAGAGAACCTTTATTCATAAAGATGATGCCCAGAGAGAGAACCTTCTTTCATAAAGATGATGTCCAGAGAGAGAACCTTGTTTCATAAAGATGATGCCAAGAGAGAGTACCTTCATTCATAAAGTTGATGCCCAGAGAGAAAACGTTCTTTCATAATATGATGCCCAAGAGAGAACCTTCTTTCATAGAGTTGATGCCCAGAGAGAAAACATTCTATTATAAGTTGATGCCCAAGAGAGAACCTTCATTCATAAAGATGATGCGCAGAGAGAACCTTCATTCATAAAGATGATGCCCAGAGAGAGAACCTTCATTCATAGAGATGATGCCCAGAGAGTGAACCTTCATTCATAAACTTGATGCCCAGGCAGAGAACCTTCATTCATAACGATTATACCGGAGAGAGAACTTGGTTTCATACAGATATTACCCTGAGAGTACCATCATTCATAAAGATGATGCCCAGGTAGAGAAAGTACTTTTGTCAAGATGATGCCCAGGCAGAAAACCTTCTTTCATAAAGATGATGCCCAGAAAACCTACATTCATAAAATGATGCCCAGAGAGAGAAACTTTATTCATAAATGTGATGCCCAGAGAGATAATTTTTGTTCATATATATGATGCCCAGAGAGAGCCTTCATTCATTAAGATGATGCCCAGGCAGAGAACTTTCATTCATAAAGATGATGCATAATCAGAGAAGCTTCTTTCATAACGATGATGCCAATAGGGAGAACCTTCTGTCTTAAAGATGATGCCCAGAGAAAGAACCTTCATTCATAAAGATGATGCCCAGAGAGAGAACCTTCATTCATGAAGATGATGTCCAGAGACCCTACTCTCATAAAATGAAGGCCAGAGGGAGAACCTTCATAATAATGATGATGCCCAGAGAGAGAACCTTCATTCATGAAGATGATGTCCAGAGAGAGAATCTTCTTTCATAAGGATGATGCCCAGAGTAAGAACCTTCATTCATGAAGTTGATGCCCAGAGAGAGAACCTTCTTTCATAAACTTGATGCCCAGAGAGAGAACGTTTCGTAAAGATGATGCTCAGACCTAGAATCTTATTTCATAAATAGGATGCCCAGAGAGAGAACCTTTATTCATAAAGATGATGCCCAGAGAGAGAACCTTCTTTCATAAACTTGATGCCCAGAGAGAGAACGTTTCGTAAAGATGATGCTCAGACCTAGAATCTTATTTCATAAATAGGATGCCCAGAGAGAGAACCTTCATCAATAAAGATGATTCCAAGAGAGAGAACCTTCTTTCATAAAGATGATGCCCAGAGAGAGAGCCTTCATTCATAAAGATGATGTCCAGAGAGAGAACCTTGTTTCATAAAGATGATGCCAAGAGAGAGTACCTTCATTCATAAAGTTGATGCCCAGAGAGAAAACGTTCTTTCATAATTTGATGACCAAGATAGAACTTTCTTTCATAAAGTTGATGCCCGAGAGAAAACATTCTATCATAAGTTGATGCCCAAGAGAGAATCTTCATTCATAAAAATGAAGCGCAGAGAGAGAACCTTCATTCATAAAGATGATGCCCAGAGAGAGAACCTTCATTCATAGAGATGATGCCCAGAGAGTGAACTTTCATTCATAAACATGATGCCCAGGCAGAGAACCTTCATTCATAACGATTATACCGGAGAGAGAACCTGGTTTCATACAGATATTACCCAGAGAGTACCTTCATTCATAAAGATGATGCCCAGGCAGAGAAAGTACTTTCATAAGATGATGCCCAGGCAGAAAACCTTCTTTCATAAAGATGATGCCCAGAGAACCTACATTCATAAAATGATGCCAAGAGAGAACCTTTATTCATAAAGATGATGCCCAGAGAGATAATCTTCATTCATATATATGATGCCCAGACAGAGAATCTTGTTTCTTAAAGATGATGTCGAGAGAGGGAACCTTCATTCATAAAGATGATCCCCAGGCAGAGAACCTTTCGTAATGATGATGCCAAGGCAGAGAACCTTATTTCATAAAGAGGATGCCCAGAGAGAGAACCTTCATTCAAAGAAGATGTCCAGGCAGAGAACCTTCATTCATAAACATGATGCCCAGTCAGAGAACCTTCATTCATAAAAATGATTCCCAGACAGAGGACATTCATTCATAAAGATGATGTCCACCAGAGAACATTGTTTCATAAAGATGATACCCACAGAGAGTACCTTCATTAATAAAGATGATTCCCAGGCAGAGAAAGTACTTTCGTAAGATGATGCCCAGGCAGAAAACCTTCTTTCATAAAGATGATGCCCAGAGAGAGATACTTCATTCATATATATGATGCCCAGACAGAGAATCTTGTTTCATAAAGATGATGCCCAGAGAGAGAACCTTCATTCATAAAGATGATGCCCAGGCAGATAACATTTCGTAAAGATGATGCCCAGGTAGAGAACATTCATTCATATAGATGATGCGCAGAGAGAGACCTTCTTTCTTAAAGATGATGCACAGGCATAGAACCTACTTTCATAAAGATGATGCCCAGGCAGAAAACCTTCTTTCATAAAGATGATGCCCAGAGAGAGATACTTCATTCATATATACGATGCCCAGACAGAGAATCTTGTTTCATGAAGATGATGCCCCGAGAGAGGACCTTCTTTCATAAAGATGATGCCCAGGCAGAGATCCTTCATTCATAAAGATAATGCCAAGGCAGAGAACCTTCATTAATAAAGATGATGCCCAGAAAGAGAACCTTCATTCATAAAGATGTTACCAGAGAAAGAACCTTGTTTCATAAAGATGATGCCCAGAGAGTGTACCTTCATTCATAAAGATGATGTCCACCAGAGAACCTTGTTTCATAAAGATGATACCCACAGAGATACCTTCATTCATAAAGATGATTCCCAGGTAGAGAAAGTACTTTCGTAAGATGATGCCCAGGCAGAAAACCTTCTTTCATAAAGATGATGCCCAGAGAGAGATACTTCATTCATATATATGATGCCCAGACAGATAATCTTGTTTCATAAAAATGATGCCCAGGGACAGAACCTTCATTCCTAAAGATGAAGCCCAGGCAGATAACCTTTCGTAAAGATGATGCCCAGGCAGAGAACTTTCATTCTTATAGATGATGCCCAGAGGGAGACCTTCTTTCTTGAAGATGATGCCCAGAGAGAGAACCTTCTTTCTTAAAGTTGATGCCCAGGCAGAGAAACTTCATTCATAACGATGATGCCAAATCAGAGAAGCTTCATTCATAAAGATGATGCCCAGAGAGAGAACCTTCTGTCTTAAAGATGATGCCCAGAGAAAGAACCTTCATTCATAAAGATGATGCCCAGAGAGAGAACCTTCATTCATGAAGATGATGTCCAGAGACCCTACATTCATAAAATAAAGGCCAGAGGGAGAACCTTCATCAAGAAAGATGATCCCTATAGAGAGAACCTTCATTCATGAAGATGATGTCCAGAGAGAGAACCTTCTCTCATAAAGATGATGCCCAGTGTAAGAACCTTCATTCATGAAGTTGATGCCCAGAGAGAGAACCTTCTTTCATAAAGTTGATGCCCAGAGAGAGAACGTTTCGTAAAGATGATGCTCAGACCTAGGACCTTATTTCATAAATAGGATGCCCAGAGAGTGAACCTTCATTCATAAACATGATGCCCAGGCAGAGAACCTTCATTCATAACGATTATACCGGAGAGAGAACCTGGTTTCATACAGATATTACCCAGAGAGTACCTTCATTCATAAAGATGATGCCCAGGCAGAGAAAGTACTTTTTTAAAGATGATGCCCAGGCAGAAAACCTTCTTTCATAAAGATGATGCCCAGAGAACCTACATTCATAAAATGATGCCCAGAGGGAGAACCTACATTCATAAAATGTTGCCCAGGAAGAGAACCTTCATTCATAAAGAGGATGCCCAGAGAGAGAACCTTTATTCATAAAGATGATGCCCAGAGAGAGAACCTTTATTCATAAAGATGATGCCCAGACAGATAACTTTCATTTATAAAGATGATGCCCAGAGAGAGAACCTTCATTCGTGAAGATTATGTCCAGAGAAAGAACCTTCTTTCATAAAGATGATGCCCAAACAGAGATCTTTCTTTCATAAGGATGATGCCCAGAGAGAGAGCCTTCATTCATAAAGATGATACCACAGAGAGAACCTTGTTTCATAAAGATGATGCCCAGAGAGAGAACCTTCATTCATAAAGATGATTCCCAGACAGGGACCCTTGTTTCATAAAGATGATGCCCAGTGAGAGAACCTTCATTCATAAAATGATGCTCAGCAGAGAACCATCATTACTAAAGCTGATACCAGAGACAGAATTTTGTTTCATAAAAATAATGCCCAGAGAGAGAACCTTCTTTAATAAAGATGATGCCAAAACAGAGAACCATCTTTATTAAATGTGATTCCCAGAGAGAGAACTTGCTTTCATAAAGATGATGCCCAGAGAGAGAGAGAGCCTTCTTTCATAAAGATGAAGCCCCAGCAGAGAACCTTCATTTATATAGATGATGCCCAGACTTAGACCTTTGTTTCATAAAGGTGATGCCCAGGCAGAGAACTTTCATTCAACAAGATGATGACCAGAAAGAGAAACTTCTTTCATAAAGATGATGCCCAGACAGAGAACATCCATTCGTAAAGATGATGGCCAGAAAGAGAACCTTCATTTATGAGATGCACAGAGGGAGAAACTTCTTTCATAAAGATGATGCGCAGACAGAGAACGATTTTTAATAAAGATGATGCCCAGAGAGAGAACCTTCTTTCATAAAGATGATGCACAGGGAGAGAGCCTTCATAAATAAAGATGATGCCCAGAGAGAGAGCCTTCATTCGTAAAGATGATGCCAGGCAGAGAACATTCATTCGTAAAGATGATGGCCAGAGAGAGAACCTTCATTTATCAAGATGATGGACAGAGAGAGAAACTTCTTTTATAAAGATGATGCACAGACAGAGAACCTTTTTTTCATAAAGATGATGCCCAGAGAGAGAAGCTTCATTCATACAGATGATGCCCAGGCAGAGAACCTTCATTCATAAAGATGATGCCCAGAGAGAGAACTTTCTTTCATAAACATGATGCCCAGAACGAAAATCTTCACTCATAAAGATGATGCCAAGAGAGGGAACGTTCATTCATAAAGATGATGCCCAGAAAACCTTCATTCACAATGATGATGCCCAGAGAGAGTACCTTGATTCACAAAGATGATGCCCAGGAAGAGAACCTTCTTTCGTAAAGATGATGCCCAGAGACAGTACCTTCATTCATAAAGATGATGCCAGGCAGAGAAACTTTCGTAATGATGATTCCCAGGCAGAGAACATTCATTCATATAGATGATACCCAGACGTAGAACCTTGTTTCATAAAGAGGATGCCCAGAGAGAGATCATTTATTCATAAAGATGATGTCCAGAGAGAGAGCCTTAATTCATAAAGATGATGCCCAGAGAGAGAACTTTATTTATAAAGATGATAAACAGGCAGAGAACTTTCATTTATAAAGATGATGCCCAGGCAGAGAACCTTCATTCATAAAGATGATTTCCAGAGAGAGAACCTTATTTCATAAAGAGGATGCCCAGAGTAATAACTTTTATTCATAAAGATGATGCCCAGAAGGAGAGCCTTCATTCATAAAGATGATGCCCAGAGAACCTTCATTCATATAGGTGATGCCCAGGCATAAAACTTTCTTTCATAAATATGATTCCCAGGCAAAGAACCTTCTTTCATAAAGATGATGCCCCAACAGAGAACCTTCTTTCATAAATATGATGCCCAGAGAGAGAACCTGCTTTCATAAAGATGATGCCCAGGCAGTCAGCTTCATTCATATAGATGATGCCCAGGCAGAGAACCTTGTTTCATAAGGATGATGCCCAGAGAGGAAACCTTCATTCATAAAAATGATGACCAGACAGAGAACTTTCATTTATAAAGATGATGCCAGAGAGAGAATCTTGTTTCATAAAGTTGATGCCCAGAGAGAGTACCTTCATTCATAAAGAAGATGCCCAGGCAGAGAACCTTCTTTCATAAGATGATGCACAGACAGAGCACCTTCTTTCATAAAGATGATGCCCAGGCAGAGAACCTTCTTTCATAAAGATGATGCCCAAACACAGAACCTTCTTTCATAAATATGATGTCCAGAGAGACAACCTGCTTTCATGAACACGATGCCCAGGCAGAGAACCTTCATACATAACGATGATGCCCCGGCAGAGAACCTTAATTCATATAGATGATGCTCAGACTTAGAAACTTGTTTCATGAGAGAGAGAGAGAGCCTTAATTCTTAAAGATGATGCCCAGAGAGAGAATATTTATTCATAAATAGTATGCCCAGGTAGAGAACCTTCGTTCATAAAGATGAAGCCCAGAGATAGAACCTTCTTTCATAAAGATGATGCCCAGGCAGAGATCCTTCATTCATAAAGATGATTCCCAAAGAGAGAACCTTCATTCATAAAGATGATGACCAGAGAGAGAACCTTCTTCAAAAGGAAGATGTCCAATCAGAGAAGATTCTTTCATAAAGATGATGCCCATAGAGAGAACCTTCTTTCATAAAGACGATGCCCAGACAGAGAACCTTCATTCATAAAGATGATGCCCAGGCAGGAATACTTCATTCATAAAGATGATTCCCAGAGCGAGAACCTTCATTCATAAAGATGATGCCGATAGAGAGAACCTTCATTCATAAAGATGATGCCCAGAGAGAGAACCCTTTTTCATAGAGAAGATGCCCAAACAGAGATCTTTCTTTCATAAAGATGATGCCCAGAGAGAACCGTCTTTCATAAAGATGATGCCCAAACAGAGAAATTTCTTTCATAAATATGATGCTCAGAGAGAGAGCCGTCTTTCATAAAGATGATGCCGAAACAGAGAACTTTCTTTTATAAATATGATGCCCAGAGCGAGAACCTGCTTTCATAAAGATGATGCCAAGAGAGAGAGATTCATTTCATAAAGATGATGCCCAGGCAGAAAAACTTTCGTAAAGATGATGCGCAGGAAGAGAACCTTCTTTCATAAAGATGATGCCCAAGAGAGAGAACATACATTCGTAAAGATGATGCCCAGGCAGATAACCTTCATTCATCAAGATGATGCCCACGCAGAGAATCTTCATTCATAAAGATGATTCCCAAAGAGAGAACCTTTATTCATAAAGACGATGCTCAGAGAAAGGGCCTTCATTCATAAAGATGATGCCCAGAGAGAGAACCTTCATTTATAAAGATGAAGCCCAGAAAGATAACTTTCATTCATAAAGATGATGCCCAGAGAGATAACTTTCATTCATGAAGATGATGCCCAGAGCAAGAACCTTCTTTCAATAAGAGGACGCCCATAGAGAGAACCTTGATTCATAAAGATGATGCACAGCCAGAGAACGTTCATTCATAAAGATGATGCACAGCCAGAGAACCTTCTTTCATAACGATGATGCCCTGAGAGAGAACCTTCTTTCAAAAAGAAAATGTCCAGGCATAGTACCTTCAATCATAAAGATGATTCTCAAAGAGAGGACCTTCATTCATAAAGATGACGCCCATAGAGAGAACATTCAATCGTAAATATGATGCCCAGAGACAGAACCTTTTTTCTTTTTTTTTATAATTTTTTTTATTTTAACAATTTATTGGGGCTGATACAATTCTTTTCACAGTTCATACATATACATACATCAATTCTATAAAGCACATCTGTACAGTCTTTGCCCTAATCATTTTTTTCTCTTTTCTTCTTTTACATTTTATTAGGGACTCAAACAACTCTTACCACAATCCATACATATACATACATCAATTGTATAAAGCACATCCATACATTCCCTGCCCCAATCATTCTCAAAGCATTTGCTCTCCACTTAAGCCCCTTGCATCAGGTCCTCTTTTTTTCCCCCCCTCCCTCCCCAATTCCCCCTCCCTCATATGCCCTTGGTAATTTATACATCGTTATTTTGTCATATCTTGCCCTATCTGGAGTCTCCCTTCCCCCCTTCTCTGCTGTCCCTCTGCCAGGGAAGAGGTCACATGTGGATCCTTGTAGTCAGTTCCCCCTTTCCAACCCACTCACCCTCCACTCTCCCAGCATCGTCCCTCACACCCTTGGTCCTGAAGGTATCATCCACCCTGGATTCCCTGTACCTCCAACCCTCATATGTACCAGTGTACAGCCTTTGTCCTATCCAGCCCTGCAAGGTAGTATTCGGATCATGGTAGTTGCGGGGAGGAAGCATCCAGGATCTGGGGGAAAGCTGTGTTCTTCATCGATACTACCTCACACCCTAATTAACCCATCACCTCTCCTAAACCCCTCTATGAGGGGATCTCCATTGGCCGACACTTGGGCCTTGGGTCTCCACTCTGCACTTCCACCTTCATTTAATATGATATATATATACATATATATATATACATATATACATATACACATATATACACATACATACACACACTTATATCTTTTTTTTTTTGCATGATGCCTTATACCTGGTCCCTTGGGCATCTCGTGATCGGACTGGCCGGTGTGCTTCTTCCATGTGGGCTTATTTGCTTCTGAGCTAGATGGCCGCTTGTTCACCTTCAAGCCTTTAAGACCCCAGACACTATCTCTTTTGATAGCCGGGCACCATCAGCTTTCTTCACCACATTTGCTTATGTACCCATTTGTCTTCAGCGATCCTATCATGGAGGTGTGCAGTCAATGATATGATTTTTTGTTCTTTGATGCCTGGTAACTGATCCCTTTGGGACCACTCGATCACACAGGCTGGTGTGTTCTTCCATGTGGACTTTGTTGCTTCTGTGCTAGATGGCCGCTTGTTTCTCTTCAAGCTTTTAAGACCCCAGTCACTATCTCTTTTGATAGCCGGGCACCATCAGCTTTCTTCACCACATTTACTTGTTCACCCACTTTGGCTCCAGCCGTTGTGTTGGGAGAGTGAGCATCATAGAGTTCCAATTTAATAAAAGAAGGTATTCATGCATAGAGGGAGTGTTTGAGTAGAGGCCCAAGGTCCTTCCGCCACCTTAATACTTGACCTATAAGTATAGACACATAGATCTATTTCCCCATCCTCCTATATATATTTGCATGTACATGTCTTTGTCTAGACCTCCATGAATGCCCTTTGACTCCTAGCTCTTTCCTCCATCTCCCTTGACCTTCCTCCTGCCCTACTACCATGCTTCATCGCCAGCTGGGCTAGAGTATACCTCTTCTCTAAGCAACCTTACCCTTGATCATTTCCCACCAGGCCTGCCACTCCCCCTTCTCTACCATTTGGGGTCCAATGTTTTTCCCTTGTCCCTGGGTTTGTTAACACCACTTCCTTACCCCCCCTACCCCCCACCCAAAGTCCCCCCGGAACTGTCGGTCCCGTTGTTTTTCATCCAGATAGTTCATCCAGCCTCTCCTATTCAGACAGACCTGTGGAGTCACTAACATGCACGAAAATTAGACAGAGGAAAACAAAGCAACAGCATACAACCAGACAACAACACAACCAAAACAAACCACTGAAAAAGAACAGAACAAAATAGTTCACAAGAGAAAAGCTTGTAGTTAGTTCAGGGATCGTTTGCTGGCCCTTAGGAGCGTTTTCCAGTCCAGTCTGTTGGGGCACTACGCCCTGGGCCCAAAGTCCACTTTCCGCATTCCCTGGGGACCTTGCCACTCCATTCCCTTGTTGTTCCGCTGCACTCCCCCAGTGATTTGCCTCGGTGTGGTGGGATCAGGTCAGGTGCAATTCCCACACTGTGTCTCCGGTGCTGTCCCCTGTATCGCCCTTAGTCACTGAGGGGCATCATGTCTCATAGTAGGGCCAGCCATGTTGTTCTCTCTGTGGACTGGCTGCTCTACTCAGGAACATCATCATCACGGCCTGGTGGGCCAGGCTGTGCTCCACTCTCTCCTCCTGCCCCTTCATCTGCTCCCGTGTGCTCTGATCAAATATGTCCATCTCCCATAGCTGCAGGGTCAATGTCGTCCTTTGGAACAAGTTCTTTTCGGGGGAGGGGCAGGAATCCACTTAATTTATGGTGCTGGGGCCAGCCTCCCAGACCTCTCCACCGGTTCCGTCCTCCACGCCGGGATATTGCATTCACACCTTGCGACACTGGGTTGAAGTCTGGTCCCACTTTCCCTGTGGAGATATAAACCATACCCTCCCCTTGGGTGGATTAATGCCCCATTTCTGTCATGCTGATTGTATTTACCTCAGGGGACTCATGTTGTACCTGTCCCTTTGGGTCTGGCTTACCTCGCTTAACATAATTCCTTCCAGCTCTTCCCATGAAATAACGTGTTTCATGTGCTCATCGGTGCTTTTCAGTGCTGCATAATACTCCATTGTGTGTATGTGCCAAAGTTTGCTAATCCACTCGTCTATCGATGGAAACTTAGGCTGTTTCCAAGTCTTTGCTCTTGTGAATTTTGCCGCAATAAACATTGGAGCGCATATGACTGGTCGTGTTTTATTTGCTGCTTCAACCGGGTATATGCCCAGTAGAGGGATGGCTGGGTCATAAGGTAGATCAATTTCCATTTTCTTTAGGTATCGTCAGATTGCTTTCCACAGTGGCTGTACAAATCTGCACGACCACCAGCAGTGGAGGAGGGTTCCTACTTCACCACAGCCCCTCCAACACTTGTTGCTCTCTGATTTACTGATCTGGGCTAGCCTCAGGGGTGTTAGGTGGTATCTCATGGTTGTTTTGATTTGCATTTCTCTTATGGCAAGGGACTTCGAGCACTTTCTCATATATTTATTGGCCATATTGATCTCCTCTCTAGTGAAAGTTCTTCTCATTTCTTTTGCCCACTTCCTTAGGGGGTTAACTGTTTTCCTCTTTTTGCAGGTCATGATGGTGTTGTAGATTTTAGTAATGAGCCCTTTGTCTGACGTGTCATTACTAAAAATCTTCTCCCAGTCTGTGGGTTGCCTTGTCACCCTCTTGGCAAAGTCTTTCGAGGTGCACAGGTGTTTTATTCTTATTAGATCCCATTTGTCGATTTCCAGATCACCTGTGTGTGTCCCCTTCCCTGTTGCAGTGAGCCTATGTGCTCCCTGGGCCAGTGCTCTGAGATTAGTCCCGATTTCCTCCTTAATGGTCCTGAAGGTTTGGGGTTTGACTTCTAGATCTGTGATCCACCTTGAGTGTATTCTTGTGCATGGGGTGAGGTAGACGTCTTGTTTCAACTTTCTACATGTGGATATCCATTGTTTCCAGCACCACTTATTAAAGAGGGCATCTGCTTCCCACTTGACGTTTTTGGGACCCTTGTCGAAGATCAGTTGTCTATATGCTGATGATTTTACTCCTGGGCTTTCTATTCTTTTCCACTGGTCTGAGTGTCTATCATTGTGCCAGTACCATGCTGTTTTGACCACTGTAGCTATGTAGTAGGCATTAAAATCAGGTAGGGCGAGTCCTCCAATTGTGTCCTTCTTCTTGAGGAGTTCTCTGCTAATTCTGGGTTTCTTCCCTCTCCATATGAAGTTGGTGGTCAGTTTTTCCAATTCTTTGAAGAAGGTTGATGGTAATTGGATTGGTATAGCATTGAACTTGTAGAGTGCTTTAGGAAGAACTGTCATCTTTACTATGTTCAGCCTACCTAACCATGAGCAGGGGAGCTTCATCCATTTGTGAAGGTCACTTTTGGTTTCCTGTAATAGGGTTTTATAATTATGCTTATATAGGTCTTTAGTATTTTTTGTTAAGTATATTCCTAGGTATTTCAGTTTGTTCTTGGCTACTGTGAAGGGTACTTCCCTCTTAATCACCTCTTCCATGGCCCTGTCCGATGTGTATAGAAACCCTACCGACTTCTGTTTATTGATCTTGTATCCTGCTACTCTTCCGTATTCCTCTATTGCTGTAAGTATTCCAACTGTGGAGTTTTGGGGGTCTTCAATGTATAGGATCATGTCATCTGCAAATGACGATAGTTTCACCTCCTCCTCTCCCAACTGGATCCCTTTGATGTCCTTCCGCTGTCTTATGTTGTTAGCCAGAACCTCCAAAACGATATTGAATAGAAGAGGGGACAGGGGGCATCCTTGTCTTGTACCCTTTTTCAGTGGTATTGTTCTTGTCTTTTCTCCATTGACTATGATGTTGGCTGTTGGTCTTTCATAGATAGCTTGTATGAGCTTGAGTAACTTACCTTCCAATCCTATCTTCATGAGTGTTTTGATTAGGAATGGATGCTGGATGTTGTCAAATGCTTTTTCTGCATCTATGGATATTATCATATGGTTTTTATCCTTTTTCTTCTCGATGTGGTGTATGATATTGATGGATTTTCGGATGTTAAACCATCCCTGCATCGCTGGGATGAATCCTACTTGGTAGTGGTGAATGATATGTTTGATGTTCCTTTGTATTCTATTGGCCAATATTTTGTTAAGGATTTTTGCATCTATGTTCATTAGAGATATTGGTCTATAATTCTCTACACCTGTGGGGTCTTTTCCCTGTTTGGGTATCAAAGTAATGCTGGCTTCGTAAAATGAGTTTGGGAGCTTGCCGTTCTTTTCTGTGTTATGGAATACTTTGTGGAGGATCGGTGTCAGCTCTTCCCTGAATGTTTGGTAAAATTCTGCTGTGTAGCCATCTGGCCCTGGGGCCTTTTTCCTTGGTAGGTTTTTGATGACACTCTCTATTTCTTCCTTCGCTATGGGTTTGTTGAGGTTCTTGATCTCTGTCTCAGATAATCTAGGGATAGATTGTTTTTCTAAATATTTATCCATGTCTTCTGGTTTCTGAATTCATTAGAATACAAACCTTCATAGTACTTTGTGATTATCCTTTTTATCTCATTGGGTTCTGTTGTTATTGCCCCGATTCATCCCTCATCCTGGCTATTGATGATTGCTCCTTTCTATCTTTGGTAAGCTTTGCTAGGAGAGTTTCAATTTTATTAATTCGTTCATAAAACCAGCTTCTAGTTGCGTTAATCCTTTGCATTGTTCTTTTGTCTTCCCACTGGTTTAACTCCGCCCTGATTTTTATTATTTCTTTTCTCTTGCTATTGGAGGGGTAGTTCTGTTGACTCTGTTCTAGTTGTTGGAGGTTTTGTGTTACCATATCTGTCATACGCCTTTCTTCTTTTTTCATGTATGCATTCAGTGATATCAAGCTACCTCTGATAACTGCCTTTGCAGTGTCCCATAAGTTTTGATATGTTGTATGCTCATTCTCATTAGTTTCTAGAAGTTTCCTGATATCCTCTCTGATCTGGACCTTAAGCCATTCATGTCGCAGGAGATCGTTGTTTATTCTCCAATTGGTGGCCCTTGCTTTTCTGGGTGCCCTCCTATTAATCTCCAGCTTTATGTCATGGTGGTCTGCGAAAGACGTTTGGATAATATCTATGTGTTTGAATTTACTCAGGCTGGCCTTATGCCCCATCATGTGATCTATTCTTGAGAAAGATCCGTGTGGATTGGAGAAGAATGTGAAACCTTTTGCTTTTGGATGAAAGGCTCTATAGATGTCTATCAGGCCCTGTTGCCTAATTACATTGTTTAGCTCTCTGGCCTCTTTGCTGAGCTTCTTTCCCTGTGACATGTCTTTCTCTGATAGTGGAGTGTTGAAGTCCCCCACTATTATTGTTGTTTCCGTGATTTCTTCTGTCATTTTTTTAATAGTTTGTTTGACGAAATTTGCCGCACCATTATTAGGTGCGTAAATATTCAGTATGCTTAGTGCTTCCTGGTTTACTGAGCCTTTGAGAATTATGTAATGTCCCTCTTTGTCTCTTTTTATGTTTTGGATCTTGAGATCCATTTTGTCGGAGATTAAGATAGCCACTCCTGCCTTCTTGGAGTTACCATTTGCTTGGTAAACTTTCTGCCAGCCCTTTATTCTCAGCATATGCTTGTCTGCTTGCTTAAGGTGTGTCTCTTGCAGGCAGCAGATTGATGGGTTATGTTTTCTAATCCAATCCTCCAGCCTCTTTCTTTTAACATATGAATTGAGCCCATTTGTATTCAGAGTGATTATTACAATCTCTGGCTTCATGGTTGCCATATTGTTTTGTGTTTTGGGTCTTTGCCTATCTTCCTTCATGTCAGTGTACTGCTATTGAGTGGAGGGTTTCTATCCTGTCCTCTTTTCCATCTGAGACCGTGTTGTCCTGGTACGTGTTGCTGGCATGTTGGCTTCTAGATGGAGATGGGCTATATGGTGGTCTCCTGGTGGTTCTAGTTGGAGCTTGATCTTCTGGCCATAGTGAGTCAGCCAGTATGTTCTGCAGGGTCGGGTGACTTGCAGTATATTTTTTGAGTTCTTCCTTGTCCTGGAAGACCCTTATTTACCCTCTATCTTAATGGATAACTTGGCAGGGTATAGGATTCTGGGGGAGGCATTTTCATCTTTCAGTTTTTGGAAGATGTTGCTCCATTCTCTCCTCCTCTTCATGGTTTCTGCTGATAAGTCTGAGCATATTCTTACCTGCGCTCCTTTGTATGTGACTGTCTTCCTTTCTCTTGATGCCCGTAAAATTTTCTCTTTTTCCTCTAAGTTGGATAATTTTACAATTATATGTCTTGGCGTGTTCTTCTTGGTGTTTAGCTTAGCCGGCGTCCTCTCTGCTTCCTGTATGAGAGTCGGATTCTTCTTTGTTAGGTTGGGGAAATTTTCTTCCAGGAATTCCTTTGCTATCTTGGCGGTCGATTTGTGTGTTATGTTGTGTTCCGGTAGACCGATTATTCGAATATTATTCCTCTTCATAGCATCTGTCATTGATCTCAGGCTGTGTTCTGTTTCTTTAATTTTCCTATCTGATTGTTTTTCTCAGTTGCTTCGTTTGGTTTGAGCGTCCTCGAGTTCACTGATACGATTCCCAGCCTCCTCAAGCCTAGATATAGCTTCTGTGACCTTTTGTGTGGCCTCTGCTACCTCCTCTGTTAGTTTCTGCAGTTCCTTTTGGTGGATAGTATTCATCCCCTCTATTGTGGACTTCATCCCCTCTATTGTGCATTTCATCCCTTCTATCGTTGCATCCTTATTTTGGTTTGCTTCTCTTAGCTCCTGTATTACTGCAAGCAGAGTTCTGAAGATTTCCTTTTGTGGCTGATCTATATCTGTTTCTTCTTTGAGTGACGTTAGGTCTGTTAAAGTGCCTCGTTTCTCTGATTTTTTTGTTGGGAGTGATGTGGTCTGTTGATTTTTCCTTGATCCTTTAATAGGCTCCATGCTTCTGGGAGACAGGAGTAACCTTATTGTGTGGAGGCTCAGGCCACTGTGCTGTCTCCTTGGGTGGCTGGGGCGTGCTGCGGCAGGCTTAGGGCTGGTGCTGGGGACCCAACATGGCCCCAGGTGGTGAGAGCTGGCTGGAGCTCAATGACGGCTCCTCAGGACTGCAAAGCCGAGACCCAGGCTCCACTGCAGGTGGAATGTTTGATCTGCCCGGGCTGTGAGCGAGCGCGGGGAGGCCCCTCGGACAGCTGCGCAGACAGCTGCGCGACACTGCAGGGAACAATGGTGTTTGCTCTCCGCCTTGCTCTGAGCTCAGAAACCCGCGTACCTTAGTGGCTTGGTGCGAAACCGCAGGGGGTAATGGAGACCGCAAAGGAGGTTTGGCGCGAAACCTCAGGAGGCAATGGCGCCCTTCCTCAGCTCAGGCTCAGAGTCGCCGCCGCCGGGGTCCCCGCAGCATCCTGCGGAGAGCACCTACTCTTGTGCCTTGCGCAGGGAGGGCCCCTTGGTGGGCAGTCTCAGCAGCGCTGGGCGCGGCGCTCTGCAGAAGCTCAGGGTCCGGGACAGGCGCGGGTTGTGCTATGGCTCCTGTTGGCGGGAAGTGCTCAGCGCAGGGTCCCCGCCAGGAGTGGAGCTGGTGCTAGGCTGCCAGGGCCTGGCGGGGGCGTGCGGGGGTGGGAGGCCGGCGCACGGAGGGCAGCTGGAGAGGTCCGCGGCAGCGGTGCGGGTGGATGGTCACCCTTGGGGGTCGCCAGACAACCCGCGGGTCCGCTCCCCTGAGCTTGGGTGAATGGAGGGAGGGACGTTGGCTCGAGGGCAGATCGCTGCCCTGCGGGGAGAGGGGAACTGCGGGAGAGGAAAGCTTCTTTCATAAAGATGATGCCCAGAGAGAGAACCTTCTCTCTTAAAGATGATGCCCAGAGAAAGAACCTTCATTCATAAAGATGATGCCCAGAGAGAGAACCTTCATTCATGAAGATGATGTCCAGAGAGAGAACCTTCTTTCATAAAGATGATGCCCAGAGTAAGAACCTTCATTCATGAAGTTGATGCCCAGAGAGAGAACCTTCTTTCATAAAGTTGATGCCCAGAGAGAGAACGTTTCGTAAAGATGATGCTCAGACCTAGAATCTTATTTCATAAATAGGATGCCCAGAGAGAGAACCTTTATTCATAAAGATGATGCCCAGAGAGAGAACCTTCTTTCATAAAGATGATGCCCAGAGAGAGAGCCTTCATTCATAGAGATAATGCCCAGTCATAGAACCTTCATTCATAAAGATGATGCCAGTTAGAGAACCTTCTTGGTAAAGATGATGCCCAGGCAGAGAACCTTCATTCATAAAGATGATGCACAGAGAGAGAACCTTCATTCATAAAGATGATGCCAAGTAGAGAACTTTCATTCATAAAGATGATTCCCAGAGAGAGAACATACTTTCATAAAGAGGATGCCCAGAGATAAAACTTTTATTAATAAAGGTGATGCCCAGAGAAAGAGCTTTCTTCCTAAAGATGTTACCCAGGCCGAGAACGTTCTTTCATGAAGGTGATGCACAGAGAGAGAACATTCATTCACAAAGATGATGCCCAGGCAGATAACCTTCTTTCATAACGATGATTCCCAAGCAGAGAACCTTCTCTCATAAAAATGATGCCCAGAGAAAGAGCCTTCATTAATAAAGATGTTGCCCATGCAGTGAACCTTCATTCATAAAGGTGATGCCCAGAGAGACAACATTCATTCATAAAGATTATACCCATAGAGTGTACCTTCATTCATAAAGATTATGCCCAGAAATAGAACCTTGTTTATAAAGATGATGCCCAGAGATAGAACATTCATTTATAAAGATGATGCACAGAGAGAGAACCTTTATTCATAAAGATAATGAAAGGCAGAGAACCTTCGTTCATAAAGATGATGCCCAGAGAGACAACATTAATTCATAAAGATTATACCCAATGAGAGGACCTTCATTCATAAAGATGATGCCAGGAAGAAAAACTTCATTCACAAAGATGATGCACAGGCAGAGAACCTTCTTTCATAAAGATGATGCCCAGAGAGAGAACCTCAATTTTAAAGATGATGCCCATAGAGGGAACCTTCATTCATAATGATGATACCAAAGAGAGAATCTTCTTTCATAAAGATGATGCCAAAACAGAGAACCTTCTTTCATAAAGATGATGATCAGGCAGAGAACCTTCATTCATAAAGATGATGGCCAGAGAGAGAACTTTCTTTCATAAAGAGGATTCCCCGAAAGAGAACCTTAGTTTAATAAAGATGCTGCCCAGAGAGAGAGCCTTCATTCATAAAGATGATGCCCAGAAAGCGAACATTCTTTCATAAAGATGATGCCCAGCGACAGAACCTTCATTCATTAAGATGATGCCCAGAGAGAGAACCTTCATTCATTAAGATGATGCCCAGAGAACCTTCATTCCTAATGATGATGCCCAAAGAAAGTACCTTGATTCACAAAGATTATGCCCAGCCAGAGAACCTTCTTGCATAAAGATGATGCACAGAGAGACAACTTTCATTCATATAGATGATATCCAGGCAATGAACCTTGTTTCAAAAAGATGATGCCCAGATAGAGAACCTTGAATCAAAAATATGATGCCCAGACAATGATCCTTCACTCATAAAGATGATACCAGAGAGAGACCCTTGTTTCATAAATATGATGAACAGAGAGAATACCTTCATTCATAAAGATGTTGCCCAGGTGGAGAACCTTTATTCATAAAGATGATGCCCAGAGTGACAACTTTCACTCATATAGATGATTCCCAGACAGAGAACCTTGTTTTATAAACATGATGCACAGAGAGAGAACCTTCAATCATAAAGATGATTCCCAGAGAGAGAACATCCATTCATAAAGATGATACTAGATAGAGAACCTTATTTCATAAAGATGATGCCCAGAGAGCGTACCTTCATTCATAAAGATGATGCCCAGGTAGAGAACCTTCTTTCGTAAAGATGATGCCGAAACAGAGAACCTTCTTTCATAAAGATGATGCCCAGAGAGACAACCTTCATTAATAAAGATATTACCCAATGTGAGAACCTTCATTCATAAAGATGATGCCCAGGTAGAAAAACTTCATTCACAAAGATGATGCCCAGGGAGTGAACATTCTTTCGTAAAGATGATGCCCAGGCAGGAAACCTTCTTTCATAAAGATGATGCCCAGAGAGAGAACCTTCAATCAAAAAGATGATGCCCATAGATGGAACCTTCATTCATAAAGATGATACCAAAGAGAGAACCTTGTTTCATAAAGATGATGCCCAGGCAGAGAACCTTCAATCATAAAGATGAAGCACAGAGAGAGAACCTTTATTCATAAAGATAATGCCAAGGCAGAGAACCTTCGTTCATAAAGATGATGCCAAAACAGGGAACCTTCTTTCATAAAGATGATGCCCAGAGAGACAACATTCATTCATAACGATTATACCCATAGAGTGTACCTACTTTCATAAAGAAGATGCCCAAACAGAGAACCTTCATTCATAAAGGTGATGCCCAGAGAGAGAACCACCATTCATGAAGATGATTCCCAGTCAGAGAACCTTCATTCATAAGATGATACCCAGAGAATCTTAATTCATAAAGATGATGCCCAGAGAGAGAACCTTCATTTATAAAGATGATGCCCGGCAGAGAACGTTCATTCATAAAGATGATGCCGAGAGTGACAACTTTCATTCATGTAGATAATAGCCAGGCAGAGAACCTTGTTTCATAAAGATGATGCCCAGAGATAGAACCTTCAAACATAAAGATGATTCCCAGACAGAGAACATCCATTCATAAAGATGATACTAGATAGAGAACCTTATTTCATAAAGATGATGCCCAGAGAGCGTACCTTCATTCAGAAAGATGATGCCCAGGTAGAGAACCTTGTTTCATAAAGATGATGCCCAGGCAGAGAACCTTCTTACATACAGAAGATGCCCAGAAGAGAATCAATTTTCCTCAAGATGATGCCCAGAGATACAACTTCATTCATAAAGATTATACCCATAGAGTGTACCTTCAATCATAAAGATGATGCCCAGAGAGAGAAATTTCTTTCATCAAGATGATGCCCATGCAGAGAACCTTCTTTCTTAAAGATGATGCCCAGACGCAGAATCTTCATTCACAAAGATGATGCCCAGGCAGAGAACCTGCTTTCATAAAGATGATACCCAGAGAGAGAGCCTTCTTTCGTATACATGATGCCCAGGCAGAGAACCTTCATTCATATAGATGATGCCCAGAATTATAACCTTGTTTATAAACATGATGCCAAGAGAGAGAACCTTCATTCATAAAGATGATGCACAGAGAGAGAACCTTCATTCATAAAGATTATGTCCAGAGAGACAACTTTCATTCATATAGATGATGCCCAGAGTGAGAACCTTCAATCATAAAGATGATTCCCAGACAGAGAACATCCATTCATAAAGATGATACTAGATAGAGAACCTTATTTCATAAAGATGATGCCCAGAGAGCGTACCTTCATTCATAAAGATGATGCCCAGGTAGAGAACCTTCTTTCGTACAGATGATGCCCAAACAGAGAACCTTCATTCATAAAGTTGATGCCCAGGAAGAAAAACTTCACTCACAAAGATGATGCCCAGGCAGTGTACATTCTTTCGTAAAGATGATGCACAGGCAGAGAACCTTCTTTCATAAAGATGATGCCCAGAGAGATAACATTCAATCATACAGATGATGCCCATAGAGGGAACTTTCATTCATAAAGATGATACCAAAGAGAGAACTTTGTTTCATAAAGATGATGCCCTGACACAGAACCTTCAATCATAAAGATGATGCACAGAGAGAGAACCTTTATTCATAAAGATAATGCCAAGGCAGAGAACCTTGGTTCATAAAGATGATGCCCAAACAGGGAACCTTCGTTCATAAAGATGATGCCCAGAGAGACAACATTCATTCATAAAGATTACACCCTTAGAGTGTACCTACTTTCATTCAGAAGATGCCCATACAGAGAACCTTCATTCATAAAGGTGATTCCCAGAGAGAGAACCATCATTCATAAAGATGATTCCAAGCAGGGAACCTTCATTCATAAAGGTGATGCCCAGAGAGAGAACCTTCATTCATAATATGATACCCAGAGAACCTTAATTCATAAAGATGATGCCCAGAGAGAGAACCTTTATTCATAAAGATGATGCCCAGGCAGAGAACCTTCATTCATATAGATGATGCCGAGAGTGACAACTTTCATTCATGTAGATGATAGCCAGGCAGAGAACCTTGTTTCATAAAGATGATGCCCAAAGAGAGAACCTTCAATCATAAAGATGATTCCCAGACAGAGAACATTCATTCATAAAGATGATGCAGAGGTAGAGAACCTTCTTTCATAAAGATGATGCCCAGAGAGCGTACCTTCATTCAGAAAGATGATGCCCAGGTAGAGAACCTTGTTTCATAAAGATGATGCCCAGGCATATAACCTTCTTACATACAGAAGATGCCCAGAAGAGAACCAATTTTCCTAAAGATGATGCCCAGAGAGAGAACCTTCATTCATAAAGATGATGCCCAGGCAGAGAACTTTCTTTCATAAAGATGATGCCCAAACAGAGAACCTTTTTTCATAAAGATGATGCCCAGACAGAGAATCTTCATTTATAAAGATGATGCCAGAGAGAGAATCTTGTTTCATAAGGTTGATGCGCAACAGAGTACCGTCATTCATAAAGATGATGCCATGGCAGAGAAGGTTCTTTCATAAAGATGATGCCCAAACACAGAATTTGTTTATGAAGATGATGCTCAGAGAGAGAACTTTCTTTCATAAATATGATGCCCATAGAGAGAACCTGCTTTCCTAACGATTATATCCAGAGAGAGAGCCTTCTTTCATATAGGTGATGCCCAGGCAGAGAACCTTCATTCATATAGATGATGCCCAGAATTAGAACCTTGTTGATAAAGATGATGCCCAGATGGAGAACATTCATTCCTAAAGATGATGCCCAAACAGAGAACCTTCTTTCATAAGGATGATGCCCAGAGATACAACTTCATTCATAAAGATTATACCCATAGAGTGTACCTTCAATCATAAAGATGATGCCCAGAGAGAGAAATTTCTTTCATCAAGATGATGCCCATGCAGAGAACCTTCTTTCTTAAAGATGATACCCAGAGAGAGAACCTTCATTCACAAAGATGATGCCCAGGCAGATAACCTTCTTTCATAACGATGATTCCCAAGCACAGAACCTTCTCTCATAAATATGATGCTCAGAAAAGAGCCTTCATTAATAAAGATGTTGCCCATGCAGAGAACCTTCATTCATAAAGGCGACGCCCAGAGAGAACCTTCATTCATAAAAATAATGCCAAGGCAGAGAACCTTCGTTCATAAAGATGATGCCAAAACAGGGAACCTTCTTTCATAAAGATGATGCCCAGTGAGACAACATTCATTCATAAACATTATACCAAAAGAGTGTACCTACTTTCATAAAGAAGATGCCCAAACAGAGAACCTTCATTCATAAAGGTGATGCCCAGAGAGAGAACCATCATTCATGAAGATGATTCCCAGTCAGAGAACCTTCATTCATAATATGATACCCAGAGAATCTTAATTCATAAAGATGATGCCCAGAGAGAGAACCGTCATTCATAAAGATGATGCCCAGGCAGAGAAGCTTCATTCCTAAAGATGATGCCCAAACAGAGAACCTTCCTTCATAAAGATGATGCCCAGAGATACAAATTCATTCATAAAGATTATACCCATAGAGTGTACCTTCAATCATAAAGATGATGCCCAGAGAGAGAAATTTCTTTCATCAAGATGATGCCCATGCAGAGTACCTTCTTTCTTAAAGATGATACCCAGGGAGAGAACCTTCATTCACAAAGATGATGCCCAGGCAGATAACCTTCTTTCATAACGATGATTCCCAAGCAGAGAACCTTCTCTCATAAATATGATGCCCAGAGAAAGAGCCTTCATTAATAAAGATGTTGCCCATGCAGAGAATCTTCATTCATAAAGGCGATGCCCAGAGAGAACCTTCATTCATAAAGATAATGCCCAGGCAGAGAACCTTCGTTCATAAAGATGATGCCCAGAGAGAGAACCTTCATCCATAAAGACAATGCCCAGGGTGAGAACCTTCTTTCGTAAAGTTGATGCCCAGGCAGAGAACCTTCTTTCATAAAGATGATGCCCAAACAGGGAACCTTCTTTCATAAAGATGATGTCCAGATAGAGAACCTTCATTTATAAAGATGATGCCAGAGAGAGAATCTTGTTTCGTAAAGTTGATGCCCAGAGAGAGTACCGTCATTCATAAAGATGATGCCGTTGCAGAGAAGTTTCTTACATAAAGATGATGCCCAAACATAGAACTTTCTTTATAAAGATGAGGCAAAGAGACACAACATTCATTCATAAAGATGATACCCAATGAGAGGACCTTCATTCATAAAGATGATGCCAGGGAGAAAACCTTCATTCACAAAGATGATGCCCAGGCAGAGAACCTTCTTTCGTAAAGATGATGCCCAGGCAGGAAACCATCTTTCATAAAGATGATGCACAGGAAGAGAATCTTCTTTCAGAAAGATGATGCCCAGAGAGAGAACCTTCATTCATAAAGATGATGCCCATAGAGTGAACCTTCACTCATAAAGATGATGCACAGAGAGAGAACCTTTATTCATAAAGATAATGCCAAGGCAGAGAAACTTCGTTCATAAAGATGATGCCCAAACAGGGAACCTTCTTTCATAAAGATGATGCCCAGAGATACAACTTCATTCATAAAGATTATACCCATAGAGTGTACCTTCAATCATAAAGATGATGCCCAGAGAGAGAAATTTCTTCCATCAAGATGATGTCCATGCAGAGACCCTTCTGTCTTAAAGATGATACCCAGAGAGAGAACCTTCATTCACAAAGATGATGCCCAGGCAGATAACCTTCTTTCATAACGATGATTCCCAAGCAGAGAACCTTCTCTCATAAAAATGATGCCCAGAGAAAGAGCCTTCATTAATAAAGATGTTGCCCATGCAGAGAACCTTCATTCATAAAGGCGATGCCCAGAGAGAACCTTCATTCATAAAGATAATGCCCAGGCAGAGAACCTTTGTTCATAAAGATGATGCCCAAACAGGGAACCTTCTTTCATAAAGATGATGCCCAGAGAGACAACATTCATTCATAAAGATTATACCCATAGAGTGTACCTTTTTTCATAAAGAAATAGCCCAAACAGAGAACCTTCATTCATAAAGATGATGCCCAGAGAGAGAACCTTCATCCATAAAGATAATGCCCAGGTTGAGAACCTTCTTTCGTAAAGTTGATGCCCAGGCAGAGAACCTTCTTTCATAAAGATGATGCCCAAACAGAGAACCTCGTTCATAAAGATGATGTCCAGATAGAGAAACTTCATTTATAAAGATGATGCCAGAGAGAGAATCTTGTTTCGTAAAGTTGATGCCCAGAGAGAGTACCGTCATTCATAAAGATGATGCCATTGCAGAGAAGTTTCTTTCATAAAGATGATGCCCAAACACAGAACTTTCTTTATAAAGATGAGGCAAAGAGACACAACATTCATTCATAAAGATGATACCCAATGAGAGGACCTTCATTCATAAAGATGATGCCAGGGAGAAAACCTTCATTCACAAAGATGATGCCCAGGCAGAGAACCTTCTTTCGTAAAGATGATGCCCAGGCAGGAAACCTTCTTTCATAAAGATGATGCCCAGGCAGATAATCTTCTTTCATAAAGATGTTGCTCAAACAGAGAACATTCTTTCATAAATATGATGCACATAGAGAGAGCCGGCATTCATTAGATGTTGTCCGGAGAGTGAACTTTCTTCCATAAAGATGATGCCCAGACACAGAACCTTCATTCATTAAGATGATGCCAAGAGAACCTTCATTCCTAATGATGATGCCCAAAGAAAGTACCTTCATTCACAAAGATTATGCCCAGCCAGAGAACCTTCTTTCATAAAGATGATGCCCAGAGAGAGAATCATCATTTAAAAAGATGATGCACAGAGAGACAACTTTCATTCATATAGATGATAGCCAGGCATAGAACCTTGTTTCAAAAAGATGATGGCCAGAGAGAGAACCTTAAACCATAAAGATGATACCCAGGCAGAGAACCTTCATTGACAAAGATGATGCCCAGGCAGAGAACTTTCTTTCGTAAAGATGATGCCCAGGCAGAGAACTTTCTTTCATAAAGATGATGCCCAGGAAGAGAATCTTCTTTCATAAAGACGATGCCCAAACAGAATCTTTTTTCATAAAGATGATAATCAGGCAGAGAAACTTCGTTCATAAAGATGTTGCCCAGAGAGAGAATTTTTTTTTCATAAAGACGATACCCAGAAAGAGAATCTTTGTTAAACAAAGATGCTGCTCAGGGAAAGAGCCTTCATTAATAAAGATGATGTCCAGAGAGAGAACCTTCATTCATAAAGATGATGCCGAGTCAGAGAACCGTCTTTCGTTAAGATGATGTCCAGGCAGAGAACCTTCTTTCATAAAGATGATGCCCCGGCAGAGAATCATCTTTCAGAAAGATGATGCCCAAACAGAGAACCTTCTTTCATAAATATGATGCCCAGAGAAAGAGCCTTCATTAATAAAGATATTGCCTAGGCAGAGAACCTTCATTCATAAAGGTGATGCCCAGAGAGAGAACCTTCATTCATAAAGATGATGCCGAGATAGAGAACCTTCATTCATAAAGGTGATGCCCAGAGAGAGAACCTTCATTCATAAAGATGATGCCGAGATAGAGAACCTTCATTCATAAAGGTGATGCCCAGAGAGAGAACCTTCATTCATAAGATGATGCCCAGAGAACCTTAATTCATAAAGATGATTTCCAGACAGAGAACCTTCATTCATAAAGATGATACCATAGAGAAAACCTTGTTACATAAAGATGATGCACAGAGAGAGTACCTTCATTCATAAATATGGTGCCCAAAGAGAGTGCCTTCATTCATAAAGATGTTGCCCAGGCATTGAACTTTCTTTCATAAAGATGATGCCGGGGGGGGGGGGGGGACTTCATTCACAACGATGATGCACAGGCAGAGAACCTTCTTTCATAAAGATGATGCCCAAAGAGAGAATCTTCATTCACATAGAGGATGCGCAGGCAGAGAATTTTCTTTCATAAAGATGATGCCCAGGCAGAGAACCTTCATTCATTAAGATGATGCCAAGAGAACCTTCATTCATAATGATGATGCCCAAAGAAAGTACCTTCATTCACAAAGATTATGCCCAGGCAGAGAACCTATTTTCGTAAAGATGATGCCCAGGAATAGAACCATCTTTCGTAAAGATGATTCCCAGGAAGAGAATCTTCTTTCATAAAGACGATGACCAAACAGAGAACCTTCATTCATAATGATGATGCCCAGGGAGAGAACCATCATTCATGAAGATGATGCCCAGAGAAAGAACCTTCTTACATAAAGGTGATGCCCAGATAGAGAAACTTCATTCATAAGATGATGCCCAGAGAACCTTCATTCACAAAGATGATGCACAGAGAGAGAACCTCCATTCACAAAGATGATGTCCAGGCAGAGAACATTCTTTCATAAAGATGATTCCCAGGCAGAGAACCTTCTTTCATAAATATGCTGCCCAGAGAAAGAGCCTTCATTCATAAAGATGATGCCCAGAGAGAGAACCATCATTCATGAAGATGATGCACAGAGAGAGAACCTCCGTTCACGAAGATGATGCCCATGTAGAGAACCTTCTTCGTGAAGATGATGACCAGGCAAAGAACCTTCTTTCATTAAGAGGATGCCCAGAGAGAGAACCTTCATTCACAAAGATGATGCCCAGGCAGAGAACCTTCTTACGTAAAGATGATGCCAAGGCATAGAACCATCTTTCGTAAAGATGATTCCCAGGAAGAGAACCTTCTTTCATAAAGACGATGCCAAAACAGAGAACCTTCATTCATAATGATGATTCCCAGAGAGAGAACCATTTTTAATAAAGATGATGCCCAGACAGAGAACATTCTTTCATAAATATGCTGCCCAGAGAAAGAGCATTAATTCATAAGATTTTGCCTAGGCAGAGAACCTTCATTCATAAAGATGATGCCCAGAGAGAGAACCTTCATTCATAAAGATAATGCCAAGGGAGAACATTTTTTCATAAAGATGATCCCAGGAAGAGAACCTTCTTTCATAACGGTGTTGCCCAGAGAGAAAACCATCATTCATAAAGATGATGCCCAGGCAGAGAACTTTCATTCATAAAGATGATGCCCACAGAGAAAACCTTCATTCATAGAAATGATGCCCAGGGAGAGAACCATCATTCATGGAGATGATGCCCAGAGAAAGAACCTTCTTTCATAAAGGGGATGCCCAGAGAACCTTCATTCATAAAGATGATGCCCAGAGAGAGAACTTTCATTCATAAAGATGATTCCCAGAAAGAGAACCGTCATTTATAAAGATGATGCCCAGATAGAGAGAACTTTCATTCATAAAGATGATGCCCAGTTAGAGAATCGTCATTCATAAAGATGATTCCCAGAGAGAGAACCATCATTCATGAAGATGATGTCCAGAGAAAGAACATACTTACATAAAGGTGATGCCCAGAGAGATAACCTTCATTCATAAGATTAACAGAGAGAACCTTCATTCATAAAGATGATGCCCAGAGAGAGAACCTTCATTCACAAAGATGATGCCAAGAGAGAACATTTTTTCATAAAGTTGATTCCCAGGAAGAGAACCTTCTGTCATAAATATGATGCCCAGAGAAAGAGCCTTCATTCATAAAGATGTTCCCCAGGCAGAGAACATTCATTCATAAAGGTGATGCCCAGATAGAGAACGTTCATTCATAAAATTTATGCCCAAGCAGAGAACCTTCTTTCATAAAGGTGATGCCCAGAGAAAGAACCTTTTTTCATAAAGATGATTCAAGGCAGAGAACCTTCTTTCATAAATATGATGCCCAGAGATAGAGCCTTCATTCATAAAGATGTTCCCCAGGTAGAGAACCTTCATTCATAAAGGTGTTGCCCACAGAGAGAACCATCATTCATAAAGATGATGCCCAGGCAGAGAACTTTCATTCATAAAGATGATGCCCACAGAGAGAACCTTCATTCATAAAAATGATGCCCAGGGAGAGAACCATCATTCATGGAGATGATGCCCAGAGAAAGAACCTTCTTTCATAAAGGGGATGCCCAGAGAACCTTCTTTCATAAAGATGATGCCCAGAGAGAGAACATTCATTCATAAAGATGATGCCCAGATAGAGAATCGTCATTCATAAAGATGATTCCCAGAGAGAGAACCATAATTCATGAAGATGATGTCCAGAGAAAGAACCTACTTACATAAAGGTGATGCCCAGAGAGATAACCTGCATTCATAAGACGATACAGAGAGAACCTTCATTCATAAAGATGATGCCCAGACAGAAAACCTTCATTCATAAAGATTATGCCCAAGCAGAGAACCTCTTTCATAAAGGTGATGCCCAGAGAAAGAACCTTCATTCATAAAGATGTTCCCCAGGCAGAGAATCTTCATTCATAAAGGTAATATCAAAGAGAGAACCTTGTTTTATAAAGATGATGCCCAGAGAGAGAACTTTCTTTCATAAAGAGGCTACCCAGAAAGAAATCCTTTGTTCAATAAAGATGCTGGCCAGAGCGAGAGCCTTCAATCATAAAGATGATGGCCAAAGAGAGAACCTTCATTCACAAAGATGATGCCCAGGCAGAGAACCTTCTTTCGTTAAGATGATGCCCAGAGAAAGAGCCTTCATTCATAAAGATGTTCCCCAGGCAGAGAATCTTCATTCATAAAGGTAATAGCAAAGAGAGAACCTTGTTTTATAAAGATGATGCCCAGAGAGAGAACTTTCTTTCATAAAGAGGCTACCCAGAAAGAAATCCTTTGTTCAATAAAGATGCTGCCCAGAGCGAGAGCCTTCAATCATAAAGATGATGGCCAAAGAGAGAACCTTCATTCACAAAGATGATGCCCAGGCAGAGAACCTTCTGTCATAAAGATGATGCCCAGCCAGAGAATTTTCTTTCATAAAGATGATGCCCAAACAAAGAACCTTCTTTCATAAATATGATGCACATAGAGAGTGCCTTCATTCATAAAGATGATGCACAAACAGAGATCTTTCTTTCATAAAGATGATGCCCAGAGAGAGACCTTTCTTTCATCAAGATGATGCCCAGAGAGAGAACCTTCATTCATTAAGATGATGCCAAGAGATCCTTCACTCATAATGATTATGCCCAAAGAAAGTACCTAAATTCACAAAGATTATGCCCAGGCATAGAACCATTTTCGTAAAGATGATTTCCAGGAAGAGAACCTTCTTTCATAAAGACGATACCCAAATAGAGAACATTTATTCATAATGATGACGCTCAGAGAGAGAATCTTGTTATATAAAGATGATGCTCAGAGAGAGAATCTTCTTTCATAAAGATGATGCCCAGACAGAGAGCCTTCATCATAAACATGATGCCCAGAAGAGAACCATCATTCATGAAGATGATGCCCAGAGAGAGAACCTTCTTACATACAGGTGATGCCCAAACAGAGAACATTCATTCATGATGATGATGCTCAGAGAGAGAACCTTGTTTCATTAATATGATGCCCAGAGAGAGAACCTTCATTCATAAAGATGATGCCCAGAGAGAGAACCGTCATTCATAAAGATGATGCCCAGGCATAGAACTTTCAATCATAAAGATAATGCCCACAGAGAGAACCTTCTTTCAGAAAGATGATGCCCAGACAGAGAGCCTTGATCATAAACATGATGCCCAGAAGAGAACAGTCATTCATAAAGATGATGTCCAGGCAGAAATTTTCATTTATGAAGATGATGCCCAGAGATAGAACCATCATTCATGAAGATGATTCCCAGAGAGAGAACTTTCTTTCATAAAGATGATGCCCAGAGAGAGAAATTTCATTCATATATTTTATGCCCAGGCTTAGAAACTTGTTTCATAAAGATGATTCCCAGAGAGAGAACCTTCTTTAATAAAGAGGATGCCCAGAGATAAAACTTTTATTCATAAAGGTGATGCCCAGAGAGAGAGCCTTCATTCATAAATATGATGCCCAGAGAGAGAACCGTCATTCATAAAGATGATGCCCAGGTAGAGAACTTTCTTTCATAAAGATGATGTCCAGGCAGAGTACCTTCTTTCATTAAGATGATGCTCAAGAGAGAACCCTCATTCATAAAGGTGATGCCCAGAAAGAGCCTTCATTCATAAGATGATGCCCAGAGAACCTTCCTTCATTAAGATCATGCCCAGAGAGAGAATCTTATTCATAACGATGATGCACAGAGAGACAACTTTCATTCATATAGATTATAGCCAGGCAGAGAACCTTGTTTCAAAAAGATGATTCCCAGAGAGAGAATTTTCAATCATAAAGATGATTTCCAGACAGAGAATCTTCATTCATTAAGATGATACCAGAGAGAGAACCTTGTATCATGAAGATGAAGCCCAGTCAGAGAATATTCTTTCATAAAGATGATGCCCAGAGAGAGAACCTTCATTCATAACAATGATGCCCAGTGTGAGAACATTTATTGATAAAGATGATGCCGAGATAGAGAACGTTCCTTCATAAAGATGATGCCCAAACAGAGAAATTTCTTTAATAAGATGATGCCCACCGAGAGAACCTTTATTCATATAGATGATGCCCAGGCAGGGAACCTTTTTTAATAGAGAACATGCTCAGAGAGAGAACCTTCATTCATAAAGATGATTTCCAGAGATAGATCCTTCATTTATGAAGATGATGCCCAGAGAAAGAACATTCTTTCATAAAGATGAAGACCAGGCAGAAACTTTCATTCATAAAGATGATGCCCAGACAGAGAACCATCATTCATGAAGCTGATGCCCAGAGAAAGAACCTTCTTACATAAAGGTGTTGCCCACAGTGAGAACCTTCATTCATAAGATGATACCCAGAGAATATGCATTCATAAAGATGATGCCCAGAGAGAGAACCTTCATTCATAAAGATGATGCACAAAGAGAGAAACTTCATTCACAAAGATGATGGCCAGGCAGAGAACATTCTTTCATATGCTGCCCAGAGAAAGAGCCTTCATTCAAAAGATGTTGCCTAGGCAGAGAACCTTCATTCATAAGGGTGATGCCCAGAGAGAGAACCTTCATTCCAAAAGAAGATGCGCATGGAGAGAACATTAATTCTTAAAGGTGATGCCCAGAGAGAGAACCTTCATTAATAAAGAAAATGCCCAGAGAGAGAACCTTCATTCATAAAGATGATGATGAGGCAGAAAACCTTCATTCATAAAGATGATGCCCAGAGAGAGAACTTTCTTTCATAAAGAGGACCCAGAAAGAAAACCTTTGTTCAATACAGATGTTGCCACAGAGAGATCTTTCATTCATAAAGATGATTCCCAAAGAGAGAACCTTCATTCATAAAGATGATGCCCAGGCAGAGAACCTTCTTTCGTAAAGATGATGCACAGGCAGAGAACCTTCTTTCATAAAGATGATGCCCAGGCAGAGAATCTTCTTTCATAAAGATGATGCCCAGAGAGAGAACCTTCATTCATAAGATGATGCCCAGAGAACCTTCATTAATAAAGATGATGCCCAGAGAGAGAACCTTCATTCATAAAGATAATGCCAAGGGAGAACATTTTTTCATAAAGATGATCCCAGGAAGAGAACCTTCTTTCATAACGGTGTTGCCCAGAGAGAAAACCATCATTCATAAAGATGATGCCCAGGCAGAGAACTTTCATTCATAAAGATGATGCCCACAGAGAAAACCTTCATTCATAGAAATGATGCCCAGGGAGAGAACCATCATTCATGGAGATGATGCCCAGAGAAAGAACCTTCTTTCATAAAGGGGATGCCCAGAGAACCTTCATTCATAAAGATGATGCCCAGAGAGAGAACTTTCATTCATAAAGATGATTACCAGAAAGAGAACCGTCATTTATAAAGATGATGCCCAGATAGAGAGAACTTTCATTCATAAAGATGATGCCCAGTTAGAGAATCGTCATTCATAAAGATGATTCCCAGAGAGAGAACCATCATTCATGAAGATGATGTCCAGAGAAAGAACATACTTACATAAAGGTGATGCCCAGAGAGATAACCTTCATTCATAAGATTAACAGAGAGAACCTTCATTCATAAAGATGATGCCCAGAGAGAGAACCTTCATTCACAAAGATGATGCCAAGAGAGAACATTTTTTCATAAAGTTGATTCCCAGGAAGAGAACCTTCTGTCATAAATATGATGCCCAGAGAAAGAGCCTTCATTCATAAAGATGTTCCCCAGGCAGAGAACATTCATTCATAAAGGTGATGCCCAGATAGAGAACGTTCATTCATAAAATTTATGCCCAAGCAGAGAACCTTCTTTCATAAAGGTGATGCCCAGAGAAAGAACCTTTTTTCATAAAGATGATTCAAGGCAGAGAACCTTCTTTCATAAATATGATGCCCAGAGATAGAGCCTTCATTCATAAAGATGTTCCCCAGGTAGAGAACCTTCATTCATAAAGGTGTTGCCCACAGAGAGAACCATCATTCATAAAGATGATGCCCAGGCAGAGAACTTTCATTCATAAAGATGATGCCCACAGAGAGAACCTTCATTCATAATAATGATGCCCAGGGAGAGAACCATCATTCATGGAGATGATGCCCAGAGAAAGAACCTTCTTTCATAAAGGGGATGCCCAGAGAACCTTCTTTCATAAAGATGATGCCCAGAGAGAGAACATTCATTCATAAAGATGATGCCCAGATAGAGAATCGTCATTCATAAAGATGATTCCCAGAGAGAGAACCATAATTCATGAAGATGATGTCCAGAGAAAGAACCTACTTACATAAAGGTGATGCCCAGAGAGATAACCTGCATTCATAAGACGATACAGAGAGAACCTTCATTCATAAAGATGATGCCCAGACAGAAAACCTTCATTCATAAAGATTATGCCCAAGCAGAGAACCTCTTTCATAAAGGTGATGCCCAGAGAAAGAACCTTCATTCATAAAGATGTTCCCCAGGCAGAGAATCTTCATTCATAAAGGTAATATCAAAGAGAGAACCTTGTTTTATAAAGATGATGCCCAGAGAGAGAACTTTCTTTCATAAAGAGGCTACCCAGAAAGAAATCCTTTGTTCAATAAAGATGCTGGCCAGAGCGAGAGCCTTCAATCATAAAGATGATGGCCAAAGAGAGAACCTTCATTCACAAAGATGATGCCCAGGCAGAGAACCTTCTTTCGTTAAGATGATGCCCAGAGAAAGAGCCTTCATTCATAAAGATGTTCCCCAGGCAGAGAATCTTCATTCATAAAGGTAATAGCAAAGAGAGAACCTTGTTTTATAAAGATGATGCCCAGAGAGAGAACTTTCTTTCATAAAGAGGCTACCCAGAAAGAAATCCTTTGTTCAATAAAGATGCTGCCCAGAGCGAGAGCCTTCAATCATAAAGATGATGGCCAAAGAGAGAACCTTCATTCACAAAGATGATGCCCAGGCAGAGAACCTTCTGTCATAAAGATGATGCCCAGCCAGAGAATTTTCTTTCATAAAGATGATGCCCAAACAAAGAACCTTCTTTCATAAATATGATGCACATAGAGAGTGCCTTCATTCATAAAGATGATGCACAAACAGAGATCTTTCTTTCATAAAGATGATGCCCAGAGAGAGACCTTTCTTTCATCAAGATGATGCCCAGAGAGAGAACCTTCATTCATTAAGATGATGCCAAGAGATCCTTCACTCATAATGATTATGCCCAAAGAAAGTACCTAAATTCACAAAGATTATGCCCAGGCATAGAACCATTTTCGTAAAGATGATTTCCAGGAAGAGAACCTTCTTTCATAAAGACGATACCCAAATAGAGAACATTTATTCATAATGATGACGCTCAGAGAGAGAATCTTGTTATATAAAGATGATGCTCAGAGAGAGAATCTTCTTTCATAAAGATGATGCCCAGACAGAGAGCCTTCATCATAAACATGATGCCCAGAAGAGAACCATCATTCATGAAGATGATGCCCAGAGAGAGAACCTTCTTACATACAGGTGATGCCCAAACAGAGAACATTCATTCATGATGATGATGCTCAGAGAGAGAACCTTGTTTCATTAATATGATGCCCAGAGAGAGAACCTTCATTCATAAAGATGATGCCCAGAGAGAGAACCGTCATTCATAAAGATGATGCCCAGGCATAGAACTTTCAATCATAAAGATAATGCCCACAGAGAGAACCTTCTTTCAGAAAGATGATGCCCAGACAGAGAGCCTTGATCATAAACATGATGCCCAGAAGAGAACAGTCATTCATAAAGATGATGTCCAGGCAGAAATTTTCATTTATGAAGATGATGCCCAGAGATAGAACCATCATTCATGAAGATGATTCCCAGAGAGAGAACTTTCTTTCATAAAGATGATGCCCAGAGAGAGAAATTTCATTCATATATTTTATGCCCAGGCTTAGAAACTTGTTTCATAAAGATGATTCCCAGAGAGAGAACCTTCTTTAATAAAGAGGATGCCCAGAGATAAAACTTTTATTCATAAAGGTGATGCCCAGAGAGAGAGCCTTCATTCATAAATATGATGCCCAGAGAGAGAACCGTCATTCATAAAGATGATGCCCAGGTAGAGAACTTTCTTTCATAAAGATGATGTCCAGGCAGAGTACCTTCTTTCATTAAGATGATGCTCAAGAGAGAACCCTCATTCATAAAGGTGATGCCCAGAAAGAGCCTTCATTCATAAGATGATGCCCAGAGAACCTTCCTTCATTAAGATCATGCCCAGAGAGAGAATCTTATTCATAACGATGATGCACAGAGAGACAACTTTCATTCATATAGATTATAGCCAGGCAGAGAACCTTGTTTCAAAAAGATGATTCCCAGAGAGAGAATTTTCAATCATAAAGATGATTTCCAGACAGAGAATCTTCATTCATTAAGATGATACCAGAGAGAGAACCTTGTATCATGAAGATGAAGCCCAGTCAGAGAATATTCTTTCATAAAGATGATGCCCAGAGAGAGAACCTTCATTCATAACAATGATGCCCAGTGTGAGAACATTTATTGATAAAGATGATGCCGAGATAGAGAACGTTCCTTCATAAAGATGATGCCCAAACAGAGAAATTTCTTTAATAAGATGATGCCCACCGAGAGAACCTTTATTCATATAGATGATGCCCAGGCAGGGAACCTTTTTTAATAGAGAACATGCTCAGAGAGAGAACCTTCATTCATAAAGATGATTTCCAGAGATAGATCCTTCATTTATGAAGATGATGCCCAGAGAAAGAACATTCTTTCATAAAGATGAAGACCAGGCAGAAACTTTCATTCATAAAGATGATGCCCAGACAGAGAACCATCATTCATGAAGCTGATGCCCAGAGAAAGAACCTTCTTACATAAAGGTGTTGCCCACAGTGAGAACCTTCATTCATAAGATGATACCCAGAGAACATGCATTCATAAAGATGATGCCCAGAGAGAGAACCTTCATTCATAAAGATGATGCACAAAGAGAGAAACTTCATTCACAAAGATGATGGCCAGGCAGAGAACATTCTTTCATATGCTGCCCAGAGAAAGAGCCTTCATTCAAAAGATGTTGCCTAGGCAGAGAACCTTCATTCATAAGGGTGATGCCCAGAGAGAGAACCTTCATTCCAAAAGAAGATGCGCATGGAGAGAACATTAATTCTTAAAGGTGATGCCCAGAGAGAGAACCTTCATTAATAAAGAAAATGCCCAGAGAGAGAACCTTCATTCATAAAGATGATGATGAGGCAGAAAACCTTCATTCATAAAGATGATGCCCAGAGAGAGAACTTTCTTTCATAAAGAGGACCCAGAAAGAAAACCTTTGTTCAATACAGATGTTGCCACAGAGAGATCTTTCATTCATAAAGATGATTCCCAAAGAGAGAACCTTCATTCATAAAGATGATGCCCAGGCAGAGAACCTTCTTTCGTAAAGATGATGCACAGGCAGAGAACCTTCTTTCATAAAGATGATGCCCAGGCAGAGAATCTTCTTTCATAAAGATGATGCCCAGAGAGAGAACCTTCATTCATATAGATGATGCCCAGAGAACCTTCATTAATAAAGATGATGCCCAGAGAGAGAACCTTCATTCATAAAGATAATGCCAAGGGAGAACATTTTTTCATAAAGATGATCCCAGGAAGAGAACCTTCTTTCATAACGGTGTTGCCCAGAGAGAAAACCATCATTCATAAAGATGATGCCCAGGCAGAGAACTTTCATTCATAAAGATGATGCCCACAGAGAAAACCTTCATTCATAGAAATGATGCCCAGGGAGAGAACCATCATTCATGGAGATGATGCCCAGAGAAAGAACCTTCTTTCATAAAGGGGATGCCCAGAGAACCTTCATTCATAAAGATGATGCCCAGAGAGAGAACTTTCATTCATAAAGATGATTCCCAGAAAGAGAACCGTCATTTATAAAGATGATGCCCAGATAGAGAGAACTTTCATTCATAAAGATGATGCCCAGTTAGAGAATCGTCATTCATAAAGATGATTCCCAGAGAGAGAACCATCATTCATGAAGATGATGTCCAGAGAAAGAACATACTTACATAAAGGTGATGCCCAGAGAGATAACCTTCATTCATAAGATTAACAGAGAGAACCTTCATTCATAAAGATGATGCCCAGAGAGAGAACCTTCATTCACAAAGATGATGCCAAGAGAGAACATTTTTTCATAAAGTTGATTCCCAGGAAGAGAACCTTCTGTCATAAATATGATGCCCAGAGAAAGAGCCTTCATTCATAAAGATGTTCCCCAGGCAGAGAACATTCATTCATAAAGGTGATGCCCAGATAGAGAACGTTCATTCATAAAATTTATGCCCAAGCAGAGAACCTTCTTTCATAAAGGTGATGCCCAGAGAAAGAACCTTTTTTCATAAAGATGATTCAAGGCAGAGAACCTTCTTTCATAAATATGATGCCCAGAGATAGAGCCTTCATTCATAAAGATGTTCCCCAGGTAGAGAACCTTCATTCATAAAGGTGTTGCCCACAGAGAGAACCATCATTCATAAAGATGATGCCCAGGCAGAGAACTTTCATTCATAAAGATGATGCCCACAGAGAGAACCTTCATTCATAAAAATGATGCCCAGGGAGAGAACCATCATTCATGGAGATGATGCCCAGAGAAAGAACCTTCTTTCATAAAGGGGATGCCCAGAGAACCTTCTTTCATAAAGATGATGCCCAGAGAGAGAACATTCATTCATAAAGATGATGCCCAGATAGAGAATCGTCATTCATAAAGATGATTCCCAGAGAGAGAACCATAATTCATGAAGATGATGTCCAGAGAAAGAACCTACTTACATAAAGGTGATGCCCAGAGAGATAACCTGCATTCATAAGACGATACAGAGAGAACCTTCATTCATAAAGATGATGCCCAGACAGAAAACCTTCATTCATAAAGATTATGCCCAAGCAGAGAACCTCTTTCATAAAGGTGATGCCCAGAGAAAGAACCTTCATTCATAAAGATGTTCCCCAGGCAGAGAATCTTCATTCATAAAGGTAATATCAAAGAGAGAACCTTGTTTTATAAAGATGATGCCCAGAGAGAGAACTTTCTTTCATAAAGAGGCTACCCAGAAAGAAATCCTTTGTTCAATAAAGATGCTGGCCAGAGCGAGAGCCTTCAATCATAAAGATGATGGCCAAAGAGAGAACCTTCATTCACAAAGATGATGCCCAGGCAGAGAACCTTCTTTCGTTAAGATGATGCCCAGAGAAAGAGCCTTCATTCATAAAGATGTTCCCCAGGCAGAGAATCTTCATTCATAAAGGTAATAGCAAAGAGAGAACCTTGTTTTATAAAGATGATGCCCAGAGAGAGAACTTTCTTTCATAAAGAGGCTACCCAGAAAGAAATCCTTTGTTCAATAAAGATGCTGCCCAGAGCGAGAGCCTTCAATCATAAAGATGATGGCCAAAGAGAGAACCTTCATTCACAAAGATGATGCCCAGGCAGAGAACCTTCTGTCATAAAGATGATGCCCAGCCAGAGAATTTTCTTTCATAAAGATGATGCCCAAACAAAGAACCTTCTTTCATAAATATGATGCACATAGAGAGTGCCTTCATTCATAAAGATGATGCACAAACAGAGATCTTTCTTTCATAAAGATGATGCCCAGAGAGAGACCTTTCTTTCATCAAGATGATGCCCAGAGAGAGAACCTTCATTCATTAAGATGATGCCAAGAGATCCTTCACTCATAATGATTATGCCCAAAGAAAGTACCTAAATTCACAAAGATTATGCCCAGGCATAGAACCATTTTCGTAAAGATGATTTCCAGGAAGAGAACCTTCTTTCATAAAGACGATACCCAAATAGAGAACATTTATTCATAATGATGACGCTCAGAGAGAGAATCTTGTTATATAAAGATGATGCTCAGAGAGAGAATCTTCTTTCATAAAGATGATGCCCAGACAGAGAGCCTTCATCATAAACATGATGCCCAGAAGAGAACCATCATTCATGAAGATGATGCCCAGAGAGAGAACCTTCTTACATACAGGTGATGCCCAAACAGAGAACATTCATTCATGATGATGATGCTCAGAGAGAGAACCTTGTTTCATTAATATGATGCCCAGAGAGAGAACCTTCATTCATAAAGATGATGCCCAGAGAGAGAACCGTCATTCATAAAGATGATGCCCAGGCATAGAACTTTCAATCATAAAGATAATGCCCACAGAGAGAACCTTCTTTCAGAAAGATGATGCCCAGACAGAGAGCCTTGATCATAAACATGATGCCCAGAAGAGAACAGTCATTCATAAAGATGATGTCCAGGCAGAAATTTTCATTTATGAAGATGATGCCCAGAGATAGAACCATCATTCATGAAGATGATTCCCAGAGAGAGAACTTTCTTTCATAAAGATGATGCCCAGAGAGAGAAATTTCATTCATATATTTTATGCCCAGGCTTAGAAACTTGTTTCATAAAGATGATTCCCAGAGAGAGAACCTTCTTTAATAAAGAGGATGCCCAGAGATAAAACTTTTATTCATAAAGGTGATGCCCAGAGAGAGAGCCTTCATTCATAAATATGATGCCCAGAGAGAGAACCGTCATTCATAAAGATGATGCCCAGGTAGAGAACTTTCTTTCATAAAGATGATGTCCAGGCAGAGTACCTTCTTTCATTAAGATGATGCTCAAGAGAGAACCCTCATTCATAAAGGTGATGCCCAGAAAGAGCCTTCATTCATAAGATGATGCCCAGAGAACCTTCCTTCATTAAGATCATGCCCAGAGAGAGAATCTTATTCATAACGATGATGCACAGAGAGACAACTTTCATTCATATAGATTATAGCCAGGCAGAGAACCTTGTTTCAAAAAGATGATTCCCAGAGAGAGAATTTTCAATCATAAAGATGATTTCCAGACAGAGAATCTTCATTCATTAAGATGATACCAGAGAGAGAACCTTGTATCATGAAGATGAAGCCCAGTCAGAGAATATTCTTTCATAAAGATGATGCCCAGAGAGAGAACCTTCATTCATAACAATGATGCCCAGTGTGAGAACATTTATTGATAAAGATGATGCCGAGATAGAGAACGTTCCTTCATAAAGATGATGCCCAAACAGAGAAATTTCTTTAATAAGATGATGCCCACCGAGAGAACCTTTATTCATATAGATGATGCCCAGGCAGGGAACCTTTTTTAATAGAGAACATGCTCAGAGAGAGAACCTTCATTCATAAAGATGATTTCCAGAGATAGATCCTTCATTTATGAAGATGATGCCCAGAGAAAGAACATTCTTTCATAAAGATGAAGACCAGGCAGAAACTTTCATTCATAAAGATGATGCCCAGACAGAGAACCATCATTCATGAAGCTGATGCCCAGAGAAAGAACCTTCTTACATAAAGGTGTTGCCCACAGTGAGAACCTTCATTCATAAGATGATACCCAGAGAACATGCATTCATAAAGATGATGCCCAGAGAGAGAACCTTCATTCATAAAGATGATGCACAAAGAGAGAAACTTCATTCACAAAGATGATGGCCAGGCAGAGAACATTCTTTCATATGCTGCCCAGAGAAAGAGCCTTCATTCAAAAGATGTTGCCTAGGCAGAGAACCTTCATTCATAAGGGTGATGCCCAGAGAGAGAACCTTCATTCCAAAAGAAGATGCGCATGGAGAGAACATTAATTCTTAAAGGTGATGCCCAGAGAGAGAACCTTCATTAATAAAGAAAATGCCCAGAGAGAGAACCTTCATTCATAAAGATGATGATGAGGCAGAAAACCTTCATTCATAAAGATGATGCCCAGAGAGAGAACTTTCTTTCATAAAGAGGACCCAGAAAGAAAACCTTTGTTCAATACAGATGTTGCCACAGAGAGATCTTTCATTCATAAAGATGATTCCCAAAGAGAGAACCTTCATTCATAAAGATGATGCCCAGGCAGAGAACCTTCTTTCGTAAAGATGATGCACAGGCAGAGAACCTTCTTTCATAAAGATGATGCCCAGGCAGAGAATCTTCTTTCATAAAGATGATGCCCAGAGAGAGAACCTTCATTCATATAGATGATGCCCAGAGAACCTTCATTAATAAAGATGATGCCCAGAGAGAGAACCTTCATTCATAAAGATAATGCCAAGGGAGAACATTTTTTCATAAAGATGATCCCAGGAAGAGAACCTTCTTTCATAACGGTGTTGCCCAGAGAGAAAACCATCATTCATAAAGATGATGCCCAGGCAGAGAACTTTCATTCATAAAGATGATGCCCACAGAGAAAACCTTCATTCATAGAAATGATGCCCAGGGAGAGAACCATCATTCATGGAGATGATGCCCAGAGAAAGAACCTTCTTTCATAAAGGGGATGCCCAGAGAACCTTCATTCATAAAGATGATGCCCAGAGAGAGAACTTTCATTCATAAAGATGATTCCCAGAAAGAGAACCGTCATTTATAAAGATGATGCCCAGATAGAGAGAACTTTCATTCATAAAGATGATGCCCAGTTAGAGAATCGTCATTCATAAAGATGATTCCCAGAGAGAGAACCATCATTCATGAAGATGATGTCCAGAGAAAGAACATACTTACATAAAGGTGATGCCCAGAGAGATAACCTTCATTCATAAGATTAACAGAGAGAACCTTCATTCATAAAGATGATGCCCAGAGAGAGAACCTTCATTCACAAAGATGATGCCAAGAGAGAACATTTTTTCATAAAGTTGATTCCCAGGAAGAGAACCTTCTGTCATAAATATGATGCCCAGAGAAAGAGCCTTCATTCATAAAGATGTTCCCCAGGCAGAGAACATTCATTCATAAAGGTGATGCCCAGATAGAGAACGTTCATTCATAAAATTTATGCCCAAGCAGAGAACCTTCTTTCATAAAGGTGATGCCCAGAGAAAGAACCTTTTTTCATAAAGATGATTCAAGGCAGAGAACCTTCTTTCATAAATATGATGCCCAGAGATAGAGCCTTCATTCATAAAGATGTTCCCCAGGTAGAGAACCTTCATTCATAAAGGTGTTGCCCACAGAGAGAACCATCATTCATAAAGATGATGCCCAGGCAGAGAACTTTCATTCATAAAGATGATGCCCACAGAGAGAACCTTCATTCATAATAATGATGCCCAGGGAGAGAACCATCATTCATGGAGATGATGCCCAGAGAAAGAACCTTCTTTCATAAAGGGGATGCCCAGAGAACCTTCTTTCATAAAGATGATGCCCAGAGAGAGAACATTCATTCATAAAGATGATGCCCAGATAGAGAATCGTCATTCATAAAGATGATTCCCAGAGAGAGAACCATAATTCATGAAGATGATGTCCAGAGAAAGAACCTACTTACATAAAGGTGATGCCCAGAGAGATAACCTGCATTCATAAGACGATACAGAGAGAACCTTCATTCATAAAGATGATGCCCAGACAGAAAACCTTCATTCATAAAGATTATGCCCAAGCAGAGAACCTCTTTCATAAAGGTGATGCCCAGAGAAAGAACCTTCATTCATAAAGATGTTCCCCAGGCAGAGAATCTTCATTCATAAAGGTAATATCAAAGAGAGAACCTTGTTTTATAAAGATGATGCCCAGAGAGAGAACTTTCTTTCATAAAGAGGCTACCCAGAAAGAAATCCTTTGTTCAATAAAGATGCTGGCCAGAGCGAGAGCCTTCAATCATAAAGATGATGGCCAAAGAGAGAACCTTCATTCACAAAGATGATGCCCAGGCAGAGAACCTTCTTTCGTTAAGATGATGCCCAGAGAAAGAGCCTTCATTCATAAAGATGTTCCCCAGGCAGAGAATCTTCATTCATAAAGGTAATAGCAAAGAGAGAACCTTGTTTTATAAAGATGATGCCCAGAGAGAGAACTTTCTTTCATAAAGAGGCTACCCAGAAAGAAATCCTTTGTTCAATAAAGATGCTGCCCAGAGCGAGAGCCTTCAATCATAAAGATGATGGCCAAAGAGAGAACCTTCATTCACAAAGATGATGCCCAGGCAGAGAACCTTCTGTCATAAAGATGATGCCCAGCCAGAGAATTTTCTTTCATAAAGATGATGCCCAAACAAAGAACCTTCTTTCATAAATATGATGCACATAGAGAGTGCCTTCATTCATAAAGATGATGCACAAACAGAGATCTTTCTTTCATAAAGATGATGCCCAGAGAGAGACCTTTCTTTCATCAAGATGATGCCCAGAGAGAGAACCTTCATTCATTAAGATGATGCCAAGAGATCCTTCACTCATAATGATTATGCCCAAAGAAAGTACCTAAATTCACAAAGATTATGCCCAGGCATAGAACCATTTTCGTAAAGATGATTTCCAGGAAGAGAACCTTCTTTCATAAAGACGATACCCAAATAGAGAACATTTATTCATAATGATGACGCTCAGAGAGAGAATCTTGTTATATAAAGATGATGCTCAGAGAGAGAATCTTCTTTCATAAAGATGATGCCCAGACAGAGAGCCTTCATCATAAACATGATGCCCAGAAGAGAACCATCATTCATGAAGATGATGCCCAGAGAGAGAACCTTCTTACATACAGGTGATGCCCAAACAGAGAACATTCATTCATGATGATGATGCTCAGAGAGAGAACCTTGTTTCATTAATATGATGCCCAGAGAGAGAACCTTCATTCATAAAGATGATGCCCAGAGAGAGAACCGTCATTCATAAAGATGATGCCCAGGCATAGAACTTTCAATCATAAAGATAATGCCCACAGAGAGAACCTTCTTTCAGAAAGATGATGCCCAGACAGAGAGCCTTGATCATAAACATGATGCCCAGAAGAGAACAGTCATTCATAAAGATGATGTCCAGGCAGAAATTTTCATTTATGAAGATGATGCCCAGAGATAGAACCATCATTCATGAAGATGATTCCCAGAGAGAGAACTTTCTTTCATAAAGATGATGCCCAGAGAGAGAAATTTCATTCATATATTTTATGCCCAGGCTTAGAAACTTGTTTCATAAAGATGATTCCCAGAGAGAGAACCTTCTTTAATAAAGAGGATGCCCAGAGATAAAACTTTTATTCATAAAGGTGATGCCCAGAGAGAGAGCCTTCATTCATAAATATGATGCCCAGAGAGAGAACCGTCATTCATAAAGATGATGCCCAGGTAGAGAACTTTCTTTCATAAAGATGATGTCCAGGCAGAGTACCTTCTTTCATTAAGATGATGCTCAAGAGAGAACCCTCATTCATAAAGGTGATGCCCAGAAAGAGCCTTCATTCATAAGATGATGCCCAGAGAACCTTCCTTCATTAAGATCATGCCCAGAGAGAGAATCTTATTCATAACGATGATGCACAGAGAGACAACTTTCATTCATATAGATTATAGCCAGGCAGAGAACCTTGTTTCAAAAAGATGATTCCCAGAGAGAGAATTTTCAATCATAAAGATGATTTCCAGACAGAGAATCTTCATTCATTAAGATGATACCAGAGAGAGAACCTTGTATCATGAAGATGAAGCCCAGTCAGAGAATATTCTTTCATAAAGATGATGCCCAGAGAGAGAACCTTCATTCATAACAATGATGCCCAGTGTGAGAACATTTATTGATAAAGATGATGCCGAGATAGAGAACGTTCCTTCATAAAGATGATGCCCAAACAGAGAAATTTCTTTAATAAGATGATGCCCACCGAGAGAACCTTTATTCATATAGATGATGCCCAGGCAGGGAACCTTTTTTAATAGAGAACATGCTCAGAGAGAGAACCTTCATTCATAAAGATGATTTCCAGAGATAGATCCTTCATTTATGAAGATGATGCCCAGAGAAAGAACATTCTTTCATAAAGATGAAGACCAGGCAGAAACTTTCATTCATAAAGATGATGCCCAGACAGAGAACCATCATTCATGAAGCTGATGCCCAGAGAAAGAACCTTCTTACATAAAGGTGTTGCCCACAGTGAGAACCTTCATTCATAAGATGATACCCAGAGAATATGCATTCATAAAGATGATGCCCAGAGAGAGAACCTTCATTCATAAAGATGATGCACAAAGAGAGAAACTTCATTCACAAAGATGATGGCCAGGCAGAGAACATTCTTTCATATGCTGCCCAGAGAAAGAGCCTTCATTCAAAAGATGTTGCCTAGGCAGAGAACCTTCATTCATAAGGGTGATGCCCAGAGAGAGAACCTTCATTCCAAAAGAAGATGCGCATGGAGAGAACATTAATTCTTAAAGGTGATGCCCAGAGAGAGAACCTTCATTAATAAAGAAAATGCCCAGAGAGAGAACCTTCATTCATAAAGATGATGATGAGGCAGAAAACCTTCATTCATAAAGATGATGCCCAGAGAGAGAACTTTCTTTCATAAAGAGGACCCAGAAAGAAAACCTTTGTTCAATACAGATGTTGCCACAGAGAGATCTTTCATTCATAAAGATGATTCCCAAAGAGAGAACCTTCATTCATAAAGATGATGCCCAGGCAGAGAACCTTCTTTCGTAAAGATGATGCACAGGCAGAGAACCTTCTTTCATAAAGATGATGCCCAGGCAGAGAATCTTCTTTCATAAAGATGATGCCCAGAGAGAGAACCTTCATTCATAAGATGATGCCCAGAGAACCTTCATTAATAAAGATGATGCCCAGAGAGAGAACCTTCATTCATAAAGATAATGCCAAGGGAGAACATTTTTTCATAAAGATGATCCCAGGAAGAGAACCTTCTTTCATAACGGTGTTGCCCAGAGAGAAAACCATCATTCATAAAGATGATGCCCAGGCAGAGAACTTTCATTCATAAAGATGATGCCCACAGAGAAAACCTTCATTCATAGAAATGATGCCCAGGGAGAGAACCATCATTCATGGAGATGATGCCCAGAGAAAGAACCTTCTTTCATAAAGGGGATGCCCAGAGAACCTTCATTCATAAAGATGATGCCCAGAGAGAGAACTTTCATTCATAAAGATGATTACCAGAAAGAGAACCGTCATTTATAAAGATGATGCCCAGATAGAGAGAACTTTCATTCATAAAGATGATGCCCAGTTAGAGAATCGTCATTCATAAAGATGATTCCCAGAGAGAGAACCATCATTCATGAAGATGATGTCCAGAGAAAGAACATACTTACATAAAGGTGATGCCCAGAGAGATAACCTTCATTCATAAGATTAACAGAGAGAACCTTCATTCATAAAGATGATGCCCAGAGAGAGAACCTTCATTCACAAAGATGATGCCAAGAGAGAACATTTTTTCATAAAGTTGATTCCCAGGAAGAGAACCTTCTGTCATAAATATGATGCCCAGAGAAAGAGCCTTCATTCATAAAGATGTTCCCCAGGCAGAGAACATTCATTCATAAAGGTGATGCCCAGATAGAGAACGTTCATTCATAAAATTTATGCCCAAGCAGAGAACCTTCTTTCATAAAGGTGATGCCCAGAGAAAGAACCTTTTTTCATAAAGATGATTCAAGGCAGAGAACCTTCTTTCATAAATATGATGCCCAGAGATAGAGCCTTCATTCATAAAGATGTTCCCCAGGTAGAGAACCTTCATTCATAAAGGTGTTGCCCACAGAGAGAACCATCATTCATAAAGATGATGCCCAGGCAGAGAACTTTCATTCATAAAGATGATGCCCACAGAGAGAACCTTCATTCATAATAATGATGCCCAGGGAGAGAACCATCATTCATGGAGATGATGCCCAGAGAAAGAACCTTCTTTCATAAAGGGGATGCCCAGAGAACCTTCTTTCATAAAGATGATGCCCAGAGAGAGAACATTCATTCATAAAGATGATGCCCAGATAGAGAATCGTCATTCATAAAGATGATTCCCAGAGAGAGAACCATAATTCATGAAGATGATGTCCAGAGAAAGAACCTACTTACATAAAGGTGATGCCCAGAGAGATAACCTGCATTCATAAGACGATACAGAGAGAACCTTCATTCATAAAGATGATGCCCAGACAGAAAACCTTCATTCATAAAGATTATGCCCAAGCAGAGAACCTCTTTCATAAAGGTGATGCCCAGAGAAAGAACCTTCATTCATAAAGATGTTCCCCAGGCAGAGAATCTTCATTCATAAAGGTAATATCAAAGAGAGAACCTTGTTTTATAAAGATGATGCCCAGAGAGAGAACTTTCTTTCATAAAGAGGCTACCCAGAAAGAAATCCTTTGTTCAATAAAGATGCTGGCCAGAGCGAGAGCCTTCAATCATAAAGATGATGGCCAAAGAGAGAACCTTCATTCACAAAGATGATGCCCAGGCAGAGAACCTTCTTTCGTTAAGATGATGCCCAGAGAAAGAGCCTTCATTCATAAAGATGTTCCCCAGGCAGAGAATCTTCATTCATAAAGGTAATAGCAAAGAGAGAACCTTGTTTTATAAAGATGATGCCCAGAGAGAGAACTTTCTTTCATAAAGAGGCTACCCAGAAAGAAATCCTTTGTTCAATAAAGATGCTGCCCAGAGCGAGAGCCTTCAATCATAAAGATGATGGCCAAAGAGAGAACCTTCATTCACAAAGATGATGCCCAGGCAGAGAACCTTCTGTCATAAAGATGATGCCCAGCCAGAGAATTTTCTTTCATAAAGATGATGCCCAAACAAAGAACCTTCTTTCATAAATATGATGCACATAGAGAGTGCCTTCATTCATAAAGATGATGCACAAACAGAGATCTTTCTTTCATAAAGATGATGCCCAGAGAGAGACCTTTCTTTCATCAAGATGATGCCCAGAGAGAGAACCTTCATTCATTAAGATGATGCCAAGAGATCCTTCACTCATAATGATTATGCCCAAAGAAAGTACCTAAATTCACAAAGATTATGCCCAGGCATAGAACCATTTTCGTAAAGATGATTTCCAGGAAGAGAACCTTCTTTCATAAAGACGATACCCAAATAGAGAACATTTATTCATAATGATGACGCTCAGAGAGAGAATCTTGTTATATAAAGATGATGCTCAGAGAGAGAATCTTCTTTCATAAAGATGATGCCCAGACAGAGAGCCTTCATCATAAACATGATGCCCAGAAGAGAACCATCATTCATGAAGATGATGCCCAGAGAGAGAACCTTCTTACATACAGGTGATGCCCAAACAGAGAACATTCATTCATGATGATGATGCTCAGAGAGAGAACCTTGTTTCATTAATATGATGCCCAGAGAGAGAACCTTCATTCATAAAGATGATGCCCAGAGAGAGAACCGTCATTCATAAAGATGATGCCCAGGCATAGAACTTTCAATCATAAAGATAATGCCCACAGAGAGAACCTTCTTTCAGAAAGATGATGCCCAGACAGAGAGCCTTGATCATAAACATGATGCCCAGAAGAGAACAGTCATTCATAAAGATGATGTCCAGGCAGAAATTTTCATTTATGAAGATGATGCCCAGAGATAGAACCATCATTCATGAAGATGATTCCCAGAGAGAGAACTTTCTTTCATAAAGATGATGCCCAGAGAGAGAAATTTCATTCATATATTTTATGCCCAGGCTTAGAAACTTGTTTCATAAAGATGATTCCCAGAGAGAGAACCTTCTTTAATAAAGAGGATGCCCAGAGATAAAACTTTTATTCATAAAGGTGATGCCCAGAGAGAGAGCCTTCATTCATAAATATGATGCCCAGAGAGAGAACCGTCATTCATAAAGATGATGCCCAGGTAGAGAACTTTCTTTCATAAAGATGATGTCCAGGCAGAGTACCTTCTTTCATTAAGATGATGCTCAAGAGAGAACCCTCATTCATAAAGGTGATGCCCAGAAAGAGCCTTCATTCATAAGATGATGCCCAGAGAACCTTCCTTCATTAAGATCATGCCCAGAGAGAGAATCTTATTCATAACGATGATGCACAGAGAGACAACTTTCATTCATATAGATTATAGCCAGGCAGAGAACCTTGTTTCAAAAAGATGATTCCCAGAGAGAGAATTTTCAATCATAAAGATGATTTCCAGACAGAGAATCTTCATTCATTAAGATGATACCAGAGAGAGAACCTTGTATCATGAAGATGAAGCCCAGTCAGAGAATATTCTTTCATAAAGATGATGCCCAGAGAGAGAACCTTCATTCATAACAATGATGCCCAGTGTGAGAACATTTATTGATAAAGATGATGCCGAGATAGAGAACGTTCCTTCATAAAGATGATGCCCAAACAGAGAAATTTCTTTAATAAGATGATGCCCACCGAGAGAACCTTTATTCATATAGATGATGCCCAGGCAGGGAACCTTTTTTAATAGAGAACATGCTCAGAGAGAGAACCTTCATTCATAAAGATGATTTCCAGAGATAGATCCTTCATTTATGAAGATGATGCCCAGAGAAAGAACATTCTTTCATAAAGATGAAGACCAGGCAGAAACTTTCATTCATAAAGATGATGCCCAGACAGAGAACCATCATTCATGAAGCTGATGCCCAGAGAAAGAACCTTCTTACATAAAGGTGTTGCCCACAGTGAGAACCTTCATTCATAAGATGATACCCAGAGAACATGCATTCATAAAGATGATGCCCAGAGAGAGAACCTTCATTCATAAAGATGATGCACAAAGAGAGAAACTTCATTCACAAAGATGATGGCCAGGCAGAGAACATTCTTTCATATGCTGCCCAGAGAAAGAGCCTTCATTCAAAAGATGTTGCCTAGGCAGAGAACCTTCATTCATAAGGGTGATGCCCAGAGAGAGAACCTTCATTCCAAAAGAAGATGCGCATGGAGAGAACATTAATTCTTAAAGGTGATGCCCAGAGAGAGAACCTTCATTAATAAAGAAAATGCCCAGAGAGAGAACCTTCATTCATAAAGATGATGATGAGGCAGAAAACCTTCATTCATAAAGATGATGCCCAGAGAGAGAACTTTCTTTCATAAAGAGGACCCAGAAAGAAAACCTTTGTTCAATACAGATGTTGCCACAGAGAGATCTTTCATTCATAAAGATGATTCCCAAAGAGAGAACCTTCATTCATAAAGATGATGCCCAGGCAGAGAACCTTCTTTCGTAAAGATGATGCACAGGCAGAGAACCTTCTTTCATAAAGATGATGCCCAGGCAGAGAATCTTCTTTCATAAAGATGATGCCCAGAGAGAGAACCTTCATTCATATAGATGATGCCCAGAGAACCTTCATTAATAAAGATGATGCCCAGAGAGAGAACCTTCATTCATAAAGATAATGCCAAGGGAGAACATTTTTTCATAAAGATGATCCCAGGAAGAGAACCTTCTTTCATAACGGTGTTGCCCAGAGAGAAAACCATCATTCATAAAGATGATGCCCAGGCAGAGAACTTTCATTCATAAAGATGATGCCCACAGAGAAAACCTTCATTCATAGAAATGATGCCCAGGGAGAGAACCATCATTCATGGAGATGATGCCCAGAGAAAGAACCTTCTTTCATAAAGGGGATGCCCAGAGAACCTTCATTCATAAAGATGATGCCCAGAGAGAGAACTTTCATTCATAAAGATGATTCCCAGAAAGAGAACCGTCATTTATAAAGATGATGCCCAGATAGAGAGAACTTTCATTCATAAAGATGATGCCCAGTTAGAGAATCGTCATTCATAAAGATGATTCCCAGAGAGAGAACCATCATTCATGAAGATGATGTCCAGAGAAAGAACATACTTACATAAAGGTGATGCCCAGAGAGATAACCTTCATTCATAAGATTAACAGAGAGAACCTTCATTCATAAAGATGATGCCCAGAGAGAGAACCTTCATTCACAAAGATGATGCCAAGAGAGAACATTTTTTCATAAAGTTGATTCCCAGGAAGAGAACCTTCTGTCATAAATATGATGCCCAGAGAAAGAGCCTTCATTCATAAAGATGTTCCCCAGGCAGAGAACATTCATTCATAAAGGTGATGCCCAGATAGAGAACGTTCATTCATAAAATTTATGCCCAAGCAGAGAACCTTCTTTCATAAAGGTGATGCCCAGAGAAAGAACCTTTTTTCATAAAGATGATTCAAGGCAGAGAACCTTCTTTCATAAATATGATGCCCAGAGATAGAGCCTTCATTCATAAAGATGTTCCCCAGGTAGAGAACCTTCATTCATAAAGGTGTTGCCCACAGAGAGAACCATCATTCATAAAGATGATGCCCAGGCAGAGAACTTTCATTCATAAAGATGATGCCCACAGAGAGAACCTTCATTCATAAAAATGATGCCCAGGGAGAGAACCATCATTCATGGAGATGATGCCCAGAGAAAGAACCTTCTTTCATAAAGGGGATGCCCAGAGAACCTTCTTTCATAAAGATGATGCCCAGAGAGAGAACATTCATTCATAAAGATGATGCCCAGATAGAGAATCGTCATTCATAAAGATGATTCCCAGAGAGAGAACCATAATTCATGAAGATGATGTCCAGAGAAAGAACCTACTTACATAAAGGTGATGCCCAGAGAGATAACCTGCATTCATAAGACGATACAGAGAGAACCTTCATTCATAAAGATGATGCCCAGACAGAAAACCTTCATTCATAAAGATTATGCCCAAGCAGAGAACCTCTTTCATAAAGGTGATGCCCAGAGAAAGAACCTTCATTCATAAAGATGTTCCCCAGGCAGAGAATCTTCATTCATAAAGGTAATATCAAAGAGAGAACCTTGTTTTATAAAGATGATGCCCAGAGAGAGAACTTTCTTTCATAAAGAGGCTACCCAGAAAGAAATCCTTTGTTCAATAAAGATGCTGGCCAGAGCGAGAGCCTTCAATCATAAAGATGATGGCCAAAGAGAGAACCTTCATTCACAAAGATGATGCCCAGGCAGAGAACCTTCTTTCGTTAAGATGATGCCCAGAGAAAGAGCCTTCATTCATAAAGATGTTCCCCAGGCAGAGAATCTTCATTCATAAAGGTAATAGCAAAGAGAGAACCTTGTTTTATAAAGATGATGCCCAGAGAGAGAACTTTCTTTCATAAAGAGGCTACCCAGAAAGAAATCCTTTGTTCAATAAAGATGCTGCCCAGAGCGAGAGCCTTCAATCATAAAGATGATGGCCAAAGAGAGAACCTTCATTCACAAAGATGATGCCCAGGCAGAGAACCTTCTGTCATAAAGATGATGCCCAGCCAGAGAATTTTCTTTCATAAAGATGATGCCCAAACAAAGAACCTTCTTTCATAAATATGATGCACATAGAGAGTGCCTTCATTCATAAAGATGATGCACAAACAGAGATCTTTCTTTCATAAAGATGATGCCCAGAGAGAGACCTTTCTTTCATCAAGATGATGCCCAGAGAGAGAACCTTCATTCATTAAGATGATGCCAAGAGATCCTTCACTCATAATGATTATGCCCAAAGAAAGTACCTAAATTCACAAAGATTATGCCCAGGCATAGAACCATTTTCGTAAAGATGATTTCCAGGAAGAGAACCTTCTTTCATAAAGACGATACCCAAATAGAGAACATTTATTCATAATGATGACGCTCAGAGAGAGAATCTTGTTATATAAAGATGATGCTCAGAGAGAGAATCTTCTTTCATAAAGATGATGCCCAGACAGAGAGCCTTCATCATAAACATGATGCCCAGAAGAGAACCATCATTCATGAAGATGATGCCCAGAGAGAGAACCTTCTTACATACAGGTGATGCCCAAACAGAGAACATTCATTCATGATGATGATGCTCAGAGAGAGAACCTTGTTTCATTAATATGATGCCCAGAGAGAGAACCTTCATTCATAAAGATGATGCCCAGAGAGAGAACCGTCATTCATAAAGATGATGCCCAGGCATAGAACTTTCAATCATAAAGATAATGCCCACAGAGAGAACCTTCTTTCAGAAAGATGATGCCCAGACAGAGAGCCTTGATCATAAACATGATGCCCAGAAGAGAACAGTCATTCATAAAGATGATGTCCAGGCAGAAATTTTCATTTATGAAGATGATGCCCAGAGATAGAACCATCATTCATGAAGATGATTCCCAGAGAGAGAACTTTCTTTCATAAAGATGATGCCCAGAGAGAGAAATTTCATTCATATATTTTATGCCCAGGCTTAGAAACTTGTTTCATAAAGATGATTCCCAGAGAGAGAACCTTCTTTAATAAAGAGGATGCCCAGAGATAAAACTTTTATTCATAAAGGTGATGCCCAGAGAGAGAGCCTTCATTCATAAATATGATGCCCAGAGAGAGAACCGTCATTCATAAAGATGATGCCCAGGTAGAGAACTTTCTTTCATAAAGATGATGTCCAGGCAGAGTACCTTCTTTCATTAAGATGATGCTCAAGAGAGAACCCTCATTCATAAAGGTGATGCCCAGAAAGAGCCTTCATTCATAAGATGATGCCCAGAGAACCTTCCTTCATTAAGATCATGCCCAGAGAGAGAATCTTATTCATAACGATGATGCACAGAGAGACAACTTTCATTCATATAGATTATAGCCAGGCAGAGAACCTTGTTTCAAAAAGATGATTCCCAGAGAGAGAATTTTCAATCATAAAGATGATTTCCAGACAGAGAATCTTCATTCATTAAGATGATACCAGAGAGAGAACCTTGTATCATGAAGATGAAGCCCAGTCAGAGAATATTCTTTCATAAAGATGATGCCCAGAGAGAGAACCTTCATTCATAACAATGATGCCCAGTGTGAGAACATTTATTGATAAAGATGATGCCGAGATAGAGAACGTTCCTTCATAAAGATGATGCCCAAACAGAGAAATTTCTTTAATAAGATGATGCCCACCGAGAGAACCTTTATTCATATAGATGATGCCCAGGCAGGGAACCTTTTTTAATAGAGAACATGCTCAGAGAGAGAACCTTCATTCATAAAGATGATTTCCAGAGATAGATCCTTCATTTATGAAGATGATGCCCAGAGAAAGAACATTCTTTCATAAAGATGAAGACCAGGCAGAAACTTTCATTCATAAAGATGATGCCCAGACAGAGAACCATCATTCATGAAGCTGATGCCCAGAGAAAGAACCTTCTTACATAAAGGTGTTGCCCACAGTGAGAACCTTCATTCATAAGATGATACCCAGAGAATATGCATTCATAAAGATGATGCCCAGAGAGAGAACCTTCATTCATAAAGATGATGCACAAAGAGAGAAACTTCATTCACAAAGATGATGGCCAGGCAGAGAACATTCTTTCATATGCTGCCCAGAGAAAGAGCCTTCATTCAAAAGATGTTGCCTAGGCAGAGAACCTTCATTCATAAGGGTGATGCCCAGAGAGAGAACCTTCATTCCAAAAGAAGATGCGCATGGAGAGAACATTAATTCTTAAAGGTGATGCCCAGAGAGAGAACCTTCATTAATAAAGAAAATGCCCAGAGAGAGAACCTTCATTCATAAAGATGATGATGAGGCAGAAAACCTTCATTCATAAAGATGATGCCCAGAGAGAGAACTTTCTTTCATAAAGAGGACCCAGAAAGAAAACCTTTGTTCAATACAGATGTTGCCACAGAGAGATCTTTCATTCATAAAGATGATTCCCAAAGAGAGAACCTTCATTCATAAAGATGATGCCCAGGCAGAGAACCTTCTTTCGTAAAGATGATGCACAGGCAGAGAACCTTCTTTCATAAAGATGATGCCCAGGCAGAGAATCTTCTTTCATAAAGATGATGCCCAGAGAGAGAACCTTCATTCATAAGATGATGCCCAGAGAACCTTCATTAATAAAGATGATGCCCAGAGAGAGAACCTTCATTCATAAAGATAATGCCAAGGGAGAACATTTTTTCATAAAGATGATCCCAGGAAGAGAACCTTCTTTCATAACGGTGTTGCCCAGAGAGAAAACCATCATTCATAAAGATGATGCCCAGGCAGAGAACTTTCATTCATAAAGATGATGCCCACAGAGAAAACCTTCATTCATAGAAATGATGCCCAGGGAGAGAACCATCATTCATGGAGATGATGCCCAGAGAAAGAACCTTCTTTCATAAAGGGGATGCCCAGAGAACCTTCATTCATAAAGATGATGCCCAGAGAGAGAACTTTCATTCATAAAGATGATTACCAGAAAGAGAACCGTCATTTATAAAGATGATGCCCAGATAGAGAGAACTTTCATTCATAAAGATGATGCCCAGTTAGAGAATCGTCATTCATAAAGATGATTCCCAGAGAGAGAACCATCATTCATGAAGATGATGTCCAGAGAAAGAACATACTTACATAAAGGTGATGCCCAGAGAGATAACCTTCATTCATAAGATTAACAGAGAGAACCTTCATTCATAAAGATGATGCCCAGAGAGAGAACCTTCATTCACAAAGATGATGCCAAGAGAGAACATTTTTTCATAAAGTTGATTCCCAGGAAGAGAACCTTCTGTCATAAATATGATGCCCAGAGAAAGAGCCTTCATTCATAAAGATGTTCCCCAGGCAGAGAACATTCATTCATAAAGGTGATGCCCAGATAGAGAACGTTCATTCATAAAATTTATGCCCAAGCAGAGAACCTTCTTTCATAAAGGTGATGCCCAGAGAAAGAACCTTTTTTCATAAAGATGATTCAAGGCAGAGAACCTTCTTTCATAAATATGATGCCCAGAGATAGAGCCTTCATTCATAAAGATGTTCCCCAGGTAGAGAACCTTCATTCATAAAGGTGTTGCCCACAGAGAGAACCATCATTCATAAAGATGATGCCCAGGCAGAGAACTTTCATTCATAAAGATGATGCCCACAGAGAGAACCTTCATTCATAATAATGATGCCCAGGGAGAGAACCATCATTCATGGAGATGATGCCCAGAGAAAGAACCTTCTTTCATAAAGGGGATGCCCAGAGAACCTTCTTTCATAAAGATGATGCCCAGAGAGAGAACATTCATTCATAAAGATGATGCCCAGATAGAGAATCGTCATTCATAAAGATGATTCCCAGAGAGAGAACCATAATTCATGAAGATGATGTCCAGAGAAAGAACCTACTTACATAAAGGTGATGCCCAGAGAGATAACCTGCATTCATAAGACGATACAGAGAGAACCTTCATTCATAAAGATGATGCCCAGACAGAAAACCTTCATTCATAAAGATTATGCCCAAGCAGAGAACCTCTTTCATAAAGGTGATGCCCAGAGAAAGAACCTTCATTCATAAAGATGTTCCCCAGGCAGAGAATCTTCATTCATAAAGGTAATATCAAAGAGAGAACCTTGTTTTATAAAGATGATGCCCAGAGAGAGAACTTTCTTTCATAAAGAGGCTACCCAGAAAGAAATCCTTTGTTCAATAAAGATGCTGGCCAGAGCGAGAGCCTTCAATCATAAAGATGATGGCCAAAGAGAGAACCTTCATTCACAAAGATGATGCCCAGGCAGAGAACCTTCTTTCGTTAAGATGATGCCCAGAGAAAGAGCCTTCATTCATAAAGATGTTCCCCAGGCAGAGAATCTTCATTCATAAAGGTAATAGCAAAGAGAGAACCTTGTTTTATAAAGATGATGCCCAGAGAGAGAACTTTCTTTCATAAAGAGGCTACCCAGAAAGAAATCCTTTGTTCAATAAAGATGCTGCCCAGAGCGAGAGCCTTCAATCATAAAGATGATGGCCAAAGAGAGAACCTTCATTCACAAAGATGATGCCCAGGCAGAGAACCTTCTGTCATAAAGATGATGCCCAGCCAGAGAATTTTCTTTCATAAAGATGATGCCCAAACAAAGAACCTTCTTTCATAAATATGATGCACATAGAGAGTGCCTTCATTCATAAAGATGATGCACAAACAGAGATCTTTCTTTCATAAAGATGATGCCCAGAGAGAGACCTTTCTTTCATCAAGATGATGCCCAGAGAGAGAACCTTCATTCATTAAGATGATGCCAAGAGATCCTTCACTCATAATGATTATGCCCAAAGAAAGTACCTAAATTCACAAAGATTATGCCCAGGCATAGAACCATTTTCGTAAAGATGATTTCCAGGAAGAGAACCTTCTTTCATAAAGACGATACCCAAATAGAGAACATTTATTCATAATGATGACGCTCAGAGAGAGAATCTTGTTATATAAAGATGATGCTCAGAGAGAGAATCTTCTTTCATAAAGATGATGCCCAGACAGAGAGCCTTCATCATAAACATGATGCCCAGAAGAGAACCATCATTCATGAAGATGATGCCCAGAGAGAGAACCTTCTTACATACAGGTGATGCCCAAACAGAGAACATTCATTCATGATGATGATGCTCAGAGAGAGAACCTTGTTTCATTAATATGATGCCCAGAGAGAGAACCTTCATTCATAAAGATGATGCCCAGAGAGAGAACCGTCATTCATAAAGATGATGCCCAGGCATAGAACTTTCAATCATAAAGATAATGCCCACAGAGAGAACCTTCTTTCAGAAAGATGATGCCCAGACAGAGAGCCTTGATCATAAACATGATGCCCAGAAGAGAACAGTCATTCATAAAGATGATGTCCAGGCAGAAATTTTCATTTATGAAGATGATGCCCAGAGATAGAACCATCATTCATGAAGATGATTCCCAGAGAGAGAACTTTCTTTCATAAAGATGATGCCCAGAGAGAGAAATTTCATTCATATATTTTATGCCCAGGCTTAGAAACTTGTTTCATAAAGATGATTCCCAGAGAGAGAACCTTCTTTAATAAAGAGGATGCCCAGAGATAAAACTTTTATTCATAAAGGTGATGCCCAGAGAGAGAGCCTTCATTCATAAATATGATGCCCAGAGAGAGAACCGTCATTCATAAAGATGATGCCCAGGTAGAGAACTTTCTTTCATAAAGATGATGTCCAGGCAGAGTACCTTCTTTCATTAAGATGATGCTCAAGAGAGAACCCTCATTCATAAAGGTGATGCCCAGAAAGAGCCTTCATTCATAAGATGATGCCCAGAGAACCTTCCTTCATTAAGATCATGCCCAGAGAGAGAATCTTATTCATAACGATGATGCACAGAGAGACAACTTTCATTCATATAGATTATAGCCAGGCAGAGAACCTTGTTTCAAAAAGATGATTCCCAGAGAGAGAATTTTCAATCATAAAGATGATTTCCAGACAGAGAATCTTCATTCATTAAGATGATACCAGAGAGAGAACCTTGTATCATGAAGATGAAGCCCAGTCAGAGAATATTCTTTCATAAAGATGATGCCCAGAGAGAGAACCTTCATTCATAACAATGATGCCCAGTGTGAGAACATTTATTGATAAAGATGATGCCGAGATAGAGAACGTTCCTTCATAAAGATGATGCCCAAACAGAGAAATTTCTTTAATAAGATGATGCCCACCGAGAGAACCTTTATTCATATAGATGATGCCCAGGCAGGGAACCTTTTTTAATAGAGAACATGCTCAGAGAGAGAACCTTCATTCATAAAGATGATTTCCAGAGATAGATCCTTCATTTATGAAGATGATGCCCAGAGAAAGAACATTCTTTCATAAAGATGAAGACCAGGCAGAAACTTTCATTCATAAAGATGATGCCCAGACAGAGAACCATCATTCATGAAGCTGATGCCCAGAGAAAGAACCTTCTTACATAAAGGTGTTGCCCACAGTGAGAACCTTCATTCATAAGATGATACCCAGAGAACATGCATTCATAAAGATGATGCCCAGAGAGAGAACCTTCATTCATAAAGATGATGCACAAAGAGAGAAACTTCATTCACAAAGATGATGGCCAGGCAGAGAACATTCTTTCATATGCTGCCCAGAGAAAGAGCCTTCATTCAAAAGATGTTGCCTAGGCAGAGAACCTTCATTCATAAGGGTGATGCCCAGAGAGAGAACCTTCATTCCAAAAGAAGATGCGCATGGAGAGAACATTAATTCTTAAAGGTGATGCCCAGAGAGAGAACCTTCATTAATAAAGAAAATGCCCAGAGAGAGAACCTTCATTCATAAAGATGATGATGAGGCAGAAAACCTTCATTCATAAAGATGATGCCCAGAGAGAGAACTTTCTTTCATAAAGAGGACCCAGAAAGAAAACCTTTGTTCAATACAGATGTTGCCACAGAGAGATCTTTCATTCATAAAGATGATTCCCAAAGAGAGAACCTTCATTCATAAAGATGATGCCCAGGCAGAGAACCTTCTTTCGTAAAGATGATGCACAGGCAGAGAACCTTCTTTCATAAAGATGATGCCCAGGCAGAGAATCTTCTTTCATAAAGATGATGCCCAGAGAGAGAACCTTCATTCATATAGATGATGCCCAGAGAACCTTCATTAATAAAGATGATGCCCAGAGAGAGAACCTTCATTCATAAAGATAATGCCAAGGGAGAACATTTTTTCATAAAGATGATCCCAGGAAGAGAACCTTCTTTCATAACGGTGTTGCCCAGAGAGAAAACCATCATTCATAAAGATGATGCCCAGGCAGAGAACTTTCATTCATAAAGATGATGCCCACAGAGAAAACCTTCATTCATAGAAATGATGCCCAGGGAGAGAACCATCATTCATGGAGATGATGCCCAGAGAAAGAACCTTCTTTCATAAAGGGGATGCCCAGAGAACCTTCATTCATAAAGATGATGCCCAGAGAGAGAACTTTCATTCATAAAGATGATTCCCAGAAAGAGAACCGTCATTTATAAAGATGATGCCCAGATAGAGAGAACTTTCATTCATAAAGATGATGCCCAGTTAGAGAATCGTCATTCATAAAGATGATTCCCAGAGAGAGAACCATCATTCATGAAGATGATGTCCAGAGAAAGAACATACTTACATAAAGGTGATGCCCAGAGAGATAACCTTCATTCATAAGATTAACAGAGAGAACCTTCATTCATAAAGATGATGCCCAGAGAGAGAACCTTCATTCACAAAGATGATGCCAAGAGAGAACATTTTTTCATAAAGTTGATTCCCAGGAAGAGAACCTTCTGTCATAAATATGATGCCCAGAGAAAGAGCCTTCATTCATAAAGATGTTCCCCAGGCAGAGAACATTCATTCATAAAGGTGATGCCCAGATAGAGAACGTTCATTCATAAAATTTATGCCCAAGCAGAGAACCTTCTTTCATAAAGGTGATGCCCAGAGAAAGAACCTTTTTTCATAAAGATGATTCAAGGCAGAGAACCTTCTTTCATAAATATGATGCCCAGAGATAGAGCCTTCATTCATAAAGATGTTCCCCAGGTAGAGAACCTTCATTCATAAAGGTGTTGCCCACAGAGAGAACCATCATTCATAAAGATGATGCCCAGGCAGAGAACTTTCATTCATAAAGATGATGCCCACAGAGAGAACCTTCATTCATAAAAATGATGCCCAGGGAGAGAACCATCATTCATGGAGATGATGCCCAGAGAAAGAACCTTCTTTCATAAAGGGGATGCCCAGAGAACCTTCTTTCATAAAGATGATGCCCAGAGAGAGAACATTCATTCATAAAGATGATGCCCAGATAGAGAATCGTCATTCATAAAGATGATTCCCAGAGAGAGAACCATAATTCATGAAGATGATGTCCAGAGAAAGAACCTACTTACATAAAGGTGATGCCCAGAGAGATAACCTGCATTCATAAGACGATACAGAGAGAACCTTCATTCATAAAGATGATGCCCAGACAGAAAACCTTCATTCATAAAGATTATGCCCAAGCAGAGAACCTCTTTCATAAAGGTGATGCCCAGAGAAAGAACCTTCATTCATAAAGATGTTCCCCAGGCAGAGAATCTTCATTCATAAAGGTAATATCAAAGAGAGAACCTTGTTTTATAAAGATGATGCCCAGAGAGAGAACTTTCTTTCATAAAGAGGCTACCCAGAAAGAAATCCTTTGTTCAATAAAGATGCTGGCCAGAGCGAGAGCCTTCAATCATAAAGATGATGGCCAAAGAGAGAACCTTCATTCACAAAGATGATGCCCAGGCAGAGAACCTTCTTTCGTTAAGATGATGCCCAGAGAAAGAGCCTTCATTCATAAAGATGTTCCCCAGGCAGAGAATCTTCATTCATAAAGGTAATAGCAAAGAGAGAACCTTGTTTTATAAAGATGATGCCCAGAGAGAGAACTTTCTTTCATAAAGAGGCTACCCAGAAAGAAATCCTTTGTTCAATAAAGATGCTGCCCAGAGCGAGAGCCTTCAATCATAAAGATGATGGCCAAAGAGAGAACCTTCATTCACAAAGATGATGCCCAGGCAGAGAACCTTCTGTCATAAAGATGATGCCCAGCCAGAGAATTTTCTTTCATAAAGATGATGCCCAAACAAAGAACCTTCTTTCATAAATATGATGCACATAGAGAGTGCCTTCATTCATAAAGATGATGCACAAACAGAGATCTTTCTTTCATAAAGATGATGCCCAGAGAGAGACCTTTCTTTCATCAAGATGATGCCCAGAGAGAGAACCTTCATTCATTAAGATGATGCCAAGAGATCCTTCACTCATAATGATTATGCCCAAAGAAAGTACCTAAATTCACAAAGATTATGCCCAGGCATAGAACCATTTTCGTAAAGATGATTTCCAGGAAGAGAACCTTCTTTCATAAAGACGATACCCAAATAGAGAACATTTATTCATAATGATGACGCTCAGAGAGAGAATCTTGTTATATAAAGATGATGCTCAGAGAGAGAATCTTCTTTCATAAAGATGATGCCCAGACAGAGAGCCTTCATCATAAACATGATGCCCAGAAGAGAACCATCATTCATGAAGATGATGCCCAGAGAGAGAACCTTCTTACATACAGGTGATGCCCAAACAGAGAACATTCATTCATGATGATGATGCTCAGAGAGAGAACCTTGTTTCATTAATATGATGCCCAGAGAGAGAACCTTCATTCATAAAGATGATGCCCAGAGAGAGAACCGTCATTCATAAAGATGATGCCCAGGCATAGAACTTTCAATCATAAAGATAATGCCCACAGAGAGAACCTTCTTTCAGAAAGATGATGCCCAGACAGAGAGCCTTGATCATAAACATGATGCCCAGAAGAGAACAGTCATTCATAAAGATGATGTCCAGGCAGAAATTTTCATTTATGAAGATGATGCCCAGAGATAGAACCATCATTCATGAAGATGATTCCCAGAGAGAGAACTTTCTTTCATAAAGATGATGCCCAGAGAGAGAAATTTCATTCATATATTTTATGCCCAGGCTTAGAAACTTGTTTCATAAAGATGATTCCCAGAGAGAGAACCTTCTTTAATAAAGAGGATGCCCAGAGATAAAACTTTTATTCATAAAGGTGATGCCCAGAGAGAGAGCCTTCATTCATAAATATGATGCCCAGAGAGAGAACCGTCATTCATAAAGATGATGCCCAGGTAGAGAACTTTCTTTCATAAAGATGATGTCCAGGCAGAGTACCTTCTTTCATTAAGATGATGCTCAAGAGAGAACCCTCATTCATAAAGGTGATGCCCAGAAAGAGCCTTCATTCATAAGATGATGCCCAGAGAACCTTCCTTCATTAAGATCATGCCCAGAGAGAGAATCTTATTCATAACGATGATGCACAGAGAGACAACTTTCATTCATATAGATTATAGCCAGGCAGAGAACCTTGTTTCAAAAAGATGATTCCCAGAGAGAGAATTTTCAATCATAAAGATGATTTCCAGACAGAGAATCTTCATTCATTAAGATGATACCAGAGAGAGAACCTTGTATCATGAAGATGAAGCCCAGTCAGAGAATATTCTTTCATAAAGATGATGCCCAGAGAGAGAACCTTCATTCATAACAATGATGCCCAGTGTGAGAACATTTATTGATAAAGATGATGCCGAGATAGAGAACGTTCCTTCATAAAGATGATGCCCAAACAGAGAAATTTCTTTAATAAGATGATGCCCACCGAGAGAACCTTTATTCATATAGATGATGCCCAGGCAGGGAACCTTTTTTAATAGAGAACATGCTCAGAGAGAGAACCTTCATTCATAAAGATGATTTCCAGAGATAGATCCTTCATTTATGAAGATGATGCCCAGAGAAAGAACATTCTTTCATAAAGATGAAGACCAGGCAGAAACTTTCATTCATAAAGATGATGCCCAGACAGAGAACCATCATTCATGAAGCTGATGCCCAGAGAAAGAACCTTCTTACATAAAGGTGTTGCCCACAGTGAGAACCTTCATTCATAAGATGATACCCAGAGAACATGCATTCATAAAGATGATGCCCAGAGAGAGAACCTTCATTCATAAAGATGATGCACAAAGAGAGAAACTTCATTCACAAAGATGATGGCCAGGCAGAGAACATTCTTTCATATGCTGCCCAGAGAAAGAGCCTTCATTCAAAAGATGTTGCCTAGGCAGAGAACCTTCATTCATAAGGGTGATGCCCAGAGAGAGAACCTTCATTCCAAAAGAAGATGCGCATGGAGAGAACATTAATTCTTAAAGGTGATGCCCAGAGAGAGAACCTTCATTAATAAAGAAAATGCCCAGAGAGAGAACCTTCATTCATAAAGATGATGATGAGGCAGAAAACCTTCATTCATAAAGATGATGCCCAGAGAGAGAACTTTCTTTCATAAAGAGGACCCAGAAAGAAAACCTTTGTTCAATACAGATGTTGCCACAGAGAGATCTTTCATTCATAAAGATGATTCCCAAAGAGAGAACCTTCATTCATAAAGATGATGCCCAGGCAGAGAACCTTCTTTCGTAAAGATGATGCACAGGCAGAGAACCTTCTTTCATAAAGATGATGCCCAGGCAGAGAATCTTCTTTCATAAAGATGATGCCCAGAGAGAGAACCTTCATTCATATAGATGATGCCCAGAGAACCTTCATTAATAAAGATGATGCCCAGAGAGAGAACCTTCATTCATAAAGATAATGCCAAGGGAGAACATTTTTTCATAAAGATGATCCCAGGAAGAGAACCTTCTTTCATAACGGTGTTGCCCAGAGAGAAAACCATCATTCATAAAGATGATGCCCAGGCAGAGAACTTTCATTCATAAAGATGATGCCCACAGAGAAAACCTTCATTCATAGAAATGATGCCCAGGGAGAGAACCATCATTCATGGAGATGATGCCCAGAGAAAGAACCTTCTTTCATAAAGGGGATGCCCAGAGAACCTTCATTCATAAAGATGATGCCCAGAGAGAGAACTTTCATTCATAAAGATGATTCCCAGAAAGAGAACCGTCATTTATAAAGATGATGCCCAGATAGAGAGAACTTTCATTCATAAAGATGATGCCCAGTTAGAGAATCGTCATTCATAAAGATGATTCCCAGAGAGAGAACCATCATTCATGAAGATGATGTCCAGAGAAAGAACATACTTACATAAAGGTGATGCCCAGAGAGATAACCTTCATTCATAAGATTAACAGAGAGAACCTTCATTCATAAAGATGATGCCCAGAGAGAGAACCTTCATTCACAAAGATGATGCCAAGAGAGAACATTTTTTCATAAAGTTGATTCCCAGGAAGAGAACCTTCTGTCATAAATATGATGCCCAGAGAAAGAGCCTTCATTCATAAAGATGTTCCCCAGGCAGAGAACATTCATTCATAAAGGTGATGCCCAGATAGAGAACGTTCATTCATAAAATTTATGCCCAAGCAGAGAACCTTCTTTCATAAAGGTGATGCCCAGAGAAAGAACCTTTTTTCATAAAGATGATTCAAGGCAGAGAACCTTCTTTCATAAATATGATGCCCAGAGATAGAGCCTTCATTCATAAAGATGTTCCCCAGGTAGAGAACCTTCATTCATAAAGGTGTTGCCCACAGAGAGAACCATCATTCATAAAGATGATGCCCAGGCAGAGAACTTTCATTCATAAAGATGATGCCCACAGAGAGAACCTTCATTCATAAAAATGATGCCCAGAGAGCGTACCTTCATTCATAAAGATGATGCCTAGGTAGAGAACCTTCTTCGTAAAGATGATGCCCAGGCAGAGAACCTTCTTTCATAAAGATGATGCACAGAGAGACAACTTTCATTCATATAGATGATAGCCAGGTAGAGAACCTTGTTTCAAAAAGATGATGCCCAAAGAGAGAACCTTCAATCCCAAAGATTATTCCCAGACAGAGAACTTTCATTCATTAAGATGATACCAGTTAGAGAACCTTGTTTCATAAAGATGAGGCCCAGAGAGCGTACTTTCATTCATAAAGATGATGCCCAGAGAGAGAACCTTTATTCATAAAGATCATGTCCAGGCAGAGAACCTTCTTTTCTAAAGATGATACACAGGCAGAGAACCTTCTTTCATAAAGATGATACTCAGGCAGAGAATCTTCTTTCATAAAGATGATGCCCAAACAGAGAACCTTCTTTCTTAAATATGCTGCACATAGAGAGAGCCTTCATTCAAAAAATGTTGCCCAGGAAGTGAACTTTCATTCATAAAGATGATGCCCAGAGAGAGAACATTCTTTCATAAAGATGATGCCCAGACAGAGAACTTACATTTATAAAGATGATGCCAGAGAGAGAATCTTGTTTCATAAAGATGATGCCCAGAGAGAGTACCGTCATTCATAAAGAGGATGCCCAGTCAGAGAAACTTTCGTAAGATGATGCCCAGTCAGAGAACCTTCTTTCATAAAGATGATGCCCACAAAGAGAACCTTCATTTAATAAGATGATGCCGAGACAGAGAACGTTCTTTCATAAAGATGATGCCCAAACAGAGAACTTTCTTTATGAAGATGATGCCCAGAGAGAGAACATTCATTCATATAGATGATGCACAGGCAGGGAATTTGTTTCAAAAAGAAGATGCCCGAGAGAGAACCTTCATTCAAAAAGGTGATGCCCAGGCAGAAACCTTGCTTCATAAAGATGATGCCTAGAAAGAGAACCTCCTTTCTTAAAGATGATGCCCACAGAGAGAAACTTCATTCATAAAAATGATGCCCAGGGAGAACCATCATTCATGAAGATGATGCCCAGAGAAAGAACCTTCTTTCATAAAGGTGATAACCAGAGAGAGAACCTGCATTCATAAGATTATGCCCAGAGAACCTTCATTCATAAATATGATGCCCAGAGAGAAAACCTTCATTCACAAAGATGATGCCCAGGCAGAGAACATTCTTTCATAAAGATGATTCCCAGGCTGAGAACATTTTTTCCTAAATATGATGTCCAGAGAAGGAGCCTTCATTCATAAAGATGTTTCTCAGGCAGAGAACCTTTATTCATAAAGGTGTTGCCCAGAGAGAAAACCGTCATTCATAAAGATGATGCCCAGAGAGAGAGAACTTTCATTCATAAAGATGATACCCAGACAGAGAATCGTCATTCCTAAAGATGATTCCCAGAGAGAGAACCATCATTCATGAAGATGATGCCCAAAGAAAGAACCTACTTACATAAAAGGGATGCCCAGATAGATAACCTTCATTCATAAGATGATACAGAGAGAAACTTCATTCATAAAGATGATGCCCAGAGAGGGAACATTCATTCACAAAGATGATGCCAAGAAAGAACATTTTTTCATAAAGATGATTCCCAGGAAGAGAACCTTCTTTCATAAATATGATGCCCAGAGAAAGAGCCTTCATTCATAAAGATGTTCCCCAGGCAGAGAACTTTCATTCATAAAGGTGATGCCCATAGAGAGAACCTTCATTCATAAAGATAATGCCCAGAGAGAGAACCGTCATTCATAAAGATGATGCCCAGGCAGAGAACTTTCATTCTTAAAGATGATGCCCACAGAGAAAAACTTCATTCATAAAAATGAAGCCCAGGGAGAACCATCATTCATGGAGATGATGCCCAGAGAAAGAACCTTCTTTCATAAAGGTGATAACCAGAGAGAGAACCTTCATTCATAAGATTATGCCCAGAGAACCTTCATTCATAAATATGATGCACAAGAGAAAACCTTCATTCACAAAGATGATGCCCAGGCAGAGAACATTCTTTCATAAAGATGATTCCCAGGCTGAGAACATTCTTTCCTAAATATGATGTCCAGAGAAAGAGCCTTCATTCATAAAGATGTTGCCCAGGCAGAGAATCTTCATTCATATAGTTGATGACCAGAGAGAGAACCTTGATTCATAAGATGATGACCAGAGACCCTTAATTCATAAAGATGAGGCACAGAGAGAGAACCTTCATTCATAAAAATCATGCCCAGGTAGAGAACCATCATGCATGAAGATGATGCCCAGAGAAAGAACCTTCTTTCATAAAGATGATGCCCAGGCAGAAAACTCACATTTATAAAGATGATGCCAGAGAGAGAATCTTGTTTCATAAAGATGATGCAAAGTCAGAGAACCTTCTTTCATAAAGATGATGCGCAGACAGAGAACTTTCATTCATAAAGATGATGCTCAGTGAGAGAACCTTCATTGATAAAGATGATGCCGAGACAGAGAACGTTCTTTAATAAAGATGATGCCCAAACAGAGAACGTTCTTTATGAAGATGATGCCCAGAGAGAGAACCTTCATTCATATAGATGATGCACAGGCAGGGAATTTGTTTCATAAAGAAGATGCCCAGAGAGAGAACCTTCGTTCAAAATGGTGATGCCCAGGCAGAGACTTGTTTCATAAAGATGATGCCTAGAACGAGAACCTCCTTTCATAAAGATTATGCCAAAAGAGAGAACCTGCTTTAAAAAAGATGATGCCCAGAGTGATAGCCTTCTCTCATAAAGATGATGCCCTGGCAGAGAACTTTCATTCATAAAGGTGACGCCCAGAGAGAGAACCTTCAGTCATAACATGATGCCCATAGAACATTCATTCATAAAAATGATGCCCAGAGAGAACTTTCATTCATAAATATGATGCCCAAAGAAAGAACTTTCATTCACAAAGATGATGCAAACAGAGAACATTCTTTCATAAAAATGATGCCCGGATAGAGAGCCTTCATTCATAAAAATGATGTCCACACCGAAAACCTTTATTCATAAAGAGGATGCCCAGAGAGAGAACTTACTTTCATAAAGATGATGCCCAGACAGAGAACTTACATTTATAAAGATGATGCCAGAGAGAGAATCTTGTTTCATAAAGATGATGCCCAGAGAGAGTACCGTCATTCATAAAGAGGATGCCCAGTCAGAGAAACTTTCGTAAAATGATGCCCAGTCAGAGAACCTTCTTTCATAAAGATGATGCCCACAAAGAGAACCTTCATTTAATAAGATGATGCCGAGACAGAGAACGTTCTTTCATAAAGATGATGCCCAAACAGAGAACTTTCTTTATGAAGATGATGCCCAGAGAGAGAACATTCATTCATATAGATGATGCACAGGCAGGGAATTTGTTTCAAAAAGAAGATGCCCGAGAGAGAACCTTCATTCAAAAAGGTGATGCCCAGGCAGAAACCTTGCTTCATAAAGATGATGCCTAGAAAGAGAACCTCCTTTCTTAAAGATGATGCCCACAGAGAGAAACTTCATTCATAAAAATGATGCCCAGGGAGAACCATCATTCATGAAGAATGATGCCCAGAGAAAGAACCTTCTTTCATAAAGGTGATAACCAGAGAGAGAACCTGCATTCATAAGATTATGCCCAGAGAACCTTCATTCATAAATATGATGCCCAGAGAGAAAACCTTCATTCACAAAGATGATGCCCAGGCAGAGAACATTCTTTCATAAAGATGATTCCCAGGCTGAGAACATTTTTTCCTAAATATGATGTCCAGAGAAGGAGCCTTCATTCATAAAGATGTTTCTCAGGCAGAGAACCTTTATTCATAAAGGTGTTGCCCAGAGAGAAAACCGTCATTCATAAAGATGATGCCCAGAGAGAGAGAACTTTCATTCATAAAGATGATACCCAGACAGAGAATCGTCATTCCTAAAGATGATTCCCAGAGAGAGAACCATCATTCATGAAGATGATGCCCAAAGAAAGAACCTACTTACATAAAAGGGATGCCCAGATAGATAACCTTCATTCATAAGATGATACAGAGAGAAACTTCATTCATAAAGATGATGCCCAGAGAGGGAACATTCATTCACAAAGATGATGCCAAGAAAGAACATTTTTTCATAAAGATGATTCCCAGGAAGAGAACCTTCTTTCATAAATATGATGCCCAGAGAAAGAGCCTTCATTCATAAAGATGTTCCCCAGGCAGAGAACTTTCATTCATAAAGGTGATGCCCATAGAGAGAACCTTCATTCATAAAGATAATGCCCAGAGAGAGAACCGTCATTCATAAAGATGATGCCCAGGCAGAGAACTTTCATTCTTAAAGATGATGCCCACAGAGAAAAACTTCATTCATAAAAATGAAGCCCAGGGAGAACCATCATTCATGGAGATGATGCCCAGAGAAAGAACCTTCTTTCATAAAGGTGATAACCAGAGAGAGAACCTTCATTCATAAGATTATGCCCAGAGAACCTTCATTCATAAATATGATGCACAAGAGAAAACCTTCATTCACAAAGATGATGCCCAGGCAGAGAACATTCTTTCATAAAGATGATTCCCAGGCTGAGAACATTCTTTCCTAAATATGATGTCCAGAGAAAGAGCCTTCATTCATAAAGATGTTGCCCAGGCAGAGAATCTTCATTCATATAGTTGATGACCAGAGAGAGAACCTTGATTCATAAGATGATGACCAGAGACCCTTAATTCATAAAGATGAGGCACAGAGAGAGAACCTTCATTCATAAAAATCATGCCCAGGTAGAGAACCATCATGCATGAAGATGATGCCCAGAGAAAGAACCTTCTTTCATAAAGATGATGCCCAGGCAGAAAACTCACATTTATAAAGATGATGCCAGAGAGAGAATCTTGTTTCATAAAGATGATGCAAAGTCAGAGAACCTTCTTTCATAAAGATGATGCGCAGACAGAGAACTTTCATTCATAAAGATGATGCTCAGTGAGAGAACCTTCATTGATAAAGATGATGCCGAGACAGAGAACGTTCTTTAATAAAGATGATGCCCAAACAGAGAACGTTCTTTATGAAGATGATGCCCAGAGAGAGAACCTTCATTCATATAGATGATGCACAGGCAGGGAATTTGTTTCATAAAGAAGATGCCCAGAGAGAGAACCTTCGTTCAAAATGGTGATGCCCAGGCAGAGACTTGTTTCATAAAGATGATGCCTAGAACGAGAACCTCCTTTCATAAAGATTATGCCAAAAGAGAGAACCTGCTTTAAAAAAGATGATGCCCAGAGTGATAGCCTTCTCTCATAAAGATGATGCCCTGGCAGAGAACTTTCATTCATAAAGGTGACGCCCAGAGAGAGAACCTTCAGTCATAACATGATGCCCATAGAACATTCATTCATAAAAATGATGCCCAGAGAGAACTTTCATTCATAAATATGATGCCCAAAGAAAGAACTTTCATTCACAAAGATGATGCAAACAGAGAACATTCTTTCATAAAAATGATGCCCGGATAGAGAGCCTTCATTCATAAAAATGATGTCCACACCGAAAACCTTTATTCATAAAGAGGATGCCCAGAGAGAGAACTTACTTTCATAAAGATGATGCCCAGACAGAGAACTTACATTTATAAAGATGATGCCAGAGAGAGAATCTTGTTTCATAAAGATGATGCCCAGAGAGAGTACCGTCATTCATAAAGAGGATGCCCAGTCAGAGAAACTTTCGTAAGATGATGCCCAGTCAGAGAACCTTCTTTCATAAAGATGATGCCCACAAAGAGAACCTTCATTTAATAAGATGATGCCGAGACAGAGAACGTTCTTTCATAAAGATGATGCCCAAACAGAGAACTTTCTTTATGAAGATGATGCCCAGAGAGAGAACATTCATTCATATAGATGATGCACAGGCAGGGAATTTGTTTCAAAAAGAAGATGCCCGAGAGAGAACCTTCATTCAAAAAGGTGATGCCCAGGCAGAAACCTTGCTTCATAAAGATGATGCCTAGAAAGAGAACCTCCTTTCTTAAAGATGATGCCCACAGAGAGAAACTTCATTCATAAAAATGAAGCCCAGGGAGAACCATCATTCATGAAGATGATGCCCAGAGAAAGAACCTTCTTTCATAAAGGTGATAACCAGAGAGAGAACCTGCATTCATAAGATTATGCCCAGAGAACCTTCATTCATAAATATGATGCCCAGAGAGAAAACCTTCATTCACAAAGATGATGCCCAGGCAGAGAACATTCTTTCATAAAGATGATTCCCAGGCTGAGAACATTTTTTCCTAAATATGATGTCCAGAGAAGGAGCCTTCATTCATAAAGATGTTTCTCAGGCAGAGAACCTTTATTCATAAAGGTGTTGCCCAGAGAGAAAACCGTCATTCATAAAGATGATGCCCAGAGAGAGAGAACTTTCATTCATAAAGATGATACCCAGACAGAGAATCGTCATTCCTAAAGATGATTCCCAGAGAGAGAACCATCATTCATGAAGATGATGCCCAAAGAAAGAACCTACTTACATAAAAGGGATGCCCAGATAGATAACCTTCATTCATAAGATGATACAGAGAGAAACTTCATTCATAAAGATGATGCCCAGAGAGGGAACATTCATTCACAAAGATGATGCCAAGAAAGAACATTTTTTCATAAAGATGATTCCCAGGAAGAGAACCTTCTTTCATAAATATGATGCCCAGAGAAAGAGCCTTCATTCATAAAGATGTTCCCCAGGCAGAGAACTTTCATTCATAAAGGTGATGCCCATAGAGAGAACCTTCATTCATAAAGATAATGCCCAGAGAGAGAACCGTCATTCATAAAGATGATGCCCAGGCAGAGAACTTTCATTCTTAAAGATGATGCCCACAGAGAAAAACTTCATTCATAAAAATGAAGCCCAGGGAGAACCATCATTCATGGAGATGATGCCCAGAGAAAGAACCTTCTTTCATAAAGGTGATAACCAGAGAGAGAACCTTCATTCATAAGATTATGCCCAGAGAACCTTCATTCATAAATATGATGCACAAGAGAAAACCTTCATTCACAAAGATGATGCCCAGGCAGAGAACATTCTTTCATAAAGATGATTCCCAGGCTGAGAACATTCTTTCCTAAATATGATGTCCAGAGAAAGAGCCTTCATTCATAAAGATGTTGCCCAGGCAGAGAATCTTCATTCATATAGTTGATGACCAGAGAGAGAACCTTGATTCATAAGATGATGACCAGAGACCCTTAATTCATAAAGATGAGGCACAGAGAGAGAACCTTCATTCATAAAAATCATGCCCAGGTAGAGAACCATCATGCATGAAGATGATGCCCAGAGAAAGAACCTTCTTTCATAAAGATGATGCCCAGGCAGAAAACTCACATTTATAAAGATGATGCCAGAGAGAGAATCTTGTTTCATAAAGATGATGCAAAGTCAGAGAACCTTCTTTCATAAAGATGATGCGCAGACAGAGAACTTTCATTCATAAAGATGATGCTCAGTGAGAGAACCTTCATTGATAAAGATGATGCCGAGACAGAGAACGTTCTTTAATAAAGATGATGCCCAAACAGAGAACGTTCTTTATGAAGATGATGCCCAGAGAGAGAACCTTCATTCATATAGATGATGCACAGGCAGGGAATTTGTTTCATAAAGAAGATGCCCAGAGAGAGAACCTTCGTTCAAAATGGTGATGCCCAGGCAGAGACTTGTTTCATAAAGATGATGCCTAGAACGAGAACCTCCTTTCATAAAGATTATGCCAAAAGAGAGAACCTGCTTTAAAAAAGATGATGCCCAGAGTGATAGCCTTCTCTCATAAAGATGATGCCCTGGCAGAGAACTTTCATTCATAAAGGTGACGCCCAGAGAGAGAACCTTCAGTCATAACATGATGCCCATAGAACATTCATTCATAAAAATGATGCCCAGAGAGAACTTTCATTCATAAATATGATGCCCAAAGAAAGAACTTTCATTCACAAAGATGATGCAAACAGAGAACATTCTTTCATAAAAATGATGCCCGGATAGAGAGCCTTCATTCATAAAAATGATGTCCACACCGAAAACCTTTATTCATAAAGAGGATGCCCAGAGAGAGAACTTACTTTCATAAAGATGATGCCCAGACAGAGAACTTACATTTATAAAGATGATGCCAGAGAGAGAATCTTGTTTCATAAAGATGATGCCCAGAGAGAGTACCGTCATTCATAAAGAGGATGCCCAGTCAGAGAAACTTTCGTAAGATGATGCCCAGTCAGAGAACCTTCTTTCATAAAGATGATGCCCACAAAGAGAACCTTCATTTAATAAGATGATGCCGAGACAGAGAACGTTCTTTCATAAAGATGATGCCCAAACAGAGAACTTTCTTTATGAAGATGATGCCCAGAGAGAGAACATTCATTCATATAGATGATGCACAGGCAGGGAATTTGTTTCAAAAAGACGATGCCCGAGAGAGAACCTTCATTCAAAAAGGTGATGCCCAGGCAGAAACCTTGCTTCATAAAGATGATGCCTAGAAAGAGAACCTCCTTTCTTAAAGATGATGCCCACAGAGAGAAACTTCATTCATAAAAATGATGCCCAGGGAGAACCATCATTCATGAAGATGATGCCCAGAGAAAGAACCTTCTTTCATAAAGGTGATAACCAGAGAGAGAACCTGCATTCATAAGATTATGCCCAGAGAACCTTCATTCATAAATATGATGCCCAGAGAGAAAACCTTCATTCACAAAGATGATGCCCAGGCAGAGAACATTCTTTCATAAAGATGATTCCCAGGCTGAGAACATTTTTTCCTAAATATGATGTCCAGAGAAGGAGCCTTCATTCATAAAGATGTTTCTCAGGCAGAGAACCTTTATTCATAAAGGTGTTGCCCAGAGAGAAAACCGTCATTCATAAAGATGATGCCCAGAGAGAGAGAACTTTCATTCATAAAGATGATACCCAGACAGAGAATCGTCATTCCTAAAGATGATTCCCAGAGAGAGAACCATCATTCATGAAGATGATGCCCAAAGAAAGAACCTACTTACATAAAAGGGATGCCCAGATAGATAACCTTCATTCATAAGATGATACAGAGAGAAACTTCATTCATAAAGATGATGCCCAGAGAGGGAACATTCATTCACAAAGATGATGCCAAGAAAGAACATTTTTTCATAAAGATGATTCCCAGGAAGAGAACCTTCTTTCATAAATATGATGCCCAGAGAAAGAGCCTTCATTCATAAAGATGTTCCCCAGGCAGAGAACTTTCATTCATAAAGGTGATGCCCATAGAGAGAACCTTCATTCATAAAGATAATGCCCAGAGAGAGAACCGTCATTCATAAAGATGATGTCCAGGCAGAGAACTTTCATTCTTAAAGATGATGCCCACAGAGAAAAACTTCATTCATAAAAATGAAGCCCAGGGAGAACCATCATTCATGGAGATGATGCCCAGAGAAAGAACCTTCTTTCATAAAGGTGATAACCAGAGAGAGAACCTTCATTCATAAGATTATGCCCAGAGAACCTTCATTCATAAATATGATGCACAAGAGAAAACCTTCATTCACAAAGATGATGCCCAGGCAGAGAACATTCTTTCATAAAGATGATTCCCAGGCTGAGAACATTCTTTCCTAAATATGATGTCCAGAGAAAGAGCCTTCATTCATAAAGATGTTGCCCAGGCAGAGAATCTTCATTCATATAGTTGATGACCAGAGAGAGAACCTTGATTCATAAGATGATGACCAGAGACCCTTAATTCATAAAGATGAGGCACAGAGAGAGAACCTTCATTCATAAAAATCATGCCCAGGTAGAGAACCATCATGCATGAAGATGATGCCCAGAGAAAGAACCTTCTTTCATAAAGATGATGCCCAGGCAGAAAACTCACATTTATAAAGATGATGCCAGAGAGAGAATCTTGTTTCATAAAGATGATGCAAAGTCAGAGAACCTTCTTTCATAAAGATGATGCGCAGACAGAGAACTTTCATTCATAAAGATGATGCTCAGTGAGAGAACCTTCATTGATAAAGATGATGCCGAGACAGAGAACGTTCTTTAATAAAGATGATGCCCAAACAGAGAACGTTCTTTATGAAGATGATGCCCAGAGAGAGAACCTTCATTCATATAGATGATGCACAGGCAGGGAATTTGTTTCATAAAGAAGATGCCCAGAGAGAGAACCTTCGTTCAAAATGGTGATGCCCAGGCAGAGACTTGTTTCATAAAGATGATGCCTAGAACGAGAACCTCCTTTCATAAAGATTATGCCAAAAGAGAGAACCTGCTTTAAAAAAGATGATGCCCAGAGTGATAGCCTTCTCTCATAAAGATGATGCCCTGGCAGAGAACTTTCATTCATAAAGGTGACGCCCAGAGAGAGAACCTTCAGTCATAACATGATGCCCATAGAACATTCATTCATAAAAATGATGCCCAGAGAGAACTTTCATTCATAAATATGATGCCCAAAGAAAGAACTTTCATTCACAAAGATGATGCAAACAGAGAACATTCTTTCATAAAAATGATGCCCGGATAGAGAGCCTTCATTCATAAAAATGATGTCCACACCGAAAACCTTTATTCATAAAGAGGATGCCCAGAGAGAGAACTTACTTTCATAAAGATGATGCCCAGACAGAGAACTTACATTTATAAAGATGATGCCAGAGAGAGAATCTTGTTTCATAAAGATGATGCCCAGAGAAAGAACCTTCTTTCATAAAGGTGATAACCAGAGAGAGAACCTGCATTCATAAGATTATGCCCAGAGAACCTTCATTCATAAATATGATGCCCAGAGAGAAAACCTTCATTCACAAAGATGATGCCCAGGCAGAGAACATTCTTTCATAAAGATGATTCCCAGGCTGAGAACATTTTTTCCTAAATATGATGTCCAGAGAAGGAGCCTTCATTCATAAAGATGTTTCTCAGGCAGAGAACCTTTATTCATAAAGGTGTTGCCCAGAGAGAAAACCGTCATTCATAAAGATGATGCCCAGAGAGAGAGAACTTTCATTCATAAAGATGATACCCAGACAGAGAATCGTCATTCCTAAAGATGATTCCCAGAGAGAGAACCATCATTCATGAAGATGATGCCCAAAGAAAGAACCTACTTACATAAAAGGGATGCCCAGATAGATAACCTTCATTCATAAGATGATACAGAGAGAAACTTCATTCATAAAGATGATGCCCAGAGAGGGAACATTCATTCACAAAGATGATGCCAAGAAAGAACATTTTTTCATAAAGATGATTCCCAGGAAGAGAACCTTCTTTCATAAATATGATGCCCAGAGAAAGAGCCTTCATTCATAAAGATGTTCCCCAGGCAGAGAACTTTCATTCATAAAGGTGATGCCCATAGAGAGAACCTTCATTCATAAAGATAATGCCCAGAGAGAGAACCGTCATTCATAAAGATGATGCCCAGGCAGAGAACTTTCATTCTTAAAGATGATGCCCACAGAGAAAAACTTCATTCATAAAAATGAAGCCCAGGGAGAACCATCATTCATGGAGATGATGCCCAGAGAAAGAACCTTCTTTCATAAAGGTGATAACCAGAGAGAGAACCTTCATTCATAAGATTATGCCCAGAGAACCTTCATTCATAAATATGATGCACAAGAGAAAACCTTCATTCACAAAGATGATGCCCAGGCAGAGAACATTCTTTCATAAAGATGATTCCCAGGCTGAGAACATTCTTTCCTAAATATGATGTCCAGAGAAAGAGCCTTCATTCATAAAGATGTTGCCCAGGCAGAGAATCTTCATTCATATAGTTGATGACCAGAGAGAGAACCTTGATTCATAAGATGATGACCAGAGACCCTTAATTCATAAAGATGAGGCACAGAGAGAGAACCTTCATTCATAAAAATCATGCCCAGGTAGAGAACCATCATGCATGAAGATGATGCCCAGAGAAAGAACCTTCTTTCATAAAGATGATGCCCAGGCAGAAAACTCACATTTATAAAGATGATGCCAGAGAGAGAATCTTGTTTCATAAAGATGATGCAAAGTCAGAGAACCTTCTTTCATAAAGATGATGCGCAGACAGAGAACTTTCATTCATAAAGATGATGCTCAGTGAGAGAACCTTCATTGATAAAGATGATGCCGAGACAGAGAACGTTCTTTAATAAAGATGATGCCCAAACAGAGAACGTTCTTTATGAAGATGATGCCCAGAGAGAGAACCTTCATTCATATAGATGATGCACAGGCAGGGAATTTGTTTCATAAAGAAGATGCCCAGAGAGAGAACCTTCGTTCAAAATGGTGATGCCCAGGCAGAGACTTGTTTCATAAAGATGATGCCTAGAACGAGAACCTCCTTTCATAAAGATTATGCCAAAAGAGAGAACCTGCTTTAAAAAAGATGATGCCCAGAGTGATAGCCTTCTCTCATAAAGATGATGCCCTGGCAGAGAACTTTCATTCATAAAGGTGACGCCCAGAGAGAGAACCTTCAGTCATAACATGATGCCCATAGAACATTCATTCATAAAAATGATGCCCAGAGAGAACTTTCATTCATAAATATGATGCCCAAAGAAAGAACTTTCATTCACAAAGATGATGCAAACAGAGAACATTCTTTCATAAAAATGATGCCCGGATAGAGAGCCTTCATTCATAAAAATGATGTCCACACCGAAAACCTTTATTCATAAAGAGGATGCCCAGAGAGAGAACTTACTTTCATAAAGATGATGCCCAGACAGAGAACTTACATTTATAAAGATGATGCCAGAGAGAGAATCTTGTTTCATAAAGATGATGCCCAGAGAGAGTACCGTCATTCATAAAGAGGATGCCCAGTCAGAGAAACTTTCGTAAGATGATGCCCAGTCAGAGAACCTTCTTTCATAAAGATGATGCCCACAAAGAGAACCTTCATTTAATAAGATGATGCCGAGACAGAGAACGTTCTTTCATAAAGATGATGCCCAAACAGAGAACTTTCTTTATGAAGATGATGCCCAGAGAGAGAACATTCATTCATATAGATGATGCACAGGCAGGGAATTTGTTTCAAAAAGAAGATGCCCGAGAGAGAACCTTCATTCAAAAAGGTGATGCCCAGGCAGAAACCTTGCTTCATAAAGATGAGGCCTAGAAAGAGAACCTCCTTTCTTAAAGATGATGCCCAAAGAGAGAACCTGCTTTTAAAATATGATGCCCAGAGTGATAGCCTTCTCTCATAAAGATGATGCCCTGGCAGAGAACCTTCATTCATATAGTTGATGCCCAGACTTAGAAACTTGTTTCATAAAGATGATGCTCAGAGAGAGAACCTTCTTTCATAACGATGATGCCCAGAGAGAAACGTCATTCATAAAGATGATGCCAAGAGAGAGAGAACTTTCATTCATAAAGATGATGCCCAGAGAAGAATCGTCATTCATAAAGATGATTCCCAGAGAGAGAACCATCATTCATGGAGATGATGTCAAGAGAAAGAACCTACTTACATAAAGGGGATGCCCAGAGAGATAACCTTCATTCATAAGATGATGCCCAGAGAGAGAACCGTTATTAATAAAGATGATGCCCAGAGAGAGAACCTTCATTCATAAAGATGATGCCGAGAGAGAACATTTTTTCATAAAGATGATTCCCAGGAAGAGAACATTCTTTCATAAATATGATGCCCAGAGAAAGAGCCTTCATTCATAAAGATGTTCCCGAGGCATAGATCCTTCATTCATAAAGGTGTTGCCCAGAGAGAAAACCGTCATTCATAAAGATGATGCCAGGCAGAGTACTTTCATTCATAAAGATGATGCCCACAGAGAGAACCTACAATCATAAAAATGATGCCAAGGGAGAGAACCATCATTCATGGAGATGATGCCCAGAGAGAGAACCTTCTTTCATAAAGGTGATGCCCAGAGAACCTTCATTCATAAAGATGTTGCCCAGAGAGAGAACTTTCATTCATAAAGATGATGCCCAGAGAGAGAACCTTCATTGATAAAGATGATGCCGAGACAGAGAACGTTCTTTCATAAAGATGATGGCCAAACAGAGAAGTTTCTTTATGAAGATGATGCCCAGGGAGAGAACCTTCATTCATATAGATGATGCACAGGCAGGGAATTTGTTTCATAAAGAAGATGCCCAGAGAGAGAACCTTCATTCATAAAGATGATGCCGAGAGAGAACATTTTTTCATAAAGAAGATTCCCAGGAAGAGAACATTCTTTCATAAATATAATGCCCAGAGAAAGAGCCTTCATTCATAAAGATGTTCCCGAGGTATAGAACCTTCATTCATAAAGGTGTTGCCCAGAGAGAAAACCGTCATTCATAAAGATGATGCCAGGCAGAGTACTTTCATTCATAAAGATGATGCCCACAGAGAGAACCTACAATCATAAAAATGATGCCAAGGGAGAGAACCATCATTCATGGAGATGATGCCCAGAGAGAGAACCTTCTTTCATAAAGGTGATGCCCAGAGAACCTTCATTCATAAAGATGTTGCCCAGAGAGAGAACTTTCATTCATAAAGATGATGCCCAGAGAGAGAACCTTCATTGATAAAGATGATGCCGAGACAGAGAACGTTCTTTCATAAAGATGATGGCCAAACAGAGAAGTTTCTTTATGAAGATGATGCCCAGGGAGAGAACCTTCATTCATATAGATGATGCACAGGCAGGGAATTTGTTTCATAAAGAAGATGCCCAGAGAGAGAACCTTCATTCATAAAGATGATGCCGAGAGAGAACATTTTTTCATAAAGAAGATTCCCAGGAAGAGAACATTCTTTCATAAATATAATGCCCAGAGAAAGAGCCTTCATTCATAAAGATGTTCCCGAGGTATAGAACCTTCATTCATAAAGGTGTTGCCCAGAGAGAAAACCGTCATTCATAAAGGTGATGCCAGGCAGAGTACTTTCATTCATAAAGATGATGCCCACAGAGAGAACCTACAATCATAAAAATGATGCCAAGGGAGAGAACCATCATTCATGGAGATGATGCCCAGAGAGAGTACCTTCTTTCATAAAGGTGATGCCCAGAGAACCTTCATTCATAAAGATGTTGCCCAGAGAGAGATCTTTCATTCATAAAGATGATGCCCAGAGAGAGAACCTTCATTGATAAAGATGATGCCGAGACAGAGAACGTTCTTTCATAAAGATGATGGCCAAACAGAGAAGTTTCTTTATGAAGATGATGCCCAGGGAGAGAACCTTCATTCATATAGATGATGCACAGGCAGGGAATTTGTTTCATAAAGAAGATGCCCAGAGAGAGAACCTTCCTTCAAAAAGGTGAGGCCCAGGCAGAGAACCTTGTTTCATAAAGATGATGCCTAGAAAGAGAACCTCCTTTCATAAAGATGATGCCCAAATAGAGAACCTGCTTTCAAAAAGATGATGCCCAGAGTGATAGCCTTCTCTCATAAAGATGATGCCCTGGCAGAGAACCTTCATGCATATGGTTGATGCCCAGACTTAGAAACTTGTTACATAAAGTTGATTCCCACAGAGAGAACCTTCTTTCATAAAGAGGATGCCCAGAGATAGAACCTTCATTAATAAAGAAAATGCCCAGAGAGAGAACCTTCATTCATAAAGATGATGATGAGGCAGAAAACCTTCATTCATAAAGATGATGCCCAGAGAGAGAACTTTCTTTCATAAAGAGGACCCAGAAAGAAAACCTTTGTTCAATACAGATGTTGCCACAGAGAGATCTTTCATTCATAAAGATGATTCCCAAAGAGAGAACCTTCATTCATAAAGATGATGCCCAGGCAGAGAACCTTCTTTCGTAAAGATGATGCACAGGCAGAGAACCTTCTTTCATAAAGATGATGCCCAGGCAGAGAATCTTCTTTCATAAAGATGATGCCCAGAGAGAGAACCTTCATTCATATAGATGATGCCCAGAATTAGAACCTTCTTTTTAAAGATGATGCAAAGAGAGAGAACATTCATTCATAAAGATGATGCACGCAGAGAGAACCTTCATTCATAAAGATGATGCACAGAGAGACAACTTTCATTCATACAGATGAGAGCCAGGCAGAGAACCTTGTTTCAAAAAGATGATGCCCAGAGAGAGAACCTTCAATCATAAAGATTATTCCGAGACAGAGAACCTTCATTCATTAAGATGATACCAGAGAGAGAACCTTGTTTCATAAAGATGATTTCCAGAGAGCGTACCTTCATTCATAAAGATGATGCCCAGGTAGAGAACCTTCTTTCATAAAGATGATGCCCAGAAAGAGAACCTTTATTCAATAAAGATGCTGCCCAGGGAGAGAGCCTTCATTCATAAAGATGATGCCCAGAGAGAGAACCTTCATTCATAAAGATGATGCCCAGGCAGGGAACCTTCATTCACAAAAATGATGCCTAGGCAGAGATCCTTCTTTTGTAAAGATGATGCCCAGGCAGGGAACCTCTTTCATAAAGATGATGCCCAGGCAGAGAACCTTCTTTCATAATGATGATGCTCAAACAGAGAACCTTCTTTCAAAAATATGATGCACATAGAGAGAGCCTTGATTCATAAAGATGTTGCCCACAGAGTGAATTTTCATTCATAAAGATGATGCCCAGAGAGAGACCTTTCTTTCATAAAGATGATGCCCAGAGAGAGAACCTTCATTCATAAAGATGATGCCCTGAGAGAGAACCTTCATTCATAAAGATGATGCACAAAGAGAGAAACTTCATTCACAAAGATGATGGCCAGGCAGAGAACATTCTTTCATATGCTGCCCAGAGAAAGAGCCTTCATTCAAAAGATGTTGCCTAGGCAGAGAACCTTCATTCATAAGGGTGATGCCCAGAGAGAGAACCTTCATTCCAAAAGAAGATGCGCATGGAGAGAACATTAATTCTTAAAGGTGATGCCCAGAGAGAGAACCTTCATTCATAAAGATGATGCGCAGGCAGAGAACCTTCATTCATAAAGATGATGCCCAGAGAGAGTACCATCATTCATAAAGATGATGCACGGCAGAGAACCTTCATTCATAAAGATGATGCGCAGAGAGAGAATCTTGTTTCATAAAGATGATGCCCAGAGAGCGTACCTTCATTCATAAAGATGATGCCTAGGTAGAGAACCTTCTTCGTAAAGATGATGCCCAGGCAGAGAACCTTCTTTCATAAAGATGATGCACAGAGAGACAACTTTCATTCATATAGATGATAGCCAGGTAGAGAACCTTGTTTCAAAAAGATGATGCCCAAAGAGAGAACCTTCAATCCCAAAGATTATTCCCAGACAGAGAACTTTCATTCATTAAGATGATACCAGTTAGAGAACCTTGTTTCATAAAGATGAGGCCCAGAGAGCGTACTTTCATTCATAAAGATGATGCCCAGAGAGAGAACCTTTATTCATAAAGATCATGTCCAGGCAGAGAACCTTCTTTTCTAAAGATGATACACAGGCAGAGAACCTTCTTTCATAAAGATGATACTCAGGCAGAGAATCTTCTTTCATAAAGATGATGCCCAAACAGAGAACCTTCTTTCTTAAATATGCTGCACATAGAGAGAGCCTTCATTCAAAAAATGTTGCCCAGGAAGTGAACTTTCATTCATAAAGATGATGCCCAGAGAGAGAACATTCTTTCATAAAGATGATGCCCAGACAGAGAACTTACATTTATAAAGATGATGCCAGAGAGAGAATCTTGTTTCATAAAGATGATGCCCAGAGAGAGTACCGTCATTCATAAAGAGGATGCCCAGTCAGAGAAACTTTCGTAAGATGATGCCCAGTCAGAGAACCTTCTTTCATAAAGATGATGCCCACAAAGAGAACCTTCATTTAATAAGATGATGCCGAGACAGAGAACGTTCTTTCATAAAGATGATGCCCAAACAGAGAACTTTCTTTATGAAGATGATGCCCAGAGAGAGAACATTCATTCATATAGATGATGCACAGGCAGGGAATTTGTTTCAAAAAGAAGATGCCCGAGAGAGAACCTTCATTCAAAAAGGTGATGCCCAGGCAGAAACCTTGCTTCATAAAGATGATGCCTAGAAAGAGAACCTCCTTTCTTAAAGATGATGCCCACAGAGAGAAACTTCATTCATAAAAATGATGCCCAGGGAGAACCATCATTCATGAAGATGATGCCCAGAGAAAGAACCTTCTTTCATAAAGGTGATAACCAGAGAGAGAACCTGCATTCATAAGATTATGCCCAGAGAACCTTCATTCATAAATATGATGCCCAGAGAGAAAACCTTCATTCACAAAGATGATGCCCAGGCAGAGAACATTCTTTCATAAAGATGATTCCCAGGCTGAGAACATTTTTTCCTAAATATGATGTCCAGAGAAGGAGTCTTCATTCATAAAGATGTTTCTCAGGCAGAGAACCTTTATTCATAAAGGTGTTGCCCAGAGAGAAAACCGTCATTCATAAAGATGATGCCCAGAGAGAGAGAACTTTCATTCATAAAGATGATACCCAGACAGAGAATCGTCATTCCTAAAGATGATTCCCAGAGAGAGAACCATCATTCATGAAGATGATGCCCAAAGAAAGAACCTACTTACATAAAAGGGATGCCCAGATAGATAACCTTCATTCATAAGATGATACAGAGAGAAACTTCATTCATAAAGATGATGCCCAGAGAGGGAACATTCATTCACAAAGATGATGCCAAGAAAGAACATTTTTTCATAAAGATGATTCCCAGGAAGAGAACCTTCTTTCATAAATATGATGCCCAGAGAAAGAGCCTTCATTCATAAAGATGTTCCCCAGGCAGAGAACTTTCATTCATAAAGGTGATGCCCATAGAGAGAACCTTCATTCATAAAGATAATGCCCAGAGAGAGAACCGTCATTCATAAAGATGATGCCCAGGCAGAGAACTTTCATTCTTAAAGATGATGCCCACAGAGAAAAACTTCATTCATAAAAATGAAGCCCAGGGAGAACCATCATTCATGGAGATGATGCCCAGAGAAAGAACCTTCTTTCATAAAGGTGATAACCAGAGAGAGAACCTTCATTCATAAGATTATGCCCAGAGAACCTTCATTCATAAATATGATGCACAAGAGAAAACCTTCATTCACAAAGATGATGCCCAGGCAGAGAACATTCTTTCATAAAGATGATTCCCAGGCTGAGAACATTCTTTCCTAAATATGATGTCCAGAGAAAGAGCCTTCATTCATAAAGATGTTGCCCAGGCAGAGAATCTTCATTCATATAGTTGATGACCATAGAGAGAACCTTGATTCATAAGATGATGACCAGAGACCCTTAATTCATAAAGATGAGGCACAGAGAGAGAACCTTCATTCATAAAAATCATGCCCAGGTAGAGAACCATCATGCATGAAGATGATGCCCAGAGAAAGAACCTTCTTTCATAAAGATGATGCCCAGGCAGAAAACTCACATTTATAAAGATGATGCCAGAGAGAGAATCTTGTTTCATAAAGATGATGCAAAGTCAGAGAACCTTCTTTCATAAAGATGATGCGCAGACAGAGAACTTTCATTCATAAAGATGATGCTCAGTGAGAGAACCTTCATTGATAAAGATGATGCCGAGACAGAGAACGTTCTTTAATAAAGATGATGCCCAAACAGAGAACGTTCTTTATGAAGATGATGCCCAGAGAGAGAACCTTCATTCATATAGATGATGCACAGGCAGGGAATTTGTTTCATAAAGAAGATGCCCAGAGAGAGAACCTTCGTTCAAAATGGTGATGCCCAGGCAGAGACTTGTTTCATAAAGATGATGCCTAGAACGAGAACCTCCTTTCATAAAGATTATGCCAAAAGAGAGAACCTGCTTTAAAAAAGATGATGCCCAGAGTGATAGACTTCTCTCATAAAGATGATGCCCTGGCAGAGAACTTTCATTCATAAAGGTGACGCCCAGAGAGAGAACCTTCAGTCGTAACATGATGCCCATAGAACATTCATTCATAAAAATGATGCCCAGAGAGAACTTTCATTCATAAATATGATGCCCAAAGAAAGAACTTTCATTCACAAAGATGATGCAAACAGAGAACATTCTTTCATAAAAATGATGCCCGGATAGAGAGCCTTCATTCATAAAAATGATGTCCACACCGAAAACCTTTATTCATAAAGAGGATGCCCAGAGAGAGAACTTAGTTTCATAAAGATGATGCCCAGACAGAGAACTTACATTTATAAAGATGATGCCAGAGAGAGAATCTTGTTTCATAAAGATGATGCCCAGAGAGAGTACCGTCATTCATAAAGAGGATGCCCAGTCAGAGAAACTTTCGTAAGATGATGCCCAGTCAGAGAACCTTCTTTCATAAAGATGATGCCCACAAAGAGAACCTTCATTTAATAAGATGATGCCGAGACAGAGAACGTTCTTTCATAAAGATGATGCCCAAACAGAGAACTTTCTTTATGAAGATGATGCCCAGAGAGAGAACATTCATTCATATAGATGATGCACAGGCAGGGAATTTGTTTCAAAAAGAAGATGCCCGAGAGAGAACCTTCATTCAAAAAGGTGATGCCCAGGCAGAAACCTTGCTTCATAAAGATGAGGCCTAGAAAGAGAACCTCCTTTCTTAAAGATGATGCCCAAAGAGAGAACCTGCTTTTAAAATATGATGCCCAGAGTGATAGCCTTCTCTCATAAAGATGATGCCCTGGCAGAGAACCTTCATTCATATAGTTGATGCCCAGACTTAGAAACTTGTTTCATAAAGATGATGCTCAGAGAGAGAACCTTCTTTCATAACGATGATGCCCAGAGAGAAACGTCATTCATAAAGATGATGCCAAGAGAGAGAGAACTTTCATTCATAAAGATGATGCCCAGAGAAGAATCGTCATTCATAAAGATGATTCCCAGAGAGAGAACCATCATTCATGGAGATGATGTCAAGAGAAAGAACCTACTTACATAAAGGGGATGCCCAGAGAGATAACCTTCATTCATAAGATGATGCCCAGAGAGAGAACCGTTATTAATAAAGATGATGCCCAGAGAGAGAACCTTCATTCATAAAGATGATGCCGAGAGAGAACATTTTTTCATAAAGATGATTCCCAGGAAGAGAACATTCTTTCATAAATATGATGCCCAGAGAAACAGCCTTCATTCATAAAGATGTTCCCGAGGCATAGATCCTTCATTCATAAAGGTGTTGCCCAGAGAGAAAACCGTCATTCATAAAGATGATGCCAGGCAGAGTACTTTCATTCATAAAGATGATGCCCACAGAGAGAACCTACAATCATAAAAATGATGCCAAGGGAGAGAACCATCATTCATGGAGATGATGCCCAGAGAGAGAACCTTCTTTCATAAAGGTGATGCCCAGAGAACCTTCATTCATAAAGATGTTGCCCAGAGAGAGAACTTTCATTCATAAAGATGATGCCCAGAGAGAGAACCTTCATTGATAAAGATGATGCCGAGACAGAGAACGTTCTTTCATAAAGATGATGGCCAAACAGAGAAGTTTCTTTATGAAGATGATGCCCAGGGAGAGAACCTTCATTCATATAGATGATGCACAGGCAGGGAATTTGTTTCATAAAGAAGATGCCCAGAGAGAGAACCTTCATTCATAAAGATGATGCCGAGAGAGAACATTTTTTCATAAAGAAGATTCCCAGGAAGAGAACATTCTTTCATAAATATAATGCCCAGAGAAAGAGCCTTCATTCATAAAGATGTTCCCGAGGTATAGAACCTTCATTCATAAAGGTGTTGCCCAGAGAGAAAACCGTCATTCATAAAGATGATGCCAGGCAGAGTACTTTCATTCATAAAGATGATGCCCACAGAGAGAACCTACAATCATAAAAATGATGCCAAGGGAGAGAACCATCATTCATGGAGATGATGCCCAGAGAGAGTACCTTCTTTCATAAAGGTGATGCCCAGAGAACCTTCATTCATAAAGATGTTGCCCAGAGAGAGAACTTTCATTCATAAAGATGATGCCCAGAGAGAGAACCTTCATTGATAAAGATGATGCCGAGACAGAGAACGTTCTTTCATAAAGATGATGCCCAAACAGAGAACTTTCTTTATGAAGATGATGCCCAGAGAGAGAACATTCATTCATATAGATGATGCACAGGCAGGGAATTTGTTTCAAAAAGAAGATGCCCGAGAGAGAACCTTCATTCAAAAAGGTGATGCCCAGGCAGAAACCTTGCTTCATAAAGATGAGGCCTAGAAAGAGAACCTCCTTTCTTAAAGATGATGCCCAAAGAGAGAACCTGCTTTTAAAATATGATGCCCAGAGTGATAGCCTTCTCTCATAAAGATGATGCCCTGGCAGAGAACCTTCATTCATATAGTTGATGCCCAGACTTAGAAACTTGTTTCATAAAGATGATGCTCAGAGAGAGAACCTTCTTTCATAACGATGATGCCCAGAGAGAAACGTCATTCATAAAGATGATGCCAAGAGAGAGAGAACTTTCATTCATAAAGATGATGCCCAGAGAAGAATCGTCATTCATAAAGATGATTCCCAGAGAGAGAACCATCATTCATGGAGATGATGTCAAGAGAAAGAACCTACTTACATAAAGGGGATGCCCAGAGAGATAACCTTCATTCATAAGATGATGCCCAGAGAGAGAACCGTTATTAATAAAGATGATGCCCAGAGAGAGAACCTTCATTCATAAAGATGATGCCGAGAGAGAACATTTTTTCATAAAGATGATTCCCAGGAAGAGAACATTCTTTCATAAATATGATGCCCAGAGAAAGAGCCTTCATTCATAAAGATGTTCCCGAGGCATAGATCCTTCATTCATAAAGGTGTTGCCCAGAGAGAAAACCGTCATTCATAAAGATGATGCCAGGCAGAGTACTTTCATTCATAAAGATGATGCCCACAGAGAGAACCTACAATCATAAAAATGATGCCAAGGGAGAGAACCATCATTCATGGAGATGATGCCCAGAGAGAGAACCTTCTTTCATAAAGGTGATGCCCAGAGAACCTTCATTCATAAAGATGTTGCCCAGAGAGAGAACTTTCATTCATAAAGATGATGCCCAGAGAGAGAACCTTCATTGATAAAGATGATGCCGAGACAGAGAACGTTCTTTCATAAAGATGATGGCCAAACAGAGAAGTTTCTTTATGAAGATGATGCCCAGGGAGAGAACCTTCATTCATATAGATGATGCACAGGCAGGGAATTTGTTTCATAAAGAAGATGCCCAGAGAGAGAACCTTCATTCATAAAGATGATGCCGAGAGAGAACATTTTTTCATAAAGAAGATTCCCAGGAAGAGAACATTCTTTCATAAATATAATGCCCAGAGAAAGAGCCTTCATTCATAAAGATGTTCCCGAGGTATAGAACCTTCATTCATAAAGGTGTTGCCCAGAGAGAAAACCGTCATTCATAAAGATGATGCCAGGCAGAGTACTTTCATTCATAAAGATGATGCCCACAGAGAGAACCTACAATCATAAAAATGATGCCAAGGGAGAGAACCATCATTCATGGAGATGATGCCCAGAGAGAGAACCTTCTTTCATAAAGGTGATGCCCAGAGAACCTTCATTCATAAAGATGTTGCCCAGAGAGAGATCTTTCATTCATAAAGATGATGCCCAGAGAGAGAACCTTCATTGATAAAGATGATGCCGAGACAGAGAACGTTCTTTCATAAAGATGATGGCCAAACAGAGAAGTTTCTTTATGAAGATGATGCCCAGGGAGAGAACCTTCATTCATATAGATGATGCACAGGCAGGGAATTTGTTTCATAAAGAAGATGCCCAGAGAGAGAACCTTCCTTCAAAAAGGTGAGGCCCAGGCAGAGAACCTTGTTTCATAAAGATGATGCCTAGAAAGAGAACCTCCTTTCATAAAGATGATGCCCAAATAGAGAACCTGCTTTCAAAAAGATGATGCCCAGAGTGATAGCCTTCTCTCATAAAGATGATGCCCTGGCAGAGAACCTTCATGCATATGGTTGATGCCCAGACTTAGAAACTTGTTACATAAAGTTGATTCCCACAGAGAGAACCTTCTTTCATAAAGAGGATGCCCAGAGATAGAACCTTCATTAATAAAGAAAATGCCCAGAGAGAGAACCTTCATTCATAAAGATGATGAGGAGGCAGAAAACCTTCATTCATAAAGATGATGCCCAGAGAGAGAACTTTCTTTCATAAAGAGGACCCAGAAAGAAAACCTTTGTTCAATACAGATGTTGCCACAGAGAGATCTTTCATTCATAAAGATGATTCCCAAAGAGAGAACCTTCATTCATAAAGATGATGCCCAGGCAGAGAACCTTCTTTCGTAAAGATGATGCACAGGCAGAGAACCTTCTTTCATAAAGATGATGCCCAGGCAGAGAATCTTCTTTCATAAAGATGATGCCCAGAGAGAGAACCTTCATTCATATAGATGATGCCCAGAATTAGAACCTTCTTTTTAAAGATGATGCAAAGAGAGAGAACATTCATTCATAAAGATGATGCACGCAGAGAGAACCTTCATTCATAAAGATGATGCACAGAGAGACAACTTTCATTCATACAGATGAGAGCCAGGCAGAGAACCTTGTTTCAAAAAGATGATGCCCAGAGAGAGAACCTTCAATCATAAAGATTATTCCGAGACAGAGAACCTTCATTCATTAAGATGATACCAGAGAGAGAACCTTGTTTCATAAAGATGATTTCCAGAGAGCGTACCTTCATTCATAAAGATGATGCCCAGGTAGAGAACCTTCTTTCATAAAGATGATGCCCAGAAAGAGAACCTTTATTCAATAAAGATGCTGCCCAGGGAGAGAGCCTTCATTCATAAAGATGATGCCCAGAGAGAGAACCTTCAGTCATAAAGATGATGCCCAGGCAGGGAACCTTCATTCACAAAAATGATGCCTAGGCAGAGATCCTTCTTTTGTAAAGATGATGCCCAGGCAGGGAACCTCTTTCATAAAGATGATGCCCAGGCAGAGAACCTTCTTTCATAATGATGATGCTCAAACAGAGAACCTTCTTTCAAAAATATGATGCACATAGAGAGAGCCTTGATTCATAAAGATGTTGCCCACAGAGTGAATTTTCATTCATAAAGATGATGCCCAGAGAGAGACCTTTCTTTCATAAAGATGATGCCCAGAGAGAGAACCTTCATTCATAAAGATGATGCCCTGAGAGAGAACCTTCATTCATTAAGATGATTCGAAGAGATCCTTCATTCATAATGATGATGCCCAAAGAAAGTACCTTCATTCACAAAGGTTATGCCCAGGCATAGAACATTCTTTCGTAAAGATGATGCCCAGAAAGAGAACCTTTTTCATAAAAACGATGCCCAAACAGAGAACCTTCATTCATATTAATCATGCCCAGAGAGAGAACCTTTTTTAATTAAGATGATGCCCAGACTGAGAACTTCTTTCATAAATATGATGCCCAGAGTAAGAGCCTTCATTCATAAACATGTTGCCCAGGCAGAGAGCCTTCATTCATAAACATGTTGCCCAGGCAGAGAACCTTCATTCATAAAGGTGATGACCAGAGAGAGAACCTTCATTCATAGAGATGATGTACTGGCAGAGAACCTTCATTCATAAAGGTGATTTCCAGGCAGAGAACCTTCATTCATAAGATTATGCACAGGCAGAAAACCTTCTTTTGTCAAGATGATGCCCAGGCTGAGAACCTTCTTTCTTAAAGATGATGCCCAGGCAGAGAATCTTCTTTCATAAAGATGATGCTCAAACAGAGAACCTTCTTTTATAAATATGATGCACATAGAGAGAGCCTTCATTCATAAAGATGTTGCCCAGAGCATGAACTTTCATTCATAAAGATGATGCCCAGAGAGAGAACTTTCTTTCATAAAGATGATGGCAAGAGACAGAACCTTCATTCATAAAGATGATGCCCTGAGAGAGAACCTTCATTCATTAAGATGATGCCAAGAGATCCTTCATTCATAATGATGATGCCCAAAGAAAGTACCTTCATTCACAAAGGTTATGCCCAGGCAGAGAACATTTTTTCATACAGATGATGCCAAGGCATAGAACCATTTTCATAAAGATGATTCCCAGGAAGAGAACCTTCTTTCATAAAGACGATGCTCAAACAGAGAACATTCATTCATAATGTTGATGCCCAGAGAGAGAACCTTCATTCATAAAGGTGCTTCCCAGAGAGAGCACCTTCATTCATAAGATGATGCCCAGAGAAACTTAATACATAAAGATGATGCCCACAGAGAGAACCTTCATTCATAAAGATGATACACAAAGAGACAACTTTCATTCATATAGATGATAGCCAGGCTGAGAACCTTGTTTCATAAAGATGATGCCCAGACAGAAAACCTTCATTCATTAAGATGATACCAGAGAGAGAAACTTGTTTCATAAAGATGATGCCCAGAGAGTGTACCTTAATTCATAAAGAAGATGCCCAGAGAGAGAACTTTCATTCATTAAGATGATGCCATGAGAACTTTCATTCATAATGATGATGCCCAAAAAAGGACCATCATTCACAAAGATAATGCCCAGGCAGAGAACCTTCTTTCGTAAAGATGATGCCCAGGCAGAGAACCTTCATTCATATAGATGATGCCCAGAATTAGAACCTTCTTTTTAAAGATGATGCAAAGAGAGAGAACATTCATTCGTAAAGATGATGCACACAGAGAGAACTTTCATTCATAAAGATGATGCACAGAGAGACAACTTTCATTCACACAGATGAGAGCCAGGTAGAGAAACTTGTTTCAAAATGATGATGCCAAGAGAGAGAACCTTCAATCATAAAGATTTTTTCCAGACTGAGAACCTTCATTCATTAAGATGTTACCAGAGAGAGAACCTTGTTTCATAAAGATGATGCCCAGAGAGCGTACCTTCATTCATAAAGATGATGCCCAGGTAGAGAACCTTCTTCGTAAAGATGATGCCCAGAAAGAGAACCTTTATTCAATAAAGATGCTGCCCAGGGATAGAGCCTTCATTCATAAAGATGATGCCCAGGGAGAGAACCTTCATTCATAAAGATGATGCCCAGGCAGGGAACCTTCATTCACAAAGATGATGCCCAGGCAGAGAACCTTCATTTGTAAAGATGATGCCCAGGCAGAGAATCTTCTTTCATAAAGATGATGCTCAAACAGAGAACCTTCTTTCAAAAATATGATGCACATAGAGAGAGCCTTCATTCATAAAGATGTTGCCCAGAGCGTGAACTTTCATTAATAAAGATGATGCCCAAAGAGAGACCTTTCTTTCATAAAGGTGATGCCCAGAGAGAGAACCTTCATTCATAAAGATGATGCGGTGAGAGAGAACCTTCATTCATTAAGATGATTCGAAGAGATCCTTCATTCATAATGATGATGCCCAGAAGAGAACCGTCATTCATAAAGATGTTGCCTAGGCAAAGAACCTCCATTCGTAAAGGTGATGCCCAGTGAGAGAACCTTCATTCATAAAGATGATGCCCAGGTAGAGAACCTTCATTCATAAAGGTGATGCCCAGAGAGAGAACCGTAATTCATAACGATGATGCCCACAGAGAGAACCTTCTTTCAGAAAGATGATGCCCAGACAGAGAGCCTTGATCATAAACATGATGCCCAGAAGAGAACCGTCATTCATAAAGATGATGTCCAGGCAGAAATTTTAATTCATAAAGATGAGGCCCAGAGAGAGAACCATCATTCATATAGTTGATGCCCAGACTTAGAAACTTGTTTCATAAAGATGATTCCCAGAGAGTGAACCTTCTTTCATAAAGAGGATGCACAGATATAAAACTTTTATTCATAAAGATGATGCCCAGAGAGAGAGCCTTCATTCATAAAGATGATGCCCAAAGAGAGAACCGTCATTCATAAAGATGATTCCCAGAGAGTGAACCTTCTTTCATAAAGAGGATGCACAGATATAAAACTTTTATTCATAAAGATGATGCCCAGAGAGAGAGCCTTCATTCATAAAGATGATGCCCAAAGAGAGAACCGTCATTCATAAAGATGATGCCCAGAGAGAGAACCTTCATTCAGGAAGATGATGCACAGGCAGAGAACCTTCATTCATAAAGATGATGCCCAGAGAGAGAACCTTCATTCACAAAGATGATGCCCAGGCAGAGAACCTTCTTTCATAAATATGTTGTCCAGAGAAAGAGCCTTCTTTCATAAAGATGTTTCCCAGGCAGAGAACCTTAATTCATAAAGATGATGCCCAGAGAGAGAACCTTCATTCATAAGATGATGCCCAGGCAGAGAACTTTCATTCATAAAGATGATGCCCACAGAGAGAACCTTCATTCATATAGTTGATGCCCAGACTTAGAAATTTGTTTCATAAAGATCATTACCAGAGAGAGAACCTTCTTTCATAAAGAGGATGCCCAGGCAGAGAACTTTGTTTCATAAAGATGATGCCTAGAAAGAATACCGCCTTTCATAAAGATAATGCCAAAAGAGAGAACCTGCTTTCAAAAAGATGATGCCCAGAGCGATAGCTTTCTCTCATAAAGATGATGCCCTGGCAGAGAACCTTCATTCATATAGTTGATGCCCAGACTTAGAAACTTGTTTCATAAAGATGATTCCCAGAGAGAGAACCTTCTTTCATAAAGATGATGCCCAGAGAGAAACGTCATTCATAAAGATGATGCCAAGAGAGAGAGAACTTTCATTCATAAAGATGATGCCCAGAGAAGAATCGTCATTCATAAAGATGATTCCCAGAGAGAGAACCATCATTCATGGAGATGATGTCAAGAGAAAGAACCTACTTACATAAAGGGGATGCCCAGAGAAATAACCTTCATTCATAAGATGATGCCCAGAGAGAGAACCGTTATTAATAAAGATGATGCCCAGAGAGAGAACCTTCATTCATAAAGATGATGCCGAGAGAGAACATTTTTTCATAAAGAAGATTCCCAGGAAGAGAACATTCTTTCATAAATATGATGCCCAGAGAAAGAGCCTTCATTCATAAAGATGTTCCCGAGGCATAGAACCTTCATTCATAAAGGTGTTGCCCAGAGAGAAAACCGTCATTCATAAAGATGATGCCAGGCAGAGTACTTTCATTCATAAAGATGATGCCCACAGAGAGAACCTACAATCATAAAAATGATGCCAAGGGAGAGAACCATCATTCATGGAGATGATGCCCAGAGAGAGAACCTTCTTTCATAAAGGTGATGCCCAGAGAACCTTCATTCATAAAGATGTTGCCCAGAGAGAGAACTTTCATTCAAAAAGATGATGCCCAGAGAGAGAAACTTCATTGATAAAGATGATGCCGAGACAGAGAACGTTCTTTCATAAAGATGATGGCCAAACAGAGAAGTTTCTTTATGAAGATGATGCCCAGGGAGAGAACCTTCATTCATATAGATGATGCACAGGCAGGGAATTTGTTTCATAAAGAAGATGCCCAGAGAGAGAACCTTCCTTCAAAAAGGTGATGCCCAGGCAGAGAACCTTGTTTCATAGAGATGATGCCTTGAAAGAGAACCTCCTTTCATAAAGATGATGCCCAAATAGAGAACCTGCTTTCAAAAAGATGATGCCCAGAGTGATAGCCTTCTCTCATAAAGATGATGCCCTGGCAGAGAACCTTCATGCATATGGTTGATGCCCAGACTGAGAAACTTGTTTCATAAAGATGATTCCCACAGAGAGAACCTTCTTTCATAAAGAGGATGCCCAGAGAGAGAACCTTCATTAATAAAGAAAATGCCCAGAGAGAGAACCTTCATTCATAAAGATGATGATGAGGCAGAAAACCTTCATTCATAAAGATGATGCCCAGAGAGAGAACTTTCTTTCATAAAGAGGATACCCAGAAAGAAAACCTTTGTTCAATACAGATGTTGCCACAGAGAGAGCTTTCATTCATAAAGATGATTCCCAAAGAGAGAACCTTCATTCATAAAGATGATGCCCAGGCAGAGAACCTTCTTTCGTATAGATGATGCACAGGCAGAGAACCTTCTTTCATAAAGATGATGCCCAAACAGAGAAACTTCTTTCATTAATATGATGCACCTAGAGAGAGCCTTCATTCATAAAGTTGATGCCCAAACTGAGATCTTTCTTTCATAAAGATTATGCTAAGAGAGAGAACTTTCTTTCATAAAGATGATGCCCAGAGAGAGAAACTTCATTCATAAAGATGATGCACAGAGAGACAACTTTCATTCAAATAGATGAGAGCCAGCTAGAGAACCTTGTTTCAAAAAGATGTTCCCCAGAGAGAGAACCTTCAATCATATAGATTATTCCAAAACAGAGAACTTTATTCATTAAGATGATACCATAGAGAACCTTGTTTCAAAAAGATGATGCCCAGAGAGCGTACCTTCATTCATAAAGATGATGCCCAAGTAGAGAACAGTCTTCATAAGAATGATGCCCAGAAAGAGAACCTTTATTCAATAAAGATGCTGCACAAAAGAGAGCCTTCATTCATAAAGATGATGCCCAGAGAGAGAACCTTCATTCATAAAGATGATGCCCAGGCTGGAAACCTTCATTCACAAAGATGATGCCCCGGCAGAGAACTTTCTTTCGTAAGTATGTTGCCCAGGTAGAGAACCTCTTTCATAAAGATGATGCCCAGGCAGAGAATCTTCTTTGATAATGATGATGCTCAAACAGAGAACCTTCTTCCAAAAATATGATGCACATAGAGAGAGCCTTCATTCATAAAGATGTTGCCCAGAGCGTGAACTTTCATTAATAAAGATGATGCCCAGAGAGAGACCTTTCTTTCATAAAGATGATGCCCCGAGAGAGAACCTTCATTCATAAAGATGATGCCCTGAGAGAGAACCTTCATTCATTAAGATGATTCGAAAAGATACTTCATTCATAATGATGATGCCCAGAAGAGAACCGTCATTCATAAAGATGATGCCCAAGCAGAGAGCCTTCATCATAAACATGATGCCCAGAAGAGAACCGTCATTCATAAAGATGTTGCCTACGCAGAGAACCTTTATTCATAAAGGTGATGCCCAGAGAGAGAACCTTCATTCATAAAGATGATGCCCAGGTTGAGAACCTTCATTCATAAAGGTGATGCCCAGAGAGAAAACCTTGGTTCATAAAGATGATGCCCAGAGAGAGAACCGTCATTCTTAAAGATGATACCCAGAAGAGAACCTTCATTCATAAAGATGATGCACAGAAGGAGAACCTCCATTAACAAAGATGATTCTAAGGCAGAGAACCTTCTTTCATAAATATGCTGCCCAGAGAAAGAGCCTTCATTCATAAAGATGTTGCCTAGGCAGAGAACCTTCATTCGTAAAGGTGATGCCCAGTGAGAGAACCTTCATTCATAAAGATGATGCCCAGGGAGAGAACCTTCTTTCATAAATATGCTGCCCAGAGAAAAGGCCTTCATTCATAAAGATGTTGCCTAGGTAGAGAACCTTCATTCATAAAGGTGATGCCCAGAGAGAGAACCTTCGTTCATAAAGATGATGCCCAGAGCGAGAACCGTAATTCATAAAGATGATGCCCACAGAGAGAACCTTCTTTCAGAAAGATGATGCCCAGACAGAGAACCTTGATCATAAACATGATGCCCAGAAGAGAACCGTCATTCATAAAGATGATGTCCAGGCAGAAATTTTCATTCATAAAGATGATGCCCAGAGAGAGAACCATCATTCATATAGTTGATGCCCAGACTTAGAAACTTGTTTCATAAAGATGATTCCCAGAGAGAGAACCTTCTTTCATAAAGAGGATGCACAGATATAAAACTTTTATTCATAAAGATGATGCCCAGAGAGAGAGCCTTCATTCATAAAGATGATGCCCAAAGAGAGAACCGTCATTCATAAAGATGATGCCCAGAGAGAGAACCTTCATTCAGGAAGATGATGCACAGGCAGAGAACCTTCATTCATAAAGATGATGCCCAGAGAGAGAACCTTCATTCACAAAGATGATGCCCAGGCAGAGAACCTTCTTTCATAAATATGTTGTCCAGAGAAAGAGCCATCTTTCATAAAGATGTTTCCCAGGCAGAGAACCTTAATTCATAAAGATGATGCCCAGAGAGAGAACCTTCATTCATAAGATGATGCCCAGGCAGAGAACCGTCATTCATAAAGATGATGCCCAGGCAGAGAACTTTCATTCATAAAGATGATGCCCACAGAGAGAACCTTCATTCATATAGTTGATGCCCAGACTTAGAAATTTGTTTCATAAAGATCATTACCAGAGAGAGAACCTTCTTTCATAAAGAGGATGCCCAGGCAGAGAACTTTGTTTCATAAAGATGATGCCTAGAAAGAATACCGCCTTTCATAAAGATAATGCCAAAAGAGAGAACCTGCTTTCAAAAAGATGATGCCCAGAGCGATAGCTTTCTCTCATAAAGATGATGCCCTGGCAGAGAACCTTCATTCATATAGTTGATGCCCAGACTTAGAAACTTGTTTCATAAAGATGATTCCCAGAGAGAGAACCTTCTTTCATAAAGATGATGCCCAGAGAGAAACGTCATTCATAAAGATGATGCCAAGAGAGAGAGAACTTTCATTCATAAAGATGATGCCCAGAGAAGAATCGTCATTCATAAAGATGATTCCCAGAGAGAGAACCATCATTCATGGAGATGATGTCAAGAGAAAGAACCTACTTACATAAAGGGGATGCCCAGAGAAATAACCTTCATTCATAAGATGATGCCCAGAGAGAGAACCGTTATTAATAAAGATGATGCCCAGAGAGAGAACCTTCATTCATAAAGATGATGCCGAGAGAGAACATTTTTTCATAAAGAAGATTCCCAGGAAGAGAACATTCTTTCATAAATATGATGCCCAGAGAAAGAGCCTTCATTCATAAAGATGTTCCCGAGGCATAGAACCTTCATTCATAAAGGTGTTGCCCAGAGAGAAAACCGTCATTCATAAAGATGATGCCAGGCAGAGTACTTTCATTCATAAAGATGATGCCCACAGAGAGAACCTACAATCATAAAAATGATGCCAAGGGAGAGAACCATCATTCATGGAGATGATGCCCAGAGAGAGAACCTTCTTTCATAAAGGTGATGCCCAGAGAACCTTCATTCATAAAGATGTTGCCCAGAGAGAGAACTTTCATTCATAAAGATGATGCCCAGAGAGAGAACCTTCATTGATAAAGATGATGCCGAGACAGAGAACGTTCTTTCATAAAGATGATGGCCAAACAGAGAAGTTTCTTTATGAAGATGATGCCCAGGGAGAGAACCTTCATTCATATAGATGATGCACAGGCAGGGAATTTGTTTCATAAAGAAGATGCCCAGAGAGAGAACCTTCCTTCAAAAAGGTGATGCCCAGGCAGAGAACCTTGTTTCATAGAGATGATGCCTTGAAAGAGAACCTCCTTTCATAAAGATGATGCCCAAATAGAGAACCTGCTTTCAAAAAGATGATGCCCAGAGTGATAGCCTTCTCTCATAAAGATGATGCCCTGGCAGAGAACCTTCATGCATATGGTTGATGCCCAGACTGAGAAACTTGTTTCATAAAGATGATTCCCACAGAGAGAACCTTCTTTCATAAAGAGGATGCCCAGAGAGAGAACCTTCATTAATAAAGAAAATGCCCAGAGAGAGAACCTTCATTCATAAAGATGATGATGAGGCAGAAAACCTTCATTCATAAAGATGATGCCCAGAGAGAGAACTTTCTTTCATAAAGAGGATACCCAGAAAGAAAACCTTTGTTCAATACAGATGTTGCCACAGAGAGAGCTTTCATTCATAAAGATGATTCCCAAAGAGAGAACCTTCATTCATAAAGATGATGCCCAGGCAGAGAACCTTCTTTCGTAAAGATGATGCACAGGCAGAGAACCTTCTTTCATAAAGATGATGCCCAAACAGAGAAACTTCTTTCATTAATATGATGCACCTAGAGAGAGCCTTCATTCATAAAGTTGATGCCCAAACTGAGATCTTTCTTTCATAAAGATTATGCCGAGAGAGAGAACTTTCTTTCATAAAGATGATGCCCAGAGAGAGAAACTTCATTCATAAAGATGATGCACAGAGAGACAACTTTCATTCAAATAGATGAGAGCCAGCTAGAGAACCTTGTTTCAAAAAGATGTTGCCCAGAGAGAGAACCTTCAATCATAAAGATTATTCCCAGACAGAGAACTTTATTCATTAAGATGATACCATAGAGAACCTTGTTTCATAAAGATGATGCCCAGTGAGCGTACCTTCATTCATAAAGATGATGCCCAAGTAGAGAACAGTCTTCATAAAGATGATGCCCAGAAAGAGAACCTTTATTCAATAAAGATGCTGCACAAAAGAGAGCCTTCATTCATAAAGATGATGCCCAGAGTGAGAACCTTCATTCATAAAGATGATGCCCAGGCTGGAAACCTTCATTCACAAAGATGATGCCCCGGCAGAGAACTTTCTTTCGTAAGTATGTTGCCCAGGCAGAGAACCTCTTTCATAAAGATGATGCCCAGGCAGAGAATCTTCTTTGATAATGATGATGCTCAAACAGAGAACCTTCTTCCAAAAATATGATGCACATAGAGAGAGCCTTCATTCATAAAGATGTTGCCCAGAGCGTGAACTTTCATTAATAAAGATGATGCCCAGAGAGAGACCTTTCTTTCATAAAGATGATGCCCCGAGAGAGAACCTTCATTCATAAAGATGATGCCCTGAGAGAGAACCTTCATTCATTAAGATGATTCGAAAAGGTACTTCATTCATAATGATGATGCCCAGAAGAGAACCGTCATTCATAAAGATGATGCCCAAGCAGAGAGCCTTCATCATAAACATGATGCCCAGAAGAGAACCGTCATTCATAAAGATGTTGCCTAGGCAGAGAACCTTTATTCATAAAGGTGATGCCCAGAGAGAGAACCTTCATTCATAAAGATGATGCCCAGGTTGAGAACCTTCATTCATAAAGGTGATGCCCAGAGAGAAAACCTTGGTTCATAAAGATGATACCCAGAGAGAGAACCGTCATTCTTAAAGATGATACCCAGAAGAGAACCTTCATTCATAAAGATGATGCACAGAAGGAGAACCTCCATTAACAAAGATGATTCTAAGGCAGAGAACCTTCTTTCATAAATATGCTGCCCAGAGAAAGAGCCTTCATTCATAAAGATGTTGCCTAGGCAGAGAACCTTCATTCGTAAAGGTGATGCCCAGTGAGAGAACCTTCATTCATAAAGATGATGCCCAGGTAGAGAACCTTCTTTCATAAATATGCTGCCCAGAAAAAAGGCCTTCATTCATAAAGATGTTGCCTAGGTAGAGAACCTTCATTCATAAAGGTGATGCCCAGAGAGAGAACCTTCGTTCATAAAGATGATGCCCAGAGCGAGAACCGTAATTCATAAAGATGATGCCCACAGAGAGAACCTTCTTTCAGAAAGATGATGCCCAGACAGAGAACCTTGATCATAAACATGATGCCCAGAAGAGAACCGTCATTCATAAAGATGATGTCCAGGCAGAAATTTTCATTCATAAAGATGATGCCCAGAGAGAGAACCATCATTCATATAGTTGATGCCCAGACTTAGAAACTTGTTTCATAAAGATGATTCCCAGAGAGAGAACCTTCTTTCATAAAGAGGATGCACAGATATAAAACTTTTATTCATAAAGATGATGCCCAGAGAGAGAGCCTTCATTCATAAAGATGATGCCCAAAGAGAGAACCGTCATTCATAAAGATGATGCCCAGAGAGAGAACCTTCATTCAGGAAGATGATGCACAGGCAGAGAACCTTCATTCATAATGATGATGCCCAGAGAGAGAACCTTCATTCACAAAGATGATGCCCAGGCAGAGAACCTTCTTTCATAAATATGTTGTCCAGAGAAAGAGCCTTCTTTCATAAAGATGTTTCCCAGGCAGAGAACCTTAATTCATAAAGATGATGCCCAGAGAGAGAACCTTCATTCATAAGATGATGCCCAGGCAGAGAACCGTCATTCATAAAGATGATGCCCAGGCAGAGAACTTTCATTCATAAAGATGATGCCCACAGAGAGAACCTTCATTCATATAGTTGATGCCCAGACTTAGAAATTTGTTTCATAAAGATCATTACCAGAGAGAGAACCTTCTTTCATAAAGAGGATGCCCAGGCAGAGAACTTTGTTTCATAAAGATGATGTCTAGAAAGAATACCGCCTTTCATAAAGATAATGCCAAAAGAGAGAACCTGCTTTCAAAAAGATGATGCCCAGAGCGATAGCTTTCTCTCATAAAGATGATGCCCTGGCAGAGAACTTTCATTCATATAGTTGATGCCCAGACTTAGAAACTTGTTTCATAAAGATGATTCCCAGAGAGAGAACCTTCTTTCATAAGATTATGCACAGGCAGAAAACCTTCTTTCGTCAAGATGATGCCCAGGCAGAGAATCTACTTTCATAAAGATGATGCCAGGCAGAGAATCTTCATTCATAAAGATGATGCTCAAACAGAGAACCTACTTTCATAAATATGATGCACATACAGAGAGCCTTCATTCATAAAGATGTTGCCCAGAGGGTGAACTTTCATTCAAAAAGGTGATGCCCTGAGAGAGACCTTTCTTTCATAAAGATGATGCCCAGAGACAGAACTTTCATTCATAAAGATGATTCCTTGAGAGAGAACCTTCATTCATTAAGATGATGCCAAGAGATCCTTCATTCATAATGATGAAGCCTAAAGAAAGTACCTTCATTCACAAAGATTATGCCCAGGCAGAGAACCTTCTTTCTTAAAGATGATGCCCAGACAGAGAATCTTCTTTCATAAAGATGATGCTCAAACAGAGAACCTTCTTTTTTTTTTTTTATTTTTTTTTTAACAATTTATTGGGGCTGATACAATTCTTTTCACAGTTCATACATATAGATACATCAATTGTATAAAGCACATCTGTACAGTCTTTGCCCTAATCATTTTTTTCTCTTTTCTTCTTTTACATTTTATTAGGGACTCCAACAACTCTTACCACAATCCATACATATACATACATCAATTGTATAAAGCACATCCATACATTCCCTGCCCCAATCATTCTCAAGGCATTTGCTCTCCACTTAAGCCCCTTGCATCAGGTCCTCTACCCCCCCCCCTTCCTCCCCTTTACCCCCTCCCTCATATGCCCTCGGTAATTTATACCTCGTTATTTTGTCATATCTTGCCCTATTCGGGGTCTCCCTTCCCCCCTTCTCTGCTGTCCCTCTCCCAGGGAAGTGGTCACATGTGGATCCTTGTAATCAGTTCCCCCTTTCCAACCCACTCACCCTCCACTCTCCCAGCATCGTCCCTCACGCCCTTGGTCCTGAAGGTATCATCCACCCTGGATTCCCTGTACCTCCAACCCTCATATGTACCAGTGTACAGCCTCTGTCCTATCCAGCCCTGCAAGGTAGATTCGGATCATGGTAGTTGGGGGGAGGAAGCATCCAGGATCTGGGGGAAAGCTGTGTTCTTCATCGATACTACCTCACACCCTAATTAACCCATCTCCTCTCCTAAGCCCCTCTATGAGGGGATCTCCATTGGCCGACACTTGGGCCTTGGGTCTCCACTCTGCACCTCCCTCTTCATTTAATATAATATATATATATATACATACATATATACATATATACACACACTTATATCATTTTTTTTTGCATGATGCCTTATATCTGGTCCCTTGGGCACCTCGTGATCGCACTGGCCGGTGTGCTTCTTCCATGTGGGCTTATTTGTTTCTGAGCGAGATGGCCGCTTGTTCACCTTCAAGCCTTTAAGACCCCAGACACTATCTCTTTTGATAGCCGGGCACCATCAGCTTTCTTCACCACATTTGCTTGTGCACCCATTTGTCTTCAGCGATCCTATCATGGAGGTGTGCAGTCAATGATATGATTTTTTGTTCTTTGATGCCTGGTAACTGATCCCTTTGGGACCACTCGATCACACAGGCTGGTGTGTTCTTCCATGTGGACTTTGTTGCTTCTGAGCTAGATGGCCACTTGTTTATCTTCAAGCCTTTAAGACCCCAGTCACTATCTCTTTTGATAGCCGGGCACCATCAGCTTTCTTCACCACATTTACTTGTTCACCCACTTTGGCTCCAGCCGTTGTGTTGGGAGAGTGAGCATCATAGAGTTCCAATTTAATAAAAGTAGGTATTCATGCATAGAGGGAGTGTTTGAGTAGAGGCCCAAGGTCCTTCCGCCACCTTAATACTTGACCTATAAATATCGACACAAAGATCTATTTCCCCAACCTCCTATATATATTTGCATGTACATGTCTTTGTCTAGACCTCCATGAATGCCCTTTGACTCCTAGCTCTTTCCTCCATCTCCCTTGACCTTCCTCCTGCCCTACTACCATGCTTCATCGCCAGCTGGGCTAGAGTATACCTCTTCTCTAAGCAACCTTACCCTTGATCATTTCCCATCAGGCCTGCTACTCCCCCTTCTCTACCCTTTGGGGTCCCATGTTTTTCCCTTGTCCCTGGGTTTGTTAACACCACTTCCTTACCCCCCCTACCCCCCACCCCAAGTCCTCCCAGAACTGTCGGTCCCGTTGTTTTTCATCCAGATAGATCATCCAGCCTGTCCTATTCAGACAGACCTGTGGAGTCGGCCCACCAGGCCGTGATGATGATGTTCCTGAGTAGAGCAGCCAGTCCACAGAGAGAACAACATGGCTGGCCCTACTATGAGACATGATGCCCCTCAGTGACTAAGGGCGATACAGGGGACAGCACCGGAGACACAGTGTGGGAATTGCACCTGACCTGATCCCACCGCAGCGGAACAGCAAGGGAATGGAGTGGCAAGGTCCCCAGGGAATGCAGAAAGTGGACTTGGGGCCAGGGCGTGGTGCCCCAACAGACTGGACTGGAAAACGCTCCTAAGGGCCAGCAAAGATCCCTGAACTAACTACAAGCTTTTCTCTTGTGAACTGTTTTGTTCTGTTCTTTTTCAGTGGTTTGTTTTGGTTGTTTTGTTGTCTGGTTGTATATTATTTTCCTTTTTAACAATTTATTGGGGCTGATACAATTCTTTTCACAGTTCATACATATAGATACATCAATTGTATAAAGCACATCTGTACAGTCTTTGCCCTAATCATTTTTTTCTCTTTTCTTCTTTTACATTTTATTAGGGACTCCAACAACTCTTACCACAATCCATACATATACATACATCAATTGTATAAAGCACATCCATACATTCCCTGCCCCAATCATTCTCAAGGCATTTGCTCTCCACTTAAGCCCCTTGCATCAGGTCCTCTTTCCCCCCCCCTCCCTCCCCTTTCTCCCCTCCCTCATATGCCCTTGGTAATTTATACCTCGTTATTTTGTCATATCTTGCCCTATTCGGGGTCTCCCTTCCCGCCTTCTCTGCTGTCCCTCTCCCAGGGAAGAGGTCACATGTGGCTCCTTGTAATCAGTTCCCCCTTTCCAACCCACTCACCCTCCACTCTCCCAGCATCGTCCCTCACGCCCTTGGTCCTGAAGGTATCATCCACCCTGGATTCCCTGTACCTCCAACCCTCATATGTACCAGTGTACAGCCTCTGTCCTATCCAGCCCTGCAAGGTAGAATTCGGATCATGGTAGTTGGGGGGAGGAAGCATCCAGGATCTGGGGGAAAGCTGTGTTCTTCATCGATACTACCTCACACCCTAATTAACCCATCTCCTCTCCTAAGCCCCTCTATGAGGGAATCTCCATTGGCCGACACTTGGGCCTTGGGTCTCCACTCTGCACTTCCCCCTTCATTTAATATAATATATATATACACATACATATATACATATACACATATATACACATACATACACACACTTATATCTTTTTTTTGCATGATGCCTTATAACTGGTCCCTTGGGCACCTCGTGATCGCACTGGCCGGTGTGCTTCTTCCATGTGGGCTTATTTTTTTCTGAGCAGAGAACCTTCTTTTATAAATATGATGCACATAGAGAGAGCCTTCATTCATAAAGATGTTGCCCAGAGCATGAACTTTCATTCATAAAGTTGATGGCCAGAGAGAGACCTTTCTTTCATAAAGATGATGCCCAGAGACAGAACCTTCATTCATAAAGATGTTGCCCTGAGAGAGACCTTTCTTTCATAGAGGTGATGCCCAGAGAGAGAACCTTAATTCATTAAGATGATGCCAAGAGATCCTTCATTCATAATGATGATGCCCAAAGAAAGTACCTTCATTCACAAAGGTTATGCCCAGGCAGAGAACATTTTTTCGTAAAGATGATGCCAAGGCATAGAACATTTTCATAAAGATGATTCCCAGGAAGAGAACCTTCTTTCATATAGACGATGCTCAAACAGAAAACATTCATTCATAATGTTGATGCCCAGAGAGAGAACATTCATTCATAAACGTGATTCCCAGAGAGAGCACCTTCATTCATAAGATGATGCCCAGAGAACGTTAATACATAAAGATGATGCCCACAGAGAGAACCTTCATTCATAAAGATGATACACAAAGAGACAACTTTCATTCATTTAGATGATAGCCAGGCTGAGAACCTTGTTTCATAAAGATGATGCCCAGACAGAAAACTTTCATTCATTAAGATGATACCAGAGAGAGAAACTTGTTTCATAAAGATGATGCCCAGAGAGTGTACCTTAATTCATAAAGATGATGCCCAGAGAGAGAACTTTCATTCATTAAGATGATGCCATGAGAACTTTCATTCATAATGATGATGCCCAAAAAAGGACCATCATTCACAAAGATAATGCCCAGGCAGAGAACCTTCTTTCGTAAAGATGATGCCCAGGCAGAGAACCATCATTCATATAGATGATGCCCAGAATTAGAACCTTCTTTTTAAAGATGATGCAAAGGGAGAGAACATTCATTCATAAAGATGATGCACACAGAGAGAACCTTCATTCATAAAGATGATGCACACAGAGACAACTTTCATTCATACAGATGAGAGCCAGGCAGAGAAACTTGATTCAAAAAGATGATGCCAAGAGAGAGAACCTTCAATCATAAAGATTTTTCCCAGACTGAGAACCTTCATTCATTAAGATGATACCAGAGAGAGAACCTTGTTTCATAAAGATGATGCCCAGAAAGAGAACCTTTATTCGATAAAGATGCTGCCCAGGGAGAGAGACTTCATTCATAAAGATGATGCCCAGGCAGGGAACCTTCATTCACAAAGATGATGCCCAGGCCGAGAACCTTCTTTTGTAAAGATGATGCCCAGGCAGAGAGCCTCTTTCATAAAGATTATGCCCAGGCAGAGAATCTTCTTTCATAAAGATGATGCTCAAACAGAGAACCTTCTTTCAAAAATATGATTCACATAGAGAGAGCCTTCATTCATAAAGATGTTGCCCAGAGCGTGAACTTTCATTAATAAAGATGATGCCCAGAGAGAGACCTTTCTTTCATAAAGGTGATGCCCAGAGAGAGAACCTTCATTCATAAAGATGATGCCCTGAGAGAAAACCTTCATTCATTAAGATGATTCGAAAAGATCCTTCATTCATAATGATGATGCCCAGAAGAGAACCGTCATTCATAAAGATGATGCCCAGGCAGAGAGCCGTCATCATAAACATGATGCCCAGAAGAGAACCGTCATTCATAAAGATGTTGCCTAGGCAAAGAACCTTCGTTCATAAAGGTGATGCCCAGAAAGAGAACCTTCATTCATAAAGATGATGCCCAGGTAGAGAACCTTCATTCATAAAGGTGATGCCCAGAGAGAAAACCTTTGTTCATAAAGATGATGCCCAGAGAGAGAACCTTCATTCATAAAGGTGATGCCCAGAGAGAAAACCTTCGTTCATAAAGATGATGCCCAGAGTGAGAACCGTCATTCTTAAAGATGATGCCCAGAAGAGAACCTTCATTCATAAAGATGATGCACAGAGAGAGAACTTTCTATCATAAAGATGATGCACAGAAGGAGAACCTCCATTAACAAAGATGATTCCCAGGCAGAGAACCTTCTTTCATAAATATGCTGCCCAGAGAAAGAGCCGTCATTCATAAAGATGTTGCCTAGGCAGAGAACCTTCATTCGTAAAGGTGATGCCCAGTGAGAGAACCTTCATTCATAAAGATGATGCCCAGGTAGAGAACCTTTATTCGTAAAGGTGATGCCCAGAGAGAGAACCGTAATTCATAACGATGATGCCCACAGAGAGAACCTTCTTTCAGAAAGATGATGCCCAGACAGAGAACCTTGATCATAAACATGATGCCCAGAAGAGAACCGTCATTCATAAAGATGATGTCCAGGCAGAAATTTTCATTCATAAAGATGATGCCCAGAGAGAGAACCATCATTCATGAAGATTATGCCCAGAGAAAGTACCTTCTTACATAATGCTGATGCCCAGAGAGAGAACTTCATTCATAAGATGATGCCCAGAGAACCTTCATTCATAAAGATGATGCCCAGAAGAGAACCTTCATTCATAAAGATGATGCACAGAGAGAGAACCTCCACTCATAAAGATGATTCCCAGGCAGAAAACATATTTTTCTAAAGATGATTCCCAGGCAGAGAAACTTCTTTCATAAATATGCTGCCCAGAGAAAGAGCCTTCATTCATAAAGTTGTTGCCTATGCACAGAACCTGCTTTCATAAAGATGATGCCCAGAGAGAGAGCCTTCTTTCATATTGATGATGCCCAGACATAGAACCATCATTCATATAGATGATGCCCAGAATTAGAACTTTGTTTATAAAGATGATGCCCAGGTTGAGAACTTTCTTTCAGAAAGATGATGCCCAAACAGAGAACCTTCTTTCATAAATATGATGCACATAAGGAGCCTTCATTCATAAAGATGATGCCCAAACAGAGATCTTTCTTTCATAAAGATAATGCTCATAGAGAGAACATTCTTTCATAAAGATGATGCCCAGAGAGAGAACCTTCATTCATAAAGATGATGCCCAGAGAGAAAACCTTCATCTTTATGAATGAAGGTTCTGTCTCTGGGCATCATCTTTATGAATGAAGTCTCTCTCCCTGGGCAGCATCTTTATCAAATAAAGGTTCTCTTTCTGGGCATCATCTTTACGAAGAAGGTTCTCTACCTGGGCATCATCTTTATGAATGAAGGTATGCTCTCTGGGCATCATCTTTATGAAACAAGGTTCTCTCTCTGGTATTATCTTAATGAATGAATGTTCTCAGTCTTGGAAAAATCTTTATGATTGAAGGTTCTCTCTCTTGGCATCATCTTTTTGAATCAAGTTTCTCTGCCTGGCTCTCATCTGTATGAATGAAAGTTGTCTCTGTGTGCATCATCTTTATGAATGAAGGTTCTCTCTCTTTGCATCATCTTTAAAAAGAAGGTTCTAATTCTGGGCATCATCTATATGAATGAAGGTTCTCTGCCTGGGCATCATCTTTACGAAAGAAGGTTCTCTGCCTGGGCATTATCTTTGTGAATGATGGAACTTTTTTTGGGCATCATCATTATGAATGAAAGTTCTCATGGCATCATCTTAATGAATGAAAGTTCTCTCTCTGGGCATCATCTTTATGAATTAAAGTACACTCTCTGGGCATCATCTTTTTGAAACAAGTTTCTCTCTCTGGTATCATCTTAATGAATGAAGGTTTTCTGTCTGGGCATCATCTTTATGAAACAAGGTTCTCAGACTGGCTATCATCTATATGAATGAAAGTTGTCTCTTTGTGTATCATCTTTATGAATGAAGGTTCTCTCTGTGGGCATCATCTTTATGTATTAAGGTTCTCTGGGCATCATCTTATGAATGAAGGTGCTCTCTCTGGGAATCACGTTTATGAATGAAGGTTCTCTCTCTGGTCATCAACATTATGAATGTATGTTCTCTGTTTGAGCATCGTCTTTATGAAAGAAGGTTCTCTTCCTGGGAATCATCTTTATGAAAATGGTTCTATGCCTTGGCATCATCTTTACGAAAAAATGTTCTCTGCCTGGGCATAACCTTTGTGAATGAAGGTATTTTTTTTGGCATCATCATTATGAATGAAGGATCTCTTGGCATCATCTTAATGAATGAAGGTTCTCTCTGAGGGCATCATCTTTAAGAATGACGGTTCTCTCTCTGGGCATCATCTTTATGAACGAAAGTTTTCTCTCTGGGCATCATCTTTATGAATGAAGGTTCTCTCTCTGGGCATCATCTTTATGAAAGAATGTTCTCTCTATGGGCATCATCTTTATGAAAGAAAGATCTCTGTTTGGGCATCATCTTTATGAATGAAGGCTCCTTATGTGCATCATATTTATGAAAGAAGGTTCTCTGTTTGGGCATCATCTTTATGAAATAAAGTTCTCTACCTGGGCATCATCTTTACGAAAGAAGGTTGTCTGGCTGGGCATCATCTTTGTGAATGACAGTTCTCTGCCTGGGCATCATCTTTTTTTTTTTTTTTTTAAACATTTTATTAGGGGCTCATACAACACTTATCACAATCCATACATAGACATACATCAATTGTATAAAGCACATCTGTACATATTTTGCCCTAATCATTTTCTTTTTTTTTTCTTCTTTTACATTTTATTAGGGACTCCAACAACTCTTACCACAATCCATACATATACATACATCAATTGTACAAAGCACACCCATACACTCCCTGTCCCAATCACTCTCAAGGCATTTGCTCTTCACCTAAGCCCCTTGCATCTGGTCCTCTTTTTTTCCCCCCCTCCCTCCCTTTTCCCCCCTCCCTCATATGCCCTTGGTAATTTATACCTCGTTATTTTGTCATATCTTGCCCTATTCGGGGTCTCCCTTCCCCCCTTCTCTGCTGTCCCTCTCCCAGGGAAGAGGTCACATGTGGCTCCTTGTAATCAGTTCCCCCTTTCCAACCCACTCACCCTCCACTCTCCCAGCATCGTCCCTCACTCCCTTGGTCCTGGAGGTATCATCCACCCTGGATTCCCTGTATCTCCAACCCTCATATGTACCAGTGTACAGCCTCTGTCCTATCCAGCCCTGCAAGGTAGAATTCGGATCATGGTAGTTGGGGGGAGGAAGCATCCAGGATCTGGGGGAAAGCTGTGTTCTTCATCGATACTACCTCACACCCTAATTAACCCATCTCCTCTCCTAAGCCCCTCTATGAGGGGATCTCCATTGGCTGACACTTGGGCCTTGGGTCTCCACTCTGCACTTCCCCCTTCATTTAATATAATATATATACACATACATATATACATATACACATAAATACACATACATACACACACTTATATCTTTTTTTTTTTTTTGCATGATGCCTTATACCTGGTGCCTTGGGCACCTCGTGATCGCACTGGCCGGTGTGCTTCTTCCATGTGGGCTTATTTGTTTCTGAGCGAGATGGCCGCTTGTTCACCTTCAAGCCTTTAAGACCCCAGACACTATCTCTTTTGATAGCCGGGCACCATCAGCTTTCTTCACCACATTTGCTTATGCACCCATTTGTCTTCAGCGATCCTATCATGGAGGTGTGCAGTCAATGATATGATTTTTTGTTATTTGATGCCTGGTAACTGATCCCTTTGGGACCACTCGATCACACAGGATGGTGTGTTCTTCCATGTGGACTTTGTTGCTTCTGTGCTAGATGGCCGCTTGTTTCTCTTCAAGCTTTTAAGACCCCAGTCACTATCTCTTTTGATAGCCGGGCACCATCAGCTTAAAGATGCTGCCCAGGGACAGAGCCTTCATTCATAAAGATGATGCCCAGAGAGAGAACCTTCATTCATAAAGATGATGCCCAGGCAGGGAACCTTCATTCACAAAGATGATGCCCAGGCTGAGAACCTTCTTTTGTAAAGATGATGCCTGGGCAGAGAATCTTCTTTCATAAAGATGATGCTCAAAAAGAGAACCTTCTTTCAAAAATATGATGCACATAGAGAGAGCCTTCATTCATAAAGATGTTGCCCAGAGCGTGAACTTTCATTCATAAAGATGATGCCCAGAGAGAGACCTTTCTTTCATAAAGATGATGCCCAGAGAGAGAACCTTCATTCATAAAGATGATGCCCTGAGAGAGAACCTTCATTCATTAAGATGATTCGAAGAGATCCTTCATTCATAATGATGATGCCCAGGCAGGGACCCTTCATTCATAAAGATGATGCCCAGGCAGAGAGCCGTCATCATAAACATGATGCCCAGAAGAGAACCGTCATTCATAAAGATGTTGCCTAGCCAGAGAACCTTCATTCATAAAGGTGATGCCCAGAAAGAGAACCTTCATTCATAAAGGTGATGCCCAGAGATAAAACTTTTGTTCATAAAGATGATGCCCAGAGAGAGAACCTTCATTCATAAAGGTGATGCCCAGAGAGAACCTTCGTTCATAAAGATGATGCCCAGAGAGAGAACTGTCATTCTTAAAGATGATGCCCAGAAGAGAACCTCCATTAACAAAGATGTTTCCCAGGCAAAGAACCTTCTTTCATAAATATGCTGCCCAGAGAAAGAGCCTTCATTCATAAAGATGTTGCCTAGGCAGAGAACCTTCATTCGTAAAGGTGATGCCCAGTGAGAGAACCTTCATACATAAAGATGATGCACAGGTAGAGAACCTTCTTTCATAAATATGATGCCCAGACAGACAACCTTCTTTCGTAAAGATGATGCCCAGGTAGAGAACATTCTTTCATAAAGATGATGCCCAAACAGAGAACCTTCTTTCATAAATATGATGCACATAAGGAGCCTTCATTCATAAAGATGATGCCCAAACAGAGATCTTTCTTTCATAAAGATGATGCCCATATAGAGAACATACTTTCATAAAGATGATGCCCAAACAGAGATCTTTCTTTCATAAAGATGATGCCCATAGAGAGAACCTTCATTCATAAAGATGATGCGCAGAGAGACAACTTTCATACATATAGATGATAGCCAGGCAGAAAACCTTGTTTCAAATAGATGATGCCCAGAGAGCGTACCTTCATTCATAAAGATGATGCCCAGGTAGAGAACCTTTTTCGTAAAGATGAACAGGCAGAGAACCTTCTTTCATAAAGATGATGCCCAGAGAGAGAACCTTCATTCATAAAGAATTTGCCCAGAGAGAGAACCTTCATTCACAAAGATGATGCCCAGGCAGAGAACATTCTTTGATAAAGATGATGCCCAGAGAGAGAACCATCTTTCATAAATATGATTTCCAGAGAAAGAGCCTTCATTCATTAAGATGTTGCCCAGGCAAAGAACCTTCATTCATAAAGGTGATACCAAAGAGAGAAAATTGTTTCATAAAGATGATGCCCAGACAGAGAACCTTCTTTCATACAGATGCTGATGAGGCAGAGAACCTTCATTCATAAAGATGATGCCAAGAGAGAGAACTTTCTTTCATAAAGAGGATACCCAGAAAGAGAACCTTTGTTCAATAAAGATTTTGCCCAGAGAGAGAGCCTTCATTCATAAAGATGATGCCCAAAGAGAGAACCTTCATTCATAAAGATGCTGCCCCGGCAGAGAACCTTCATTCCCAAAGATGATGCCCAGGCAGAGAACCTTTTTTCGTAAAGATGATGCCCAGGCAGAGAACCTTCTCTCCTAAAGATGATGCCCAGACAGAGAATCTTCTTTCATAAAGATGATGCCAAACAGAGAACGTTCTTTCATTAATATGATGCACTTAGAGAGAGCCCTCATTCATAAAGTTGATGCCCAAACAGAGATCTATGTTTCATAAAGATGATGCCCAGAGAGAGAACATTCTATCATAAAGATGATGCCCAGAGAGAGAACCTTCATTGATAAAGATGAAGCCCAGAGAGAGAACCTTCCTTCATAATGGTGATGCCAAACAGAGAACATTCTTTCATAAAGATAATGCCCAGAGAGAAAACTTTCTTTGATGAAGATGACGAACAGAGAGAAAGCTTATATTCATAAAATGATGCCCAGGCAGAGAACCTTCATTCATAAAGATGATGCCCAGAGAAAGAACTTTCTTTCATAAAGAGGATACCCAGAAAGAGAATCTTGGTTCAATAAAAATGCTGCCCAGAGAGAGCCTCAATTCATAAAGATAATGCCCAGAGAGAGAACCTTCATTCATAAAGATAATGCACAGAGCGAGAACCTTCATTCATAAAAATGATGCCGAGGGAGAGAACCATCATTCATGAAGATGATGCCCAGAGAAAGAACCTTCTTTCATAAAGGTGATTCCCTGATAGAGAACCTTTTTTCATTAAGATGATGCCCAGAGAAAGAGCCTTCATTCATTAAGATGTTGCCCAGGCAAAGAACCTTCATTCATAAAGGTGATACCAAAGAGAGAAAATTGTTTCATAAAGATGATGCCCAGACAGAGAACCTTCTCTCATAAAGATGATGATGAGGCAGAGAACCTTCATTCATAAAGATGATGCCAAGAGAGAGAACTTTCTTTCATAAAGAGGATACCCAGAAAGAGAACCTTTATTCAATAAAAATTTTGCCCAGAGAGAGAGCCTTCATTCATAAAGATGCTGCCCGGCAGAGAACCTTCATTCCCAAAGATGATGCCCAAGCACAGAACCTACTTTCGTAAAGATGATGCCCAGGCAGAGAATCTTCTTTCATAAAGATGATGCCCAGGCAGAGAATCTTCTTTCATAAAGATGATGCCCAAACAGAGAACGTTCTTTCATTAATATGATGCACATAGAGAGAGCCCTCATTCACAAAGTTGATGCCCAAACAGAGATCTTTCTTTCATAAAGATGATGCCCAGAGAGAGAACATACTATCATAAAGATGATGCCCAGTGAGAACACCTTCATTCATATAGATGATGCCCAGGCAGAGAACCTTCATTCATATAGATGATGCCCAGAAATAGAACTTTCTTTTTAAAGATGATGCAAAGAGAGAGAACATTCATTCATAAATATGATGCACACAGAGAGAACCTTCATTCATAAAGATGATGCCCAGAGAGAGAACATTCTATCATAAAGATGATGCCCAGAGAGAGAACCTTCATTCATATAAATGATGCCCAGAATTAGAACCTTCTTTTTAAAGATGATGCAAAGAGAGAGAACATTCATTCCTGAAGATGATGCACACAGAGAGAAACTCCATTCATAAAGTTGATGCACAGAGAGACAACTTTCATTCATACAGATGAGAGCCAGGCAGAGAACCTTGTTTCAAAAAGATGATGCCAAGGGAGAGAACCTTCAATCATAAAGATTATTCCCAGACAGAGAACCTTCATTCATTAAGATGATACCAGAGAGAGAACCTTGTTTCATAAAGATGATGCCCAGAGAGCGTACCTTCATTCATAAAGATGATGCCCAGGTAGAGAACCTTCTTCGTAAAGATGATGCCCAGAAAGGAACCTTTATTCAATAAAGATGCTGCCCAGGGAGAGAGCCTTCATTCATAAAGATGATGCCCAGAGAGAGAACCTTCATTCATAAAGATGATGCCCAGGCAGGGAACCTTCATTCACAAAGATGATGCCCAGGCAGAGAACCTTCTTTTGTAAATATGATGCCCAGGCAGAGAGCCTCTTTCATAAATATGATGCCCAGGCAGAGAATTTCTTTCATAAAGATGATGCTCAAACAGAGAACCTTCTTTCAAAAATATGATGCACATAGAGAGAGCCTTCATTCATAAAGATGTTGCCCAGAGCGTGACCTTTCATTAATAAAGATGATGCCAGGAGAGATCTTTGTTTCATAAAGATGATGCCCAGAGAGAGAACCTTCATTCATAAAGATGATGCCCTGAGAGAGAACCTTCATTCATTAAGATGATTCGAAGAGATCCTTCCTTCATAATGATGATGCCCAGAAGAGAATCGTCATTCATAAAGATGATGCCCAGGCTGAGAGCCTTCATCATAAACATGATGCCCAGAAGAGAACCGTCATTCATAAAGATGTTGCCTAGGCAGAGAACCTTCATTCATAAAGGTGATGCCCAGAGAGAGAACCTTCATTCATAAAGATGATGCCCAGAGAGAGAACCTTCATTCATAAAGGTGATGCCCAGTGAGAAAACCTTCGTTCATAAAGATGATGCCCAGAGAGAGAACGGTCATTCTTAAAGATGATGCCCAGAAGGGAACCTTCATTCATAAAGATGATGCACAGAGAGAGAACCTTCTATCATAAAGATCATGCACAGAAGGAGAACCTCCATTAACAAAGATGATTCCCAGGCAGAGAACCTTCTTTCATAAATATGCTGCCCAGAGAAAGAGCCTTCATTCATAAAGTTGTTGCCTAGGCAGAGAACCTTCATTCATAAAGGTGATGCCCAGTGAGAGAACCTTCATACATAAAGATGATGCCCAGGTAGAGAACCTTCTATCTTAAATATGCTGCCCAGAGAAAGAGCCTTCATTCATAAAGATGTTGCCTAGGTAGAGAACCTTCATTCGTAAAGGTGATGCCCAGCGAGAGAACCTTCGTTCATAAAGATGATGCCCAGAGAGAGAACCGTAATTCATAAAGATGATGCCCACAGAGAGAACCTTCTTTCAGAAAGATGATGCCCAGACAGAGAACCTTGATCATAACCATGATGCGCAGAAGAGAACCGTCATTCATAAAGATGATGTCCAGGCAGAAATTTTCATTCATAAAAATGATGCCCATAGAGTGAACCATCATTCATGAAGATTATGCCCAGAGAAAGTACCTTCTTACATAAAGATGATGCCCAGAGAGAGAACCTTCATTCATAAAGGTGATGCACAGAGAGAGAACCTTCATTCATAAAGATAATGCCCAGAGAGAAAACCTTCATTCATAAAGGTGATGCCCAGGGAGAAAACCTTCGTTCATAAAGATGATGCCCAGAGAGAGAACGGTCATTCTTATAGATGATGCCCAGAAGGGAACCTTCATTCATAAAGATGATGCACAGAGAGAGAACCTTCTATCATAAAGATCATGCACAGAAGGAGAACCTCCATTAACAAAGATGATTCCAAGGCAGAGAACCTTCTTTCATAAATATGCTGCCCAGAGAAAGAGCCTTCATTCATAAAGTTGTTGCCTAGGCAGAGAACCTTCATTCATAAAGGTGATGCCCAGTGAGAGAACCTTCATACATAAAGATGATGCCCAGGTAGAGAACCTACTTTCATAAATATGCTGCCCAGAGAAAGAGCCTTCATTCATAAAGATGTTGCCTAGGTAGAGAACCTTCATTCGTAAAGGTGATGCCCACAGAGAGAACCTTCGTTCATAAAGATGATGCCCAGAGAGAGAACCGTAATTCATAAAGATGATGCCCACAGAGAGAACCTTCTTTCAGAAAGATGATGCCCAGACAGAGAACCTTGATCATAACCATGATGCCCAGAAGAGAACCGTCATTCATAAAGATGATGTCCAGGCAGAAATTTTCATTCATAAAGATGATGCCCATAGAGAGAACCATCATTCATGAAGATTATGCCCAGAGAAAGTACCTTCTTACATAAAGATGATGCCCAGAGAGAGAACCTTCATGCATAAAGGTGATGCACAGAGAGAGAACCTCCACTCATAAAGATGATGCCCAGGCAGAGAACATATTTTTCTAAAGATGATTCCCAGGCAGAGAAACTTCTTTCATAAATATGCTGCCCAGAGAAAGAGCCTTCATTAATAAAGATGTTGCCTAGGCAGAGAACCTGCTTTCATAAAGATGATGCCCAGAGAGAAAGCCTTCTTTCATATTGATGATGCCCAGACATAGAACCATCATTCATATAGATGATGCCCAGAATTCGAACTTTGTTTATAAAGATGATGCCAAGAGAGAGAAACTTCATTCATAAAGATGATGCACATTGAGAGAACCTATATTCATAAAGATAATGCCATAGCAGAGAACCTTCGTTCATACAGATGATGCCCAAACAGAGAACTTTCTTTCATAACGATGTTAATCAGCCAGAGAAACTTCATTCATAAAGATGATGCCCAGAGAAAGAACTTTCTTTCATAAAGAGGATACCCAGAAAGAGAATCTTTGTTCAATAAAAATGCTGCCCAGAGAGAGAGCCTTAATTCTTAAAGATAATGCCCAGAGAGAGAACCTTCATTCATAAAGATGATGCCCAGGCAGAGAACCTTCATTCACAAAGATGATGCCAAGCCAGACAACCTTCTTTCGTAAAGATGATGCCCAGGTAGAGAACATTCTTTTATAAAGATGATGCCCAAACAGAGAACCTTCTTTCATAAATATGATGCACATAAGGAGCCTTCATTCATAAAGATGATGCCCAAACAGAGATCTTTCTTTCATAAAGATGATGCCCATAGAGAGAACATTCTTTCATAAAGATGATGCCCAGAGAGAGAACCTTCATTCATAAAGATGATGCGCAGAGAGACAACTTTCATACATATAGATGATAGCCAGGCAGAAAACCTTGTTTCAAATAGATGATGCCCAGAGAGCGTACCTTCATTCATAAAGATGATGCCCAGGTAGAGAACCTTTTTCGTAAAGATGATGAACAGGCAGAGAACCTTCTTTCATAAAGATGATGCCCAGAGAGAGAACCTTCATTCACAAAGATGATGCCCAGGCAGAGAGCATTCTTTCATAAAGATGATGCCCAGAGAGAGAACCTTCTTACATAAATATGATGTCCACAGAAAGAGCCTTCATTCATAAAGATGTTGCCCAGGCAGAGAACCTTCATTCATAAAGGTGATGCCCGACAGAGAACTTTCTTTCATAAAGATGATAATCAGGCAGAGAACCTTCATTCATAAAGATGATAATCAGGCAGAGAACCTTCATTCATAAAGATGATGCCCAGAGAAAGAACTTTCTTTCATAAAGAGGATACCCAGAAAGAGAATCTTGGTTCAATAAAAATGCTGCCCAGAGAGAGAGCCTCAATTCATAAAGATAATGCCCAGAGAGAGAACCTTCATTCATAAAGATAATGCACAGAGCGAGAACCTTCATTCATAAAAATGATGCCGAGGGAGAGAACCATCATTCATGAAGATGATGCCCAGAGAAAGAACCTTCTTTCATAAAGGTGATTCCCTGATAGAGAACCTTTTTTCATTAAGATGATGCCCAGAGAAAGAGCCTTCATTCATTAAGATGTTGCCCAGGCAAAGAACCTTCATTCATAAAGGTGATACCAAAGAGAGAAAATTGTTTCATAAAGATGATGCCCAGACAGAGAACCTTCTCTCATAAAGATGATGATGAGGCAGAGAACCTTCATTCATAAAGATGATGCCAAGAGAGAGAACTTTCTTTCATAAAGAGGATACCCAGAAAGAGAACCTTTGTTCAATAAAGATTTTGCCCAGAGAGAGAGCCTTCATTCATAAAGATGCTGCCCGGGCAGAGAACCTTCATTCCCAAAGATGATGCCCAGGCAGAGAACTTTCTTTCGTAAAGAGGATGCCCAGGCAGAGAACCTTCTTTCATAAAGATGATGCCCAGGCAGAGAATCTTCTTTCATAAAGATGATGCCCAAACAGAGATCTTTCTTTCATAAAGATGATGCCCAGAGAGAGAACATTCTATCATAAAGATGATGCCCAGAGAGAGATCCTTCATTCATATAGATGATGCCCAGGCAGAGAACCTTCATTCATATAGATGATGCCCAGGATTAGAACCTTCTTTTTAAAGATGATGCAAAGAGAGAGAACATTCATTCATAAATATGATGCACACAGAGAGAACCTTCATTCATAAAGATGATGCCCAGAGAGAGAACATTCTATCATAAAGATGATGCCCAGAGAGAGAACCTTCATTCATATAGATGATGCCCAGAATTAGAACCTTATTTTTAAAGATGATGCAAAGAGAGAGAACATTCATTCATAAAGATGATGCACACAGAGAGAACCTTCATTCATAAAGATGATGCACAGAGAAACAACTTTCATTCATACAGATGAGAGCCAGGCAGAGAACCTTGTTTCAAAAAGATGATGCCAAGAGAGAGAACCTTCAATCATAAAGATTATACCCAGACAGAGAACCTTCATTCATTAAGATGATACCAGAGAGAGAACCTTGTTTCATAAAGATGATGCCCAGAGAGCGTACCTTCATTGATAAAGATGATGCCCAGGTAGAGAACCTTCTTCGTAAAGATGATGCCCAGAAAGAGAACCTTTATTCATTAAAGATGCTGCCCAGGGAGAGAGCTTTCATTCATAAAGATGATGCCCATGCAGGGAACCTTCATTCACAAAGATGATGCCCAGGCAGTGAACCTTATTTTGTAAAGATGATGCCCAGGCAGAGAACCTCTTTCATAAAGATGATGCCCAGGCAGAGAATCTTCTTTCATAAAGATGATGCTCAAACAGAGAACCTTCTTTCAAAAATATGATGCACATAGAGAGAGCCTTCATTCATAAAGATGTTGCGCAGAGCGTGAACTTTCATTCATAAAGATGATGCCCAGAGAGAGACCTTTCATTCATAATGATGATGCCCCGAGAGAGAACCTTCATTCATAAAGATGATGCCCTGAGAGAGAACCTTCATTCATTAAGATGATTAGAAGAGATCCTTCTTTCATAATGATGATGCCCAAAGAAAGTACCTTCATTCACAAAGGTTATGCCCAGGCAGAGAACATTCTTTCGTGAAGATGATGCCCAGGCATAGAACCATTTTCATAAAGATGATTCCCAGGAAGAGAACCTTCTTTCATAAAGACGATGCTCAAACCGAGAACATTCATTCATAATGTTGATGCCCAGAGAGAGAACCTTCATTCATAAACGTGATTCCCAGAGAGAGCACCTTCATTCATAAGATGATGCCCAGAGAACCTTAATACATAAAGATGATGCCCACAGAGAGTACCTTCATTCATAAAGATGATACACAAAGATACAACTTTCATTCAAATAGATTATAGCCAGGCTGAGAACCTTGTTTCATAAAGATGAATCCCAGAGAGAAAACCTTCAATCATAAACATGATTCCCAGACAGAAAACCTTCATTCATTAAGATGATACCAGAGAGAGAAACTTGTTTCATAAAGATGATGCCCAGAGAGTGTACCTTAATTCATAAAGATGATGCCCAGAGAGAGAACTTTCATTCATTAAGATAATGCCATTAGAACTTTCATTCATAATGATGATGCCCAAAAAAAGTACCATCATTCACAAAGATTATGCCCAGGCAGAGAACCTTCTTTCTTAAAGATGATGCCCAGGCACAGAACCATCTTTTGTAAAGATGATTCCCAGGAAGAGAACCTTTTTCATAAAAACGATGCCCAAACAGAGAACCTTCATTCATAATGATGATTCCCAGAGAGAGAACCTTTTTTAATAAAGATGATGCCCAGACAGAGAACCTACTTTCATAAACATGATGCCCAGAGAAAGAGCCTTCATTCATAAACATGTTGTCCAGGCAGAGAACCTTCATTCATAAAGCTGATGCCCAGAGAGAGAACATTCATTCATAGAGATGATGGCCAGGCAGAGAACCTTCATTCATAAATGTGATGCCCAGGCAGAGAACATTCATTCATAAGATGATGCTCAGGGAATCTTCATCCAAAAAGATGAGCCCCAGAAGGAGAACCTTCATTAATAAAGATGATGCCCAGAGATAGAACCGTCATTCATAAAGATGATGCTCAGAGAGTGAACTTCTTTCTTAAAGAGGATGCCCAGAAAGAGAACCTTTATTCATAAAGATAACGCCGTAGCAGAGAACCTTCGTTCGTAAAGATGATACCCAAACAGAGAACCTTCTTTCATAAAGATGATGCCCAGAGATACAACTTTCTTTCATAAATATTATACTCAATGAGAGAAACTTCATTCATAAAGATGCTGCCCAGACAGAGAACTTTCTTTCATAAAGATGATGATCAGGCAGTGAACCTTCATTCATAAAGATGGTGCCCAGTGTGAAAACTTTCTTTCATAAAGATGATGCCCAGGCAGAGAATCTTCTTTGATAAAGATGATGCCCAAACAGAGAACCTTCTTTCATAAATATGATGCACATAGAGAGAGCCTTCATTCATAAAGATGATGTCCAAACAGAGATCTTTCTTTCATAAAGATGATGCCCATAGAGAGGACATTCTTTCATAAAGATGATGCCCAGAGAGAGAACCTTCATTCATAAAGATGATGCACAGAGAGACAACTTTCATTCATATTGATGATAGCCAGGAAGAAAAACTTGTTTCAAAAAGATGATGCCCAGAGTGCGTACCATCATTCATAAACATGATGCCCAGGTAGAGAACCTTCTTCGTAAAGATGATGACCAGGCAGAGAACCTTCTTTCATAAAGATGATGCCAGAGAGAGAACCTTCATTCATAAAGATGATGCCCAGGGAGGGAACTTCTTTCTTAAAGAGGATGCCCAGAAAGGGAACCTTTATTCAATAAAGATGCTGCCCAGAGTTAGAGCCTTCATTCACAAAGATGATGCCCAGAGAGAGAACCTTCATTCATAAAGATGATGCCCAGGCAGAGAACCTTCATTCACAAAGATGATGCCCAGGCAGGGAACCTGCTTTTGTAAATATGATGCTCAGGCAGAGAACTTTCATTCATAAAGATGATGCCTAGGCAGAGATTTGTGGGAAGCCGTAGCTCTCGCGAGATGTGGGAAGCCACAGCTCTCGTTATATGGGTAGCCGCAAGTCTTGCCGCCATTACTAGATGGCGCCGGGCAGTCAAGGCGGTGGTCCAACTAAGTGGAAAACAACCACTTAGCGCATGCGCGATGTTGAGATGACGTAGTCATAACTCCACCATGGAGTATGCAAACGAAGGTTCTGGTGAACTCACCAATCTATGTATGAGGTTTTGGCAAATGCACCAATCAAGGCACAGCACGTCCCCTAGAGCATATATAAGCAGCAGTAGTTTGGGGTTTCAAGGTCTTTTACCGCATAATGAAAAATTAAATGCTTGTGGAAGAATCCTGTTGTGGTGTGTCTTTTCTTGCTGGCGAGACCTGACGCGCGACAATTTGTGCCAAGAACCCGGGAATTTACGATCATCTAAGGCACGAGCGGAGACCCCCACCAGGGAGGATTCAGAACCACACGGAATTATAGAGGTAAGTTCTGAGAGATATGAGCCTGAACGATTGCTAAAGCTGCAAACTGTTGTATGCATTCTAATACTTTCACTCTCGGTTTCAATGGCGGACAGCCTGCTGCTTCTTATCTTGCAAATAAAATCGTGTGAACCTGTGTGTTAAATTCTTGTCTACATAAGTAGGGAATATGGGGAACGTAGCAATAAACACCATGGTTACAGCGCTTGATGCTTTATTAAGGAAGAGAGGATTAAAAATTTCAGAGCCGACGCTGCGTAAGTTTGAAACAAATGTGGATGAGATAGCACCGTGGTTTTATCTACAGGTTCTCTAACTTTGGCGAGTTGGAACAAACTGGGCTGGGATGTAGACCGAGCTGCAAAAGAAGGGAAATTGAAACTGGGAACTAGACCCATCTGGAAGTTAATAAAAGCATGTATTGAGGATAAAGAGTGTAGACACTCATTACAGCAGGGACAGCAGGCTTTGGAGGACGTTCAGGAAAGCATGTCAGAAACAGAACGGGGCGAGTCCAAAGAGGCTCGGGGCGAGTCCAAAGAGGCTCGGGGCGAGTCCAAAGAGGCTCGGGGCGAGTCCAAAGAGGCTTGGGGCGAGTCCAAAGAGGCTCGGGGCGAGTCCAAGGAGACTCGGGAAAGGCATGCCCAAACAGAAGAAACTGCGCAGGTAGAATTAGAGGAGGAAGTTGATCAACAGAAGAAGAACTGTACCCGCCATTCGGAGCCTTTATATCCGTGGCGAGAACTAGACCGTGCCCGCCATTCGGAGTCTTTAAATCCGTGGCGAGAACTAGAACTCTTGGAAATATCAGAGGAGGAGGAGGAGCAGTTAGAGGAGATAGCTGCTCGCTATGAGGAAAGTCGGCAAGATGCATTAAAAGCGGCCGAAAGAGGGCGGTATAGTGCTATGCGGAAGTCAGCTGTGAGCCCAGCAGCACCACCTCCTTATAAGGAAGAAAAGCAAAAAGGGTGTGGCTATTCCTTTTGCCCACCCAATATCCATAGAGAAATTCAACAAATGTATGCAGTATTTGAGGATCAGAATAACGCTCGTTATCATACACCCGTAGAACACAAGCAAGTAAAGGACTTAGCTGAAGCTGTGAGAGCTTATGGAGTAAGTGCAAATTATACTCAATCTTTAATTGAAAGGCTTACGAGTCAAGCTATGACTCCTGCCGATTGTACATTTGTAACAAAAGCAGTATTGACTACAGGACAGTACCTGGAATGGAAATCTTTATGGCAGGATTTATTAACAGCTCAGGCTAGAGAAAATGCTGTGGCAGGGCAGCCAGCATGGGATTTTGAAATGCTTACAGGCCAAGGAAGATGGGTTAGTAATCAGACAGCATATCCATTGCAAGTATATCAGCAAATAAATTCTGCTGCAAGCAAGGCATGGAGAACTTTACCTAATAAAGGAGAGGTTAGAGGCAACTTAACAAAAATTGTACAGGGACCTACTGAACCTTTTTCAGATTTTGTGGCACGAATGTTGGAAGCAGCAGGAAAAAATTTTGGAGATCAAGATACAGCTATGCCTCTCATTGAGCAGTTAGTCTTTGAGCAGTGTACTAAAGAATGTAGAGCAGTTATTACACCATGGAAGTCTAAAGGATTGCAGGCATGGATGAAGACTTGCAGGGAAGTTGGTGGTCCTTTAACTAATGCAGGACTGACTGCTGCAGTAATAGCGGCCCAAAAAAGAGGCCCATTAAGATGCTTTCAGTGTGGTAGGGAAGGTCATATTAAAAAACATTGTCAAACTGGGACAGGGCCCAAAAGGACCCCGGGTGTGTGTCCTCGGTGTGGTAAAGGTAGACATTGGGCCAACGAGTGCAGATCTGTAAAAGATAGCAAGGGAAGCCCCCTAGAGCAATATTACCTGGAGCCAAAAAACGGGAAGTGGGGCCCTCGTCCCCAGGGCCTGCAAATGTATGGGGCAATCCAGGAGGACGGCCTCTTCCCACTGGGGAGGCCAATCCCAAAAGGGCCACTGCGGGATCCGCAGGGGTGGACCTCAGTGCCACCACCAGAGCAGTACTAACACCACAGCAGGGGTGTCAGCCCATTCCTACAGATTTTTATGGTCCCCTTCCAGAAGGCACCATGGGCTTGCTGCTTGGCAGGTCCTCCACCACCTTAAAAGGTTTAATTGTGCACCCAGGAGTTATTGATCAGGATTTTACAGGACAAGTAAAGGCGATGTGTTCCTCTCCACGGGGAATATATGCCATCTCACCTGGAGACCGTATAGCGCAGCTCTTGGTATTGCCTAGTGAGCATGCACTGTTTCCAAGTACCAAAATTAGTAGGGAAAAAAGGAGTTTTGGATCATCAGGAGAAGCTGGAGCTTTCTTTTCGGTGCAGTTGGATCAACGCCCAACTTTGACACAGAATATTGAAGGGAAAAACTTTGAAGGTTTATTGGACACAGGGGCAGATAAAAGCATTATATCCACTAAATGGTGGCCTTCCTGCTGGCCAGTAACACAATCTTCACAGTCTCTACAAGGACTTGGGTATGCATCCATGCCTATGATAAGCACCAGGCGGTTGCACTGGAAGGCTGAGGAAGGACAATCAGGCCAGTTCCAGCCATATGTTCTCCCCTTACCCGTAAATTTGTGGGGAAGAGACATATTAACAGATCTAGGATTAGTACTAACTAATGATTACTCACCTATAAGTCAAGAACTTATGCAAAAAATGGGATATGTACCGGGAAAGGGAGTAGGGAAACACCTGCAGGGTTGTCCTGAACCAATAGAAGTAGCAGTGAAGAAAGATCGCACAGGTCTGGGTTTTTCCTAGGGGCCACTGCGGAGCCGCTACCCATTCCATGGCTCTCAGCAGAGCCAGTTTGGGTACCACAGTGGCCGCTTCCAGTAGAAAAATTAATTGCGGCACAAAAGTTAGTTAAAGAACAGCTAGAACTAGGACATTTAGAACCATCTGTGTCACCTTGGAACACACCTATTTTTGTCATTAAAAAGAAATCAGGAAAATGGAGGCTGTTACATGATCTATGAGCCATCAATGCCCAAATGTCACTCATGGGTCCTGTACAGAAAGGCCTTCCATTGTTATCTGCAATACCTAAAGGATGGACTGTCATTATAATATACATTAAGGATTGTTTTTTCTCCATTCCTTTGTATGAGAAAGATAAGGAAAGATTTGCTTTTACTCTACCCTCCATTAATCATGAAGAACCTGATAAACGTTATCAGTGGCGAGTTTTGCCACAAGGAATGACTAATAGTCCTACTATGTGTCAGTTATTTGTGGACCACGCTTTAGCACCTGTCAGAGAAAAATTTGGTCAGTTAAAAATTTACCATTACATGGATGATATATTAATAACTGGAGAAGAGGAGCTAGATGTGCAGCAGGGATACAGTGAGGTAGTTAAGGAAGTAGAATCCCATCAGTTAGCAATAGCACCAGATAAGGTTCAACAATCTTCAATTGGACAGTTTTTAGGAGCCACAATAAGGCCATGTCATATAACACCTCAAAAATTGACTATACGGAAGGATCAGTTAAAGACATTAAATTATTTTCAAAAGTTGCTAGGAGATATCAATTGGCTCCGCCCATATTTAAAGATATCCACTGCTGACCTTAAGCCATTGTTCAATATCTTGGAAGGAGAAAACCACATTACTTCTCCTCGAGAAATCACTCCTCAAGCTCAAAAAGTATTAGAACAGGTTGAAAAAGCGATTTCTGAAGCGCGGTTGGATAGAATAGACATAAAATCTCCTTTTCAACTGTGCATTTTAAAAACTGCCTGCGCGCCTACTGCGGTATTGTGGCAGACTGGACCTTTGTTGTGGATCCATGCTCACTCCTCACCTTCAAAAACTACTGAACACTATCATTCTATGGTAGCCAAAATGGCCTTAAAGGGAGTAGAGACAGCTATTATGCATTTTGGAAAAGAACCTAGCAGTGTCATTGTCCCATATACTAGTGAGCAAGTTGCTACACTGTGCGCCACTACAGAGGAGTGGGCAATTTTTAAATGCAGTTTTAATGGACTAATAGACAACCATTATCCTAAACATTCTTTGTTGCAGTTTGTGGCTGCACATCCAGTAATTTTTCCCCGTGTCACTGTTAACAACCCCATTAAGGAAGCTTTAGACATTTATACAGATGGCTCTAAAACAGGTAAAGGATGTTATGTGATAAATAATCAAGTGACTACATTACAATTTTTAGCTAATGCACCTCAATTAGTAGAATGTTTGGTGGTCTTAGAAGTTTTTAAGAAATTCACGGAACCAATTAACATCATATCTGACTCCCATTACGTAGTCAACGCAGTATCTAAGCTGGAAATTGCTGGCTACATTAAGCAATCTAGCAAGGTAGCAGACATCTTGTCTCAAATTAGAAAATGTATTTTGCAACGAAAACACCCATTTTATATTCAGCACATACGTGCTCATAGCTTGCTTCCGTGACCTATGGTGAAAAGTAATGATTTGGCTGATCAAGCTACAAGAGCTTTTCCTGTATTAACTAAATCCAATTTTGAACTTGCTAAAGACTTTCATGAGCTGTATCATGTGCCTGCTGCCACTCTACGCATTAAGTTTTCAATTACTCGCGCAGAGGCTCGTACTATTGTGTTGCAGTGCGCCAAGTGTGCAGAATTTATTTCTAAACCTTCAGTTGGAGTAAATCCTCGAGGCGTCCGTCCTCTCGACATCTGGCAAATGGACGTTACCCACATATCTGCTTTTGGAAAGTTGCAGTACGTGCATGTGTCAGTGGACACCAGTTCTGGCATTGTACATGCAACACCCCTAACGGGGGAAAAATCCAGCCAAGTAATTCAACATTGCTTAGAAGCTTGGAGTGCATGGGGCAAGCCCACCATATTAAAAACGGATAATGGGCCTGCATATACTTCCACCAAGTTCCGACAGTTTTGCTTGCAAATGCAAGTAAAACACCTCACGGGCTTGCCGAACAATCCCCAAGGGCAAGGAATTGTGGAACGGTGTCATCGTACTTTAAAACAATAATTATTAAAGCAAAAAGGGGGAATAGAGGCCGTGACGGTCACTACCCCTAGAATGGCCTTATCTTTAACTCTTTTTACTCTAAATTTTTAAAATCTGGATGAGAAAGGCCAATCAGCTGCAGACAGACATGGACAATGGCCAAAGCCACCAAAGGAAATGGCCCAAAGGAACAATGTATTGGATAATAAATGGTATGGCCCGGACCCCATATTAATCAGGTCCAGGGGAGCAATTTGTGTTTTTCCACAGAAAGAAGAAAACCCCATCTGGGTGCCAGAGAGACTGGTGAGACTAATTAAGGAGGATGAAGATTGTGGGAGCAGGAAGAATGTAGAAGACGATGAGCAACCTAATAATGTTGCTGATACTGATGGTAATATGGACCCCAATAATTAAAGTAGTTTTTTTATGGGCCATAGCTAAAACTTGACCTGTACCTATTCCCATACACTCGAATGCGTCAATATTACCCTTATTCTTATCAACGCAATGTGATTTGGGAATACCATGTATTACACCTAGAGGGGAGCCTCCTAAAGTATATAATGCAAGCAATTTCACATTGGCATATAGTTTGTGTTTTACCACCATTAATACTAGTGCACCTTGTATACATGTAAGAAATGGATCTTTAGTCTATTGGGTGGATCCTTCTGGAGACTCTGCAGTTAATAATATTATATCCACCCTTATGAAAGTTGCACAAGGTGCTACAGGTGGAAGTGGCACCTCTGAGAAAGGAAAAGGTGTAAATATAACAACACTCATGATGATTCGTGAGGGATCTAGGCCCTCTGGGCCCATCTATGAATCAGTAGTGCCACCTAATGTGACCAGAAGTGTCATATTACCTAGTTGTTTACCTGAAAAAGGTTTTCCGCCTTCTTTTACTCAATGTCAGTCTCCAAACTATCGGAACAAACCTATTATACCAGGTTTTGATATGACTCCAGCTTTAGGTAAAGCAAAATGGAATGGCAGTATTAAATTAATATCACTGGTCCTGATAATACTTGGCCGTGGTATGAATGGATATTATATAATCAACGTGGAGCATCTACAATAGTGACTCCTTTTGCAAAAATGTTTGGAATTAATGATACTTTATACAATGTCACCGGTGTATACAATACCACTACAAAGAGGCTGAAAGTAAATACTATGGTTAATATATCAAGAGTGCAATTTCAGCCATCACCTGTTTGTGTCCAGCCCCCATTTTTCTTTCTGTTAACATTCAACATTAGTCATGCATATGATACATGTTGGGAAGCTTCATGTAATAGCTTTAGCAGTCAGTGTTGGCTTGCTGAATGTTGGAATGGCTCTGAGCCATTTGCCTTGTTAGTAAAGATTCCCACTATGATACCTGTACCGGTTGAAGCAGATCCCAATACTTTTCCTATTGCTACACTTTATAGATATAAGAGAGATTTTGGCATTACTGCAGCAATTATTACAGCTATTACTATCTCAGCTGCAGCAGCGGTTACAGCAGGATTGGCTATGTCCAATCAAGTAATGACAGCAAATGTCATTAACAATATTACGCAATCTACATCAGAGGCTTTATCTACAGTCCATAAGTTGGATGCTCGATTAATGTCTGGTTTACTGTTAGTGAACCAGAGAGTTGATTTATTACAACAAGTGGATACTCTTACGAGCATGGTGCAATTAAGTTGTGTTTCTTCAACACCTAATTTGTGCATAACACCTTTATAATTCTTGAATGAGTCTTCTTTTAGCAGCAAGAATATATCCCAGTATCTTACAGGACAATGGACAGCTGAGCTGGAAGAACTTCAAGAACAACTCCGGATGCAGATTACGACTCTTAATGGCACAAGAATGAAACCCATAACTGTTGGAGATTTTACTTCTTGGCTTTCTACTGCCTTTTCCTACTTTAAAGAGTGGGTGGGGGTGTTTACATTTGCTGCAATAATGTGCTGTGGAGGAGTGTTGTTGCTATGGTTGCTCTGCAAGCTTAAAGCCCAGCAGAAACGTGAGAAAGTCATCATCACGCAGGCGCTCTTAGCGATTGAGCGCGGTGGTTCCCATGATCTTTGGCTTTCTTTGTTAAGAGAAAATTAACCCCCATAAGTTGTCAGCTCCTGCACCCCAAGGGAATTGTCCCATTGCACTGGGAAGAGTGACAGAAATTGGATCTTGGTCAGCCCTTGCACCATGTGGAGCTTTGCTCATTGCACACATCAGGGTGACCAGATTTGGGTTTTTATATCCATCTTGATCTCCTGGGGCTGCTGGAGGCTCCGGGATGGATCGATGGACTTTATATCCATCTTGATCTTTTGGAGCTGCTGGAGGCTCTGGAATTGATCGATGGATTAGGCTTAAAATAAAAAAGAAAGGAGGAGATGTGGGAAGCCGTAGCTCTCGCGAGATGTGGGAAGCCACAGCTCTCGTGATGTGGGTAGCTGCAACTCTCGCTGCTACTACTAGATGGCGCCAGGCAGTCAGGGCGGTGGTCCAACTAAGTGGAAAACAACCACTTAGCGCATGCGCGATGCTGAGATGACGTAGTCATAACTCCACCATGGAGTATGCAAACGGAGTTTCTGGTGAACTCACCAATCTATGCATGAGGTTTTGGCAAATGCACCAATCAAGGCACAGCACGTCCCCATAGAGCATATATAAGCAGCAATAGTTTGGGGTTTCAAGGTCTTTTACCACATAATGAAAAAATAAATGCTTGTGGAAGAATCCTGTTGTGGTGTGTCTTTTCTTGCTGGCGAGACCTGGCGCGCGACAGAGAATCTTCTTTCATAAAGATGATGCCCAGACAGAGAAACTTCTTTCATAAATATGATGCACATAGAGAGTGCCTTCATTCATAACGATGTTGCCCAGAGAGTGAACTTTCATTCAGAAAGATGATGCCCAGAGAGAGACCTTTCTTTCATAAAGATGATGCCCAGAGACAGAACCTTCATTCATAAAGATGATGCCAAGAGATCCTTCATTGATAATGATGATGCCCAAAGAAAGTACCTTCATTCATAAAGATTATGCCCAGGCAGAGAACCTTCTTTCGTAAAGATGATGCCTAGGCATAGAAACATTTTCTTAAGATGATTCCCAGGAAGAGAACCTTCTTTCATAAAGACGATGCCCAAACAGAGAACATTCATTCATAATGATGATGCTCAGAGAGAGAACCTTTTTTCATAAAGATGATGCCCAGAGAGAGAACCTTCTTTCATAAAGATGATGCCCAGACAAAGAGCCTTCATCATAAACATGATGCCCAGAAGAGAACCGTCATTCATAAAGATGATGCCCAGGCAGAAACTTTCATTCATAAAGATGATGCCCAGAGAGAGAACCTTCATTCATAAAGATGATGCACAGAGAGAGAACCTCCATTCACAAAGATGATGCCCAGGCAGAGAACATTCTTTCATAAAGATGATTCCCACAGAGAGAACCTTCTTTCATAAATATGCTGCCCAGAGAAAGAGCCTTCATTCATCAAGATGTTGCCTAGGCAGAGAACCTTCATTCATAAAGGTGATGCCCAGAGAGAGAACCTTCATTCACAAAGATGATGCCCAGAGAGAGAACCGTCATTCATAAAGATGATGCCTAGGCAGAGAACCTTCATTCATAAAGATGATGCCCACAGAGAGAACCGTCTTTCATAAAGATGATGCCCAGACAGTGAGCCTTGATCATAAACATGATGCCCAGAAGAGAACCGTCATTCATAAAGATGATGCCCAGACAGAAACTTTCGTTCATAAAGATGATGCCCAGAGAGAGAACCATCATTAATAAGATGTTGCCGAGAGAACCGTCATTTATAATAATGATGCCCAAAGAAAGTACCGTCATTCTCAAAGATTATGCCCAGGCAGAGAACCTTCTATCGTAAAGATGATGCCCAGGCATAGAACCTTCTTTCGTAAAGATGATTCCCAGGAAGAGAACCTTCTTTCATATAGACGATGCACAAACAGAGAACCTTCATTCATAATGATGATGCCCAGAGAGAGAACCTTTTTTAATAATGATGATGCCCAGACAGAGAAACTACTTTCATAAAAAAGCTGCCCAGAAAATCCTTCTTTCATAAAAGTGATGCCCAGAGAGAGAACCTTCATTCCTAAAGATGATGCCCAGAGAGAGAACCTTCGTTCTTAAAGAGGATGCCCAGAATAAGAACCTTTATTCACTAATGCTGCTGCCCAGAGAGAGGCTTCATTCATAAAGATGATGCCCTGAGAGAGAACTTTCATTCATAAAGATGATGCCCAGGCAGAGAACCTTCATTCACAAAGATGATGCCCAGGCAGAGAATCTTATTTCAGAAAGATGAGGCCAAAACAGTGAACCTTCTTTCATAAATATGATGCACATAGAGAGAGCCTTCTTTCATAAAGATGTTGCCAAGGGAATGATCTTTCATTCATAAAGATGATGCCCAAACAGAGTACATTCATTCATAATGATGATGCCCAGAGAGAGAACCTTCATTCATAAAGATGATGCACAGGCAGAGAACCTTCATTCATAAAGATGATGCCAAAGAGAGAGAACCGTCATTCATAAAGATGATGCGCAGGGAGAGAACCTTCTTCGTAAAGATGATGACCAGGCAGAGAACTTTCTTTCATAAAGATGATGCCCACAGAAAGAACCTTCATTCATAAAAATGATGCCCAGGGAGAGAACCATCATTAATGGAGATGATGGCCCTAGAAAGACCAATTTTTCATAAAGGTGATGACCAGAGAGAGAACCTTCATTGAAAAGATGATGCCCAGACCGTCATTCATAAAGATGATGCACAGAGAGAGAACCTTCATTCACAAAGATGATGGCCAGGCAGAGAACATTCTTTCATAAAGATGATTCCCAGGCAGAGAACCTTCTTTCTTAAATATGATGCCCAGAGAAAGAGCCTTCATTCATAAATATATTGCGCAGGCAGAGAAACTTCATTCATAAAGGTGATGCCCAGAGAGAGAACCTTCAATCATAAAGATGAGGCCCAGGCAGAGAACCTTCATTCATAAAGGTGATGCCCAGAGAGAGAACCTTCATTCATAAAGATGATACAAGAGAGAGAATCTTGTTTCATAAAGATGATGCCCAGAAAGCGTACCTTCATTCATAAAGATGATGCCCAGGTAGAGAACCTTCTTCGTAAAGATGATGACCAGGCAGAGAACCTTCTTTCATAAAGATGATGCCCAGAGAGAGAACCTTCTTTCTTAAAGAGGATGCCCAGAAAGAGAAACTTTATTCAATAATGATGCTGCCCAGAGAGAGAGCCTTCATTCATAAAGATGATGCCCAGAGAACCGTCATTTATAATAATGATGCCCAAAGAATGTACCTTCATTCACAAAGATTATGCCCAGGCAGAGAACCTTCTATCGTAAAGATGATGCCCAGGCATAGAACCTTCTTTCGTAAAGATGATTCCCAGGAAGAGAACCTTCTTTCATAAAGACGATGCCCAAACAGAGAACCTTCATTCATAATGATGATGCCCAGAGAGAGAACCTTTTTTAATAATGGTGATGCCCAGACAGAGAAACTTCTTTCATTAATAAGCTGCCCAGAGAAAACCTTCTTTCATAAAGGTGATGCCCAGAGAGAGAACCTTCATTCCTAAAGATGATGCCCAGAGAGAGAACCTTCTTTCTTAAAGAGGATGCCCAGAAAAAGAACCTTTATTCACTAATGCTGCTGCCCAGAGAGAGAGCCTTCATTCATAAAGATGATGCCTACAGAGAGAACCTTCATTCATAAAGATGATGCCCAGGCAGAGAACCTTCATTCACAAAGATGATGCCCAGGCAGAGAATCTTATTTCATAAAGATGATGCCCAAACAGTGAACCTTCTTTCATAAATATGATGCACATAGAGAGAGCCCTCTTTCATAAAGATGTTGCCCAGGGAATGATCTTTCATCCATAATGATGATACCCAAACAGAGTACCTTCATTCATAATGATGATGCCCAGAGAGAGAACCTTTTTTAATAAAGATGATGCCCAGACAGAGAACATTCTTTCATATATATGCTGCCCAGAGAAAGAGCCTTCATTGATAAAGATGATGCACAGGCAGAGAACCTTCATTCATAAAGGTGATGTCCAGAGAGAGTACCTTCTTTCATAAAGATGATGCCCATGGAGCGAACCTTCATTTATAAAGGTGATGCCCAGAGAGAGAACCTTCTTTGTAAAGATGATGACCAGGCAGAGATCTTTCTATCATAAAGATGATGCCCACAGAGAGAACCTTCATTCATAAAAATGAGCCCAGGGAGAGAACCATCATTAATGGAGATGATGGCCATAGAAAGACCATTTTTTCATTAAGTTGATGCCCAGAGAGAGAACCTTCATTCAAAAGATGATGCCCAGAGAACCGTCATTCATAAAGATGATGCACAGAGAGAGAACTTTCTTTTACAAAGATGATGGCCGGGCAGAGAACCTTCTTTCATAAATATGATGCCCAGAGAAAGAGCCTTCATTCATAAATATGTTGCCCAGGCAGAGAAACTTCATTCATAAAGGTGATGCCCAGAGAGAGAACCTTCATTCAATAAAGATGCTGCCCAGAGAGAGAGCCTTCATTCATAAAGATGATGCCCTGGCAGAGAACCTTCTTTCATAAAGATGATGCCCAGACAGAGAACCTACATTTATAAAGATGATGCCAGAGAGAGAATCTTGTTTCATAAAGATGATGCCCAGAGAGAGTACCGTCATTGATAAAGATGATGCCCAGTCAGAGAAACTTTCGTAAGATGATGCCCAGTGAGAAAAACTTTATTCTTAAAGATGATGCCCAGAGAGAGAACTTTCATTCATAAAGATGATTTTGAGAGAGAACATTTTTTCATAAAGATGATTCCCAGGAAGAGAACCTCTTTCATAAATATGCTGCCCAGAGAAAGAGCCTTCATTCATAAAGATGTTGCCTAGGCAGAGAACCTTCATTCATAAAGATGATGCACACAGAGAGAACATTCTTTCATAAAGATGACGCCCAGACAGAGAACCTTAATCATAAACATGATGCCCAGAAGAGAACCGTCATTCATAAAGATGATGCGCAGACAGAGAACTTTCATTCATAAAGATGATGCCCACAGAGAGAACATTCTTTAATAAAGATGATGCCCAGACAGAGAGCCTTGATCATAAACAAGATGCCCAGAAGAGAAACATCATTCATAAAGATGATGCCCAGGCAGAAATTTTCATTCATAAAGATGATGCCCAGAGAGAGAACCATCATTCATGAAGATGATGCCCAGAGAAAGAACCTTCTTACATAAAGGTGATGCCCAGGAGGAGAACCTTCATTCATAAGATGATGCCCAGAGAACCTTCATTCATAAAGATGATGCACAGAGAGAGAACCTCCATTCAAAAAGATGATGCCCAGAAGAGAACCGTCATTCATAAAGATGATGCCCAGAGAGAAAACAGTCATTCATAAAGATGATGCCCAGAGAGAGACCTTTCTTTCATAAAAATGATGCCCGGACACAGAACCTTCATTCATATAGATGATGCCAGGCAGAGAACCTTCATTCATATAGATGATGCCCAGTATTAGAATCTTGTTTATAAAGATGATGCCAAGAGAGAGAACCTTCATTCATAAAGACGATGCACAGAGATGGAACCTTTATGCATAAGGATAATGCCATAGCAGAGAACCTTCCTTCATAAAGATGATGCCCCAACAGAGATCCTTCTTTCATAAAGATGATGCCCAGGAGACAGCCTTCATTCATAAATATTATACCCAATTAGAGAACCTTCATTCATAAAGATGAGGCCCAGAGAGAAAACTTTCTTTCATAAAGATGATGATCAGGCAAAGAACCTTCATTAATAAGGATGATGCCCAGAGAGTGAACTTTCTTTCATAAAGAGGATACCCAGAAAGAGAATCTTTTTCAATAAAAATGCAGCCCAAGAGAGAGCCTTAAATCATAAAGATGAAGCCTAGAGGGAGAACTTTCATTCAAAAGATGATGCCCAAGCAGAGAACCTTCTTTCGTACAGATGATGCCCAGGAAGAGAACTTTCTTTCATAAAGATGATGCCCAAACAGAAAACCTTCTTTCATAAATATGATGCACATAGAGAGAGTCTTCATTCATAGAGATGTTGCCAAGAGAGTTAACTTTCATTCATAAAGATGTTGCCCAGAGAGAGAACCTTCATTCATTAAGATGATGCCAAGAAAACCTTCATTCATAATGATGATGCCCAGAGAGAGAACCTTTTTTTAATAAAGATGATGCCCAGACAGAGAACCTTCTTTCATAAATATGCTGCCCAGAGAAAGAGCCTTCATTCAAAAGATGTTGCTAGGCAGAAAACCTTCATTCATAAGGGTGATGCCCAGAGAGCGAAACGTCATTCATAAAAATGATGCCCAGGGAGAGAACCATCATTCATGGAGATGATGCCCAGAGTAAGAACCTTCTTTCATAAAGGTGATGCCCAGAGAGATAAACTTCATTCATAACATGATGCCCAGAGTACCTTCAATCATAAAGATGATGCACAGAGAGAGAACCCTCATTCACAAAGATGATGCCCAGGCAGAGACCATTCTTTCATAAAGATGATGCGCAGAGTGAGAATCTTGTTTCATAAAGATGATGCCCATAGAGTGTACCTTCATTCATAAAGATGATGCCCAGGAAGAGAACCTTTTTAGTAAAGATGATGCACAGAGAGACAATTTTCATTCATATAGATGATAGACAGGCAGAGAACCTTGTTTCAAAAAGATGATGCCCAGAGAGAGAACCTTCAATCATGAAGATTATTCCAAGACAGAGAACCTTCATTCATTAAGTTGATACCAGAGAGAGAACCTTGTTTCATAAAGATGATGCCCAGAGAGAGAACCTTCATTCACAAATATGATGCCAAGAGAGAACTTTTTATTCATAAAGATGATTCCCAGGCAGAGAACCTTCTTTAATAAAAATGGTGCCCAGAGAGAGAACTTTCATTCATAAAGATGATGCCCAGAGAGAGAACCTTCATTTAATAAGGTGATGCCGAGACAGAGAACGTTCTTTCATAAAGATGATGCCCAAACAGAGAACTTTCTTTATGAAGATGATGCCCAGAGAGAGAACATTCATTCATATAGATGATGCACAGGCAGGGAATTTGTTTCAAAAAGAAGATGGCCGAGAGAGAACCTTCATTCAAAGAGGTGATGCCCAGGAAGAAACCTTGCTTCATAAAGATGATGCCTAGAAAGAGAACCTCCTTTCTTAAAGATGATGCCCAAATAGAGAACCTGCTTTTAAAATATGATGCCCAGAGTGATAGCCTTCTCTCATAAAGATGATGCCCTGGCAGAGAACCTTCATTCATATAGTTGATGCCCAGACTTAGAAACTTGTTTCATAAAGATGATTCCCAGAGAGAGAACCTTCTTTCATAACGAGGATGCACAGAGATAAAACTTTTATTCATAAAGATGATGCCCAGAGAGAGAGCCTTCATTCATAAAGATGATGCCCAAAGAGAGAACCGTCATTCATAAAGATGATGCCCAGAGAGAGAACCTTCATTCAGGAAGATGATGCACAGGCAGAGAACCTTCATTGATAAAGATGATGCCCAGAGAGAGAACCTTCATTCAGGAAGATGATGCACAGGCAGAGAACCTTCATTGATAAAGATGATGCCCAGAGAGAGAACCTTCATTCACAAAGATGATGCCCAGGCAGAGAACATTCTTTCATAAAGATTATTCCCAGGCAGAGAACCTTCTTTCATAAATATGTTGTCCAGAGAAAATGCCTTCATTCATAAAGATGTTTCCCAGGCAGAGAACCTTAATTCATAAAGATGATGCCCAGAGAGAGAACCTTCATTCGTAAGATGATGCCCAGAGTGATAGCCTTCTCTCATAAAGATGATGCCCTGGCAGAGAACCTTCATTCATATAGTTGATGTCCAGACTTAGAAACTTGTTTCATAAAGATGATTCCCAGAGAGAGAACCTTCTTTCATAAAGAGGATGCCCAGAGATAAAACTTTTATTCATAAAGATGATGCCCAAAGAGAGAGCCTTCATTCATAAAGATGATGCCCAAACAGAGAACCTTCTTTCATAAATATGATGCACATAGAGAGAGTCATCATTCATAAAGATGTTGCCCAGAGAATGAACTTTCATTCATAAAGATGTTGCCCAGAGAGAGAACCATCATTCATTAAGATGATGCCAAGAGAACCTTCATTCATAAAGATGATTCCCAGAGAGAGAACCTTTTTTAATAAAGATGATGCCCAGACAGAAAACTTTCTTTCATAAATATGCTGCCCAGAGAAAGAGCCTTCATTCAAAAGATGTTGCTAGGCAGAAAACCTTCATTCATAAGGGTGATGCCCAGAGAGAGAACCGTCATTCATGAAAATGATGCCCAGGGAGAGAACCATCATTCATGGAGATGATGCCCAGAGAAAGAACCTTCTTTCATAAAGGTGATGCCCAGAGAGAGAACTTCATTCATAACATGATGCCCACAGTACCTTCAATCATAAAGATGATACACAGAGAGAGAACCTTCAATCATAAAGATTATTCCAAGACAGAGAACCTTCATTCATTAAGATGATACGAGAGAGAGAACCTTGTTTCTTAAAGATGATGCCCAGAGAGAGAACCTTCATTCACAAATATGATGCCCAGGCAGAGAACCTTCTTTCGTACAGATGATGCCCAGGAAGAGAACCTTCTTTCATAAAGATGATGCCCAAACAGAGAACCTTCTTTCATAAATATGATGCACATAGAGAGAGTCTTCATTCATAAAGATGTTGCCCAAGAGAGAACCTTCATTCATTAAGATGATGCCAAGAGAACCTTCATTCATAATGATGATGCCCAGAGTGAGAACCTTTTTTAATAAAGATGATGCCCAGACAGAGAACCTTCTTTCATAAATATGATGCACATAGAGAGAGTCTTCATTCATAAAGATGTTGCCCAGAGAGTGAACTTTCATTCATAAAGATGTTGCCCAGAGAGAGAACCTTCATTCATTAAGATGATGCCAAGAGAACCTTCATTCATAATGATGATGCCCAGAGAGAGAACATTTTTTAATAAAGATGATGCACAGACAGAGAACCTTCTTTCATAAATATGCTGCCCAGAGAAAGAGCCTTCATTCAAAAGATGTTGCTAGGCAGAAAACCTTCATTCATAAGGGTGATGCCCAGAGAAAGAACCGTCATTCATAAAAATGATGCCCAAGGAGGGAACCATCATTCATGAAGATGATGCCCACAGAAAGAACCGTCATTCATAAAAATGATGCCCAGGAGGAGAACCTTCATTCATAAGATGATGCCCAGAGAACCTTCATTCATAAAGATGATGCACAGAGAGAGAACCTCCATTCACAAAGATGATGCCCAGAAGAGAACCGTCATTCATAAAGATGATGCCCAGAGAGAAAACCGTCATTCATAAAGATGATGCCCGGAGACAGAACCTTCATTCACATAGATGATGCCCAGGCAGAGAACCTTTATTCATATAGATGATGCCCAGAATTAGAACCTTGTTTATAAAGATGATGCCAAGAGAGAGAACCTGCATTCATAAAGATGATACACACAGAGAGAACCTTTGTTCATAAGGATAATGCCATAGCAGAGAACCTTCCTTCATAAAGATGATGCCCAAACAGAGAACCTTCTTTCATAAAGATGATGCCCAGGAGACAACCTTCATTCATAAATATTATACCAATTAGAGAACCTTCATTCATTAAGATGAGGCCCAGACAGAAAACTTTCTTTCATAAAGATGATGATACGGCAGAGAACCTTCTTTAATAAGGATGATGCCCAGAGAGAGAACTTTCTTTCATAAAGAGGATACCCAGAAAGAGAATCTTTTTCAATAAAAAAGCTGCCCAGAGAGAGAGCCTTAAATCATAAAGATGATGCCCAGAGAGAGAACCTTTTTTAATAAAGATGATGCCCAGACAGAGAACATTTTTTCATAAATATGATGAACATAGAGAGAGTCTTCATTTATAAAGATGTTGCCCAGAGAGTGAACTTTCATTCATAAAGATGTTGCCCAGAGAGAGAACCTTCATTCATTAAGATGATGTCAAGAGAACCTTCATTCATAATGATGATGCCCAGAGAGAGAACCTTTTTTAATAAAGATGATGCACAGACAGAGAACCTTCTTTCATAAATATGCTGCCCAGAGAAAGAGCCTTCATTCAAAAGATGTTGCTAGGCAGAAAACCTTCATTCATAAGGGTGATGCCCAGAGAGAGAACCGTCATTCATAAAAATGATGCCCAAGGAGAGAACCATCATTCTTGGAGATGATGCCCAGCGAAAGAACATTCTTTCATAAAGGTGATGCCCAGAGAGAGAAACTTCACTCATAACATGATGCCCAGAGTACCTTCAATCATAAAGATGATGCACAGAGAGAGAACCCTCATTCACAAAGATGATGCCCAGGCAGAGACCATTCTTTCATAAAGATGATGCGCAGAGTGAGAATCTTGTTTCATAAAGATGATGCCCATAGAGCGTACCTTCATTCATAAAGATGATGCCCAGGAAGAGAACCTTTTTAGTAAAGATGATGCACAGAGAGACAATTTTCATTCATATAGATGATAGACAGGCAGAGAACCTTGTTTCAAAAAGATGATGCCCAGAGAGAGAACCTTCAATCATAAAGATTATTCCAAGACAGAGAACCTTCATTCATTACGATGATACCAGAGAGAGAACCTTGTTTCATAAAGATGATGCCCAGAGAGAGAACCTTCATTCACAAATATGATGCCAAGAGAGAACTTTTTTTTCATAAAGATGATTCCCAGGCAGAGAACCTTCTTTAATAAAAATGGTGCCCAGAGAGAGAACTTTCATTCATAAAGATGATGCCCAGAGAGAGAACCTTCATTTAATAAGATGATGCCGAGACAGAGAACGTTCTTTCATAAAGATGATGCCCAAACAGAGAACTTTCTTTATGAAGATGATGCCCAGAGAGAGAACATTCATTCATATAGATGATGCACAGGCAGGGAATTTGTTTCAAAAAGAAGATGCCCGAGAGAGAACCTTCATTCAAAAAGGTGATGCCCAGGCAGAAACCTTGCTTCATAAAGATGATGCCTAGAAAGAGAACCTCCTTTCTTAAAGATGATGCGCAAAGAGAGAACCTGCTTTTAAAATAAGATGCCCAGAGTGATAGCTTTCTCTCATAAAGATGATGCCCTGGCAGAGAACCTTCATTTATATAGTTGATGCCCAGACTTAGAAACTTGTTTCATAAAGATGATTCCCAGAGAGAGAACATTCTTTCATAAAGAGGATGCACAGATATAAAACTTTTATTCATAAAGAGGATGCCCAGAGAGAGAGCCTTCATTCATAAAGATGATGCCCAAAGAGAGAACCGTCATTCATAAAGATGATGCCCAGAGAGAGAACCTTCATTCAGGAAGATGATGCCCAGGCAGAGAACCTTCATTCATAAAGATGATGCCCAGAGAGAGAACCTTCATTCACAAAGATGATGCCCAGGCAGAGAACATTCTTTCATAAAGATTATTCCCAGGCAGAGAACATTCTTTCATAAATATGTTGTCCAGAGAAAGAGCCTTCATTCATAAAGATGTTTCCCAGGCAGAGAACCTTAATTCATAAAGATGATGCCCAGAGAGAGAACCTTCATTCATAAGATGATGCCCAGGCAGAGAACCATCATTCATAAAGATGATGCCCAGGCAGAGAACTTTCATTCATAAAGATGATGCCCACAGAGAGAACCTTCATTCATATAGTTGATGCCCAGACTTAGAAACTTGTTTCATAAAGATGATTCCCAGAGAGAGAACCTTCTTTCATAAAGAGGATGCCCAGAGATAAAACTTTTATTCATAATGATGATGCCCACAGAGAGAACCTTCATTCATAAAGATGATGCCTTTGCAGTGAACCTTCATTCATAAAGGTGATGCCCAGAAGGAGAACCGTCATTCATAAAGATGATGCCCAGGCAAATAACTTTCATTCATAAAGATAATGCACAGAGCGAGAACCTTCATTGATAAAAATGATGCCCTGGTAGAGAACCATCATTCATGAAGATGATGCCCAGAAAGAACCTTCCTTCATAAAGATGTTGCCCAGAGAGAGAACCTTCAATCATGAAGATTATTCCAAGACAGAGAACCTTCATTCATTAAGATGATACCAGAGAGAGAACCTTGTTTCATAAAGATGATGCCCAGAGAGAGAACCTTCATTCACAAATATGATGCCAAGAGAGAACTTTTTTTTCATAAAGATGATTCCCAGGCAGAGAACCTTCTTTAATAAAAATGGTGCCCAGAGAGAGAACTTTCATTCATAAAGATGATGCCCAGAGAGAGAACCTTCATTTAATAAGGTGATGCCGAGACAGAAAACATTCTTTCATAAAGATGATGCCCAAACAGAGAACTTTCTTTATGAAGATGATGCCCAGAGAGAGAACATTCATTCATATAGATGATGCACAGGCCGGGAATTTGTTTCAAAAAGAAGATGCCCGAGAGAGAACCTTCATTCAAAAAGGTGATGCCCAGGCAGAAACCTTGCTTCATAAAGATGATGCCTAGAAAGAGAACCTCCTTTCTTAAAGATGATGCCCAAAGAGAGAACCTGCTTTTAAAATATGATGCCCAGAGTGATAGCCTTCTCTCATAAAGATGATGCCCTGGCAGAGAACCTTCATTTATATAGTTGATGCCCAGACTTAGAAACTTGTTTCATAAAGATGATTCCCAGAGAGAGAACATTCTTTCATAAAGAGGATGCACAGAGATAAAACTTTTATTCATAAAGATGATGCCCAGAGAGAGAACCTTCATTCATAAAGATGATGCCCAAAGAGAGAACCGTCATTCATAAAGATGATGCCCAGAGAGAGAACCTTCATTCAGGAAGATGATGCCCAGGCAGAGAACCTTCATTCATAAAGATCATGCCCAGAGAGAGAACCTTCATTCACGAAGATGATGCCCAGGCAGAGAGCATTCTTTCATAAAGATTATTCAAAGGCAGAGAACCTTCTTTCATAAATATGTTGTCCAGAAAAAGAGCCTTCATTCATAAAGATGTTTCCCAGGCAGAGAACCTTAATTCATAAAGATGATGCCCAGAGAGAGAACCTTCATTCATAAGATGATGCCCAGGCAGAGAACCGTCATTCATAAAGATGATGCCCAGGCAGAGAACTTTCATTCATAAAGATGATGCCCACAGAGAGAACCTTCATTCATATAGTTGATGCCCAGACTTAGAAACTTGTTTCATAAAGATGATTCCCAGAGAGAGAACCTTCTTTCATAAAGAGGATTCCCAGAGATAAAACTTTTATTCATAAAGATGATGCCCAGAGAGAGAACCTTCATTCATAAAGATGATGCCTCTGCAGTGAACCTTCATTCATAAAGGTGATGCCCAGAGAGAGAACCGTCATTCATAAAGATGATGCCCAGGCAAATAACTTTCATTCATAAAGATAATGCACAGAGCGAGAACCTTCATTGATAAAAATGATGCCCTGGTAGAGAACCATCATTCATGAAGATGATGCCCAGAAAGAACCTTCCTTCATAAAGATGATGCCCAGACAGAGAACTTACATTTATAAAGATGATGCCAGAGAGAGAATCTTGTTTCATAAAGATGATGCCCAGAGAGAGTACCGTCATTCATAGAGAAGATGCCCAGTCAGAGAAACTTTCGTAATATGATGCCCAGTCAGAGAACCTTCATTCATAAAGATGATTCCCAGAGAGAGATCCTTCATTCTTTCAGATGATGCCAAGAGATCCTTCATTCACAAAAATTATGCCCAGGCAGAGAACCTTCTTTCGTAAAGATGATGCCCAGGCATAGAACCATTTTTGTAAAGATGATTCCTAGGAAGAGAACCTTCTTTCATACAGACGATGCCCAAAAAGAGAACATTCATTCATAGTGATGATGCTCAGAGAGAGAACGTTGTTTCATAAAGATGATCTCTAGAGAGAGAACCTTCTTTCATAAAGATGATGCCCAGAAAGAGAGCCTTGATCATAAACATGATGCCCAGAAGAGAACCGTCATTCATAAAGATGATGCCCAGGCAGAAATTTTCATTAATAAAGATGATGCCCAGAGAGAGAACCTTCATTCATAAGATGATGCCCAGAGAACTTTCATTCATAAAGATGATGCCCAGAGAGAGAACCTTCATTCATAAATATTATACCCAATGAAAGAACCTTCATTCATAAAGATGAGGCCCAGACAGAGAAGTTTCTTTCATAAAGATGATGCGCAGGCAGAGAATCTTCTTTCATAAAGATGATGCCCAAACAGTGAACCTTCTTTCATAAAAGAGCCTTCATTCATAATGATGTTGCCCAGGGAATGATCTTTCATTCATAAAGATGATGCCCAGAGAGAGAACCGTCATGTATAAAGATGATACCCAGGCAGAGAACATTCATTCTTAAAGATGATGCCCACAGAGAGAACCTTCATTCATAAAAATGATGCCCAGGGAGAGAACCTTCATTAATGGAGATGATGGCCATAGAAAGAACCTTCTTTCATAAAGGTGATGCCCAGAGAGAGAACCGTCATTCATAAGATGATGTCCAGAGAACCTTCATTCATAAAGATGATGCCCAGAGAGAGAACCTTCATTCATAAAGATGATGCCTCTGCAGTGAACCTTCATTCATAAAGGTGATGCCCAGAGAGAGAACCGTCATTCATAAAGATGATGCCCAGGCAAATAACTTTCATTCATAAAGATAATGCACAGAGCGAGAACCTTCATTGATAAAAATGATGCCCTGGTAGAGAACCATCATTCATGAAGATGATGCCCAGAAAGAACCTTCCTTCATAAAGATGATGCCCAGACAGAGAACTTACATTTATAAAGATGATGCCAGAGAGAGAATCTTGTTTCATAAAGATGATGCCCAGAGAGAGAACCTTCATTCACAAATATGATGCCAAGAGAGAACTTTTTATTCATAAAGATGATTCCCAGGCAGAGAACCTTCTTTAATAAAAATGGTGCCCAGAGAGAGAACTTTCATTCATAAAGATGATGCCCAGAGAGAGAACCTTCATTTAATAAGGTGATGCCGAGACAGAGAACGTTCTTTCATAAAGATGATGCCCAAACAGAGAACTTTCTTTATGAAGATGATGCCCAGAGAGAGAACATTCATTCATATAGATGATGCACAGGCAGGGAATTTGTTTCAAAAAGAAGATGGCCGAGAGAGAACCTTCATTCAAAGAGGTGATGCCCAGGAAGAAACCTTGCTTCATAAAGATGATGCCTAGAAAGAGAACCTCCTTTCTTAAAGATGATGCCCAAATAGAGAACCTGCTTTTAAAATATGATGCCCAGAGTGATAGCCTTCTCTCATAAAGATGATGCCCTGGCAGAGAACCTTCATTCATATAGTTGATGCCCAGACTTAGAAACTTGTTTCATAAAGATGATTCCCAGAGAGAGAACCTTCTTTCATAACGAGGATGCACAGAGATAAAACTTTTATTCATAAAGATGATGCCCAGAGAGAGAGCCTTCATTCATAAAGATGATGCCCAAAGAGAGAACCGTCATTCATAAAGATGATGCCCAGAGAGAGAACCTTCATTCAGGAAGATGATGCACAGGCAGAGAACCTTCATTGATAAAGATGATGCCCAGAGAGAGAACCGTCATTCATAAGATGATGTCCAGAGAACCTTCATTCATAAAGATGATGCCCAGAGAGAGAACCTTCATTCACAAAGATGATGCCCAGGCAGAGAACATTCTTTCATAAAGATTATTCCCAGGCAGAGAACCTTCTTTCATAAATATGTTGTCCAGAGAAAAAGCCTTCATTCATAAAGATGTTTCCCAGGCAGAGAACCTTAATTCATAAAGATGATGCCCAGAGAGAGAACCTTCATTCGTAAGATGATGCCCAGAGTGATAGCCTTCTCTCATAAAGATGATGCCCTGGCAGAGAACCTTCATTCATATAGTTGATGTCCAGACTTAGAAACTTGTTTCATAAAGATGATTCCCAGAGAGAGAACCTTCTTTCATAAAGAGGATGCCCAGAGATAAAACTTTTATTCATAAAGATGATGCCCAAAGAGAGAGCCTTCATTCATAAAGATGATGCCCAAACAGAGAACCTTCTTTCATAAATATGATGCACATAGAGAGAGTCATCATTCATAAAGATGTTGCCCAGAGAATGAACTTTCATTCACAAAGATGTTGCCCAGAGAGAGAACCTTCATTCATTAAGATGATGCCAAGAGAACCTTCATTCATAAAGATGATTCCCAGAGAGAGAACCTTTTTTAATAAAGATGATGCCCAGACAGAAAACTTTCTTTCATAAATATGCTGCCCAGAGAAAGAGCCTTCATTCAAAAGATGTTGCTAGGCAGAAAACCTTCATTCATAAGGGTGATGCCCAGAGAGAGAACCGTCATTCATGAAAATGATGCCCAGGGAGAGAACCATCATTCATGGAGATGATGCCCAGAGAAAGAACCTTCTTTCATAAAGGTGATGCCCAGAGAGAGAACTTCATTCATAACATGATGCCCACAGTACCTTCAATCATAAAGATGATACACAGAGAGAGAACCTTCAATCATAAAGATTATTCCAAGACAGAGAACCTTCATTCATTAAGATGATACGAGAGAGAGAACCTTGTTTCTTAAAGATGATGCCCAGAGAGAGAACCTTCATTCACAAATATGATGCCCAGGCAGAGAACCTTCTTTCATACAGATGATGCCCAGGAAGAGAACCTTCTTTCATAAAGATGATGCCCAAACAGAGAACCTTCTTTCATAAATATGATGCACATAGAGAGAGTCTTCATTCATAAAGATGTTGCCCAAGAGAGAACCTTCATTCATTAAGATGATGCCAAGAGAACCTTCATTCATAATGATGATGCCCAGAGTGAGAACCTTTTTTAATAAAGATGATGCCCAGACAGAGAACCTTCTTTCATAAATATGATGCACATAGAGAGAGTCTTCATTCATAAAGATGTTGCCCAGAGAGTGAACTTTCATTCATAAAGATGTTGCCCAGAGAGAGAACCTTCATTCATTAAGATGATGCCAAGAGAACCTTCATTCATAATGATGATGCCCAGAGAGAGAACATTTTTTAATAAAGATGATGCACAGACAGAGAACCTTCTTTCATAAATATGCTGCCCAGAGAAAGAGCCTTCATTCAAAAGATGTTGCTAGGCAGAAAACCTTCATTCATAAGGGTGATGCCCAGAGAAAGAACCGTCATTCATAAAAATGATGCCCAAGGAGGGAACCATCATTCATGAAGATGATGCCCACAGAAAGAACCTTCTTACATAAAGGTGATGCCCAGGAGGAGAACCTTCATTCATAAGATGATGCCCAGAGAACCTTCATTCATAAAGATGATGCACAGAGAGAGAACCTCCATTCACAAAGATGATGCCCAGAAGAGAACCGTCATTCATAAAGATGATGCCCGGAGACAGAACCTTCATTCACATAGATGATGCCCAGGCAGAGAACCTTTATTCATATAGATGATGCCCAGAATTAGAACCTTGTTTATAAAGATGATGCCAAGAGAGTGAACCTGCATTCATAAAGATGATACACACAGAGAGAACCTTTGTTCATAAGGATAATGCCACAGCAGAGAACCTTCCTTCATAAAGATGATGCCCAAACAGAGAACCTTCTTTCATAAAGATGATGCCCAGGAGACAACCTTCATTCATAAATATTATACCAATTAGAGAACCTTCATTCATTAAGATGAGGCCCAGACAGAAAACTTTCTTTCATAAAGATGATGATACGGCAGAGAACCTTCTTTAATAAGGATGATGCCCAGAGAGAGAACTTTCTTTCATAAAGAGGATACCCAGAAAGAGAATCTTTTTCAATAAAAAAGCTGCCCAGAGAGAGAGCCTTAAATCATAAAGATGATGCCCAGAGAGAGAACCTTTTTTAATAAAGATGATGCCCAGACAGAGAACATTTTTTCATAAATATGATGAACATAGAGAGAGTCTTCATTTATAAAGATGTTGCCCAGAGAGTGAACTTTCATTCATAAAGATGTTGCCCAGAGAGAGAACCTTCATTCATTAAGATGATGTCAAGAGAACCTTCATTCATAATGAGGATGCCCAGAGAGAGAATCTTTTTTAATAAAGATGATGCACAGACAGAGAACCTTCTTTCATAAATATGCTGCCCAGAGAAAGAGCCTTCATTCAAAAGATGTTGCTAGGCAGAAAACCTTCATTCATAAGGGTGATGCCCAGAGAGAGAACCGTCATTCATAAAAATGATGCCCAAGGAGAGAACCATCATTCTTGGAGATGATGCCCAGCGAAAGAACATTCTTTCATAAAGGTGATGCCCAGAGAGAGAAACTTCACTCATAACATGATGCCCAGAGTACCTTCAATCATAAAGATGATGCACAGAGAGAGAACCCTCATTCACAAAGATGATGCCCAGGCAGAGACCATTCTTTCATAAAGATGATGCGCAGAGTGAGAATCTTGTTTCATAAAGATGATGCCCATAGAGCGTACCTTCATTCATAAAGATGATGCCCAGGAAGAGAACCTTTTTAGTAAAGATGATGCACAGAGAGACAATTTTCATTCATATAGATGATAGACAGGCAGAGAACCTTGTTTCAAAAAGATGATGCCCAGAGAGAGAACCTTCAATCATAAAGATTATTCCAAGACAGAGAACCTTCATTCATTACGATGATACCAGAGAGAGAACCTTGTTTCATAAAGATGATGCCCAGAGAGAGAACCTTCATTCACAAATATGATGCCAAGAGAGAACTTTTTTTTCATAAAGATGATTCCCAGGCAGAGAACCTTCTTTAATAAAAATGGTGCCCAGAGAGAGAACTTTCATTCATAAAGATGATGCCCAGAGAGAGAACCTTCATTTAATAAGATGATGCCGAGACAGAGAACGTTCTTTCATAAAGATGATGCCCAAACAGAGAACTTTCTTTATGAAGATGATGCCCAGAGAGAGAACATTCATTCATATAGATGATGCACAGGCAGGGAATTTGTTTCAAAAAGAAGATGCCCGAGAGAGAACCTTCATTCAAAAAGGTGATGCCCAGGCAGAAACCTTGCTTCATAAAGATGATGCCTAGAAAGAGAACCTCCTTTCTTAAAGATGATGCGCAAAGAGAGAACCTGCTTTTAAAATAAGATGCCCAGAGTGATAGCTTTCTCTCATAAAGATGATGCCCTGGCAGAGAACCTTCATTTATATAGTTGATGCCCAGACTTAGAAACTTGTTTCATAAAGATGATTCCCAGAGAGAGAACATTCTTTCATAAAGAGGATGCACAGATATAAAACTTTTATTCATAAAGAGGATGCCCAGAGAGAGAGCCTTCATTCATAAAGATGATGCCCAAAGAGAGAACCGTCATTCATAAAGATGATGCCCAGAGAGAGAACCTTCATTCAGGAAGATGATGCCCAGGCAGAGAACCTTCATTCATAAAGATGATGCCCAGAGAGAGAACCTTCATTCACAAAGATGATGCCCAGGCAGAGAACATTCTTTCATAAAGATTATTCCCAGGCAGAGAACCTTCTTTCATAAATATGTTGTCCAGAGAAAGAACCTTCATTCATAAAGATGTTTCCCAGGCAGAGAACCTTAATTCATAAAGATGATGCCCAGAGAGAGAACCTTCATTCATAAGATGATGCCCAGGCAGAGAACCGTCATTCATAAAGATGATGCCCAGGCAGAGAACCTTCATTCACAAATATGATGCCAAGAGAGAACTTTTTTTTCATAAAGATGATTCCCAGGCAGAGAACCTTCTTTAATAAAAATGGTGCCCAGAGAGAGAACTTTCATTCATAAAGGTGATGCCCAGAGAGAGAACCTTCATTTAATACGATGATGCCGAGACAGAGAACGTTCTTTCATAAAGATGATGCCCAAACAGAGAACTTTCTTTATGAAGATGATGCCCAGAGAGAGAACATTCATTCATATAGATGATGCACAGGCAGGGAATTTGTTTCAAAAAGAAGATGCCCGAGAGAGAACCTTCATTCAAAAAGGTGATGCCCAGGCAGAAACCTTGCTTCATAAAGATGATGCCTAGAAAGAGAACCTCCTTTCTTAAAGATGATGCGCAAAGAGAGAACCTGCTTTTAAAATAAGATGCCCAGAGTGATAGCTTTCTCTCATAAAGATGATGCCCTGGCAGAGAACATTCATTTATATAGTTGATGCCCAGACTTAGAAACTTGTTTCATAAAGATGATTCCCAGAGAGAGAACATTCTTTCATAAAGAGGATGCACAGATATAAAACTTTTATTCATAAAGAGGATGCCCAGAGAGAGAGCCTTCATTCATAAAGATGATGCCCAAAGAGAGAACCGTCATTCATAAAGATGATGCCCAGAGAGAGAACCTTCATTCAGGAAGATGATGCCCAGGCAGAGAACCTTCATTCATAAAGATGATGCCCAGAGATAGAACCTTCATTCACAAAGATGATGCCCAGGCAGAGAACATTCTTTCATAAAGATTATTCCCAGGCAGAGAACATTCTTTCATAAATATGTTGTCCAGAGAAAGAGCCTTCATTCATAAAGATGTTTCCCAGGCAGAGAACCTTAATTCATAAAGATGATGCCCAGAGAGAGAACCTTCATTCATAAGATGATGCCCAGGCAGAGAACCATCATTCATAAAGATGATGCCCAGGCAGAGAACTTTCATTCATAAAGATGATGCCCACAGAGAGAACCTTCATTCATATAGTTGATGCCCAGACTTAGAAACTTGTTTCATAAAGATGATTCCCAGAGAGAGAACCTTCTTTCATAAAGAGGATGCCCAGAGATAAAACTTTTATTCATAATGATGATGCCCACAGAGAGAACCTTCATTCATAAAGATGATGCCTTTGCAGTGAACCTTCATTCATAAAGGTGATGCCCAGAAGGAGAACCGTCATTCATAAAGATGATGCCCAGGCAAATAACTTTCATTCATAAAGATAATGCACAGAGCGAGAACCTTCATTGATAAAAATGATGCCCTGGTAGAGAACCATCATTCATGAAGATGATGCCCAGAAAGAACCTTCCTTCATAAAGATGTTGCCCAGAGAGAGAACCTTCAATCATGAAGATTATTCCAAGACAGAGAACCTTCATTCATTAAGATGATACCAGAGAGAGAACCTTGTTTCATAAAGATGATGCCCAGAGAGAGAACCTTCATTCACAAATATGATGCCAAGAGAGAACATTTTTTTCATAAAGATGATTCCCAGGCAGAGAACCTTCTTTAATAAAAATGGTGCCCAGAGAGAGAACTTTCATTCATAAAGATGATGCCCAGAGAGAGAACCTTCATTTAATAAGGTGATGCCGAGACAGAAAACATTCTTTCATAAAGATGATGCCCAAACAGAGAACTTTCTTTATGAAGATGATGCCCAGAGAGAGAACATTCATTCATATAGATGATGCACAGGCCGGGAATTTGTTTCAAAAAGAAGATGCCCGAGAGAGAACCTTCATTCAAAAAGGTGATGCCCAGGCAGAAACCTTGCTTCATAAAGATGATGCCTAGAAAGAGAACCTCCTTTCTTAAAGATGATGCCCAAAGAGAGAACCTGCTTTTAAAATATGATGCCCAGAGTGATAGCCTTCTCTCATAAAGATGATGCCCTGGCAGAGAACCTTCATTTATATAGTTGATGCCCAGACTTAGAAACTTGTTTCATAAAGATGATTCCCAGAGAGAGAACATTCTTTCATAAAGAGGATGCACAGAGATAAAACTTTTATTCATAAAGATGATGCCCAGAGAGAGAACCTTCATTCATAAAGATGATGCCCAAAGAGAGAACCGTCATTCATAAAGATGATGCCCAGAGAGAGAACCTTCATTCAGGAAGATGATGCCCAGGCAGAGAACCTTCATTCATAAAGATCATGCCCAGAGAGAGAACCTTCATTCACGAAGATGATGCCCAGGCAGAGAGCATTCTTTCATAAAGATTATTCAAAGGCAGAGAACCTTCTTTCATAAATATGTTGTCCAGAAAAAGAGCCTTCATTCATAAAGATGTTTCCCAGGCAGAGAACCTTAATTCATAAAGATGATGCCCAGAGAGAGAACCTTCATTCATAAGATGATGCCCAGGCAGAGAACCGTCATTCATAAAGATGATGCCCAGGCAGAGAACTTTCATTCATAAAGATGATGCCCACAGAGAGAACCTTCATTCATATAGTTGATGCCCAGACTTAGAAACTTGTTTCATAAAGATGATTCCCAGAGAGAGAACCTTCTTTCATAAAGAGGATTCCCAGAGATAAAACTTTTATTCATAAAGATGATGCCCAGAGAGAGAACCTTCATTCATAAAGATGATGCCTCTGCAGTGAACCTTCATTCATAAAGGTGATGCCCAGAGAGAGAACCGTCATTCATAAAGATGATGCCCAGGCAAATAACTTTCATTCATAAAGATAATGCACAGAGCGAGAACCTTCATTGATAAAAATGATGCCCTGGTAGAGAACCATCATTCATGAAGATGATGCCCAGAAAGAACCTTCCTTCATAAAGATGATGCCCAGACAGAGAACTTACATTTATAAAGATGATGCCAGAGAGAGAATCTTGTTTCATAAAGATGATGCCCAGAGAGAGTACCGTCATTCATAGAGAAGATGCCCAGTCAGAGAAACTTTCGTAATATGATGCCCAGTCAGAGAACCTTCATTCATAAAGATGATTCCCAGAGAGAGATCCTTCATTCTTTCAGATGATGCCAAGAGATCCTTCATTCACAAAAATTATGCCCAGGCAGAGAACCTTCTTTCGTAAAGATGATGCCCAGGCATAGAACCATTTTTGTAAAGATGATTCCTAGGAAGAGAACCTTCTTTCATACAGACGATGCCCAAAAAGAGAACATTCATTCATAGTGATGATGCTCAGAGAGAGAACGTTGTTTCATAAAGATGATCTCCAGAGAGAGAACCTTCTTTCATAAAGATGATGCCCAGAAAGAGAGCCTTGATCATAAACATGATGCCCAGAAGAGAACCGTCATTCATAAAGATGATGCCCAGGCAGAAATTTTCATTAATAAAGATGATGCCCAGAGAGAGAACCTTCATTCATAAGATGATGCCCAGAGAACTTTCATTCATAAAGATGATGCCCAGAGAGAGAACCTTCATTCATAAATATTATACCCAATGAAAGAACCTTCATTCATAAAGATGAGGCCCAGACAGAGAAGTTTCTTTCATAAAGATGATGCGCAGGCAGAGAATCTTCTTTCATAAAGATGATGCCCAAACAGTGAACCTTCTTTCATAAAAGAGCCTTCATTCATAATGATGTTGCCCAGGGAATGATCTTTCATTCATAAAGATGATGCCCAGAGAGAGAACCGTCATGTATAAAGATGATACCCAGGCAGAGAACATTCATTCTTAAAGATGATGCCCACAGAGAGAACCTTCATTCATAAAAATGATGCCCAGGGAGAGAACCTTCATTAATGGAGATGATGGCCATAGAAAGAACCTTCTTTCATAAAGGTGATGCCCAGAGAGAGAACCGTCATTCATAAGATGATGTCCAGAGAACCTTCATTCATAAAGATGATGCCCAGAGAGAGAACCTTCATTCATAAAGATGATGCCTCTGCAGTGAACCTTCATTCATAAAGGTGATGCCCAGAGAGAGAACCGTCATTCATAAAGATGATGCCCAGGCAAATAACTTTCATTCATAAAGATAATGCACAGAGCGAGAACCTTCATTGATAAAAATGATGCCCTGGTAGAGAACCATCATTCATGAAGATGATGCCCAGAAAGAACCTTCCTTCATAAAGATGATGCCCAGACAGAGAACTTACATTTATAAAGATGATGCCAGAGAGAGAATCTTGTTTCATAAAGATGATGCCCAGAGAGAGAACCTTCATTCACAAATATGATGCCAAGAGAGAACTTTTTATTCATAAAGATGATTCCCAGGCAGAGAACCTTCTTTAATAAAAATGGTGCCCAGAGAGAGAACTTTCATTCATAAAGATGATGCCCAGAGAGAGAACCTTCATTTAATAAGGTGATGCCGAGACAGAGAACGTTCTTTCATAAAGATGATGCCCAAACAGAGAACTTTCTTTATGAAGATGATGCCCAGAGAGAGAACATTCATTCATATAGATGATGCACAGGCAGGGAATTTGTTTCAAAAAGAAGATGGCCGAGAGAGAACCTTCATTCAAAGAGGTGATGCCCAGGAAGAAACCTTGCTTCATAAAGATGATGCCTAGAAAGAGAACCTCCTTTCTTAAAGATGATGCCCAAATAGAGAACCTGCTTTTAAAATATGATGCCCAGAGTGATAGCCTTCTCTCATAAAGATGATGCCCTGGCAGAGAACCTTCATTCATATAGTTGATGCCCAGACTTAGAAACTTGTTTCATAAAGATGATTCCCAGAGAGAGAACCTTCTTTCATAACGAGGATGCACAGAGATAAAACTTTTATTCATAAAGATGATGCCCAGAGAGAGAGCCTTCATTCATAAAGATGATGCCCAAAGAGAGAACCGTCATTCATAAAGATGATGCCCAGAGAGAGAACCTTCATTCAGGAAGATGATGCACAGGCAGAGAACCTTCATTGATAAAGATGATGCCCAGAGAGAGAACCGTCATTCATAAGATGATGTCCAGAGAACCTTCATTCATAAAGATGATGCCCAGAGAGAGAACCTTCATTCACAAAGATGATGCCCAGGCAGAGAACATTCTTTCATAAAGATTATTCCCAGGCAGAGAACCTTCTTTCATAAATATGTTGTCCAGAGAAAAAGCCTTCATTCATAAAGATGTTTCCCAGGCAGAGAACCTTAATTCATAAAGATGATGCCCAGAGAGAGAACCTTCATTCGTAAGATGATGCCCAGAGTGATAGCCTTCTCTCATAAAGATGATGCCCTGGCAGAGAACCTTCATTCATATAGTTGATGTCCAGACTTAGAAACTTGTTTCATAAAGATGATTCCCAGAGAGAGAACCTTCTTTCATAAAGAGGATGCCCAGAGATAAAACTTTTATTCATAAAGATGATGCCCAAAGAGAGAGCCTTCATTCATAAAGATGATGCCCAAACAGAGAACCTTCTTTCATAAATATGATGCACATAGAGAGAGTCATCATTCATAAAGATGTTGCCCAGAGAATGAACTTTCATTCACAAAGATGTTGCCCAGAGAGAGAACCTTCATTCATTAAGATGATGCCAAGAGAACCTTCATTCATAAAGATGATTCCCAGAGAGAGAACCTTTTTTAATAAAGATGATGCCCAGACAGAAAACTTTCTTTCATAAATATGCTGCCCAGAGAAAGAGCCTTCATTCAAAAGATGTTGCTAGGCAGAAAACCTTCATTCATAAGGGTGATGCCCAGAGAGAGAACCGTCATTCATGAAAATGATGCCCAGGGAGAGAACCATCATTCATGGAGATGATGCCCAGAGAAAGAACCTTCTTTCATAAAGGTGATGCCCAGAGAGAGAACTTCATTCATAACATGATGCCCACAGTACCTTCAATCATAAAGATGATACACAGAGAGAGAACCTTCAATCATAAAGATTATTCCAAGACAGAGAACCTTCATTCATTAAGATGATACGAGAGAGAGAACCTTGTTTCTTAAAGATGATGCCCAGAGAGAGAACCTTCATTCACAAATATGATGCCCAGGCAGAGAACCTTCTTTCATACAGATGATGCCCAGGAAGAGAACCTTCTTTCATAAAGATGATGCCCAAACAGAGAACCTTCTTTCATAAATATGATGCACATAGAGAGAGTCTTCATTCATAAAGATGTTGCCCAAGAGAGAACCTTCATTCATTAAGATGATGCCAAGAGAACCTTCATTCATAATGATGATGCCCAGAGTGAGAACCTTTTTTAATAAAGATGATGCCCAGACAGAGAACCTTCTTTCATAAATATGATGCACATAGAGAGAGTCTTCATTCATAAAGATGTTGCCCAGAGAGTGAACTTTCATTCATAAAGATGTTGCCCAGAGAGAGAACCTTCATTCATTAAGATGATGCCAAGAGAACCTTCATTCATAATGATGATGCCCAGAGAGAGAACATTTTTTAATAAAGATGATGCACAGACAGAGAACCTTCTTTCATAAATATGCTGCCCAGAGAAAGAGCCTTCATTCAAAAGATGTTGCTAGGCAGAAAACCTTCATTCATAAGGGTGATGCCCAGAGAAAGAACCGTCATTCATAAAAATGATGCCCAAGGAGGGAACCATCATTCATGAAGATGATGCCCACAGAAAGAACCTTCTTACATAAAGGTGATGCCCAGGAGGAGAACCTTCATTCATAAGATGATGCCCAGAGAACCTTCATTCATAAAGATGATGCACAGAGAGAGAACCTCCATTCACAAAGATGATGCCCAGAAGAGAACCGTCATTCATAAAGATGATGCCCGGAGACAGAACCTTCATTCACATAGATGATGCCCAGGCAGAGAACCTTTATTCATATAGATGATGCCCAGAATTAGAACCTTGTTTATAAAGATGATGCCAAGAGAGTGAACCTGCATTCATAAAGATGATACACACAGAGAGAACCTTTGTTCATAAGGATAATGCCACAGCAGAGAACCTTCCTTCATAAAGATGATGCCCAAACAGAGAACCTTCTTTCATAAAGATGATGCCCAGGAGACAACCTTCATTCATAAATATTATACCAATTAGAGAACCTTCATTCATTAAGATGAGGCCCAGACAGAAAACTTTCTTTCATAAAGATGATGATACGGCAGAGAACCTTCTTTAATAAGGATGATGCCCAGAGAGAGAACTTTCTTTCATAAAGAGGATACCCAGAAAGAGAATCTTTTTCAATAAAAAAGCTGCCCAGAGAGAGAGCCTTAAATCATAAAGATGATGCCCAGAGAGAGAACCTTTTTTAATAAAGATGATGCCCAGACAGAGAACATTTTTTCATAAATATGATGAACATAGAGAGAGTCTTCATTTATAAAGATGTTGCCCAGAGAGTGAACTTTCATTCATAAAGATGTTGCCCAGAGAGAGAACCTTCATTCATTAAGATGATGTCAAGAGAACCTTCATTCATAATGAGGATGCCCAGAGAGAGAATCTTTTTTAATAAAGATGATGCACAGACAGAGAACCTTCTTTCATAAATATGCTGCCCAGAGAAAGAGCCTTCATTCAAAAGATGTTGCTAGGCAGAAAACCTTCATTCATAAGGGTGATGCCCAGAGAGAGAACCGTCATTCATAAAAATGATGCCCAAGGAGAGAACCATCATTCTTGGAGATGATGCCCAGCGAAAGAACATTCTTTCATAAAGGTGATGCCCAGAGAGAGAAACTTCACTCATAACATGATGCCCAGAGTACCTTCAATCATAAAGATGATGCACAGAGAGAGAACCCTCATTCACAAAGATGATGCCCAGGCAGAGACCATTCTTTCATAAAGATGATGCGCAGAGTGAGAATCTTGTTTCATAAAGATGATGCCCATAGAGCGTACCTTCATTCATAAAGATGATGCCCAGGAAGAGAACCTTTTTAGTAAAGATGATGCACAGAGAGACAATTTTCATTCATATAGATGATAGACAGGCAGAGAACCTTGTTTCAAAAAGATGATGCCCAGAGAGAGAACCTTCAATCATAAAGATTATTCCAAGACAGAGAACCTTCATTCATTACGATGATACCAGAGAGAGAACCTTGTTTCATAAAGATGATGCCCAGAGAGAGAACCTTCATTCACAAATATGATGCCAAGAGAGAACTTTTTTTTCATAAAGATGATTCCCAGGCAGAGAACCTTCTTTAATAAAAATGGTGCCCAGAGAGAGAACTTTCATTCATAAAGATGATGCCCAGAGAGAGAACCTTCATTTAATAAGATGATGCCGAGACAGAGAACGTTCTTTCATAAAGATGATGCCCAAACAGAGAACTTTCTTTATGAAGATGATGCCCAGAGAGAGAACATTCATTCATATAGATGATGCACAGGCAGGGAATTTGTTTCAAAAAGAAGATGCCCAAGAGAGAACCTTCATTCAAAAAGGTGATGCCCAGGCAGAAACCTTGCTTCATAAAGATGATGCCTAGAAAGAGAACCTCCTTTCTTAAAGATGATGCGCAAAGAGAGAACCTGCTTTTAAAATAAGATGCCCAGAGTGATAGCTTTCTCTCATAAAGATGATGCCCTGGCAGAGAACATTCATTTATATAGTTGATGCCCAGACTTAGAAACTTGTTTCATAAAGATGATTCCCAGAGAGAGAACATTCTTTCATAAAGAGGATGCACAGATATAAAACTTTTATTCATAAAGAGGATGCCCAGAGAGAGAGCCTTCATTCATAAAGATGATGCCCAAAGAGAGAACCGTCATTCATAAAGATGATGCCCAGAGAGAGAACCTTCATTCAGGAAGATGATGCCCAGGCAGAGAACCTTCATTCATAAAGATGATGCCCAGAGATAGAACCTTCATTCACAAAGATGATGCCCAGGCAGAGAACATTCTTTCATAAAGATTATTCCCAGGCAGAGAACATTCTTTCATAAATATGTTGTCCAGAGAAAGAGCCTTCATTCATAAAGATGTTTCCCAGGCAGAGAACCTTAATTCATAAAGATGATGCCCAGAGAGAGAACCTTCATTCATAAGATGATGCCCAGGCAGAGAACCATCATTCATAAAGATGATGCCCAGGCAGAGAACTTTCATTCATAAAGATGATGCCCACAGAGAGAACCTTCATTCATATAGTTGATGCCCAGACTTAGAAACTTGTTTCATAAAGATGATTCCCAGAGAGAGAACCTTCTTTCATAAAGAGGATGCCCAGAGATAAAACTTTTATTCATAATGATGATGCCCACAGAGAGAACCTTCATTCATAAAGATGATGCCTTTGCAGTGAACCTTCATTCATAAAGGTGATGCCCAGAAGGAGAACCGTCATTCATAAAGATGATGCCCAGGCAAATAACTTTCATTCATAAAGATAATGCACAGAGCGAGAACCTTCATTGATAAAAATGATGCCCTGGTAGAGAACCATCATTCATGAAGATGATGCCCAGAAAGAACCTTCCTTCATAAAGATGTTGCCCAGAGAGAGAACCTTCAATCATGAAGATTATTCCAAGACAGAGAACCTTCATTCATTAAGATGATACCAGAGAGAGAACCTTGTTTCATAAAGATGATGCCCAGAGAGAGAACCTTCATTCACAAATATGATGCCAAGAGAGAACATTTTTTTCATAAAGATGATTCCCAGGCAGAGAACCTTCTTTAATAAAAATGGTGCCCAGAGAGAGAACTTTCATTCATAAAGATGATGCCCAGAGAGAGAACCTTCATTTAATAAGGTGATGCCGAGACAGAAAACATTCTTTCATAAAGATGATGCCCAAACAGAGAACTTTCTTTATGAAGATGATGCCCAGAGAGAGAACATTCATTCATATAGATGATGCACAGGCCGGGAATTTGTTTCAAAAAGAAGATGCCCGAGAGAGAACCTTCATTGAAAAAGGTGATGCCCAGGCAGAAACCTTGCTTCATAAAGATGATGCCTAGAAAGAGAACCTCCTTTCTTAAAGATGATGCCCAAAGAGAGAACCTGCTTTTAAAATATGATGCCCAGAGTGATAGCCTCCTCTCATAAAGATGATGCCCTGGCAGAGAACCTTCATTTATATAGTTGATGCCCAGACTTAGAAACTTGTTTCATAAAGATGATTCCCAGAGAGAGAACATTCTTTCATAAAGAGGATGCACAGAGATAAAACTTTTATTCAAAAAGATGATGCCCAGAGAGAGAACCTTCATTCATAAAGATGATGCCCAAAGAGAGAACCGTCATTCATAAAGATGATGCCCAGAGAGAGAACCTTCATTCAGGAAGATGATGCCCAGGCAGAGAACCTTCTTTCATAAAGATCATGCCCAGAGAGAGAACCTTCATTCACAAAGATGATGCCCAGGCAGAGAGCATTCTTTCATAAAGATTATTCAAAGGCAGAGAACCTTCTTTCATAAATATGTTGTCCAGAAAAAGAGCCTTCATTCATAAAGATGTTTCCCAGGCAGAGAACCTTAATTCATAAAGATGATGCCCAGAGAGAGAACCTTCATTCATAAGATGATGCCCAGGCAGAGAACCGTCATTCATAAAGATGATGCCCAGGCAGAGAACTTTCATTCATAAAGATGATGCCCACAGAGAGAACCTTCATTCATATAGTTGATGCCCAGACTTAGAAACTTGTTTCATAAAGATTATTCCCAGAGAGAGAACCTTCTTTCATAAAGAGGATTCCCAGAGATAAAACTTTTATTCATAAAGATGATGCCCAGAGAGAGAACCTTCATTCATAAAGATGATGCCTCTGCAGTGAACCTTCATTCATAAAGGTGATGCCCAGAGAGAGAACCGTCATTCATAAAGATGATGCCCAGGCAAATAACTTTCATTCATAAAGATAATGCACAGAGCGAGAACCTTCATTGATAAAAATGATGCCCTGGTAGAGAACCATCATTCATGAAGATGATGCCCAGAAAGAACCTTCCTTCATAAAGATGATGCCCAGACAGAGAACTTACATTTATAAAGATGATGCCAGAGAGAGAATCTTGTTTCATAAAGATGATGCCCAGAGAGAGTACCGTCATTCATAGAGAAGATGCCCAGTCAGAGAAACTTTCGTAATATGATGCCCAGTCAGAGAACCTTCATTCATAAAGATGATTCCCAGAGAGAGATCCTTCATTCTTTCAGATGATGCCAAGAGATCCTTCATTCACAAAAATTATGCCCAGGCAGAGAACCTTCTTTCGTAAAGATGATGCCCAGGCATAGAACCATTTTTGTAAAGATGATTCCTAGGAAGAGAACCTTCTTTCATACAGACGATGCCCAAAAAGAGAACATTCATTCATAGTGATGATGCTCAGAGAGAGAACGTTGTTTCATAAAGATGATCTCCAGAGAGAGAACCTTCTTTCATAAAGATGATGCCCAGAAAGAGAGCCTTGATCATAAACATGATGCCCAGAAGAGAACCGTCATTCATAAAGATGATGCCCAGGCAGAAATTTTCATTAATAAAGATGATGCCCAGAGAGAGAACCTTCATTCATAAGATGATGCCCAGAGAACTTTCATTCATAAAGATGATGCCCAGAGAGAGAACCTTCATTCATAAATATTATACCCAATGAAAGAACCTTCATTCATAAAGATGAGGCCCAGACAGAGAAGTTTCTTTCATAAAGATGATGCGCAGGCAGAGAATCTTCTTTCATAAAGATGATGCCCAAACAGTGAACCTTCTTTCATAAAAGAGCCTTCATTCATAATGATGTTGCCCAGGGAATGATCTTTCATTCATAAAGATGATGCCCAGAGAGAGAACCGTCATGTATAAAGATGATACCCAGGCAGAGAACATTCATTCTTAAAGATGATGCCCACAGAGAGAACCTTCATTCATAAAAATGATGCCCAGGGAGAGAACCTTCATTAATGGAGATGATGGCCATAGAAAGAACCTTCTTTCATAAAGGTGATGCCCAGAGAGAGAACCGTCATTCATAAAATGATGTCCAGAGAACCTTCATTCACAAAGATGATGCCCAGGCAGAGAACATTCTTTCATAAAGATTATTCCCAGGCAGAGAACCTTCTTTCATAAATATGTTGTCCAGAGAAAGAACCTTCATTCATAAAGATGTTTCCCAGGCAGAGAACCTTAATTCATAAAGATGATGCCCAGAGAGAGAACCTTCATTCATAAGATGATGCCCAGGCAGAGAACCGTCATTCATAAAGATGATGCCCAGGCAGAGAACCTTCATTCACAAATATGATGCCAAGAGAGAACTTTTTTTTCATAAAGATGATTCCCAGGCAGAGAACCTTCTTTAATAAAAATGGTGCCCAGAGAGAGAACTTTCATTCATAAAGGTGATGCCCAGAGAGAGAACCTTCATTTAATACGATGATGCCGAGACAGAGAACGTTCTTTCATAAAGATGATGCCCAAACAGAGAACTTTCTTTATGAAGATGATGCCCAGAGAGAGAACATTCATTCATATAGATGATGCACAGGCAGGGAATTTGTTTCAAAAAGAAGATGCCCGAGAGAGAACCTTCATTCAAAAAGGTGATGCCCAGGCAGAAACCTTGCTTCATAAAGATGATGCCTAGAAAGAGAACCTCCTTTCTTAAAGATGATGCGCAAAGAGAGAACCTGCTTTTAAAATAAGATGCCCAGAGTGATAGCTTTCTCTCATAAAGATGATGCCCTGGCAGAGAACATTCATTTATATAGTTGATGCCCAGACTTAGAAACTTGTTTCATAAAGATGATTCCCAGAGAGAGAACATTCTTTCATAAAGAGGATGCACAGATATAAAACTTTTATTCATAAAGAGGATGCCCAGAGAGAGAGCCTTCATTCATAAAGATGATGCCCAAAGAGAGAACCGTCATTCATAAAGATGATGCCCAGAGAGAGAACCTTCATTCAGGAAGATGATGCACAGGCAGAGAACCTTCATTCATAAAGATGATGCCCAGAGAGAGAACCTTCTTTCATAAAGAGGATGCCCAGAGATAAAACTTTTATTCATAAAGATGATGCCCAAAGAGAGAGCCTTCATTCATAAAGATGATGCCCAGAGAGAGAACCTTCATTTAATAAGGTGATGCCGAGACAGAGAACGTTCTTTCATAAAGATGATGCCCAAACAGAGAACTTTCTTTATGAAGATGATGCCCAGAGAGAGAACATTCATTCATATAGATGATGCACAGGCAGGGAATTTGTTTCAAAAAGAAGATGGCCGAGAGAGAACCTTCATTCAAAGAGGTGATGCCCAGGAAGAAACCTTGCTTCATAAAGATGATGCCTAGAAAGAGAACCTCCTTTCTTAAAGATGATGCCCAAATAGAGAACCTGCTTTTAAAATATGATGCCCAGAGTGATAGCCTTCTCTCATAAAGATGATGCCCTGGCAGAGAACCTTCATTCATATAGTTGATGCCCAGACTTAGAAACTTGTTTCATAAAGATGATTCCCAGAGAGAGAACCTTCTTTCATAACGAGGATGCACAGAGATAAAACTTTTATTCATAAAGATGATGCCCAGAGAGAGAGCCTTCATTCATAAAGATGATGCCCAAAGAGAGAACCGTCATTCATAAAGATGATGCCCAGAGAGAGAACCTTCATTCAGGAAGATGATGCACAGGCAGAGAACCTTCATTGATAAAGATGATGCCCAGAGAGAGAACCTTCATTCACAAAGATGATGCCCAGGCAGAGAACATTCTTTCATAAAGATTATTCCCAGGCAGAGAACCTTCTTTCATAAATATGTTGTCCAGAGAAAAAGCCTTCATTCATAAAGATGTTTCCCAGGCAGAGAACCTTAATTCATAAAGATGATGCCCAGAGAGAGAACCTTCATTCGTAAGATGATGCCCAGAGTGATAGCCTTCTCTCATAAAGATGATGCCCTGGCAGAGAACCTTCATTCATATAGTTGATGTCCAGACTTAGAAACTTGTTTCATAAAGATGATTCCCAGAGAGAGAACCTTCTTTCATAAAGAGGATGCCCAGAGATAAAACTTTTATTCATAAAGATGATGCCCAAAGAGAGAGCCTTCATTCATAAAGATGATGCCCAAACAGAGAACCTTCTTTCATAAATATGATGCACATAGAGAGAGTCATCATTCATAAAGATGTTGCCCAGAGAATGAACTTTCATTCATAAAGATGTTGCCCAGAGAGAGAACCATCATTCATTAAGATGATGCCAAGAGAACCTTCATTCATAAAGATGATTCCCAGAGAGAGAACCTTTTTTAATAAAGATGATGCCCAGACAGAAAACTTTCTTTCATAAATATGCTGCCCAGAGAAAGAGCCTTCATTCAAAAGATGTTGCTAGGCAGAAAACCTTCATTCATAAGGGTGATGCCCAGAGAGAGAACCGTCATTCATGAAAATGATGCCCAGGGAGAGAACCATCATTCATGGAGATGATGCCCAGAGAAAGAACCTTCTTTCATAAAGGTGATGCCCAGAGAGAGAACTTCATTCATAACATGATGCCCACAGTACCTTCAATCATAAAGATGATACACAGAGAGAGAACCTTCAATCATAAAGATTATTCCAAGACAGAGAACCTTCATTCATTAAGATGATACGAGAGAGAGAACCTTGTTTCTTAAAGATGATGCCCAGAGAGAGAACCTTCATTCACAAATATGATGCCCAGGCAGAGAACCTTCTTTCATACAGATGATGCCCAGGAAGAGAACCTTCCTTCATAAAGATGATGCCCAAACAGAGCACCTTCTTTCATAAATATGATGCACATAGAGAGAGTCTTCATTCATAAAGATGTTGCCCAAGAGAGAACCTTCATTCATTAAGATGATGCCAAGAGAACCTTCATTCATAATGATGATGCCTAGAGTGAGAACCTTTTTTAATAAAGATGATGCCCAGACAGAGAACCTTCTTTCATAAATATGATGCACATAAAGAGAGTCTTCATTCATAAAGATGTTGCCCAGAGAGTGAACTTTCATTCATAAAGATGTTGCCCAGAGAGAGAACCTTCATTCATTAAGATGATGCCAAGAGAACCTTCATTCATAATGATGATGCCCAGAGAGAGAACATTTTTTAATAAAGATGATGCACAGACAGAGAACCTTCTTTCATAAATATGCTGCCCAGAGAAAGAGCCTTCATTCAAAAGATGTTGCTAGGCAGAAAACCTTCATTCATAAGGGTGATGCCCAGAGAAAGAACCGTCATTCATAAAAATGATGCCCAAGGAGGGAACCATCATTCATGAAGATGATGCCCACAGAAAGAACCTTCTTACATAAAGGTGATGCCCAGGAGGAGAACCTTCATTCATAAGATGATGCCCAGAGAACCTTCATTCATAAAGATGATGCACAGAGAGAGAACCTCCATTCACAAAGATGATGCCCAGAAGAGAACCGTCATTCATAAAGATGATGCCCAGAGAGAAAACCGTCATTCATAAAGATGATGCCCGGAGACAGAACCTTCATTCACATAGATGATGCCCAGGCAGAGAACCTTTATTCATATAGATGATGCCCAGAATTAGAACCTTGTTTATAAAGATGATGCCAAGAGAGAGAACCTGCATTCATAAAGATGATACACACAGAGAGAACCTTTGTTCATAAGGATAATGCCATAGCAGAGAACCTTCCTTCATAAAGATGATGCCCAAACAGAGAACCTTCTTTCATAAAGATGATGCCCAGGAGACAACCTTCATTCATAAATATTATACCAATTAGAGAACCTTCATTCATTAAGGTGAGGCCCAGACAGAAAACTTTCTTTCATAAAGATGATGATACGGCAGAGAACCTTCTTTAATAAGGATGATGCCCAGAGAGAGAACTTTCTTTCATAAAGAGGATACCCAGAAAGAGAATCTTTTTCAATAAAAAAGCTGCCCAGAGAGAGAGCCTTAAATCATAAAGATGATGCCCAGAGAGAGAACCTTTTTTAATAAAGATGATGCCCAGACAGAGAACATTTTTTCATAAATATGATGAACATAGAGAGAGTCTTCATTTATAAAGATGTTGCCCAGAGAGTGAACTTTCATTCATAAAGATGTTGCCCAGAGAGAGAACCTTCATTCATTAAGATGATGTCAAGAGAACCTTCATTCATAATGATGATGCCCAGAGAGAGAACCTTTTTTAATAAAGATGATGCACAGACAGAGAACCTTCTTTCATAAATATGCTGCCCAGAGAAAGAGCCTTCATTCAAAAGATGTTGCTAGGCAGAAAACCTTCATTCATAAGGGTGATGCCCAGAGAGAGAACCGTCATTCATAAAAATGATGCCCAAGGAGAGAACCATCATTCTTGGAGATGATGCCCAGCGAAAGAACATTCTTTCATAAAGGTGATGCCCAGAGAGAGAAACTTCACTCATAACATGATGCCCAGAGTACCTTCAATCATAAAGATGATGCACAGAGAGAGAACCCTCATTCACAAAGATGATGCCCAGGCAGAGACCATTCTTTCATAAAGATGATGCGCAGAGTGAGAATCTTGTTTCATAAAGATGATGCCCATAGAGCGTACCTTCATTCATAAAGATGATGCCCAGGAAGAGAACCTTTTTAGTAAAGATGATGCACAGAGAGACAATTTTCATTCATATAGATGATAGACAGGCAGAGAACCTTGTTTCAAAAAGATGATGCCCAGAGAGAGAACCTTCAATCATAAAGATTATTCCAAGACATAGAACCTTCATTCATTACGATGATACCAGAGAGAGAACCTTGTTTCATAAAGATGATGCCCAGAGAGAGAACCTTCATTCACAAATATGATGCCAAGAGAGAACTTTTTTTTCATAAAGATGATTCCCAGGCAGAGAACCTTCTTTAATAAAAATGGTGCCCAGAGAGAGAACTTTCATTCATAAAGATGATGCCCAGAGAGAGAACCTTCATTTAATAAGATGATGCCGAGACAGAGAACGTTCTTTCATAAAGATGATGCCCAAACAGAGAACTTTCTTTATGAAGATGATGCCCAGAGAGAGAACATTCATTCATATAGATGATGCACAGGCAGGGAATTTGTTTCAAAAAGAAGATGCCCGAGAGAGAACCTTCATTCAAAAAGGTGATGCCCAGGCAGAAACCTTGCTTCATAAAGATGATGCCTAGAAAGAGAACCTCCTTTCTTAAAGATGATGCGCAAAGAGAGAACCTGCTTTTAAAATAAGATGCCCAGAGTGATAGCTTTCTCTCATAAAGATGATGCCCTGGCAGAGAACATTCATTTATATAGTTGATGCCCAGACTTAGAAACTTGTTTCATAAAGATGATTCCCAGAGAGAGAACATTCTTTCATAAAGAGGATGCACAGATATAAAACTTTTATTCATAAAGAGGATGCCCAGAGAGAGAGCCTTCATTCATAAAGATGATGCCCAAAGAGAGAACCGTCATTCATAAAGATGATGCCCAGAGAGAGAACCTTCATTCAGGAAGATGATGCCCAGGCAGAGAACCTTCATTCATAAAGATGATGCCCAGAGATAGAACCTTCATTCACAAAGATGATGCCCAGGCAGAGAACATTCTTTCATAAAGATTATTCCCAGGCAGAGAACCTTCTTTCATAAATATGTTGTCCAGAGAAAGAGCCTTCATTCATAAAGATGTTTCCCAGGCAGAGAACCTTAATTCATAAAGATGATGCCCAGAGAGAGAACCTTCATTCATAAGATGATGCCCAGGCAGAGAACCATCATTCATAAAGATGATGCCCAGGCAGAGAACTTTCATTCATAAAGATGATGCCCACAGAGAGAACCTTCATTCATATAGTTGATGCCCAGACTTAGAAACTTGTTTCATAAAGATGATTCCCAGAGAGAGAACCTTCTTTCATAAAGAGGATGCCCAGAGATAAAACTTTTATTCATAATGATGATGCCCACAGAGAGAACCTTCATTCATAAAGATGATGCCTTTGCAGTGAACCTTCATTCATAAAGGTGATGCCCAGAAGGAGAACCGTCATTCATAAAGATGATGCCCAGGCAAATAACTTTCATTCATAAAGATAATGCACAGAGCGAGAACCTTCATTGATAAAAATGATGCCCTGGTAGAGAACCATCATTCATGAAGATGATGCCCAGAAAGAACCTTCCTTCATAAAGATGTTGCCCAGAGAGAGAACCTTCAATCATGAAGATTATTCCAAGACAGAGAACCTTCATTCATTAAGATGATACCAGAGAGAGAACCTTGTTTCATAAAGATGATGCCCAGAGAGAGAACCTTCATTCACAAATATGATGCCAAGAGAGAACTTTTTTTTCATAAAGATGATTCCCAGGCAGAGAACCTTCTTTAATAAAAATGGTGCCCAGAGAGAGAACTTTCATTCATAAAGATGATGCCCAGAGAGAGAACCTTCATTTAATAAGGTGATGCCGAGACAGAAAACATTCTTTCATAAAGATGATGCCCAAACAGAGAACTTTCTTTATGAAGATGATGCCCAGAGAGAGAACATTCATTCATATAGATGATGCACAGGCCGGGAATTTGTTTCAAAAAGAAGATGCCCGAGAGAGAACCTTCATTCAAAAAGGTGATGCCCAGGCAGAAACCTTGCTTCATAAAGATGATGCCTAGAAAGAGAACCTCCTTTCTTAAAGATGATGCGCAAAGAGAGAACCTGCTTTTAAAATATGATGCCCAGAGTGATAGCCTTCTCTCATAAAGATGATGCCCTGGCAGAGAACCTTCATTTATATAGTTGATGCCCAGACTTAGAAACTTGTTTCATAAAGATGATTCCCAGAGAGAGAACATTCTTTCATAAAGAGGATGCACAGAGATAAAACTTTTATTCATAAAGATGATGCCCAGAGAGAGAACCTTCATTCATAAAGATGATGCCCAAAGAGAGAACCGTCATTCATAAAGATGATGCCCAGAGAGAGAACCTTCATTCAGGAAGATGATGCCCAGGCAGAGAACCTTCATTCATAAAGATCATGCCCAGAGAGAGAACCTTCATTCACGAAGATGATGCCCAGGCAGAGAGCATTCTTTCATAAAGATTATTCAAAGGCAGAGAACCTTCTTTCATAAATATGTTGTCCAGAAAAAGAGCCTTCATTCATAAAGATGTTTCCCAGGCAGAGAACCTTAATTCATAAAGATGATGCCCAGAGAGAGAACCTTCATTCATAAGATGATGCCCAGGCAGAGAACCGTCATTCATAAAGATGATGCCCAGGCAGAGAACTTTCATTCATAAAGATGATGCCCACAGAGAGAACCTTCATTCATATAGTTGATGCCCAGACTTAGAAACTTGTTTCATAAAGATGATTCCCAGAGAGAGAACCTTCTTTCATAAAGAGGATTCCCAGAGATAAAACTTTTATTCATAAAGATGATGCCCAGAGAGAGAACCTTCATTCATAAAGATGATGCCTCTGCAGTGAACCTTCATTCATAAAGGTGATGCCCAGAGAGAGAACCGTCATTCATAAAGATGATGCCCAGGCAAATAACTTTCATTCATAAAGATAATGCACAGAGCGAGAACCTTCATTGATAAAAATGATGCCCTGGTAGAGAACCATCATTCATGAAGATGATGCCCAGAAAGAACCTTCCTTCATAAAGATGATGCCCAGACAGAGAACTTACATTTATAAAGATGATGCCAGAGAGAGAATCTTGTTTCATAAAGATGATGCCCAGAGAGAGTACCGTCATTCATAGAGAAGATGCCCAGTCAGAGAAACTTTCGTAATATGATGCCCAGTCAGAGAACCTTCATTCATAAAGATGATTCCCAGAGAGAGATCCTTCATTCTTTCAGATGATGCCAAGAGATCCTTCATTCACAAAAATTATGCCCAGGCAGAGAACCTTCTTTCGTAAAGATGATGCCCAGGCATAGAACCATTTTTGTAAAGATGATTCCTAGGAAGAGAACCTTCTTTCATACAGACGATGCCCAAAAAGAGAACATTCATTCATAGTGATGATGCTCAGAGAGAGAACGTTGTTTCATAAAGATGATCTCCAGAGAGAGAACCTTCTTTCATAAAGATGATGCCCAGAAAGAGAGCCTTGATCATAAACATGATGCCCAGAAGAGAACCGTCATTCATAAAGATGATGCCCAGGCAGAAATTTTCATTAATAAAGATGATGCCCAGAGAGAGAACCTTCATTCATAAGATGATGCCCAGAGAACTTTCATTCATAAAGATGATGCCCAGAGAGAGAACCTTCATTCATAAATATTATACCCAATGAAAGAACCTTCATTCATAAAGATGAGGCCCAGACAGAGAAGTTTCTTTCATAAAGATGATGCGCAGGCAGAGAATCTTCTTTCATAAAGATGATGCCCAAACAGTGAACCTTCTTTCATAAAAGAGCCTTCATTCATAATGATGTTGCCCAGGGAATGATCTTTCATTCATAAAGATGATGCCCAGAGAGAGAACCGTCATGTATAAAGATGATACCCAGGCAGAGAACATTCATTCTTAAAGATGATGCCCACAGAGAGAACCTTCATTCATAAAAATGATGCCCAGGGAGAGAACCTTCATTAATGGAGATGATGGCCATAGAAAGAACCTTCTTTCATAAAGGTGATGCCCAGAGAGAGAACCGTCATTCATAAAATGATGTCCAGAGAACCTTCATTCACAAAGATGATGCCCAGGCAGAGAACATTCTTTCATAAAGATTATTCCCAGGCAGAGAACCTTCTTTCATAAATATGTTGTCCAGAGAAAGAACCTTCATTCATAAAGATGTTTCCCAGGCAGAGAACCTTAATTCATAAAGATGATGCCCAGAGAGAGAACCTTCATTCATAAGATGATGCCCAGGCAGAGAACCGTCATTCATAAAGATGATGCCCAGGCAGAGAACCTTCATTCACAAATATGATGCCAAGAGAGAACTTTTTTTTCATAAAGATGATTCCCAGGCAGAGAACCTTCTTTAATAAAAATGGTGCCCAGAGAGAGAACTTTCATTCATAAAGGTGATGCCCAGAGAGAGAACCTTCATTTAATACGATGATGCCGAGACAGAGAACGTTCTTTCATAAAGATGATGCCCAAACAGAGAACTTTCTTTATGAAGATGATGCCCAGAGAGAGAACATTCATTCATATAGATGATGCACAGGCAGGGAATTTGTTTCAAAAAGAAGATGCCCGAGAGAGAACCTTCATTCAAAAAGGTGATGCCCAGGCAGAAACCTTGCTTCATAAAGATGATGCCTAGAAAGAGAACCTCCTTTCTTAAAGATGATGCGCAAAGAGAGAACCTGCTTTTAAAATAAGATGCCCAGAGTGATAGCTTTCTCTCATAAAGATGATGCCCTGGCAGAGAACATTCATTTATATAGTTGATGCCCAGACTTAGAAACTTGTTTCATAAAGATGATTCCCAGAGAGAGAACATTCTTTCATAAAGAGGATGCACAGATATAAAACTTTTATTCATAAAGAGGATGCCCAGAGAGAGAGCCTTCATTCATAAAGATGATGCCCAAAGAGAGAACCGTCATTCATAAAGATGATGCCCAGAGAGAGAACCTTCATTCATATAGTTGATGTCCAGACTTAGAAACTTGTTTCATAAAGATGATTCCCAGAGAGAGAACCTTCTTTCATAAAGAGGATGCCCAGAGATAAAACTTTTATTCATAAAGATGATGCCCAAAGAGAGAGCCTTCATTCATAAAGATGATGCCCAGAGAGAGAACCTTCATTTAATAAGGTGATGCCGAGACAGAGAACGTTCTTTCATAAAGATGATGCCCAAACAGAGAACTTTCTTTATGAAGATGATGCCCAGAGAGAGAACATTCATTCATATAGATGATGCACAGGCAGGGAATTTGTTTCAAAAAGAAGATGGCCGAGAGAGAACCTTCATTCAAAGAGGTGATGCCCAGGAAGAAACCTTGCTTCATAAAGATGATGCCTAGAAAGAGAACCTCCTTTCTTAAAGATGATGCCCAAATAGAGAACCTGCTTTTAAAATATGATGCCCAGAGTGATAGCCTTCTCTCATAAAGATGATGCCCTGGCAGAGAACCTTCATTCATATAGTTGATGCCCAGACTTAGAAACTTGTTTCATAAAGATGATTCCCAGAGAGAGAACCTTCTTTCATAACGAGGATGCACAGAGATAAAACTTTTATTCATAAAGATGATGCCCAGAGAGAGAGCCTTCATTCATAAAGATGATGCCCAAAGAGAGAACCGTCATTCATAAAGATGATGCCCAGAGAGAGAACCTTCATTCAGGAAGATGATGCACAGGCAGAGAACCTTCATTGATAAAGATGATGCCCAGAGAGAGAACCTTCATTCACAAAGATGATGCCCAGGCAGAGAACATTCTTTCATAAAGATTATTCCCAGGCAGAGAACCTTCTTTCATAAATATGTTGTCCAGAGAAAAAGCCTTCATTCATAAAGATGTTTCCCAGGCAGAGAACCTTAATTCATAAAGATGATGCCCAGAGAGAGAACCTTCATTCGTAAGATGATGCCCAGAGTGATAGCCTTCTCTCATAAAGATGATGCCCTGGCAGAGAACCTTCATTCATATAGTTGATGTCCAGACTTAGAAACTTGTTTCATAAAGATGATTCCCAGAGAGAGAACCTTCTTTCATAAAGAGGATGCCCAGAGATAAAACTTTTATTCATAAAGATGATGCCCAAAGAGAGAGCCTTCATTCATAAAGATGATGCCCAAACAGAGAACCTTCTTTCATAAATATGATGCACATAGAGAGAGTCATCATTCATAAAGATGTTGCCCAGAGAATGAACTTTCATTCATAAAGATGTTGCCCAGAGAGAGAACCATCATTCATTAAGATGATGCCAAGAGAACCTTCATTCATAAAGATGATTCCCAGAGAGAGAACCTTTTTTAATAAAGATGATGCCCAGACAGAAAACTTTCTTTCATAAATATGCTGCCCAGAGAAAGAGCCTTCATTCAAAAGATGTTGCTAGGCAGAAAACCTTCATTCATAAGGGTGATGCCCAGAGAGAGAACCGTCATTCATGAAAATGATGCCCAGGGAGAGAACCATCATTCATGGAGATGATGCCCAGAGAAAGAACCTTCTTTCATAAAGGTGATGCCCAGAGAGAGAACTTCATTCATAACATGATGCCCACAGTACCTTCAATCATAAAGATGATACACAGAGAGAGAACCTTCAATCATAAAGATTATTCCAAGACAGAGAACCTTCATTCATTAAGATGATACGAGAGAGAGAACCTTGTTTCTTAAAGATGATGCCCAGAGAGAGAACCTTCATTCACAAATATGATGCCCAGGCAGAGAACCTTCTTTCGTACAGATGATGCCCAGGAAGAGAACCTTCTTTCATAAAGATGATGCCCAAACAGAGAACCTTCTTTCATAAATATGATGCACATAGAGAGGGTCTTCATTCATAAAGATGTTGCCCAAGAGAGAACCTTCATTCATTAAGATGATGCCAAGAGAACCTTCATTCATAATGATGATGCCCAGAGTGAGAACCTTTTTTAATAAAGATGATGCCCAGACAGAGAACCTTCTTTCATAAATATGATGCACATAGAGAGAGTCTTCATTCATAAAGATGTTGCCCAGAGAGTGAACTTTCATTCATAAAGATGTTGCCCAGAGAGAGAACCTTCATTCATTAAGATGATGCCAAGAGAACCTTCATTCATAATGATGATGCCCAGAGAGAGAACATTTTTTAATAAAGATGATGCACAGACAGAGAACCTTCTTTCATAAATATGCTGCCCAGAGAAAGAGCCTTCATTCAAAAGATGTTGCTAGGCAGAAAACCTTCATTCATAAGGGTGATGCCCAGAGAAAGAACCGTCATTCATAAAAATGATGCCCAAGGAGGGAACCATCATTCATGAAGATGATGCCCACAGAAAGAACCTTCTTACATAAAGGTGATGCCCAGGAGGAGAACCTTCATTCATAAGATGATGCCCAGAGAACCTTCATTCATAAAGATGATGCACAGAGAGAGAACCTCCATTCACAAAGATGATGCCCAGAAGAGAACCGTCATTCATAAAGATGATGCCCAGAGAGAAAACCGTCATTCATAAAGATGATGCCCGGAGACAGAACCTTCATTCACATAGATGATGCCCAGGCAGAGAACCTTTATTCATATAGATGATGCCCAGAATTAGAACCTTGTTTATAAAGATGATGCCAAGAGAGAGAACCTGCATTCATAAAGATGATACACACAGAGAGAACCTTTGTTCATAAGGATAATGCCATAGCAGAGAACCTTCCTTCATAAAGATGATGCCCAAACAGAGAACCTTCTTTCATAAAGATGATGCCCAGGAGACAACCTTCATTCATAAATATTATACCAATTAGAGAACCTTCATTCATTAAGATGAGGCCCAGACAGAAAACTTTCTTTCATAAAGATGATGATACGGCAGAGAACCTTCTTTAATAAGGATGATGCCCAGAGAGAGAACTTTCTTTCATAAAGAGGATACCCAGAAAGAGAATCTTTTTCAATAAAAAAGCTGCCCAGAGAGAGAGCCTTAAATCATAAAGATGATGCCCAGAGAGAGAACCTTTTTTAATAAAGATGATGCCCAGACAGAGAACATTTTTTCATAAATATGATGAACATAGAGAGAGTCTTCATTTATAAAGATGTTGCCCAGAGAGTGAACTTTCATTCATAAAGATGTTGCCCAGAGAGAGAACCTTCATTCATTAAGATGATGTCAAGAGAACCTTCATTCATAATGATGATGCCCAGAGAGAGAACCTTTTTTAATAAAGATGATGCACAGACAGAGAACCTTCTTTCATAAATATGCTGCCCAGAGAAAGAGCCTTCATTCAAAAGATGTTGCTAGGCAGAAAACCTTCATTCATAAGGGTGATGCCCAGAGAGAGAACCGTCATTCATAAAAATGATGCCCAAGGAGAGAACCATCATTCTTGGAGATGATGCCCAGCGAAAGAACATTCTTTCATAAAGGTGATGCCCAGAGAGAGAAACTTCACTCATAACATGATGCCCAGAGTACCTTCAATCATAAAGATGATGCACAGAGAGAGAACCCTCATTCACAAAGATGATGCCCAGGCAGAGACCATTCTTTCATAAAGATGATGCGCAGAGTGAGAATCTTGTTTCATAAAGATGATGCCCATAGAGCGTACCTTCATTCATAAAGATGATGCCCAGGAAGAGAACCTTTTTAGTAAAGATGATGCACAGAGAGACAATTTTCATTCATATAGATGATAGACAGGCAGAGAACCTTGTTTCAAAAAGATGATGCCCAGAGAGAGAACCTTCAATCATAAAGATTATTCCAAGACAGAGAACCTTCATTCATTACGATGATACCAGAGAGAGAACCTTGTTTCATAAAGATGATGCCCAGAGAGAGAACCTTCATTCACAAATATGATGCCAAGAGAGAACTTTTTTTTCATAAAGATGATTCCCAGGCAGAGAACCTTCTTTAATAAAAATGGTGCCCAGAGAGAGAACTTTCATTCATAAAGATGATGCCCAGAGAGAGAACCTTCATTTAATAAGATGATGCCGAGACAGAGAACGTTCTTTCATAAAGATGATGCCCAAACAGAGAACTTTCTTTATGAAGATGATGCCCAGAGAGAGAACATTCATTCATATAGATGATGCACAGGCAGGGAATTTGTTTCAAAAAGAAGATGCCCGAGAGAGAACCTTCATTCAAAAAGGTGATGCCCAGGCAGAAACCTTGCTTCATAAAGATGATGCCTAGAAAGAGAACCTCCTTTCTTAAAGATGATGCGCAAAGAGAGAACCTGCTTTTAAAATAAGATGCCCAGAGTGATAGCTTTCTCTCATAAAGATGATGCCCTGGCAGAGAACCTTCATTTATATAGTTGATGCCCAGACTTAGAAACTTGTTTCATAAAGATGATTCCCAGAGAGAGAACATTCTTTCATAAAGAGGATGCACAGATATAAAACTTTTATTCATAAAGAGGATGCCCAGAGAGAGAGCCTTCATTCATAAAGATGATGCCCAAAGAGAGAACCGTCATTCATAAAGATGATGCCCAGAGAGAGAACCTTCATTCAGGAAGATGATGCCCAGGCAGAGAACCTTCATTCATAAAGATGATGCCCAGAGATAGAACCTTCATTCACAAAGATGATGCCCTGGCAGAGAACATTCTTTCATAAAGATTATTCCCAGGCAGAGAACATTCTTTCATAAATATGTTGTCCAGAGAAAGAGCCTTCATTCATAAAGATGTTTCCCAGGCAGAGAACCTTAATTCATAAAGATGATGCCCAGAGAGAGAACCTTCATTCATAAGATGATGCCCAGGCAGAGAACCATCATTCATAAAGATGATGCCCAGGCAGAGAACTTTCATTCATAAAGATGATGCCCACAGAGAGAACCTTCATTCATATAGTTGATGCCCAGACTTAGAAACTTGTTTCATAAAGATGATTCCCAGAGAGAGAACCTTCTTTCATAAAGAGGATGCCCAGAGATAAAACTTTTATTCATAATGATGATGCCCACAGAGAGAACCTTCATTCATAAAGATGATGCCTTTGCAGTGAACCTTCATTCATAAAGGTGATGCCCAGAAGGAGAACCGTCATTCATAAAGATGATGCCCAGGCAAATAACTTTCATTCATAAAGATAATGCACAGAGCGAGAACCTTCATTGATAAAAATGATGCCCTGGTAGAGAACCATCATTCATGAAGATGATGCCCAGAAAGAACCTTCCTTCATAAAGATGTTGCCCAGAGAGAGAACCTTCAATCATGAAGATTATTCCAAGACAGAGAACCTTCATTCATTAAGATGATACCAGAGAGAGAACCTTGTTTCATAAAGATGATGCCCAGAGAGAGAACCTTCATTCACAAATATGATGCCAAGAGAGAACATTTTTTTCATAAAGATGATTCCCAGGCAGAGAACCTTCTTTAATAAAAATGGTGCCCAGAGAGAGAACTTTCATTCATAAAGATGATGCCCAGAGAGAGAACCTTCATTTAATAAGGTGATGCCGAGACAGAAAACGTTCTTTCATAAAGATGATGCCCAAACAGAGAACTTTCTTTATGAAGATGATGCCCAGAGAGAGAACATTCATTCATATAGATGATGCACAGGCAGGGAATTTGTTTCAAAAAGAAGATGCCCGAGAGAGAACCTTCATTCAAAAAGGTGATGCCCAGGCAGAAACCTTGCTTCATAAAGATGATGCCTAGAAAGAGAACCTCCTTTCTTAAAGATGATGCCCAAAGAGAGAACCTGCTTTTAAAATATGATGCCCAGAGTGATAGCCTTCTCTCATAAAGATGATGCCCTGGCAGAGAACCTTCATTTATATAGTTGATGCCCAGACTTAGAAACTTGTTTCATAAAGATGATTCCCAGAGAGAGAACATTCTTTCATAAAGAGGATGCACAGAGATAAAACTTTTATTCATAAAGATGATGCCCAGAGAGAGAACCTTCATTCATAAAGATGATGCCCAAAGAGAGAACCGTCATTCATAAAGATGATGCCCAGAGAGAGAACCTTCATTCAGGAAGATGATGCCCAGCAGAGAACCTTCTTTCATAAAGATCATGCCCAGAGAGAGAACCTTCATTCACAAAGATGATGCCCAGGCAGAGAGCATTCTTTCATAAAGATTATTCAAAGGCAGAGAACCTTCTTTCATAAATATGTTGTCCAGAAAAAGAGCCTTCATTCATAAAGATGTTTCCCAGGCAGAGAACCTTAATTCATAAAGATGATGCCCAGAGAGAGAACCTTCATTCATAAGATGATGCCCAGGCAGAGAACCGTCATTCATAAAGATGATGCCCAGGCAGAGAACTTTCATTCATAAAGATGATGCCCACAGAGAGAACCTTCATTCATATAGTTGATGCCCAGACTTAGAAACTTGTTTCATAAAGATGATTCCCAGAGAGAGAACCTTCTTTCATAAAGAGGATTCCCAGAGATAAAACTTTTATTCATAAAGATGATGCCCAGAGAGAGAACCTTCATTCATAAAGATGATGCCTCTGCAGTGAACCTTCATTCATAAAGGTGATGCCCAGAGAGAGAACCGTCATTCATAAAGATGATGCCCAGGCAAATAACTTTCATTCATAAAGATAATGCACAGAGCGAGAACCTTCATTGATAAAAATGATGCCCTGGTAGAGAACCATCATTCATGAAGATGATGCCCAGAAAGAACCTTCCTTCATAAAGATGATGCCCAGACAGAGAACTTACATTTATAAAGATGATGCCAGAGAGAGAATCTTGTTTCATAAAGATGATGCCCAGAGAGAGTACCGTCATTCATAGAGAAGATGCCCAGTCAGAGAAACTTTCGTAATATGATGCCCAGTCAGAGAACCTTCATTCATAAAGATGATTCCCAGAGAGAGATCCTTCATTCTTTCAGATGATGCCAAGAGATCCTTCATTCACAAAAATTATGCCCAGGCAGAGAACCTTCTTTCGTAAAGATGATGCCCAGGCATAGAACCATTTTTGTAAAGATGATTCCTAGGAAGAGAACCTTCTTTCATACAGACGATGCCCAAAAAGAGAACATTCATTCATAGTGATGATGCTCAGAGAGAGAACGTTGTTTCATAAAGATGATCTCCAGAGAGAGAACCTTCTTTCATAAAGATGATGCCCAGAAAGAGAGCCTTGATCATAAACATGATGCCCAGAAGAGAACCGTCATTCATAAAGATGATGCCCAGGCAGAAATTTTCATTAATAAAGATGATGCCCAGAGAGAGAACCTTCATTCATAAGATGATGCCCAGAGAACTTTCATTCATAAAGATGATGCCCAGAGAGAGAACCTTCATTCATAAATATTATACCCAATGAAAGAACCTTCATTCATAAAGATGAGGCCCAGACAGAGAAGTTTCTTTCATAAAGATGATGCGCAGGCAGAGAATCTTCTTTCATAAAGATGATGCCCAAACAGTGAACCTTCTTTCATAAAAGAGCCTTCATTCATAATGATGTTGCCCAGGGAATGATCTTTCATTCATAAAGATGATGCCCAGAGAGAGAACCGTCATGTATTAAGATGATACCCAGGCAGAGAACATTCATTCTTAAAGATGATGCCCACAGAGAGAACCTTCATTCATAAAAATGATGCCCAGGGAGAGAACCTTCATTAATGGAGATGATGGCCATAGAAAGAACCTTCTTTCATAAAGGTGATGCCCAGAGAGAGAACCGTCATTCATAAGATGATGTCCAGAGAACCTTCATTCACAAAGATGATGCCCAGGCAGAGAACATTCTTTCATAAAGATTATTCCCAGGCAGAGAACCTTCTTTCATAAATATGTTGTCCAGAGAAAGAACCTTCATTCATAAAGATGTTTCCCAGGCAGAGAACCTTAATTCATAAAGATGATGCCCAGAGAGAGAACCTTCATTCATAAGATGATGCCCAGGCAGAGAACCGTCATTCATAAAGATGATGCCCAGGCAGAGAACTTTCATTCATAAAGATGATGCCCACAGAGAGAACCTTCATTCATATAGTTGATGCCCAGACTTAGAAACTTGTTTAATAAAGATGATTCCCAGAGAGAGAACCTTCGTTCATAAAGAGGATGCCCAGAGATAAAACTTTTATTCATAAAGAAGATGCCCAGAGAGAGAGCCTTCATTCATAAAGATGATGCCCAAACAGAGAACCTTCTTTCATAAATATGATGCACATAGAGAGAGTCTTCATTCATAAAGATGTTGCCCAGAGAGTGAACTTTCATTCATAAAGATGTTGCCCAGAGAGAGAACCTTCATTCATTAAGATGATGCCAAGAGAACCTTCATTCATAATGATGATGCCCAGAGAGAGAACCTTTTTTAATAAAGATGATGCCCAGACAGAGAACCTTCTTTCATACATATGCCGCCCAGAGAAAGAGACTTCATTCAAAAGATGTTGCTAGGCAGAAAACCTTCATTCATAAGGGTGATGCCCAGAGAGAGAACCGTCATTCATAAAAATGATGCCCAGGGAGAGAACCATCATTCATGGAGATGATGCCCAGAGAAAGAACCTTCTTTCATAAAGGTGATGCCTAGAGAGAGAACTTCATTCATAACATGATACCCAGAGTACTTTCAATCATAAAGATGATGCACAGAGAGAGAACCCTGACTCACAAAGATGATGCCCAGGCAGAGACCATTCTTTCATAAAGATGATGCGCAGAGTGAGAATCTTGTTTCATAAAGATGATGCCCGTAGAGCGTACCTTCATTCATAAAGATGTTGCCCAGGTAGAGAACCTTCTTCGTAAAGATGATGCCCAGGCAGAGAACCATCTTTTATTAAGATGATGCCCTGGCAGAGAACCTTCTTTCATAAAGATGATGCCCAGACAGAGAACCTACATTTACAAAGATGATGCCAGAGAGAGAATCTTGTTTCATAAAGATGATGCCCGGAGAGAGTACCGTCATTCATAAAGATGATGCCCAGTCAGAGAAACTTTCGTAAGATGATGCCCAGTCAGAGAAACTTCTTTCTTAAATATGATGCCCAGAGAGAGAACTTTCATTCATAAAGATGATGCCGAGAGAGAACATTTTTTCATAAAGATGATTCCCAGGAAGAGAACCTTCTTTCATAAATATGATTCCCAAGAAAGTGCCTTCATTCATAAAGATGTTCCCCAGGCAAGAACGTTCTTTCATAAAGATGGTGCCCAAAGAGAAAACCGTCATTCATAAAAATGATGCCCAGGAAAGAACCATCATTCATGGAGATGATGCCCAGAGAAAGAACCTTCTTTAATAAAGGTAACGCCCAGAGAGAGAACTTTCATTTAAGATGATGCCCAGAGAACATTTATTCATAAGGATGATGCCCAGAGAGAGAACCTTCATTCACAAAGATGATGCCCAGGCAGAGAATCTTCGTTCATAAATATGATGCCCAGAGAAAGAGCCTTCATTGATAAAGATGTTGCCCAGGCAGAGAACCTTCATTCATAAAGGTGATGCCCACAGAGAGAACCTTCATTTATAAAGATGATGCCAAGGCAGAAAATCTTCATTCATAAAGGTGATGCCCGAGTGAGAACCTTCATTCATAAGATGATGCCCAGAGAAACATAATTCATAAAGATAAGGGCCAGAGAGAGAACCTTCATTAATAAAGATGATGCCCAGGCAGAGAACTTTCATTCATAAAAATGGTGCTCAGAGAGAGAACCGTCATTCATAAAGATGATGCCCAGGCAGATAACTTTCATTCATAAAGATGATGCCCAGAGAGAGAACCTTCATTCACAAAGATGATGCCCAGGGAGAGAACCATCATTCATGAAGATGATGCTCAGAGAAAGAACCTTCTTTCATAAAGGTGATGCCCAGAGGGAGAACTGTTTTTCATAAAGATGATTCAAGGCAGAGAATCTTCTTTCATAAATATGATGCACAGAGAGAGAGCCTTCATTCATAAAGATGATGCCCAAAGAGAGAACCTTCATTCACAAAGATGATGCCCAGGCAGAGAACCTTTTTTGGTAAAGATGATGCCCAGGCAGAGAATTTTCTTTCATAAAGATGATGCCCAAACAAAGAACCTTCTTTCCTAAATATGATGCACATAGAGAGAGCCTTCATTCATAAATATGATGCACAAACAGAGATCTTTCTTTCATAAAGATGATGCCCAGAGAGAGACCTTTCTTTCATCAAGATGATGCCCAGAGACAGAACCTTCATTCATAAAGATGATGCACAGAGAGAGAACCTCCATTCACAAAGATGATGCCCAGGCAGAGAACATATTTTTCTAAAGATGATTCCCAGGCAGAGAACCTTCTTTCATAAATATGATGCCAAGAGAAAGAGCCTTCATTGATAAAGATGTTGCCTAGGAAGAGAACCTGCTTTCATAAAGATGTTGCCCAGAGAGAGAGCCTTCATTCATAAAGATGATACCCAAAGAGAGAACCTTCATTCATAAAGATGCTGCCCAGACAGAGAACCTTCATTCACAAAGATGATGCCCAGTTAGAGAATCTTCTTTCATAAAGATGATGCCCAGGCAGAGAATTTTCTTTCATAAAGATGATGCCTAAGCAAAGAACCTTCTTTCATAAATATGATGCACATAGAGAGATCCTTCATTCATAAAGATGATGCACAAACAGAGATCTTTCTTTCATGAAGATGATGCCCACCGAGAGACCTTTCTTTCATCAAGGTGATGCCCAGAGACAGAACTTTCTTTCATAAAGATGATGCACAGAGAGAGAACCTTCATTCATAAGATGATGCCCAGAGAATCTTTATTCATAAAGATGATGCCCAGAGAGAACCTTCATTCACAAAGATTATGCCCAGGCAAAGAACCATTTTCGTAAAGATGATTCCCAGGAAGAGAAACTTCTTTCATAAAGACGATGCCGAAACAGAGAATATTCATTCATAATGATGATGCTCAGAAGGGAATCTTGTTTCATAAAGATGGTGCCCTGAGAGAGAACCTCCTTTCATAAAGATGATGCCCAGACAGAGAGCCTTCATCATAAACATGATGCCCAGAAGAGAACTGTCATTCATAAAGATGATGCCCAGGCAGAAACTTTCATTCACAAATATGATGCCCAGAGAGAGAACCTTCATTCATAAAGATGATGCCCAGGCAAAAACCTTCATTCATAAAGATGATGCCCAGAGAGAAAACCGTCATTCATAAAGGTGAAGCCCAGAGAGAGAACTTTCTTTCATAAAGATGATGCCCAGAGACAGAACCTTCATTCACAAAGATGATGCCCAGGCAGAAATTTTCATTCATAAAGATGATGCCCAGAGAGAGAACCATCATTCATTAAGATGATGCCCAGAGAGAGCACCTTCTTACATAAAGGTGATGCCCAGAGAGAGAACCTTCATTCATAAGATGATGCCCAGAGAACGTCCATTCACAAAGATGATGCCCAGGCAGAGAACATATTTTTCTAAACATGATTCCCAGGCAGAGAACCTTCTTTCATAAATATGCTGCCCAGAGAAAGAGCCTTCATTGATAAAGATGTTGCCTAGGCAGAGAACTTGCTTTGATATAGATGATGCCCAGAATTAGAACCTTGTTTATAAAGATGATGCCAAGAGAGAACCTTCATTCATAAAGATGATGCACAGAGAGAGAACTTTTATTCATAAAATAATTCCATAGCAGAGAACCTTCGTTCATAAAGAATTTGCCCAAACAAAGAACCTTCATTCATAAAGATGATGGCCAGAGAGACAACCTTCATTCATAAATATTATACTCAATGAGAGAACCTTCATTCATAAAGATAATGCCGAGAAAGAGAAGTTTCTTTCATAAAGATGATGATCAGGCAGAGAACCTTCATTCATAAAGATGATGCCCAGAGAAAGAACTTTCATTCATAAAGAGGATACCCAGAAAGAGAATCTTTGTTCAATAAAAATGCTGCCCAGATAGAGAGCCTTCATTCATAAAGATAATGCCCAGAGACAGAACCTTCATTCATAAAGATTTTGCCCAGGCCGAGAACCTTCATTCATAAAGATGATGCCGAGAGAGATAACTTTCGTTCATATAGATGATGCCCAGGGAGAGAACTTTCATTCATAAAGATGATGCCCAGAGAGAGAACCTTCATTCATGAAAATGATGCTCAAGAAAGAACCTTCTTTCACAAAGGTGATGCCCAAAGAGAACACCTTATTTCATAAAGTGATGCCCAGGCTGAGTACCTTCTTTCATAAAGATGATGCTCAGAGACAGAAATTTTTCCATAAAGATTATGCTCCAGCAGAGATCTTTTTTTCATAAAGATGATGCCAAGAGAGAGAACAATCTTTCATAAAGATGATGCCTAGAGAGAGAGCCTTCATTCATAAAGGTGATGCCCAGGCAGAGAACCTTCTTTCATAAAGATGATGCACAGATAGAGAAACTTCTTTCATAAGGATGATGCCCAGAGAGAGAACCTTCATTCATAAGATGATGCCCAGAGAACCTTCATTAATAAAATGATGCCCAGAGAGAGAACCTTCACACGTAAAGATGATGCACAGATTGAGAACCTCCATTCAAAAAGATGATGCCCAGGCAGAGAACATATTTTTCTAAAGATGATTCCCAGGCAGAGAAACTTCTTTCATAAATATGCTGCCCAGAGAAAGAGCCTTCATTCATAAAGATGTTGCCTAGGCAGAGAACCTGCTTTCCTATAGATGATGCCCTGGATTAGGACCTTGTTTATAAAGATGATGCCAAGAGAGAACCTTCATTCATAAAGATGATGCACAGAGAGAGAACCTTTATTCATAAAATAATACCATAGCAGAGAACCTTCGTTCATAAAGATGATGCCCAAACAGAGAACCTTCTTTCATAAAGATGATGGCCAGAGAGACAACCTTCATTCATAAATATTATACTCAATGAGAGAACCTTCATTCATAAAGATAATGCCGAGATAGAGAAGTTTCTTTCATAAAGATGATGATCAGGCAGAGAACCTTCATTCATAAAGATGATGCCCAGAGAAAGAACTTTCATTCATAAAGAGGATACCCAGAAAGAGAATCTTTGTTCAATAAAAATGCTGCCCGGAGAGAGAGCCTTCCTTCATAAAGATAATGCCCAGAGACAGAACCTTCATTCATAAAGATGATGCCGAGAGAGACAAGTTTCGTTCATATAGATGATGCACAGGCAGAGAACTTTCATTCATAAAGATGATGCCCAGAGAGAGAACCTTCATTCATGAAGATGATGCCCAAGAAAGAACCTTCTTTCATAAAGGTGGTGCCCAAATAGAACACCTTCTTTTATAAAGATGATGCCCAGGCTGAGGACCTTCTTTCATAAAGATGATGCTCAGAGACAGAAATTTTTCCATAAAGATGATACTCAAGCACAGATCTTTCTTTCATAAAGATGATGCCCAGAGAGAGAACAATCTTTCATAAAGATTATGCCTAGAGAGAGAACCTTCATTCATAAAGATGATGCCCAGGCAGAGAACCTTCTTTCATAAAGATGATGTGCAGATAGAGAAACTTCTTTCATAAGGATGATGCCCAGAGAGAGAACCTTCATTCATTAAGATGATGCCCAGAGAAAGAAACTTCTTTCATAAAGATGAAGCCCAGAGAGAGATCCTTCATTCAAAAAGATGATGCACTGTTAGTGACTCCACAGGTCTGTCAGAATAGGACAGGCTGGATGAACTATCTGGATGAAAAACAACGGGACCGACAGTCCGGGGGGACTTGGGGTGGGGGGGTAGGGGGGGGTAAGGAAGTGGTGTTAACAAACCCAGGGGCAAGGGAAAAACATGGGACACCAAATGGTAGAGAAGGGGGAGTGGCAGGCCTGTTGGGAAATGATCAAGGGTAAAGTTGCTTAGAGAAGAGGTATACTCTAGCCCAGGTGGCGATGAATTATGGTAGTAGGGCAGGAGGAAGGTCAAGGGAGATGGAGGAAAGAGCTAGGAGTCAAAGGGCATTCATGGAGGTCTAGACAAAGACATGTACATGCAAATATATATAGGAGGTTGGGGAATTAGATCTTTGTGTCTATATTTATATGTCAAGTATTAAGGTAGCGGAAGGACCTTGGGCCTCTACTCAAACACTCCCTCTATGCATGAATACCTTCTTTTATTAAATTGGACCTCTATGATGCTCACTCTCCCGACACAACGGCTGGAGCCAAAGTGGGTGAACAAGTAAATGTGGTGAAGAAAGCTGATGGTGCCCGGCTATCAAAAGAGATAGTGACTGGGGTCTTAAAGGCTTGAAGATAAACAAGCGGCCATCTAGCTCAGAAGCAACAAAGTCCACATGGAAGAACACACCAGCCTGTGTGATCGAGTGGTCCCAAAGGGATCAGTTACCAGGCATCAAAGAACAAAATATCATATCATTGACTGCACACCTCCATGATAGGATCGCTGAAGACAAATGGGTGCACAAGCAAATGTGGTGAAGAAAGCTGATGGTGCCCGGCTATCAAAAGAGATAGTGCCTGGGGTCTTAAAGGCTTGAAGGTGAACAAGCGGCCATCTCGCTCAGAAGCAAATAAGCCCACATGGAAGAAGCACACCGGCCAGTGCGATCACGAGGTGCCCAAGGGACCAGATATAAGGCATCATGCAAAAAAAAAATGATATAAGTGTGTGTATGTATGTGTATATATGTATATATGTATGTATATATATATATTATATTAAATGAAGGGGGAAGTGCAGAGTGGAGACCCAAGGCCCAAGTGTCAGCCAATGGAGATCCCCTCATAGAGGGGCTTAGGAGAGGAGATGGGTTAATTAGGGTGTGAGGTAGTATCGATGAAGAACACAGCTTTCCCCCAGATCCTGGATGCTTCCTCCCCCCAAATACCATGATCCGAATTCTACCTTGCAAGGCTGGATAGGACAGAGGCTGTACACTGCTACATATGAGGGTTGGAGGTACAGGGAATCCAGGGTGGATGATACCTTCAGGACCAAGGGCGTGAGGGACGATGCTGGGAGAGTGGAGGGTGAGTGGGTTGGAAAGGGGGAACTGATTACAAGGAACCACATGTGACCTCTTCCCTGGTAGAGGGACAGCAGAGAAGGGGGGAAGGGAGACCCCGGATAGGGCAAGATATGACAAAATAACGAGGTATAAATTACCAAGGGCATATGAGGGAGGGGGGAAAAGGGAGGGAGGTGGGGGGAAAAAAGAGGACCTGATGCAAGGGGCTTAAGTGGAGAGCAAATGCCTTGAGAATGATTGGGGCAGGGAATGTATGGATGCGCTTTAAACAATTGATGTATGTATATGTATGGATTGTGGTAAGAGTTGTTTGAGTCCCTAATAAAATGTAAAAGAAGTAAAGAGAAAAAAATGATTAGGGCAAAGACTGTACAGATGTGCTTTATACAATTGATGTATGTATATGTATGAACTGTGAAAAGAATTGTATCAGCCCCAATAAATTGTTTAAAAAAAAAGAAAGATATAAGTGTGTGTATGTATGTGTATATATGTGTATATGTATATATGTATGTGTATATATATATTATATTAAATGAAGTGGGAAGTGCAGAGTGGAGACCCAAGGCCCAAATGTCGGCCAATGGAGATCCCCTCATAGAGGGGCTTAGGAGAGGAGATGGGTTAATTAGGGTGTGAGGCAGTATCGATGAAGAACACAGCTTTCCCCCAGATCCTGGATGCTTCCTCCCCCCAACTACCATGATCCGAATTCTACCTTGCAGGGCTGGATAGGACAGAGGCTGTACACTGGTACATATGAGGGTTGGAGGTACAGGGAATCCAGGGTGGATGATACCTTCAGGACCAAGGGCGTGAGGGACGATGCTGGGAGAGTGGAGGGTGAGTGGGTTGGAAAGGGGGAACTGATTACAAGGAGCCACATGTGACCTCTTCCCTGGGAGAGGGACAGCAGAGAAGGGGGGAAGGGAGACCCCGAATAGGGCAAGATATGACAAAATAACGAGGTATAAATTACCAAGGGCATACGAGGGAGGGGGGAAAGAGGAGGGAGGGGGGGGGAAAAAGAGGACCTGATGCAAGGGGCTTAAGTGGAGAGCAAATGCCTTGAGAATGATTGGGGCAGGGAATGTATGGATGTGCTTTATACAATTGATGTATGTATATGTATGGATTGTGGTAAGAGTTGTTTGAGTCCCTAATAAAATGTAAAAGAAGAAAGAGAAAAAAATGATTAGGGAAAAGACTGTACAGATGTGCTTTATACAATTGATGTATGTATATGTATGAACTGTGAAAAGAATTGTATCAGCCCCAATAAATTGTTAAAAAAAAAAGAACCTTGTTTCATAAAGATGATGTCCATCGATAGAACCTTTATCCATAAAGATGATACCAGAGAGGAACCTTGTTTAATATAGATGATTCCCAGGCAGAGAATCTTCATTCATAAAGATGATGCCCAGAGAGAGAACCATCTTTCATAAAGATGATGCCCAGAGAGACAACTTTCATTCATATAGATGACGCCCAGGCAGTGAACCTTGTTTCATAAAGATGATGCCCAGAGAGAGGACATTCTTTCATAAAGATGGTGCCCAGATACAGAACCTTCTTTCATAAAGGTGATGCCCATAGAGAGAACCTTCATTAATAAAGATGATGCCCAGAGAGAGATCCTTCTTTCATAAAGATGAAGCCCAGAGAGAGAACCTTCATTCAAAAAGATGATGCCCTGGAAAAGAACCTTCTTTCATAAAGATGATGACCATTCATAGAACCTTTATCCATTAAGATGATACCAGAGAGAGAACCTTCTTTAATATCGATGATGCCCTGACAGAAAACCTTCATACATAAAGATGATGCCAAGAGAGACATCTTTCATTCATATGGATGAGGCCCAGGCAGAGAACGTAGTTTCATAAAGATGATGCCCAGAGAGAGAACCTTCAATCATAAAGATGATTCCCAGGCAGAGAACCTCCTTTCATAAAGATGATGTCCAAACGTAGAACCTTCTTTCATAAAGATGATGCCCAGGGAGAGAACCTTTTTTCATAAAGATGATGCCCAGAGAGAGAACCTTCATTCATAAAGAAGATGCCCAGACAGAGAACCTGCATTTATAAAGATAATGCCAAAGAGAGAATCTTGTTTCATAAAGATGATTCCTGGAGAGATTACCTTCATTCATACAGATGATGCCCAGAAAGAGAACCTTTCGTAAAGATGATGCCCAGAGTTAGAACATTCTTTCATAAAAAAGATGACCAGAGGGAGAACCTTTATACATAAAATGATGCCCAGATAAAGAGTCTTCATTCATAAAGATGATGCCCAGAAAGAGAACCTTCTTCCATAAAGAGGATGCCCAGAGTGAGAACATTTAGTCATAAAGATGCTGTCCACGCAGAGAACCTTTATTCATAAAGATGATATCAGAGAGAGAACCTTGTTTCGTAATATGATGCACAGAGAGAGTACCTTCATTCATAAAGATGATGCCCAGGCAGAGAACCTTCTTTCATAAAGATGATGCCCAAAGAGAGACCATCCTTTCATAAAGATGATGCCCAGACAGAGAACCTTCATTCATAAAGATGATACTTGAGAGAGAATAATTTTTCATAAAGATGATGCCCAGAGAGCGTACCTTCATTCATAAAGATGATGCCCAGGTAGAGAACCTTCTTTCGTAAAGATGATGCCGAAACAGAGAACCTTCTTTCATAAAGATGATGCCCAAAGAGAGAAAATTCATTCTCAAAGATGATGGCCAGGCAGAGAACTTTCTTTCATAAATTTGATTCCCAGGCAGAGAACTTTCTTTCATAAATTTGATTCCCAGGCAGAGAAACATCTTTCATAAATATGATGCCCACAGAAAGAGCCTACATTTATAAAGATGTTGCCTAGGCAGAAACCTTCATTCATAAATGTGATGTCCAGAGAGAGAACCTTCATTCATAAAGATGATGCCCAAGCAGAGAACCTTCATTCATAAAGATGATTCCCAAGAGAGAACCGTCATTCATAAAGATGATGCCCAGGCAAAGAACATTCATTCATAAAGATGATGCCCAGGGAGAGAACCATCATTCATGGAGATGATGCCCAGAGAAAGAACCTTCTTTCAAAAAGGTGATGCCCAGAGAGAGTACTTTAATTCATAACATGATGCCCAGAGAAAGAAACTTCTTTATTAAACGTGAGGCCCAGAGAGAGAACCTTTTTTCATAAAGATGATTCCCAGGCAGAGAACCTTCTTTCATAAATATGATGCCCAATAAAGAGCCTTCATTCATAAATATGTGGCCTAGTAAGAGAACCTTCTTTCATAAAGATGATTCCCAGGCAGAGAACCTTCATTCACAAAGATGATGCCGAGGCAGAGAACATTTTTTCATAAAGATGATACCCAGGCGGAGAACTTTTTTTTATATATGATGCACAGAGGAAGAGCGTTCATTCATAAAGATGTTGCCCAGGCAAAGAACCTTCATTCATAAAGCTGATTCCTAGAGTGAGAACATTCATTCATAAAGATGATGCCCAGACAGAGAGCCTTGATCATAAACATGATGCCCAGAAGAGAACCGTCATTCATAAAGATTATGCCCAGGCAGAAATTTTCATTCATAAAGATGATGCCCTGAGAGAGAACCATCATTCATGAAGATGATGCCCAGGGAAAGAACCTTCTTACATAAAGGTGATGCCCAGAGAGAGAACCTTCATTCATAAGATGATGCCCAGAGAACCTTCATTCATAAAGATGATGCCCAGAGAGAGAACCTTCACACGTAAAGATGATGCCCAGAGAGAGAGAACTTTCATTCATAAAGATGGTGCCTAGGCAGAAATCCTTCATTCATAATGATGATGCCCAGAGAGACAACTTTCATTCATATAGATGATAGCCAGGCAGAGAACCTTGTTTCATAAGATGATGCCAAGAGAGCCTACCTTCATTCATAAAGATGATGGCCAGGTAGAGAACCTTCTTTGGTAAAGATAATGCCCAGGCAGAGAAACTTCATTCATAAAGGTGATGCCCAGAGAGAGCATCTTCATTCATAAGATGATGCCCAGAGTACCTTAATTCATAAAGATGATGCCCAGAGAGAGAACCTTCATTCATAAAGATGATGCCCAGAGAGAGAACCTTCATTCATAAGATGATGCCCAGAGAACCTTCATTCATGAAGATGATGCCCAAATAAGAACCTTCTTTCATAAAGGTGATGCCCAAAGAGAACACCTTCTTTTATAAAGATGATGCCCAGGATGAGGACCTTCTTTCATAAAGATGATGCTCAGAGACAGAAATTTTTCCATACAGATGATGCTCAAGCAGAGATCTTTTTTTCATAAAGATGATGCCCAGAGAGAGAACAATCTTTCATAAAGATGATGCCTAGAGAGAGAGCCTTCATTCATAAAGATGATGCCCAGGCAGAGAACCTTCTTTCATAAAGATGATGCGCAGATAGAGAAACTTCTTTCATAAGGATGATGCCCAGAGAGAGAACCTTCATTCATTAAGATGATGCCCAGAGATAGAACCTTCTTTCATAAAGATGAAGCCCAGAGAGAGAACATTCATTCAAAAAGATGATGCACTGGAAAAGAACCTTGTTTCATAAAGATTATGTCCATCGATAGAATCTTTATCCATAAAGATGATACCAGAAAGGAACCTTGTTTAATATAGATGATTCCCAGACAGAGAATCTTCATTCATAAAGATGATGCCCAGAGAGAGAACCTTCTTTCATAAAGGTTATGCCCAGAGACAGAACCTTAATTCATAAGATGATGCACAGAGAACCTTCATTCATAAAGATGATGCCCAGAGAGAGAACCGTCATTCATAAAGATGATGCCCAGAGAGGGAACTTCTTTCTTAAAGAGGATGCCCAGAGAGAGAACCTTCATTCATATAGATGATGCCCAGGTAGGGAACCTTGTTTCATAAAGATGATGGCCAGAGAGAACCTTCATTCATAAAGATGATTTCCAGAGAGAGAACCTTGTTTCATGAAGATGAAACCCCGAGAAAGAACCTTCTTTCATAAAGATGTTGCCAATAGAGAGAGAAACTTGTTTCATAAATATGATGCCCAGAAAGGGAGACTTCATCATAAAGATGATGCCCAGGGAGAGAACCTTCATTCATAAAGATGATGCCCAGAGAGAGAATCTTCATTCATAAAGATTATGCCCAGAGAGAGAACCTTCAATCATAAAGATGATGCCCCGGCAGAGTTCCTTTATTCATATAGATGATGCCCAGAGAGACAACTTTCATTCATATAGATGATAGCCAGGCAGAGAACCTTGTTTTATAAAGATGATGCCCAGAGAGAGACACTTCAATCATAAAGATGATTCCCAGACAGAGAACCTTCATTAATAAAGATTATACCAGAGAGAGAACGATGTTTCATAAAGATGATGTCCAGAGAGCGTACTTCATTCATAAAGATGATGCACAGGTAGAGAACTTTCTTTCATAAAGATTATGTCCAGGAGGAGTACCTTCTTTCATAATATGATGCTCCAGAGAGAACCTTCATTCATAAAGGTGATGCCCAGAGAGAGAACCTTCATTCATAAGATGATGCCCAGAGAACCTTCCTTCATTAAGATCATGCCCAGAGAGAGAAACTTATTCATAAAGATGATGCACAGAGAGAATACTTGCATTCATATAGATGATAGCCAGGCAGAGAACCTTGTTTCAAAAAGATGATTCCCAGAGAGAGAACCTTCAATCATAAAGATGATTTCCAGACAGAGAATCTTCATTCATTAAGATGACACCAGAGAGAGAACCTTGTTTCATGAAGATGATGCCAAGTCAGAGAACCTTCATTCATAAAAATGATGCCCAGTAGGAGAACCTTTATTGATAAAGATGATGCCGAGATAGAGAACGTTCCTTCATAAAGATGATGCCCAAACAGAGAAATTTCTTTATAAAGATGATGCAGACCGAGAGAACCTTCATTCAGATACATGATGCCCAGGCAGGGAACCTTGTTTCATAAAAAAGATGCCCAGAGAGAGAACCTTCATTCATAAAGATGATTTCCAGAGAGAGAACCTTCATTCATGAAGATGATGCCCAGAGAAAGAACCTTCTTTCATAAAGATGATGCACACGCAGAAACTTTCATTCATAAAGATGATGCCCAGAGAGAGAACCATCATTCATGAAGATGATGCCCAGAGAAAGAACCTTCTTACATAAAGGTGTTGCCCAGAGTGAGAACCTTCATTCATAAGATGATGCACAGAGAACATGCATTCATAAAGAAGATGCCCAGAGAGAGAACCTTCATTCATAAAGATGATGCCCAAAGAGAGAAACTTCATTCACAAAGATGATGGCCAGGCAGAGAACTTTCTTTCATAAATTTGATTCCCAGGCAGAGAAACTTCTTTCATAAATATGATGCCCACAGAAAGAGCCTTCATTTATAAAGATGTTGCCTAGGCAGAGAACCATCATTCATGGAGATGATGCCCAGAGAAAGAACCTTCTTTCATAAAAGTGATGCCCAGAGAGAGTACTTTAATTCATAACATGATGCCCAGAGAAAGAAAATTCTTTAATAAAGGTGAGGCCCAGAGAGAGAACCTTTTCTCATAAAGATGAATCCAAGGCAGAGAACCTTCTTTCATAAATATGATGCCCAATAAAGAGCCTTCATTCATAAATATGTTGCCCAGTAAGAGAACCTTCATTCATAAAGATGATTCCCAGGCAGAGAACCTTCATTCACAAAGATGATGCCAAGGCAGAGAACATTTTTTCATAAAGATGATACCCAGGCGGAGAACTTTTTTTATATATGATGCACAGAGGAAGAGCGTTCATTCATAAAGATGTTGCCCAGGCAAATAACCTTCATTCATAAAGCTGATTCCTAGAGAGAGAACCTTCATTCATAAAGATGATGCCCAGGAATAGTACCTTCATTCATAAAGATGATGCCCAGAGAGAGAACCGTCATTCATAAAGATGATGCCAAGGCAGAGAATTTTCATTCATAAAGATAATGCTCACAGAGAGAACCTTCAATCATAAAAATGATGCACAGGGAGAGAATCATCATTCATGGAGATGATGCCCAGAGAGAGAACCTTTTTTCATAAAGGTGATGCCCAGAGACAGAACTTTCATTCATAAGATGATGCACAGAGAACCTTCATTCATAAAGATGATGCCCAGAGAGAGAACTTTCATTCATAAAGATGGTGCTTAGGCAGAGATCCTTCATTCATAATGATGATGCCCAGAGAGACAACTTTCATTCATATAGATGATAGCCAGGCAGAGAACCTTGTTTCATAAGATGATGCCAAGAGAGCGTACCTTCATTCATAAAGATGATGGCCAGGTAGTGAACCTTCTTTCGTAAAGATAATGCCCAGGCAGAGAAACTTGATTCATAAAGGTGATGCCCAGAGAGAGCATCTTCATTCATAATATGATGCCCAGAGTACCTTAATTCATAAAGATGATGCCCAGAGAGAGAACCTTCATTCATAAAGATGATACACAAAGAGACAACTCTCATTCATATAGATGATAGCTTGGCAGAGAACCTTGTTTCATAAAGATGATGCCCAGAGAACCTTAAATCATGAATATGATACCAGAGAGAGAACCTTGTTTCATAAAGATTTTGCCCAGAGAGCGTACATTCATTCATAAAGATGAAGCCCTGGTAGAGAACCTTCTTTCGTAAAGATGTTGTCCATGCAGGGAACCTTGTTTAATAATGATGATGCCCAGAGAGAGAATTTTCATTCATATAGATGATGCCCAGAGAGAACATTCATTCATAAAGGTGATGCCCAGAGAGAGAACATTCATTCATAAGATGATGCCCAGATAGAGAACCTTGATTCAAGATGATGCACAGAGAGACAACTTTCATTCATATAGATGATAGCCAGGCAGAGAACCTTGTTTCATAAAGATCATGCCCAGAGAGAGTACCTTCATTCATAAAGATGATGCCCAGAGAGAGAACCTTCCTTCATAAACATGATGCCCAGAGAGAGAACCTTCATTCATAAAGATGATGCCCAGAGAAAAACCTTCTTACATAAAGGTGTTTCTCAGAGAAAGAACCTTTTACATAAAGGTGTTGCCCAGAGTGAGAACCTTAATTCATAAGATGATGCCCATAGAACATGCATTACTAAAGATGATGCCCAGAGAGAGAACCTTCATTTATAAAGATGATGCCCAAAGAGCGAAACTTCATTCACAAAGATGATGGCCAGGCAGAGAACATTCTTTCATAAATTTGATTCCCAGGCAGAGAAACTTCTTTCATAAATATGATGCCCACAAAAAGCGCCTTCATTTATAAAGATGTTGCCTACGCAGAGAACCTTCATTCATTAATGTGATGTCCAGAGAGAGAACCTTCATTCATAAAGATGATGCCTAGGCAGAGAACCTTCATTCATTAGATGATGCCCAGGGAGAGAACCATCATTCATGGAGATGATGCCCAGAGAGAGAACCTTCTTTCATAAAGGTGATGCCCAGAGACAGAACCTTCATTCATAAGATGATGCACAGAGAACCTTCATTCATAAAGATGATGCCCAGAGAGAGAAACTTGATTCATAAAGGTGATGCCCAGAGAGAGCATCTTCATTCATAATATGATGCCCAGAGTACCTTAATTCATAAAGATGATGCCCAGAGAGAGAACCTTCATTCATAAAGATGATACACAAAGAGACAACTCTCATTCATATAGATGATAGCTTGGCAGAGAACCTTGTTTCATAAAGATGATGCCCAGAGAACTTTAAATCATGAATATGATACCAGAGAGAGAACCTTGTTTCATAAAGATTTTGCCCAGAGAGCGTACCTTCATTCATAAAGATTATGCCCAGGTAGAGAACCTTCTTTCGTAAAGATGATGTCCATGCAGGGAACCTTGTTTCATAAAGATGATGCCCAGAGAGAGAATTTTCATTCATATAGATGATACCCAGAGAGAGAACATTCATTCATAAAGGTGATGCCCAGAGAGAGAACATTCATTCATAAGATGATGCCCAGATAGAGAACCTTGATTCAAGATGATGCACAGAGAGACAACTTTCATTCATATAGATGATAGCCAGGCAGAGAACCTTGTTTCATAAAGATCATGCCCAGAGAGAGTACCTTCATTCATAAAGATGATGCCCAGAGAGAGAACCTTCCTTCATAAACATGATGCCCAGTCAGAGAACCTTCCTTCATAAACATGATGCCCAGAGAGAGAACCTTCATTCATAAAGATGATGCCCAGAGAAAAACCTTCTTACATAAAGGTGTTTCTCAGAGAAAGAACCTTTTACATAAAGTTGTTGCCCAGAGTGAGAACCTTAATTCATAAGATGATGCCCATAGAACATGCATTACTAAAGATGATGCCCAGAGAGAGAACCTTCATTCATAAAGATGATGCCCAAAGAGCGAAACTTCATTCACAAAGATGATGGCCAGGCAGAGAACATTCTTTCATAAATTTGATTCGCAGGCAGAGAAACTTCTTTCATAAATATGATGCCCACAAAAAGCGCCTTCATTTATAAAGATGTTGCCTAGGCAGAGAACCTTCATTCATTAATGTGATGTCCAGAGAGAGAACCTTCATTCATAAAGATGATGCCGAGGCAGAGAACCTTCATTCATAAAGATGATTCCCAAGAGAGAACCGTCATTCATAAAGATGATGCCCAGGCAAAGAACATTCATTCATAAAGATGATGCCCAGGGAGAGAACCATCATTCATGGAGATGATGCCCAGAGAAAGAACCTTCTTTCATAAAGATGATGCCCAGAGAGAGTACATTAATTCATAAGATGATGCCCAGAGAAAGAAACTTCTTTAATAAAGGTGATGCCCAGAGAGAGAACCTTTTTTCATAAAGAATATTCCCAGGCAGAGAACCTTCTTTCATTAATATGATGCCCAGATAAAGAGCCTTCATTCATAAATATGTTGCCCAGGAAGAGAACCTTCATTCATAAAGATGATGCCCAGGCAGAGAACCTTCATTCACAAAGATAATGCTGAGGCAGAGAACATTCTTTCATAAAGATGATTCCCAGGTGGAGAAACTGTTTTTATATATGATGCACAGAGGAAGAGCGTTCATTCATAAAGATGTTGCCCAAGGAGAGAAACTTCATTCATAAAGCTGATTCCTAGAGAGAGAACCTTCATTCATAAAGATGATGCCCAGAGAGAGAACCGTCATTCATAAAGATGATGCCCAGAGAGAGAACTTTCGTTGATAAAGATAATGTCACAGAGAGAACCTTTATTCATAAAAATGATGCCCAGGGAGAGAACCATCATTCATGGAGATGATGCCCTGAGAGAGAACCTTCTTTCATAAAGGTGATGCCCAGAGGGAGAACCTTCATTAATAAGATGATGCACAGAGAACCTTCATTCATAAAGATGATGCCCAGAGAGAGAACTTTCTTTCATAAAGATGTGGCCTAGGCAGAGATCCTTCATTCATAATGATGATGCCCAGAGAGACAACTCATTCATATAGATGATAGCCAGGCAGAGAACCTTGTTTCATAAAGATGATGCCCAGAGAGCGTACCTTCATTCATAAAGATGATGCCCAGGCAGAGAACCTACTTTCGTAAAGATAATACCCAGGCAGAGAAAATTCTTTCATAAAGATGATGCCCAGAGAGAGATACTTCATTCATAAGATGATGCCCAGAGAATCTTAATTCATAAAGATGATGCCCAGAGAGAGAACCTTCATTCATAACGATGATACACAAAGAGACAACTCTCATTCATATAGATGATAGCCAGGCAGAGAACCTTCTTTCATAACGATGATGCCCAGAGAACCTTAAATCATAAAGATGATTCCCAGGCAGAGAACCTTCATTCATTAAGATGATACCAGAGAGAGAACCTTGTTTCATAAAGAAGATGCCCAGAGAGCGTACCTTCATTCATAAAGATGATGCCCTGGTAGAGAACCTTCTTTGATAAAGATGATGTCCAGGCAGGGCACCTTCTTTCATAATGATGATGCCCAGAAAGAGAACTTTCATTCGTAAAGATCATGCCCAGAGAGAGAACATACATTCATAACGGTGATGCCCAGAGAGAGAAGCTTCATTCATAAGATGATGCCCAGAGAGAGAACATATATTCATAAAGGTGATGCCCAGAGAGAGAACCTTCATTCATAAGATGATGCCCAGATAGAGAACCTTGATTCATAAAGATGATGCACAGAGAGACAACTTTCATTCAAAAAGATAATGCCCAGTCAGAGAACCTTGTTTCATAAAGATAATGCCCGGAGAGAGAACCTTCATTGATAAAGATGATGCCGAGACAAAGAACGTTCTTTCATAATGATGATGCCCAAACAGAGAACTTTCTTTATAAAGATGATGCCCAGAGAGAGAACCTTCTTTCATAAAAATGATGCCCATAGAGAGAACCTTCATTCATAAAGATGATGCCAATAGAGAGAGAACCTTGTTTCATAAAGATGATGCCCAGACAGGGAGCCTTCATCATAAAGATGATGCCCAGGGAGAGAACCTTCATTCATAAAGATGATGCCCAGAGAGAGAACCTTCATTCATAAAGATGATGCCCAGGCAGAGAACTTTCTTTCATAAAGATGATGTCCAGGCAGAGTACCTTCTTTCATTAAGATGATGCTCCAGAGAGAACCTTCATTCATAAAGGTGATGCCCTAGAGAGAACCTTCAATCATAAAGATGATGCCCAGTCAGAGAACCTTCATGCATAAACATGATACAAGAGAAAGTACATTGTTTCATAAAGATGATTCCCAGGCAGAGAACCTACATTCGTAAAGATGATGCCCAGAGAGAGAACCTTCATTCATGATGATGATACCCAGAGAGAGAACCTTCTTTCAATAAGATGATGCCCAGAGAGAGAACCCTCATTCATAAAGATGATGCCCAGAGAGAGAACCTTCATTCATAAAGAAGCCCAGACAGAGAACTTTACTTTATAAAGATGATGCCAGAGAGACAATCTTGTTTCATAAAGATGATGACCAGAGAGAGTACATTCATTCATAAAGCTGATGCACAGGCAGAGAACCTTTCATAAAGATGATGCCTAGGCTGAGAACTTTCTTTCATAAAGCTGATGCCCAGACAGAGAACCTTCGTTCATAAAGATGATGCCCAGAGAGAGCAACTTCTTTCATAAATATGATGCCCAAACAGAGAACTTCCATTCACAAAGATGATTCCCAGAGAGAGAGCCTTCATTCATAAAGATGATGCCCAGAGAGAGAACATTCCTTCACAAAGATGATGCCCAGGCAGAGAACATTCTTTCGTAAAGATGATGCCAGGCACCACTTGTTAAAGGGGGCATCTGCTTCCCATTTGATCTTTTTGGGGCCCTTGTCAAAGATCAGCTGTGTGTATGCTGATGCTTTTATTTCTGGGTTTTCAGTTCTTTTCCATTGGTCTGAGTATCTGTCAACCAATACCCTGCAGTTTTGAGAACTGTGGCTGTATAGTTGTGCCAAAGTCAGGTAAAGCAAGCCCTCCCACGGTGTCCTTCTTCTTGAGGAGTTCTCTGCTAATTCTGGGCTTTTTCCCTCTCCATATGAAGTTGGTAATCAGTTTTTCCATTTCTTTGAAGAAAGATGATGGTAATTGTATCAGGATAGCATTAAACTTATATAGTGCCTTTGGCAGAACTGACATCTTAACTATATTAAGTCTCCCAATCCAAGAGCATGGAATATTCTTCCATTTGTTGAGGTCGCTCTTGGTTTCTTGTAATAGTGTTCTATAGTTTTCCCTATATAGATCTTTTGTTTTTTCAGTCAAGTGTATCCCTAGATATTTCAGTTTGTGTTTGGCTATTGTGAAGGGTACCACCTTTTTGATCTCTTCTTCTGTGGTCTTATCTGATGTGTATAACAGTCCGATGGACTTCTGTTTGTTGATCTTGTATCCTGCCACTCTGCCAAACTCTTCTATTGCTTCCAGTACTCCCCTTGTGGAACTTTTGGGATTTTCCATATATAAAATCATATCATCTGCAAATAACGATAGTTTCACCTCTTCCTTCCCCAGACGAATACCTTTGATGTCACTTCTTTGCCTTATGCTGTTAGCTAAAACCTCCAGCACGATATTAAATAGGAGTGGAGACAAGGGGCATCCTTGTCTGGTTCCCTTTTTCAGTGGGATTGTGTTAGTCTTTTCTCCATTGACTATGACTTTGGCTGTTGGTTTTTCATATATAGCTTGTATTGTCTTGAGGAACTTTCCTTCCATTCCTATCTTCGCTAGTGTCTTAAACAGGAATTGGTGTTGGATGTTGTCGAATGCTTTTTCTGCGTCTATTGATATAATCATGTGATTCTTATACTTTTTCATGTCAATGTGACGAATAATACTAATGGTCTTTCGTATGTTGAACCATCCCTGCATCCCTGGTATGAATCCCACTTGGTCATGGTGAATTATTTGTTTTATATACTTTTGTATTCTGTTGGCTAGTATTTTGTTAAGGATTTTTGCATCAATGTTCATTAGGGATATCGGTCTGTAGTTCTCGATTCTTGTGGGATCCTTGCCCGGTTTGGGTATCAGAGTTATACTAGCTCCATAAAAGGAGTTTGGGAGTTTGCCATCTTTTTCTATGTTCTGGAAAAGTTTGTGTAGGATTGGTATTAGTTCTTCCCTGAATGCTAGGTAGAAAACTCCAGTGTATCCATCTGGTCCAGGGGATTTTTTTGTTGGTAATCCCTTGATAACCTTTCCTATTTCTTCTATTGCGATGGGTCTGTTGAGATTCTTGATGTCCACCGAGGATAGTCTAGGGAGGGATTGTTTTTCCAGGAATTTGTCCATGTCTTCCAAATTGTTGAATTCATTGGAGTACAATCCTTCATAGTATTGTGTAACTATCCTTTTGATTTCATTAGGGTCTGTTGTAATGACCCCTCTTTCTTCCCTTTTTCTTGCTATTGAGATTTGTTCCCTCCTTTCTTTGGTTAGGTTTGCCAATGGTCTATCGATCCTGTTTATCTTTTCAAAGAACCAACTTTTAGCGATATTAATTTTTTCCATAGTTTTTTTATTTTCCCTCTCCTGAATCTCAGCCCTGATTTTTATAATTTCTTTTCTTTTGCTATTAGTAGGGTTGTCCTGCTGACTCAGCTCTAGTTTTTGTAAATTTTGTGTCAGCGTATCCGTCATGAGTCTCTCTTCCTTTCTCAGGTGTGCTTGTATTGCTATGAACCTTCCTCTGATGACTGCCTTTGCTGTGTCCCATAAGTTTTGGTACGTTGTGTGCTCATTTTCGTTGGTTTCAAGAAATTTCCTGATTTCATCTCGGATCTGCACCAGTATGCACTCCTTTTGCAGTAGAGAGTTATTCATCCTCCAATTATTTGCTCTTATTTTCTTTGTCTTCCTTTTGTTGATTTCCAGTCTTATGGCACAGTGGTCAGAGAGAGAGGTCTGTATTATTTCAATGTGCTTAAATTTATGTAGATTTGCCTTATGCCCCAGCATGTGGTCTATGTTCGAATATGTGCCATGAGGACTTGAAAAGAATGTGAAATTTTTTGTATTTGGATGAAAAGCTCTGTAAATATCTATTAGGTCAAATTGTCTAATTGTGGAGTTTAGCTCTCTAGTCTCCTTGTTGAGTTTCTTTCCCTGTGATCTATCTTTCTCAGTGAGTGGTGTGTTGAAGTCAGCCACTATAATTGTCGAGTCTGTGATTTCTTTCTTAATCTTTTGGAGTGTTTGATTCACGTATTGAGCTGGTCTCTCATTCGGGGAATATATGTTTACAATGCTTAGTGGTTCAATGTCTATCATTCCCTTGAGCATTATATAGTGTCCCTCCTTATCTCTTTATATGGTTTGCACGTTGAGGTCAATTTTATCCGAGATAAGGATTGCAACCCCTGCTTTTTTTGTGTTGCTGTTTGCTTGGTAGGTCCTTCTCCAGCCTTTGATTCTCAGCCTATTTTTGTCTGTAGCTTTGAGATGTGTCTCCTGTAGGCAGCAAATTGATGGGTTGTGTTTTCTAAGCCATTCTGCTAGTCTCAGTCTTTAATGCCTGAGTTCAGGCCATTGATATTCAGGGTTATTATCTCCATGTGCGGACTCTGTGATGCCATTTTATACTTTTTGTGTTGGGAGTTTTCCTACTTTCCTTTCTCATTAGTGTGTGTTTTGTGTGTGTATCATTCTTGACTTCTTTCCATCCTTAAGGCATTGCTATCTTGGGGTCTGTTTTCTCTTTGTTGTGCTCTGGGTGAGGTTGTTCTATGTGCTGGTGTCTTATTTGTGCTTGGTGAGTGTTGTTCTTCTGCCCATACTGAGTCGACAAGGATCTTTTGTAATGCTGGGTTTGTTGTAACGTATTTTTTGAGTTTTTCCTTGTCTGGGAAGACTTTTACTTCTCCATCGATCTTGATCGATAATTTGGCTGGGTAGAGTATTCTTGGATTTGCCTTGTTTTCTTTCAATTTTTGGAATATGTTACTCCACTCTCTCCTTTTTTTCATAGTTTCTGCTGATAGGTCTGAGCATATCCTTATGTGGGAACCTTTATATGTGATTGCTTGCTTTTCCCTAGCTGCTCTCATGATTTTCTCCTTTTCCTCAAAGTTTGAAAGTTTAACTATTATGTGCCTTGATGATTTCTTCTTGGGTTCTCGTCGTGCTGGTGTTCTTTCAGCCTCCTGGATGGTTGCTTGGTTTTCATTCATTAGGCTGGGGAAGTTTTCCTCCAAGAATTCTCTCGCTATTGTTGCAGATGACTTCTTTGTTGTGTCTTCCTCCGGTAGGCCAATAATTCTAATGTTGTTCCGCTTCATAGCATCAGACATAGCTCTTAGGTTTTCTTCGGCTTCTCTGATGCTCTTATTAGATTTTTGTTCACGTTTATTAAAGTCTGCTTGGCTGTCCTCCACGTCACTGATGCGGTTCTCTGATTCCTCCAATCGAGGAACATGATTCTGCTATTGTTTTTCGTTACCTGCTCCTCAAGCTCCTGTATTTTCCTTTGGTATATGTCTTTTATCTCCTCTATCATTTCATCCTTTTTCTGTAGTGTTTCCCTCATATTCTGCATCGCTCCAAGCACCATTCTGAGAGCTTCTTTGTATGGCATCTCAATGTCTGCTTCTTCTATGTATGTTGTTATGTTCAGGACATCTTCTTCCTTTGCCTTTTGTTTCTCCTGTTTTTTCGTTGAGGTCGTTGGGGGTGATGGCTGTTTGCGTTGAGTTGTTTTTGAGGGACCAGGTGCCATTTTCTAGTCTCTCTCTGGAAGACTTATAGGAATTCTTCTTCGATCTGCCTACAGCTGATTTTGCTATGGGATTAACCTACCACTTTATCTTCCTGTGGCTTCCCTATTAGGGGAGTGCCCCAGATGGCAGATAAACTGCCTGCACCTGTGTTGCAGAGGCTGGGCTGAAGTTCCCGCTATTGATTTGAATATTGATAAGTGTTGGCTGAGCTGCCTTATGTCCCCAGGTACACAGGCAGGAACTCCCTGGTGAGAAGTCTGAGGAGTATCCCCTGGAGAGCAAGCAGGCCTTACCCTAGCCTTGGGCTATCTATGCAGGGTGGAGCTCACCTAGCTGGGTGTGACCCAGGCGCAAATGCCCTAGGGCAATGGGAGTGCCCCGTAAGTCCCCAATGGAGTGTGAGAAAGCAGGGCAGGAACAAGGGGGTTGAGAAAAATCAAAAAGTGAGACTAGACTGTGCAGGGGTACAGGGAAGCGAGGGAAGCAAAAGAAACTATGTAGCTGAGTCCCACTCCCTGCCTGTGGATCTACAAGGGCTTACTCCCTGCCCCAAGCCCCAGCTGTAGTTCGCAGCTGAGCCCCAAGAAGGTTCGCAAGAAAACTGCTGAGCCGCCCCCAGAGAAATGGGGGGACAGAGAGCAGAGATGTTAACAGACGCCGTCGTGTAGCTGAAGCTTGATCCCTGCCTATGGAGCTGTGGGGGTTTGGGTTTATTCCCTGCTCAGACCACGCGGCGCGGCTGCGGCTGCGGCTGTGCCTTGAAAAAGCCCCGGCGAAGCCCTCCAAGGCTGTGTGGGAATATAAAGCAGAGACGCAAACAGAAGCAACAATGTAGATGAACCCCGATCCCTGCCGGTGGAGCCGCAAGAGTCCTGTTCCTGCACTGAGGCAGATAGGGAAAAACTGTGGCTGTGCTGAGACCAAGCCCTGCTACAGGCTCCAAATGGTCCCTGCTTGGGCAGATCTGGCAACTGGACTAGGGTCGAGCCCCAGCCGGCTTCCACTGAGGTAAGCCAAAAGCCCCCAGCCCATCAAAACCCCATGGATCTGTGCCTACTTATTTTTATGAAGCACTTCCTGCGATCCAGTGGCATTGAATTTCACTCTGAGCAACTCTCCTGGGCTGGATTCTGCGGAGTCCTTCTGGTGTGTGTCACTCCGTCGCCATCTTCCCGGAAGTCAGAACCTTCTTTTATAAATACGATGCCCAGAGAGAGAACCTGCTTTCATAAAGATGATGCCCAGAGAGAGAGCCTTCTTTCATAAAGATAATGCCCCGGAAGAGAACCTTCATTCATATAGATGATGCTCAGAATTAGAAACTAGTTTCATCAAGATGATGCCCAGAGAGAAACTTTATTCTTAAAGATTATGCCCAATCAGAGAAGCTTCTGTCATAAAGATGATGCCCATAGAGAGAACGTTCTTTCATAAAGATGATGCCCGGGAAGAGAACCTTCTTTGATAGAGATGATGCCCAGGCAGAGAACCATCATTCATAAAGATGATTCCCAGTTAGAGAACTTTCATTCATAAAGAAGATGCCCAGAGAGAGAACTTTTATTCATAAATATGATGCCCAGAGAGAGAGCCTTCACTCATAAAGATGATGCCCAGAGAACCTTCATTCATGAAGATGATGCCCAGGCATAAATCTTTCTTTCGTAAAGATGATTCCCAGGCGAAGAACCTTCTTTCATAAAGATGATGCCCCAACAGAGAACCTTCTTTCATAAATATGATGCCCAGAGAGAGAACCTCCTTTCATAACGATGATGCCCCGGCAGAGAACCTTCATTCATATAGATGATGCTCAGACTTAGAAACTTGTTTAATGAAGATGATGCCCAGAGAGAGAACCTTAATTATTAAAGATGATGCCCAGGCAGAGAACCTTGTTTCAAAAAGAAAATGCCCAGGCAGAGATCCTTCATTCATAAAGATGATTCCCAAAGAGAGAACCTTCATTCATAAAGATGATGACCAGAGAGAGAACCTTCTTTCATAAGGAAGATGCCCAATCAGAGAAGATTCTTTCATAAAGATGATGCCCATAGAGAGAACCTTCTTTCATAAAGACGATGCCCAGGCAGAGAACGTTCATTCATAAAGATGATGCCCAGGCAAGAATACTTCATTCATAAAGATGATTCCCAGAGAGAGAACCTTCGTTCATAAAGATGATGCCGATAGATAAAACCTTCATTCATAAATATGATGCCCAGAGAGAGAATCTTTTTTCATAGAGAAGATGCCCAAACAGAGATCTTTCTTTCATAAAGATGATGCCCAGAGCGAGAACCTGCTTTCATAAAGATGATGTCCAGAGAGAGAGATTTATTTCATAAAGATGATTCCCAGGCAGAAAAACTTTCGTAAAGATGATTCCCAGGAAGAGAACCTTCTTTCATAAAGATGATGCGAGAGAGAGAACATTCATTCATAAAGATGATGCCCAGGCAGATAACCTTCATTCATCAAGATGATGCCCAGGCAGAGAATCTTCATTCATAAAGATGATACCCAGAGAGAGAACCTTCATTTATAAAGATGAAGCCCAGGGAGATAACTTTCATTCATAAAGATGATGCCCAGAGAGATAACTTTCATTCATGAAGAAGATGCCCAGAGCAAGAACCTTCTTTCATAAAGAGAACGCTCATAGAGAGAACCTTGATTCATAAAGATGGTGCACAACCAGAGAACCTTCTATCATAAAGATGATGCCCAGGCAGAGAACCTTCTTTCATAAAGATGATGCCCTGAGAGAACCTTCTTTCAAAAAGAAAATGTCCACGCAGAGAAACTTCAATCATAAAGATGATTCTCAAAGAGAGGACCTTCATTCATAAAGATGACGCCCATAGAGAGAACATTCAATCATAAATATGATGCCCAGAGAGAGAACCTTTTTTCATAAAGATGATGCCCAAACAGAGATCTTTCTTTCAAAAAGATGATGCCAAGAGAGAGAACCTTCTTTAATAACGATGGTGCCCAGAGAGAGAGCCTTCATTCATAAAGATGATGCCCAGAGTGAGAACTTTCTTTCATAAAGATGATGCCCACAGAACCTTCATTCATAATGATGATGCCCGGAGAAAATACCTTCATTCACAAAGATGAGGCCCAGACAGAGAACCTTCTTTCGTAAAGAGGTTCCCAACCAGAGAACCTTCTTTCAGAAAGATGATGCCCAGGCCGAAAACCTTTTGTAAAGATGATGCCCAGGCAGAGAACTTTCTTTCATAAAGATGCTGCCCAGAGAGAGAACCTTCATTGATAAAGATGATGCTGAGACAGAGAACATTCTTTCATAAAGATAATTCACAGGGAAAGAAACTTTTTCATAAAGATGATGCCCAGGCAGAGAACCTTCATTCATAAAGATGATGCCCAGTCAGAGAACCTTCATGCATAAAGATGATACAAGAGAAAGGATATTGTTTCATAAAGATGATGCCCAAGTAGAGAACCTACGTTCGTAACGATGATGCCCAGAGAGAAAACCTTCATCATGATGATGATACCCAGAGAGAAAACCTTCTTTCAAAAAGATGATGCCCAAACAGAGAACTTCCATTCATAAAGATGATGCCCAGAGAGAGAGCCTTCATTCATAAAGATGATGCCCAGAGAGAGAACCTTCCTTCACAAAGATGATGCCCAGGAATAGAACATTCTTTCGTAAAGATGATGCCCAAGCAGAGAACCTTCTTTCATAAAGATAACCAGAGAGAGAAACTTGTTTCAAAAAGTTGATGCCCAGAGAGTGTACCTTCATTCATAAAGGTGATGCCCAGGGAGAGAACCTTCATTAAGAAGTTGATTCGCAGAGCCCCTTCATTCAAAAAGATGATGCCCAGGTAGAGAACTTTCTTTCGTAGAGATGATGCCCAGGCATAGAACCTTCTTTCATAAATATGATGCCCAGACAGCAAATTTTCGTTCATGAAGATGATGCCCATAGAGAAAACCTTCATTCATAAAGATGATGCCCAAACAGAGATCATTCTTTCAAAAAGATGATGCCCAGAGAGAGAGCCCTCATTCATAAAGATGATGCCCAGAAAGAGAAACGTCATTCATAAAGATAATGCCCAGAGAGAACCTTCTTTCAGAATGATGATGTCCAGAGAAAGTACCTTCATTCCCAAAGATGTAGCCAAGGCAGAGAACCTTCTTTCATAAAGATGATTCCCAGGTATAGAACCTTCTTTCGTAAAGATGATTCCCAGGCAGAGAAACTACTTTCATAAAGATGATGCCCAAACAGAGAACCTTCTTTCATAAAGATGATACCCAGACTGAGAACCTTCTTTCATAAAGATGATGCCCAGAGAAAGAACCTTCTTCACCGTGCCAAGCAAAGAACTCAAGAAACCTCATAGGCATTCCCAGGACTCTTTTGTCCGTTGCTCCGGCTTGAGTCTGTGCCCGCAAAGCTGCCGCAGCGTACCTCAAAACGCAGTTGCCAAGGTGCTCCGCAGCCCTTTCCCCTGACAAGACTTTCAAGCCCTGGGCCCTGCAGCCAATGGCTGACCGACCGGTTTGCTGAGTGGGGCCAGTGACTGCTTGGCTAGCCTAATTCAGACTCACTCCCTGCCTACCTGATCCCCTTCCCACAAGACCTTGTGCTGCCTGCAGACTAGAGGTCCCCAACTCCCTCTAGGTTCCTCTCTTCCCACCTATTGAAGCACCAAGGACTCCTTTAGCCACCTGCCTGCCCTCCTGCGTGAATAAGGAAGTCAGTGCCTGGTGGAATATCTCCATCAACCTGGGAGCATACAGTCAACACTACAGGCCACATCCCCAAAGCCTGAGGAGGAAAGTTTCAAACAACTCCTGGCGTGCAAGATTTGGCATGACATCAAACTGAGCACGGTTGGACAATCCCCGCAAGTGCAAAATGTTGCATTACACCACTTTCCCGTGAGCAAGGTTGCCAGAGTGTTGTCTGGTGTCAGTGTGTGTGACTGGGCAAGTCTAGAAAGACAGCTTACACGGGCAGCTTCTGGATGGTTCTGGAGAAGCTGGTGCAGAAGCCTACAGCAGCAGGAATTGGTGGGGCCAAGGCAATCAAGAGCACAGGGAAAAGAATATGCATAGAAAAAGAGCTACACCTATATTCTAGCCGGTCAGATAGTATCCCAAGACAGCTGAGAGGACCACCCCAAACGAAACTCACTGATCTCCCATCGATTCCACTTGATGACTATTGCCCAGGACAGCAGAGATTGGCCTCGGTGGATTTCAGACACTGTGAAAACCTTCGGGGGCGATCCATGTTTCATGGTCCTCCAGCTGAATCACTGCTGCTTGGAACTCCTTAGTGTCAGCTTAGTCATGCAATGCACAACGACCAGGCTCCCTACCATAAAGTCTATAAGGAAGATGAAGAAGGGGGACAAGAACGAAAGGAGGAAGGGAAGGCATAGAGAAAGAAAGAGATTGACAGAAAGGGTAGAGAGTGAGAGAGAGAGGGAGAGAGGGAGATAGTTAGAGAGATACAGGGAGAGATACAGAGGGAAGAAAAAGAGTCATCCTTTGCGTTCTACTTCTGGGGAGCTCACGCCCAGTTGAGCCCTACTCAGCAAGTTCACCATTCACGGAAAGAGCTCACTGGGGCGTAGGAGCTTCTGGCACATCCTGAGCCTTTTGCTTCCTTGAAGGCACACCCCGGTTTGTTCAGACTACGGGATTATTGGTGGGTCTACCCCGTCCACAGGATTGGCCAGGTTATTTAAGGTTTTCTATTTTATTGAAACCTACTATTTGTATTGCGATCCATGACAGGTTTGCCTGTGCCCTGCTGGCTTCATCCCGACGACCTCAGAGACCCTTGATTGGAGTCCCCGTTCAGAGAGTGAAAGTCCGCTGACGTCATAACGGGTGCTGTTCCGCCCCGAACAACCGGGGACACATTTATCAGAGACCCCTTTCAGGCAGCGACAGTCCATTGATGTCATAAACGGGAGGGTACACACCGTACACCCGTGGACAGATGGACCAGAATCGCCCTTCATGAAGGGACAGACCTCCGACAACATAAGGGGGCGGTCTGAAAGACAGACATCCGCGGGCATACTTCGCAGGGACCAATTTCACTCAAGGGCTGGTGCCTTTTAGGTCCCGACGAGGGCTCTTCCGGTCCACGGGTGTCCCCCCCCCCAACTGTGTCCCCCCTGGGCACTTCCATTTACCATCCTTCTCTCGGGCCCAGTCCTGCCAGGTCTGTTTTCAGCGATCCGATTGGAATGCGCCTTTGTTGCCCGGGCTGCCTGATGGTTGAGCTCAATTGCGGGTGGTTCTAGGGCCTTGAAGGCAACGTCTGGCTTCGCAGTCGGCCTCACACACCCCCATGAAGCGCTGCCGGCCAGGCCATGGGACCGAGAAAACCTTCCACCAGCAGCTTGCATGAGAACTATGGTTCCGGGCGCCTTCGTGGGGCCCGGCTCTCTGAGCCTCCCCAGCTCGGGCCACGGGTTCTTCACAGAGCCTGCTGCTGTCTCCCTGTAGAGAGCGGACGGGCTGGGGTGAAAGTGGAGTCCTCGTCCTGGGACGGGGGAGGCCTAAGGCCGACAGCGATTTCCCGGGCTGTTTTGGTCCCCACAATCTTTAGGCCACCGTCCGCTACCCGAGGTAGCCCAGCTCTAAGCGGTCCGGGCAGTGGCCCACACCCGCTTCCGAAGGTTCCTGGGTTGACACTGGGATTTCAAGAGATCTACTTGAAGGAGGCTACGGCATCCTAGGCCCTTGCTGCTCAGAGAGCTCACGGATCTGGAGGCTCCTTTGAGCTTTGCGAGCCTGTGCCTACTCTCCACCTGGGGGTCCTTGCCATCAGGGGACCTCACCATCAGCCAGGACAGGCAGGCACAGAATAAAGACAGGAAGCCCCGCCTTCCGGCTTGCGAATCTCCGACTGGCCCCGCCCATCACGTCCTGGGAGCAAGCAAGCAGTCTCCTAATGCTGTGCCTCGGCTCTCAGACTCCATGTCCGCAGGGAGTCCCGTGCTCTTGGGCCAAGTAGCACCCATGTACCCCAATAGTGCCAGCTCCGGGGCTACTAGTGGACCCCAAGCTCTTGGGCTCTTGCATTAAGGCGGCTCTTGTTTTCAACCTGCTTCTGCCTGCCAGCTAGTTCATGCCAGCGACGCTGGCGGTGGACTTGGCTGGCTTTGCACAAGCTGCAATTACCACTTTGAGCAAGCTGTACTTGACCCTTTCGGGTTCCCTCATGCAAACTCACCTGGGTGACATAGCGTGCTGCTTTGGGCTGCCTTCTTCATCGTGCCGAGCAAAGAACTCAAGAAACCTCATAGGCATTCCCAGGACACTTCTGTCCATTGCTCCCGCCTTGAGTCTGTGCCCGCAAAGCTGCCGCGGCTTACCTCAGAACGCAGTCGCCAAGGTTCTCTCGCAGACCTTTCCCCTGACAAGACTTTCAAGCCCTGGGCCCTGCAGCCAATGGCTGACCGACCGGTTTGCTGAGTGGGGCCAGTGTCCGCACTTGGCTAGCCTAATTCAGACTCACTCCCTGCCTGCCTAATCCCCTTCCCACAAGACCTTGTGCTGCCTGCGGACTAGAGGTCCCCAACTCCCTCTAGGTTCCTCTCTTCCCACCTAGTGGAACACCAAGGACTCCTTTAGCCACCTGCCTGCCCTCCTGCGTGAGAAAGGAAGTCAGTGCCTGGTGGAATATCTCCATCAACCTGGGAGTATACAGTCAACACTACAGGCCACATCCCCAAAGCCTGAGGAGGAAAGTTTCAAACACCTCCTGGCGTGCAAGATTTGGCATGACATCAAACTGAGCAAGGTTGGACAATCCCCGCAAGTGCAAAATGTTGCATTACACCACTTTCCCGTGAGCAAGGTGGCCAGAAAGTGGTCTGGTGTCAGTGTGTGTGACTGGACAAGTCTAGAAAGACAGCTTACACGGGCAACTTCTGGATGGTTCTGGAGAAGCTGTTGCAAAGCCTACAGCAGCAGGAATTGGGTGGGGGCCATGGCAATCAAGAGCACCGGGAAAACAATATGCATAGAAAAAGAGCTACACCTATATCCTAGCCGGTCAGATAGTATCCCAAGACAGCTGAGAGGACCACCCCAAACGAAACTCACTGATCTCCCATCGATTCCACTTGATGACTATTGCCCAGGACAGCAGAGATTGGCCTAAGTGGATTTCAGACACTGAGAAAACTTCGGGGGCGAACGAGGAATGTTTCATGGTCCTCCAGCTGAATCACTGCTGTTTGGAACTCCTTAGCGTCAGCTTAGTCATGCAATGCACAACGACCAGGTTCCCTACCATAAATTACAAAAGGATGATGAAGAAGGGGGACATGAACGAAAGAAGGACGGGAAGGCATAGAGAAAGAAGGAGATTGACAGAGAGGGGAGACATGAGAGAGAGAGACCGAGAGAGAGAGGGAGAGAGAGATACAGGGAGAGATACAGAGGGAAGAAAAAGAGTCATCCTTTGCGTTCTACTTCTGGGGAGCTCACGCCCAGTTGAGCCCTACTCAGCAAGTTCACCATTCACGGAAAGAGCTCACTGGGGCGTAGGAGCTTCTGGCACATCCTGAGCGATCTGCTTCCTTGAAGGCATCCCCCGGTTCGTTCAGACTACGGGATTATTGGTGGGTCTGCCCCGTCCACCCGATGGGCCAGGATATTTAAGGTTTTCTATTTTATTGAAACCTATCATTTGTATTGCAATCCATGGCAGGTTTGCCTGTGCACTGCTGGCTTCATCCCGAAGACCTCAGAGACCCGTGATCGGAGTCGCCGTTCACAGAGTGAAAGTCCGCTGACGTCAAAAGGTGTGCTGCTTCGCCCTGAACAAGCGGGGACACATTTATCAGAGACCCCTTTCAGGCAGCAACAGTCCATTGATGTCCTAAACGGGAGGTACTACACACCGTATACCCGTGGACAGATGGACCAGAGTCGCCTTTCATGAAGGGACAGACCTCTGACAACATAAGGGGGCGGTCTGAAAGACAGACATCCGGAGGCATACTTCTCGGGGACCAATTTCACTCAAGGGCTGGTGCCTTTTAGGTCCCGACAATGGCTCTTCCGGTCCACGGGTGTCCCCCCCCCCCCCCAAGTGTGTCCAGCCTGGGCACTTCCATTTACCATGCTTCTCTCGGACCTAGTCCTGCCTGGTCTGTTTTCAGCGATCCGATTGGCATTCGTCTTGGTTACCAGGGCTGCCTGACGTTTGAGCTCAAGTGCGGGAGGTTCTAGGGCCTTGAAGGCAACGTCTGGCTTCGCAGTCGGGGACACACACCCCGATGAAGCGCTACAGGCCCTGCAGTGGGACCGGGAAAACCTTCCCACCAGCAGCTTGCATGAGAACTATGGTTCCGGGAGCCTTTGTGGGGCCCGGCTTTCTGAGCTTCCCCAGCTCTGGCCACGGGTTCTTCACAGAGCCTTCTGCTGTCTCCCTGTAGAGAGTGGACGGCCTGGGGTGAAAGTGGAGTCCTCGGCCTGGGAGGGGGGATGCCTAAGGCCGACAGCGATTTCCCGGGCTGTTTTGGTCCCCACAATCTTTAGGCCAACGTCCGCTACCCGAGGTAGCCCCGCTCTAAGCGGTCCGAGCAGTGGCCCACACCCGCTTCCGAAGGTTCCTGCGTTGACACTGGGACTGAATAGATCTACGTGAAGGAGGTCACGGCCTAGGCCCTTGCTTGTCAGAGAGCTCACGGATCTGGAGGCTCTTTGGAGTGTTGGGAGCCTGTGCCTACTCTCCACCTGGGGGTCCTTGCCATCAGCAGACCTCACCACCAGCCAGGACAGGCAGGCGCAGAATAAAGACAGGAAGCCCCGCCTTCCAGCTTGCGAAACTCCGACAGGCCCCGCCCATCACGCCCTGGGAGCAAGCCAGCAGTCTCCTAATGCTGTGCCTCGGCTCTCAGACTCCATGTCCGCAGGGAGTCCCGTGCTCTTGGGCCAAGGAGCACCCATGTACCCCAATCAGTGCCAGCTCCGGGGCTCCTTTGGGACCCCATGCTCTTGGGCTCTGGCACTAAGGCGGCTCTTGTTTTCAACCTGCTTCTGCCTGCCAGCTAGTTCATGCCAGCGACGCTGGCGGTGGACTTGGCTGGCTTTGCACAAGCTGCAATTACCACTTTGAGCAAGCTGTACTTGACCCTTTCGGGTTCCCCATGCAAACTCACCTGGGTGACATAGCGTCCTGCTTTGGGCTGCCTTCTTCACCGTGCCGAGCAAAGAACTCAAGAAAACTCATAGGCATTTCCAGAACTCTTCTGTCCGTTGGTCCTGCCTTGAGTCTGTGCCCGCAAAGCTGCCGCGGCGCACCTCAGAACGCAGTTGCCAAAGGTGCTCCGGCAGACCTTTCCCCTGACAAGACTTTCAAGCCCTGGGCCCTGCAGCCAATGGCTGACTGACCGGTTTGCTGAGTGGGGCCAGTGTCCGCACTTGGCTAGCCTTATTCAGACTTACTCCCTACCTGCCTGATCCCCTTCCCACAAGACCTTGTGCTGCCTGCGGACTAGAGGTCCCCAACTCCCTCTGGGTTCTTCCCTACCCACCTAGTCGAGCACCAAGGACTCCTTTAGCCACCTGCCTGCCCTCCTGCGTGAGAAAGGAAGTCAGTGCCTGGTGGAATATCTCCATCAACCTGGGAGCATACAGTCAACACTACAGGCGTCATCCCCAAAGCCTGAGGAGGAAAGTTTCAAACACCTCCTGGCGTGCAAGATTTGGCATGACATCAAACTGAGCAAGGTTGGACAATCCCCGCAAGTGCAAAATGTTGCATTATACCACTTTTCCGTGAGCAAGGTGGCCAGAAAGTGGTCTGGTGTCAGAGTGTGTGTCTGGGCAAGTCTAGAAAGACAGCTTACACGGGCAGCTTCTGGATGGTTCTGGAGAAGCTGGTGCGGGAGCCTACAGCAGCAGGAATTGGTGTGGGCCATGGCAATCAAGAGCACCGGGAAAACAATATGCATAGAAAAAGAATACACCTATATCCTAGCCGGTCAGATAGTATCCCAAGACAGGTGAGAGGACCACCCCAAACCAAACTCACTGATCTCCCATTGATTCCACCTGATGGCTATTGCCCAGAACAGCAGAGATTGGCCTCGGTGGATTTCAGACACTGTGAAAACCTTCGGGGGTGAACAATGTTTCATGGTCCTCCAGCTGAATCACTGCTGCTTGGAACTCCTTAGCATCAGCTTAGTCATGCAATGCACAACGATCAGGTTCCCTACCTTAAATTATAAAAGGAAGATGAAGAAGTGGGACATGAACGAAAGAAGGAAGGGAAGGCGTAGAGAAAGAAAGAGATTGACAGAGAGGGCAGAGAGTGAGAGAGAGAGCGAGAGAGAGATAGTTAAAGAGATACAGGGAGAGATACAGAGGGAAGAAAAAGAGTCATCCTTTGCGTTCTACTTCTGGGGAGCTCACGCCCAGTTGAGCCCTACTCAGCAAGTTCACCATTCACGGAAAAAATGATGCCCAGTGAGAGAACCTTTATTCATAAAGATAATGCCTAGGCAGAGAACCTTCGTTCATAAAGATGATGCCCAAACAGAGAACCTGCTTTCATAAATATATAGCCCAGAGAGACAACCTTCATTCATAAAGATTATACCCAATGACAAAACCTTCATTCATAAAGATGATGCCCAACGAGAAAACCTTCATTCACAAATATGATGCCCAGGCAGTGAACATTCTTTCGTAAATATGATGCCCAGGCATAGAAGCATCTTTCTTAAAGATGATTCCCAGGCAGAGAACCTTCTATCATAAAGACGATGCCCAAACAGAGAACATTCATTCATAATGATGGTGCCCACAGAGAGAAACTTCTTTCATAAAGATGATGCCCAGACAGAGAACCTTTTTCATAAATATGATGCCCAGAGAGAGAACGTTTCTTCATAAAGATGATGCCCAAACAGAGATCTTTCTTTCATAAAGATGATGTCGAGAGAGAGAACCTTATTTCATAAAGATGATGCCCAGGCATAGAGCCTTCATTCATATAGATGATGCCCGGGCAGGGAACCTTGTTTCATAAAGAAGATGCCCAGAGAGAGAACACCTGCTTTAATAAAGATGGTGCCCAGAGAGAACCTTCATTCATAAAGATGATGCCCAGTCAGAGACCCTTCATGCATAAAGATGATACAAGAGAAAGAACATTGTTTCATAAAGATGATGCCCAGACCGAGAACCTACATTCGTAAAGATGATGCCCAGAGAGAGAAACTTAATTCATGATGATGATACCCAGAGAGAGAACCTTCTTTCAAAAAGATGATGCCGAGAGAGAGAACCCTCATTCATAAAGATGATGCCCACAGAGAGAACCTTCATTCAAAAAGATGATGCAAAGAGAGAGAACCTTCATGCATAATGATGATGCCCAGAGATAGTACCTTTATTCACAAAGATGTAGCCCTGGCATAGAACCTTCTTTCGTAAAGATGATTCCCAGGCAGATATCCTACATTGATAAAGATGATGCCCAAACAGAGAACCTTCTTTCATAAATATGATGCCCAGAGAGAGAACCTTCATTCATAAAGATGATGCCCAGGCAGAGAACCTTACTTTATAAAGATGATGCAAGAGAGACAATCTTCTTTCATAAAGATGATGCCCAGAGGGAGTACATTCATTCATAAATATGATGCACAGGCAGAGAACCTTTCGTAAACATGATGCCCAGACTGAGAACTTTCTTTCATAGAGATGATGCCCAGACAGAGAATCTTCGTTCATAAAGGTGATGCCCAGAGAGAGCAACTTCTTTCATAAAGATGATGCCGAAACAGAGAACTTCCATTCATAAAGATGATTCCCAGAGGGAGAGCCTTCATTCATAAAGATGATGCCCAGGCAGAGAACATTCTTTCGTAAAGATAATACCAGAGAGAGAACCTTGTTTCATAAATTTGATGCCCAGAGAGACTTCCTTTATTCATAAAGATGATGATCAGGCAGAGAACCCTCATTCATAAAGATGATGCCCAGAGAGAAAACCTTCTTCCATAAAGATGATGCACAAACAATGATCTTTCTTTCATAAAGATGATGCCTAGGGAGAGAACCTTCATTCATAACTTGATGCCCAGAGAACCTTCATTCACAAGGATGATGCCCAGGTAGAGAACATTCTTTCATAGAGATGATGCCCAGGTAGAGAACCTTCTTTCATAAAGATGATTCCCTGGCAGAGAACCTTCTTTCATAAAGATGATGCCCATAGAGAAAACCTTATTTCATAAAGATGATGCCCAAATAGAGATCTTTCTTTCATAAAGATGATTCCCAGACAGAGAACCTTCATTCATAAAGATGATGCCCAAAGAGAGAACCTTTATTCAATAAAGATGTGGCCCAAAGAAAGAACCTTGATTCATAAAGATGATGTCAAGACAGAGAACTCTCATTCATAAAGATGATGCCCAGAGAGAGAACATGCTTTCATAAAGATGATGACAATGGAGAGAACATTCATTCATAAAGATGATGCCGAGAGAGAAAACCTTCTTTCATAAAGATGATGCCCAAACAGAGATGTTTCTTTCGTAAAGATGATGCCCATAGAGAACCTTCATTCATAAAGATGATGCCTAGGGAAAGAAACTTCATTCATAATGATTATGCCCAGGCAGAGGAACTTTCGTAAAGATGATGCCCAGGCAGAGAACCTTCTTTCATAACAATGATGCACAGAGAGAAAATCTTCTTTCATAAAGGTGATGCCCAGAGAAAGAACCTTCTTTCATAAAGTTGATGCCCAAACAGGGATCTTTCTTTCATAAAGATGATGCCCTGAGAGAGCACCTTCGATCATAAACATGATGCCCAGACAGAAAATCTTCATTCATAAAGATAATACCAGACAGAGAACCTTGTTTCATAAAAATGATGCCTAGAGAGAGTACCTTCATTCATAAAAATGATGATCAGGCAGAGAACCTTCATTCATAAAGATGATGCCCAGGCAGAGAACCATCATTCATAAAGATGATACCCACAGAGAGAACCTTCATTCATGAAGATGATGCATAGAGAGAGAACCTTCTTTCAAAAAGAGGATGCCCAAGGAGAGAACATTCATTCATAAAGATAAAGCCCTGGCAGGCAGAGAACTTTCATTCATCAAGATGATGCCCAGAAAGAGAAACTTCTTTCGTAATGATGATTCCCAGGCAGAGAACCTTCTTTCATAAAGATGATGCCCAGGCAATGAACCTTCATTCTTAATGATGAAGCCAAGAGAGAGAACCTTCATTCATAAAGATGATGCCCAGATAACCTTCATTCATAATGATGAAGGCCCAGAGAGAGTACCTTCATTCACAAAGATGATAAACAGGCAGAGAACTTTCTTTAGTAAAGATGATGCCCCGGCATAGGACCTTCTTTCGTAAAGAGGATGCCCAGGCAGAGAACCTTCTTTCATAAAGATGATGCCCAAACAGAGAACCTTCTTTCATAAATATGATGCCCAGGTAGAGAACTTTCTTTCATAAAGATGATGCCCAGAGAAAGAACATTCTTTCATAAAAATGACGCCCATAGAGAGGACCTTTATTAATAAAGCTGATTCCCAGATAGAGAAACCTCTTTTTTAAATATGATGCCCAGAGAGATAACCTTTATTCATAAAGTTGATGCCCAAACAAAGATCTTTCTTTCATAAAGATGATGCCCAGAGAGAGAACCTTCTTTCATAAAGATGATGGCCAGAGAGAAAGCCTTCATTCATAAAGATGATGTCCAGGCAGAGAACCTTCATTCATAAAGATGATTCCCCGGCAGAAAACCTTCATTCATATAGATGATGCCCAGACTTAGAACCTTGTTTCATAAAGATGATACCCAGAGAGTGTACCTTTATTCTTAAAGATGATTCCCAGGCAGAGAACCTTCTATCATAAAGACGATGCCCAAACAGAGAACATTCATTCATAATGATGATGCCCACAGAGAGAAACTTCTTTCATAAAGATGATGCCCAGACAGAGAACCTTCTTTCATAAATATGATGCCCAGAGAGAGAATGTTTCTTCATAAAGATGATGCCCAGGCAGATAACTTTCATTTATAAAGATGATGCCCAGAGAGAGAACCTTCATTCATGAAGATTATGTCCAGAGAAAGAATCTACTTTCATAAAGATGAGGCCCATAGAGAAAACCTTTATTCATAAAGATGATGCCCAAAGAGAGATCTTTCTTTCATAAATATGGTGCCCAGAAAGAGAAACTTCTTTCATAAAGATGATGCGCAGACAAAGAAACTTTTTTTCATAAAGATGATGCCCAGAGAGAGAACCTTCTTTCATAAAGATGATGCCCAGAGTGAGAGCCTTCATTCATAAAGATGAAGCCCAGAAAGAGTACATTCATTCATAAAGATGATGCCCAGGCAGAGAACATTCATTCGTAAAGATGATTGCCAGAGAGAGAACCTTCATTTATGAAGATGATGCCCAGGGAGAGAGCATTCATTCGTAAAGATGATGCCAGGCAGAGAACATTCATTCGTAAAGATGATGGCCAGAGAGAGAACCTTCATTTATCAAGGTGATGGACAGAGAGAGAAACTTCTTTCATAAAGATGATACCAGAGAGAGAACCTTCTTTCATAAAGATGATGCCCAGGCAGAGAACCTTCATTCATAAAGATGATGCCCTGGCAGAGAACCTTCATTCATAAAGATGATTTCCAGGGAGAAAACCTTATTTCATAAAGAGGATGCCCAGAGTAATAACTTTTATTCATAAAGATTATGCCCAGAAGTAGAGCCTTCATTCATAAAGATGATGCCCAGAGAACCTTCATTCATAAAGATGATGCCCAGGCATAAAACGTTCTTTCGTAAAGATGATTCCCAGGCAAAGAACCTTCTTTCATAAAGATTATGCCCCAGGAGGGGGAAGATGGCCGACAGGGACACCCGCATACTCTGAGAGCTCCTCCAAACAAAGCGGGATTGGCGACCAGGTAGCTGAATAGTAAGAGTCTGGTGAGTGAAATATCCCCTGGGACAGCACCCCAGTCCTACCCCACGTATTTGTCCGGAGCAGGGGTCTAGGTGAAAGACGACCGGACTAGTGGGACATCTCTGGCCACTAAGCTTCCGTGAGCTCACTGGCGACCGGCTTAGGCTCCATCCCCAAACCCGACGCCAGCCCAGAGCCGCTTGCCTGCCCTGCCTAGACAGGCGCAGCAGGTCATGCTCCCCTACACCAGTGGCCCACTCGAGGATCCCCACTGGGAGAGAAGCTCCCCTACTCCAGCGGCCCACTCCCCACTCCCTATCGCGGATCCCCACTGGGAGAGAAGCTTTCCTCTCCCGCAGTTCCCCTCTCCCCACAGGGCAGCGATCTGCCCTCGGGCCCACGTCCCTCCCTCCATTCATCCAAGCTCAGGGGAGCGGACCCGCGGGTTGTCTGGCGACCCCCACAGGGGACCATCCACCCGCACCGCTGCCGCGGACCTCTCCACCTGCCCTCCGTGCGCTGGCCTCCCACACCCGCCCGCCCCCGCCAGCCCCTGGCAGCCTAGTGCCAGCTCCACTCCTGGCGGGGACCCTGCGCTGAGCACTTCCCCCCAACAGGAGCCATAGCCCAACCCGTGCCTGTCCCGGACCCTGAGCTTCCGCGGAGCGCCGCGCCCCGCGCTGCTGAGTCTGCCCACCAAGGGCCCCCCCCTGCACAAGGCACAAGAGTAGGTGCCCTCCCCAGGGTGCTGCGGGGACCCCGGCGGCCGTGACTCTGAGCCTGAGCAGAGAAGGGCGCCATTGCCCCCTGCGGTTTCGCGCCAAGCCTCCTTTGCCGGCACCATTACCCCCTGCGGTTTCGCGCCAAAAGGGCGGAGAGCGAACACCATTGTTCCCTGCAGTGTCCCGCAGCTGCCTGCGCAGCTATCCAAAGGGCCTCCCCGCGCCCGCTCACAGCCCGGGCAGATCAAACACTCCACCTGCAGTGGAGCCTGGGTCTCGGATTTGCAGTCCCTGAGGAGCCATCAGTGAGCTCCAGCCAGCTCTCACCACCTGGGGCCCTGTTGGGTCCCCAGTGCCAGCCCTAAGCCTGCCGCAGCCCGCCCGGCCACCCCAGGAGACGGCACAGTGGCCTGAGCCTCCACACAATAAGGTTACTCCTGTCTCCCAGAAGCATGGGGCCTATTAAAGGATCAAGGAAAAATCAACAGACCACATCACTCCCAACAAAAAAATCAGAAAAACGAGGCACTTTAACAGACCTAACGTCACTCATAGAAGAAACAGATATAGATCAGCCACAAAAGGAAATCTTCAGAACTCTGCTTGCAGTAATACAGGAGCTAAGAGAAGCAAACCAAAATAAGGATGCAACGATAGAAGGGATGAAATGCACAATAGAGGGGATGAAGTCTACAATAGAGGGGATGAATACTATCCACCAAAAGGAACTGCAGAAACTAACAGAGGAGGTAGCAGAGGCCACACAAAAGGTCACAGAAGCTATATCTAGGCTTGAGGAGGCTGAGAACCGTATCAGTGAACTCGAGGACGCTCAAACCAAACGAAGCAAGCGAGAAAAACAATCAGATAGGAAAATTAAAGAAACAGAAGACAGCCTGAGATCAATGACAGATGCTATGAAGAGGAATAATATTCGAATAATCGGTCTACCGGAACACAACATAACACACAAATCGACCGCCAAGATAGCAAAGGAATTCCTGGAAGAAAATTTCCCCAACCTAACAAAGGAGAATCCGACTCTCATACAGGAAGCAGAGAGGACGCCGGCTAAGCTAAACACCAAGAAGAACACGCCAAGACATATAATTGTAAAATTATCCAACTTAGAGGAAAAAGAGAAAATTCTACGAGCATCAAGAGAAAGGAAGACAGTCACATACAAAGGAGCGCAAGTAAGGTTATGCTCAGACTTATCCGCAGAAACCATGAAGAGGAGGAGAGAATGGAGCAACATCTTCCAAAAACTGAAAGATGAAAATGCCTCCCCCAGAATCCTATACCCTGCCAAGTTATCCATTAAGATAGAGGGTAAATAAGGGTCTTCCAGGACAAGGAAGAACTCAAAAAATATACTGCAAGTCACCCGACCCTGCAGAACATACTGGCTGACTCACTATGGCCAGAAGATCAAGCTCCAACTAGAACCACCAGGAGACCACCATATAGCCCATCTCCATCTAGAAGCCAACATGCCAGCAACACGTACCAGGACAACACGGTCTCAGATGGAAAAGAGGACAGGATAGAAACCCTCCACTCAAACGCAGTACACTGATATGAAGGAAGATAGGCAAAGACCCAAAACACAAAACAGAATATGGCAACCATGAAGCCAGAGATTGTAATAATCACTTTGAATACAAATGGGCTCAATTCATATGTTAAAAGAAAGAGGCTGGAGGATTGGATTAGAAAACATAACCCATCAATCTGCTGCCTGCAAGAGACACACCTTAAGCAAGCAGACAAGCATATGCTGAGAATAAAGGGCTGGCAGAAAGTTTACCAAGCAAATGGTAACTCCAAGAAGGCAGGAGTGGCTATCTTAATCTCCGACAAAATGGATCTCAAGATCCAAAACATAAAAAGAGACAAAGAGGGACATTACATAATGCTCAAAGGCTCAGTAAACCAGGAAGCAATAAGCATACTGAATATTTACGCACCTAATAATGGTGCGGCAAACTTCGTCAAACAAACTATTAAAAAAATGACAGAAGAAATCACGGAAACAACAATAATAGTGGGGGACTTCAACACTCCACTATCAGAGAAAGACAGGTCACAGGGAAAGAAGCTCAGCAAAGAGGCCAGAGAGCTAAACAATGTAATTAGGCAACAGGGCCTGATAGACATCTATAGAGCCTTTCATCCAAAAGCAAAAGGTTTCACATTCTTCTCCAATCCACACGGATCTTTCTAAAGAATAGATCACATGCTGGGGCACAAGGCCAGCCTGAGTAAATTCAAACACATAGATATTATCCAGATGTCTTTCTCAGACCACCATGCCATAAAGCTGGAGATTAATAGAAGGGCACCCAGAAAAGCAAGGGCCACCAATTGGAGAATAAACAACGATCTCCTGCGACATGAATGGGTTAAGGTCCAGATCAGAGAGGATATCAGGAAATTTCTAGAAACTAATGAGAAGGAGCATACAACATATCAAAACTTATGGGACACTGCAAAGGCAGTTATCAGAGGTAGCTTGATATCACTGAATGCATACATGAAAAAAGAAGAAAGGCGTATGACAGATATGGTAACACAAAACCTCCAACAACTAGAACAGAGTCAACAGAACTACCCCTCCAATAGCAAGAGAAAAGAAATAATAAAAATCAGGGCGGAGTTAAACCAGTGGGAAGACAAAAGAACAATGCAAAGGATTAACGCAACTAGAAGCTGGTTTTATGAACGAATTAATAAAATTGACACTCCCCTGGCAAAGCTTACCAAAGATAGAAAGGAACAATCATCAATAGCCAGGATGAGGGATGAATCGGGGGCAATAACAACAGACCCCAATGAGATAAAAAGGATAATCACAAAGTACTATGAAGGTTTGTATTCTAATGAAATCAGAAACCTGGAAGACATGGATAAATATTTAGAAAAACAATCTATCCCTAGATTATCTGAGACAGAGATCAAGAACCTCAACAAACCCATAGCGAAGGAAGAAATAGAGAGTGTCATCAAAAACCTACCAAGGAAAAAGGCCCCAGGGCCAGATGGCTACACAGCAGAATTTTACCAAACATTCAGGGAAGAGCTGACACCGATCCTCCACAAAGTATTCCATAACATAGAAAAGAACGGCAAGCTCCCAAACTCATTTTACGAAGCCAGCATTACTTTGATACCCAAACAGGGAAAAGACCCCACAAGTGTAGAGAATTATAGACCAATATCTCTAATGAACATAGATGCAAAAATCCTTAACAAAATATTGGCCAATAGAATACAAAGGAACATCAAACATATCATTCACCACGACCAAGTAGGATTCATCCCAGCGATGCAGTGATGGATTAACATCCGAAAATCCATCAATATCATACACCACATCGAGAAGAAAAAGGATAAAAACCATATGATAATATCCATAGATGCAGAAAAAGCATTTGACAACATCCAGCATCCATTCCTAATCAAAACACTCATGAAGATAGGATTGGAAGGTAAGTTACTCAAGCTCATACAAGCTATCTATGAAAGACCAACAGCCAACCTCATAGTCAATGGAGAAAAGACAAGAACAATACCACTGAAAAAGGGTACAAGACAAGGATTCCCCCTGTCCCCTCTTCTATTCAATATCGTTTTGGAGGTTCTGGCTAACAACATAAGACAGCGGAAGGACATCAAAGGGATCCAGTTGGGAGAGGAGGAGGTGAAACTATCATTATTTGCAGAAGACATGATCCTATACATTGAAGACCCCCAAAACTCCACAGTTGGAATACTTACAGCAATAGAGGAATACGGAAGAGTAGCAGGATACAAGATCAATAAACAGAAGTCGGTATGGTTTCTATACACATCGGACAGGGCCATGGAAGAGGCGATTAAGAGGGAAGTACCCTTCACAGTAGCCAAGAACAAACTGAATACTTAGGAATATACTTAACAAAAAATACTAAAGACCTATATAAGCATAATTATAAAACCCTATTACAGGAAACCAAAAGTGACTTTCACAAATGGATGAAGCTCCCCTGCTCATAGTTAGGTAGGCTGAACATAGTAAAGATGACAGTTCTTCCTAAAGCACTCTACAAGTTCAATGCTATACCAATCCAATTACCATCAACCTTCTTCAAAGAATTGGAAAAACTGACCACCAACTTCATATGGAGAGGGAAGAAACCCAGAATTAGCAGAGAACTCCTCAAGAAGAAGGACACAATTGGAGGACTCGCCCTACCTGATTTTAATGCCTACTACACAGCTACAGTGGTCAAAACAGCATGGTACTGGCACAATGATAGACACTCAGACCAGTGGAAAAGAATAGAAAGCCCAGGAGTAAAATCATCAGTATATAGACAACTGATCTTCGACAAGGGTCCCAAAAACGTCAAGTGGGAAGCAGATGCCCTCTTTAATAAGTGGTGCTGGAAACAATGGATATCCACATGTAGAAAGTTGAAACAAGACGTCTACCTCACCCCATGCACAAGAATACACTCAAGGTGGATCACAGATCTAGAAGTCAAACCCCAAACCATCAGGACCATTAAGGAGGGAATCGGGACTAATCTCAGAGCACTGGCCCAGGGAGCACATAGGCTCACTGCAACAGGGAAGGGGACACACACAGGTGATCTGGAAATTGACAAATGGGATCTAATAAGAATAAAATACCTGTGCACCTCGAAAGACTTTGCCAAGAGGGTGACAAGGCAACCCACAGACTGGGAGAAGATTTTTAGTAATGACACGTCAGAAAAAGGGCTCATTACTAAAATCTACAACTCCATCATGACCTGCAAAAAGAGGAAAACAGTTAACCCCCTAAGGAAGTGGGCAAAAGAAATGAGAAGAACTTTCACTAGAGAGGAGTTCAATATGGCCAATAAATATATGAGAAAGTGCTCGAAGTCCCTTGCCATAAGAGAAATGCAAATCAAAACAACCATGAGATACCACCTAACACCCCTCAGGCTAGCTCAGATCAGTAAATCAGAGAGCAACAAGTGTTGGAGGGGCTGTGGTGAAATAGGAACCCTCCTCCACTGCTGGTGGTCGTGCAGATTTGTACAGACACTGTGGAAAGCAATCTGGCGATACCTAAAGAAAATGGAAATTGATATACCTTACGACCCAGCCATCCCTCTACTGGGCATATACCCGGCTGAAGCAGCAAATAAAACACGACCAGTCATATGCGCTCCAATGTTTATTGCGGCACAATTCACAATAGCAAAGACTTGGAAACAGCCTAGGTTTCCATCGATAGACGAGTGGATTAGCAAACTTTGGCACATACACACAATGGAGTATTATGCAGCACTAAAAAGCACCAATGAGCACATGAAACACGTTATTTCATGGGAAGAGCTGGAAGGAATTATGTTAAGCGAGGTAAGCCAGACCCAAAGGGACAGGTACAACATGAGTCCCCTGAGGTAAGTACAATCAGCATGACAGAAATGGGGCATTAATCCACCCAAGGGGAGGGTATGGTTTATATCTCCACAGGGAAAGTGGGACCAGATTTCAACCCAGTGTCGCAAGGTGTGAATGAAATATTCCGGCGTGGAGGAAGGAACCGGTGGAGAGGTCTGGGAGGCTGGCCCCAGCACCATAAATTAAGTGGATTCCTGCCCCTCCCCCGAAAAGAACTTGTTCCAAAGGACGACATTGACCCTGCAGCTATGGGAGATGGACATATTTGATCAGAGCACACGGGAGCAGATGAAGGGGCAGGAGGAGAGAGTGGAGCACAGCCTGGCCCACCAGGCCGTGATGATGATGTTCCTGAGTAGAGCAGCCAGTCCACAGAGAGAACAACATGGCTGGCCCTACTATGAGACATGATGCCCCTCAGTGACTAAGGGCGATACAGGGGACAGCACCGGAGACACAGTGTGGGAATTGCACCTGACCTGATCCCACCACACCGAGGCAAATCACTGGGGGAGTGCAGCGGAACAGCAAGAGAATGGAGTGGCAAGGTCCCCAGGGAATGCTGAGAGTGGACTTGGGGCCAGGGCGTGGTGCCCCAACAGACTGGACTGGAAAACGCTCCTAAGGGCCAGCAAAGATCACTGAACTAACTACAAGCTTTTCTCTTGTAAACTGTTTTGTTCTGTTCTTTTTCAGTGGTTTGTTTTGGTTGTTTTGTTGTCTGGTTGTATACTATTGCTTTGTGTTCCTCTGTCTAGTTTTCGTGCATGTTAGTGACTCCACAGGTCTGTCTGAATAGGACAGGCTGGATGAACTATCTGGATGAAAAACAACGGGACCGACAGTTCCGGGGGGACTTGGGGTGGGGGGTAGGGGGGGTAAGGAAGTGGTGTTAACAAACCCAGGGACAAGGGAAAACCATGGGACCCCAAAGGGTAGAGAAGGGGGAGTGGCAGGCCTGATGGGAAATGATCAAGGGTAAGGTTGCTTAGAGAAGAGGTATACTCTAGCCCAGGTGGCGATGAAGCATGGTAGTAGGGCAGGAGGAAGGTCAAGGGAGATGGAGGAAAGAGCTAGGAGTCAAAGGGCATTCATGGAGGTCTAGACAAAGACATGTACATGCAAATATATATAGGAGGTTGGGGAAATAGATCTTTGTGTCGATATTTATAGGTCAAGTATTAAGGTGGCGGAAGGACCTTGGGCCTCTACTCAAACACTCCCTCTATGCATGAATACCTTCTTTTATTAAATTGGAACTCTATGATGCTCACTCTCCCAACACAACGGCTGGAGCCAAAGTGGGTGAACAAGTAAATGTGGTGAAGAAAGCTGATGGTGCCCGGCTATCAAAAGAGATAGTGACTGGGGTCTTAAAGGCTTGAAGATAAACAAGCGGCCATCTAGCTCCGAGGCAACAAAGTCCACATGGAAGAACACACCAGCCTGTGTGATCGAGTGGTCCCAAAGGGATCAGTTACCAGGCATCAAAGAACAAAAAATCATATCATTGACTGCACACCTCCATGATAGGATCGCTGAAGACAAATGGGTGCACAAGCAAATGTGGTGAAGAAAGCTGATGGTGCCCGACTATCAAAAGAGATAGTGTCTGGGGTCTTAAAGGCTTGAAGGTGAACAAGCGGCCATCTCGCTCAGAAACAAATAAGCCCACATGGAAGAAGCACACCGGCCAATGCGATCACGAGGTGCCCAAGGGACCAGATATAAGGCATCATGCAAAAAAAAAAAGATATAAGTGTGTGTATGTATGTGTATATATGTGTATATGTATATATGTATGTGTATATATATATATTATATTAAATGAAGGGGGAAGTGCAGAGTGGAGACCCAAGGCCCAAGTGTCGGCCAATGGAGATCCCCTCATGGAGGGGACTAGGAGAGGAGATGGGTTAATTAGGGTGTGAGGTAGTATCGATGAAGAACACAGCTTTCCCCCAGATCCTGGATGCTTCCTCCCCCCAACTACCATGATCCGAATTCTACCTTGCAAGGCTGGATAGGACAGAGGCTGTACACTGGTACATATGAGGGTTGGAGGTACAGGGAATCCAGGGTGGATGATACCTTCAGGACCAAGGGTGTGAGGGACGATGCTGGGAGAGTGGAGGGTGAGTGGGTTGGAAAGGGGGAACTGATTACAAGGAACCACATGTGACCTCTTCCCTGGTAGAGGGACAGCAGAGAAGGGGGGAAGGGAGACCCCGGATAGGGCAAGATATGACAAAATAACGAGGTATAAATTACCAAGGGCATATGAGGGAGGGGGGAAAGGGGAGGGAGGGGGGGAAAAAAAAGAGGACCTGATGCAAGGGGCTTAAGTGGAGAGCAAATGCCTTGAGAATGATTGGGGCAGGGAATGTATGGATGTGCTTTATACAATTGATGTATGTATATGTATGGATTGTGGTAAGAGTTGTTGGAGTCCCTAATAAAATGTAAAAGAAGAAAAGAGAAAAAAATGATTAGGGCAAAGACTGTACAGATGTGCTTTATACAATTGATGTATGTATATGTATGAACTGTGAAAAGAATTGTATCAGCCCCAATAAATTGTTAAAAAAAAAAAAAAGATTATGCCCAAACAGAGAACCTTCATTCATAAATATGATGCCCAGAGAGAGAACCTGCTTTCATAAAGATGATGCCCAGGCAGTCAGCTTCATTCATGTAGATGATGCCCAGGCAGAGAACCTTGTTTCATAAAGATGATGCCCAGAGAGAGAACCTTCATTCATAAAAATGATGACCAGACAGAGAACTTTCATTTATAAAGATGATGCCAGAGAGAGAATCTTGTTTCATAAAGTTGATGCCCAGAGAGAGTACCTTCATTCATAAAGAAGATGCCCAGGCAGAGAACCTTGTTTCATAAAGATGATGCCTAGAAAGAGAAACTTCTCTCATAAAGATGATGCCGAAACACAGAACCTTCTTTTATAAATACGATGCCCAGAGAGAGAACCTGCTTTCATAAAGATGATGCGCAGAGAGAGAGCCTTCTTTCATAAAGATAATGCCCCGGAAGAGAACTTTCATTCATATAGATGATGCTCAGACTTAGAAACTTGTTTCATCAAGATGATGCCCAGAGAGAAACTTTATTCTTAAAGATTATGCCCAATCAGAGAAGCTTCTTTCATAAAGATGATGCCCATAGAGAACCTTCTTTCATAAAGATGATGCCCGGGAAGAGAACCTTCTTTCATAGAGCTGATGCCCAGGCAGAGAACCTTCATTCATAAATATGATTTCCAGTTAGAGAACATTCATTCATAAAGAGGATGCCTAGAGAGAGAACTTTTATTCATAAAGATGATGCCCAGAGAGAGAGCCTTCATTCATAAAGATGATGCCCAGACAGACAACCATCATTCATAAAGAAGATGCCCAGAGAAAGAACCTTCTTTAATAAAGATGATGCCCAGAGAGAGAACCTTCATTCATAAAGTTGATGCCCAGAGAGAGTACCTTCTTTCATATAGATGATGCCCAGAGAGAGAACCTTCATTCATAAAGATGATGCCTAAACAGAGATCTTTCTTTCATAAAGATGATCCCAGGAGAGAACCTTCTTTCATAAAGATGATACCCAGGCAGAGAACATTCATTCGTAAAGATGATGCCCAGAGAGATTACCTTCATTCATGAAGATGATACTCAGATTGAGAACCTTCTTTAATAAAGGTGATGCCCATAGAGAGAACCTTCATTCATAAAGATATTGACCAGCGAGAGAACTTCTTTAATAAAGAAGATGCCCAGAGAGCGAGCCTTCATTCATAAAGATGATACCCAGAGAGAGAACCTTCTTTCATGAAGATGATGCCCAGAGCAAGAATCTTCTTTCATAAAGATCATGCCCAGAGAGAGAACCTTCTTGCATAAGATGATGCACAGAGAGAACCTTCTTTCATAAAGATGATGCCCAGGGAGAGAACCTTCTTTCATAAATATGATGTCCAGAGAGAGAACCTGCTTTCATGAAGACGATGCCCAGGCAGAGAACCTTCATTCATAACGATGATGCCCCGGCAGAGAACCTTCATTCATAAAGATGATGCTCAGACTTAGAAACTTGTTTCATGAAAATGATGCCCAGAGAGAGAACCTTAATTCTTAAAGATGATACCCAGAGACAGACTATTTATTTATAAATATTATGCCCAGGTAGAGATCCTTCATTCATAAAGATGAAGCCCAGAGAGAGAACCTTCTTTCAAAAAGGAAATTCCCAGGCAGAGATCCTTCATTCATAAAGATGATTCCCAAAGAGAAAACCTTCATTCATAGAGATGATGACCAGAGAGAGAACCTTCTTTCATAAGGAAGATGCCCAATCAGAGAAGATTCTTTCATAAAGATGATGCCCATAGAGAACCTTCTTTCATAAAGATGATGCCCAGGCAGGCATACTTCATTCATAAAGATGATTCCCAGAGAGAGAACCTTTGTTCATAAAGATGATGCCGATAGAGAGAACCTTCATTCATAAATATGATGCCCAGAGAGAAAAACTTTTTTCATAGAGAAGATGCCCAAACAGAGAACTTTCTTTCATAAATATGATGCCCAGAGAGAACCATCTTTCAAAAAGATGATCCCCAAACAGAGAACTTTCTTTCATAAATATGATGCCCAGAGCGAGAACTTGCTTTCATAAAGATGATGCCCAGAGAGGGAACATTCATTCATGAAGATGATACCCAGGCAGATAACCTTCATTCATCAAGATGATGCCAGGCAGAGAATCTTCATTCATAAAGATGATTCCCAGAGAGAACCTTTATTCATAAAGACGATGCTCAGAAAAGAGCCTTCATTCATAAAGACGGTGCCCAGAGAGAGAACCTTCATTTATAAAGAGGAAGCCCAAGCAGATAACTTTCATTCATAAAGATGATGCCCAGAGAGATAACTTTCATTCATGAAGATGTTGCCCAGAGCAAGGACCTTCATTCATAAAGATGACGCCCATAGAGAGACCCTTCAATCATAAATATGATGCCCAGAGACAACCTTTTTTCATAAAGATGATGCCCAAACAGAGATCTTTCTTTCTTAAAGATGATGCCCCGAGAGAGAACCTTCTTTAATAAAGATTGTGCCCAGAGAGAGAGCCTTCATTCATAAAGATGATGCCCAGAGAGTGAACTTTCATTCATAAAGATGATGCCCAGGGTGAGAACTTTCTTTCATAAAGATGATGCCCAGAGAACCTTCATTCATAATGATTATGCCCAGAGAAAATACCTTCATTCACAAAGATGAGACCCAGGCAGAGAACCTTCTTTCGTAAATATGATGCCCAGGCATAGAACCTTCTTTCGTAAAGAGGATTCCCAAGCAGAGAACCTTCTTTCATAAAGATGATGCCCAGGCTGAAAACCTTTCGTAAAGATGATGCCCAGGCAGAGAACTTCCTTTCATAAAGATGCTGCACCGAGAGAGAACCTTCATTGATAAAGATGATGCTGAGACAGAGAACGTTCTTTCATAAAAATGATTGACAAGGAAAGAAACTTCTTTCATAAAGATGATGCCCAGGCAGAGAGCCTTCATTCATAGAGATGATGCACAGGCAGAGAACCTTTATTCATAAAGATGATGCCCAGTCAGAGAACCTTCATGCATAAAGATGATACAAGAGAAAGAACATTGATTCATACAGATGATGCCCAGGCAGAGAACCTACATTCGTAACGATGATGCCCAGAGAGAGAACCTTCATTCATGATGATGATACCCAGAGAGAGAACCTTCTTTCAAAAAGATGATGCCCAGAGAGAGAACCCTCATTCATAAAGATGATGCCCAGAGAAAGTACCTTAATTCACAAAGCTGTAGCCCAGGCAGAGAAACTTCTTTCGTAAACATGATGCCCAGGCATACAACCTTCTTTCGTATAGATGATTCCCAGGCAGAGAACCTACTTTCATAAAGATGATGCCCGAACAGAGAACCTTCTTTCATAAATATTATGCCCAGAAAGAGAACCTACTTTCATAAATATGATGCCCAGGCAGAGAACCTTTTTTCATAAAGAGGATGCCCCGAGAGAGAACCTTCATTCATAAAGAAGATGCCCAGACAGAGAACCTTAATTTATAAAGATGATGCCAGAGAGACAATCTTGTTTCATAAAGATGATGCCCAGAGAGAGTACATTCATTCACAAAGATGATGCCCAGGCAGAGAACTTCCTTTCGTAAAGATTATGCCCAGGCAGAGAACCTTCTTTCATAAAGATAATACCAGAGAGAGAAACTTGTTTCATAAAATTGATGCACAGAAAGAGTACCTTCATTCATAAAGGTGATGCCCAGGGTGAGAACCTTCATTAAGAAGTTGATGCCCAGGTAGAGAACTTTCTTTCGTAGAGATGATGCCCAGGCAGACAACCTTCTTTCATAAAGATGATGCCCATACAGCCAACTTTCTTTCATAAAGATGATGCACATAGAGAAAACCTTCATTCATAAAGATGTTGCCCAAACAGAGATCTTTCTTTCATAAAGATGATGCCCAGAAAGAGAACCTTCATTCATAAAGATGACGCCCAGAGAGAACCTTCATTCATAATGATGATGTCCAGAGAAATTACCTTCACTCACAAAGATGTAGCCAAGGCAGAAAACCTTCTTTCATAAAGATGATTCCCAGGCATAGAACCTTCTTTCTTAAATTTGATTCCCAGGCAGAGAGCCTACTTTCATAAAGATGATGCCCAAACAGAGAACCTTGTTTCATAAAGATGATGTATAGGCAGAGAACCTTCTTTCATAAAGATGATGCCCAGAGAAAGAACCTTCTTCACCGTGCCGATCAAAGAACTCAAGAAACCTCATAGGCATTCCCAGGACTCTTTTGTCCGTTGCTTCCGCTTTGAGTCTGTGCCCGCAAAGCTGCCGCGGCGCACACCTCAGAACGCAGTTTCCTAGGAGCTCCCGCAGACCTTTCCCCTGACAAGACTTTCAAGCCCTGGGCCCTGCAGCCAATGGCTGACCGACCGGTTTGCTGAGTGGGGCCAGTGTCCGCACTTGGCTAGCCTTATTCAGACTCACTCCCTGCCTGCCTGATCCCCTTCCCACAAGACCTTGTGCTGCCTGCGGACTAGAGGTCCCCAACTCCCTCTAGGTTCCTCTCTTCCCACCTAGTGGAGCACCAAGGACTCCTTTAGCCACCTGACTGCCCGCCTGCGTGAGAAAGGAAGTCAGTGCCTGGTAGAATATCTCCATCAACCTGGGAGTATACAGTCAACACTACAGGCGTCATCCCCAAAGCCTGAGGAGGAAAGTTTCAAACACCTCCTGGCGTGCAAGATTTGGCATGACATCAAACTGAGCAAGGTTGGACAATCCCCACAAGTGCAAAATGTTGCATTACACCACTTTCACGTGAGCAAGGTGGTTCCTTGAAGGCACACCCCGGTTTGCTCACACTACGGGATTATTGGTGGGTCTGCCCCGTCCACAGGATGGGCCAGGTTGTTTAAGGTTTTTTATTTTATTGAAACCTACTATTTGTACTGCGATCCATGGCAGGTTTGCCTGTGCACTGCTGGCTTCGTCCCGAAGACCTCAGAGACCCTTGATCGGAGTCGCCATTCACAGAGGGAAAGTCCGCTGACGTCATAAGGGGTGCTGCTCCGCCCCGAACAAGCGGGGACACATTTATCAGAGACCCCTTTCAGGCAGCGAAAGTCCATTGATGTCATAAACGAGAGGTAATACACACCTTACACCCGTGGACAGATGGACCAGAGTCGCCTTTCATGAAGGGACAGACCTCTGACAACATAAGGGGGAGGTCTGAAAGACAGACATCCGGAGGCATACTTCGCAGGGACCAATTTCACTCAAAGGCTGGTGCCTTTTAGGTCCAGACGAGGGCTCTTTCGGTCCACGGGTGTCCCCCCACCCCCAAGTGTGTCCCCTCTGGGCACTTCCAATTACCATCCTTCTCTCGGGCCCAGTCCTGCCTGGTCTGTTTTCAGCGATCCCATTGGCATGCGCCTTTGTTGCCCGGGCTGCCTGACGTTTGAGCTCAAGTGCGGGTGGTTCTAGGGCCTTGAAGGCAACGTCTGGCTTCGCAGTCGGCCTCACACACCCCCATGAAGCGCTGCCGGCCCGGCTGTGAGACCGGGAAAACCTTCCCACCAGCAGCTTGCGTGAGAACTATGGTTCCAGGCGCATTCCTGGGGCCCGGCTTTCTGAGCTTCCCCAGCTCGGGCACGGGTTCTTCACAGAGCCTGCTGCTGTCCCCCTGTAGAGAGCGCACGGGCTGGGGTGAAAGTGGAGTTCCTCGGCCTGGGAGGGGGGATGCCTAAGGCCGACAGCGATTTCCCGGGCTGTTTTGTTCCCCACAACCTTTAGGCCAACGTACGCTACCCGAGGTAGCCCCGCTCTAAGCGGTCCGAGCAGTGGCCCACACCCGCTTCCGAAGGTTCCTGCGTTGACACTGGGACTTCAAGAGATCTACGTGAAGGAGGCTACGGCCTCCTAGGCCCTTGCTTGTCAGAGAGCTCACGGATCTGGAGGCTCCTTTGAGCTTTGGGAGCCTGTGCCAACTCTCCACCTGGGGGTCCTTGCCATCAGCAGACCTCACCACCAGCCAGGACAGGCAGGCGCAGATAAAGACAGGAAGCCGCGCCTTACGGCTTGCGAAACTCCGACAGGCCCCACCCTTCACGCCCTGGCAGCACGCAAGCAGTCTCCTAATGCTGTGCCTCGGCTCTCATACTCCATGTCCGCAGGGAGTCCTGTGCTCTTGGGCCAAGCAGCACCCATGTACCCCACTCAGTGCCAGCTCCGGGGCTCCTAGGGGACCCCAGCTCTTGGGCTCTTGCCCTCAGGCGGCTCTTGTTTTCCACCTGCTTCTGCCTGCCAGCTAGTTCATGCCAGCGACGCTGGCGGTGGACTTGGCTGGCTTTGCACAAGCTGCACTTACCACGTTGAGCAAGGTGTACTTGACCCTTTCGGGTTCCCTCATGCAAACTCACCTGGGTGACATAGCGTGATGTTTTGGGTTGCCTTCTTCACCGTGCTGAGCAAAGAACTCAAGAGCCCTCATAGGCATTCCTAGGATTCTGCTGTCTGTTGCTCCCGCCTTGAGTCTGTGCCCGCAAAGCTGCCGCGGCGCACCTCAGAACGCTGTCGCCAAAGGTGCTCCCGCACACCTTTCCCCTGACAAGACTTTCAAGCCCTGGGGCCTGCAGCCAATGGCTGACCGACCGGTTTGCTGAGTGGGGCCAGTGTCCGAACTAGCTAGCCTTATTCAGACTCACTCCCTTCGTTCCTGTTCCCCTTTCTTACAAGACCTTGTGCTGCCTGCGGACTACAGGTCCCCAACTCCCTCTAGGTTCCTCCCTACCCACCTAGTGGACCACCCAGGACTCCTTTAGCCACCTGCCTGCCCTCCTGCGTGAGAAAGGAAGTAGTGCCTGGTGGAATATCTCCATCAACCTGGGAGCATACAGTCAACACTACAGGCCACATCCCCAAAGCCTGAGGAGGAAAGTTTCAAACACCTCCTGGCGTGCAAGATTTGACATGACATCAAACTGTGCAAGGTTGGACAGTCCCCGCAAGTGCAAAATGTTGCATTACACCACTTTCACGTGAGCAAGGTGGCCAGAAAGTGGTCTGGTGTCAGAGTGTGTGTCTTGGCAAGTATAGAAAGAAAGCTTACACGGGCAGCTTCTGGATGGTTCTGGAGAAGTTAGTGCGGGAGCCTACATCAGCAGGAATTGGTGGGGGCCATGGCAATCAAGAGCACCGGGAAAACAATATGCATAGAAAAAGAGCTACACCTATATCCTAGCTGGTCAGATAGTATCCCAAGACAGCTGCGAGGACCACCCCAAACCAAACTCACTGATCTCCCATCGATTCCACCCGATGGCTATTGCCCAGAACAGCAGAGATTGGCCTCAGTGGATTTCAGACACTGAAAACCTTCGTCGGCGAAGGATTATTCATGGTCCACCAGCTGAATCACTGCTGCTTGGAACTCCTTATCGTCAGCCTAGTCATACAATGCACAACGACCATGTTCCCTACCTTAAATTATAAAAGGAAAATGAAGAAGGGGGACATGAACGAAAGGAGGAAGGGAAGGCATAGAAAAAGAAAGAGATTGACAGAGAGGGGAGAGACTGAGAGAGAGAGGGAGAGAGAGATAGTTAGAGAGATACAGGGAGAGATACAGAGGGAAGAAAAAGAGTCATCCTTTGCGTTCTACTTCTGGGGAGCTCACGCCCAGTTGAGCCCTACTCAGCAAGTTCGCAATTCACGGAAAAGATGATTCCCACAGAGAGAACCTTTATTCATAAAGATAATGCCAAGGCAGAGAACCTTCGTTCATAAAGATGATGCCAAAACAGAGAGCATTCTTTCATAAAAATGATGCCCAGAGAAACAACCTTCATTCATAAAGATTATACCCAATGACAGAACCTTCATTCATAAAGATGATGCCCAAGGAGAAAACCTTCATTCACAAAGATGATGCCCAGGCAGGGAACATTCTTTCGTAAAGATATTGCACAAGTAGAGAACCTTCTTTCCTAAAGATTATGCACAGAGGTAGAACCTTCGATCATTAAGATGAAGCACAGACAGAGAACCTTCATTCATAAAGATGATACCAAAGAGAGAACCTTGTTTCATAAAGAAGATGCCCAGAGAGAGTTCCTTCATTCATAAAGATGATGATCAGGCAGAGAACCTTCTTTCGTAAAGATGAAGCCCAGGGAGAGAACCTTCTTTCATAAAGATGATGCCCAGACCGAGAACCTTCTTTCATAAAGATGATGCCAAGAGAGACAACCTTCAATCATAAAGATGATACCCAATGACAGAACCTTCATTCATAAAGATGATGCCCATGGAGAAAACCTTCATTCACAAAGATGAACCCCAGGCAGTGAACATTCTTTCGTAAGTTTATTGCACAGGCAGAGAACGTTGTTTCATAAAGAAGATACCCAGAGAGAGTTCCTTCATTCATAAAGATGATGATCAGGCAGAGAACATTCATTCATAAATATGATGCCCAGAGAGAGAACCTTCTTTCATTAAGAGGATGCCCAGAAAGAGAACCTTTATTCAAAAAAGATGCTGCCCAGAGAGGGAACCTTCATACATAAAGATGATGCCAAGGCAGAGAACTTTCATTCATAAAGATGATGCCCAGAGAGTGAACTTTCAATCAAAAAGATGATACCCAGAGAGAGAACTTTCTTTAATAAAGATGATCCCAAGAGAGAGAACCTTCATTCATAAAGATGATGCCCGGAGAGAGAACCTTCATTCATTAAGATGATGCCAAGAGAACCTTCATTCATAATGATGATGCCCAGAGAATGTACCTGCATTCACAAAGATGATGCCCAGGCAGAGAACCTTCTTTCGTAAAGATGATGCGCAGAGAGAGAACCTTCATTCATATAGATGATGCCCAGGCAGGGAACTTTGTTTCATAAAGATGATGCCTAGAGAGAACCTTATTTCAAAAAGATGATGCCCAGGGAGAGAACGTTTTTTCATATGGATGATGCCAAAAGAGAGACTTACTTTCATAAAGATGATGCTGAGAGAGAGAACCTTCTTTCATAAAGATGATGCCCAGGCAGAGAGCCTTCATTCATATAGATGATGCCAGTGCAGGGAACCTTGTTTCATAAAGAAGATACCCAGAGAGAGAATCTTCATTGATAAAGATGATGCCAGGCAGAGAACATTCGTTCATAAAAAAGATGCCCAGAAAGAGTACCTTCATTCATAAAGATGATGCACAGGGAGAAAACCTTCATTGATAAATATTTTGCCGAGAAAGAGAACATTCTTTAATAAAGATGATGCCCAGAGGGAGCAACTTTTTCATAAAGATGGAGCCCAGAGAGAGGGTTTCATTCTTAAAGATAATGACCAATCAAAGAACCTTCATTCATAAAGGTGATGCCCAGAGAGAGTACTTTTTTCATAAAGATGATGACCAAACAGAGATCTTTCTTTCATAAAGATGATGCCCAGAGAGAGAACATTCATTCATAAAGATGATGCCCAGGCAGAGAACCATCTTAATAAAAATGATGCCCAGAGAGAAAACTTTCATTCATAAAGATAATGCCCGGAGAAAGAATCTTCATTCATAAAGATGATACCGAGGATGAGAACCTTGTTTCATAAAGTTGATGCCCAGAAAGACAAAATTCTTTCATAATGATGATGCCCTAACAAAGAACTTTTTTTCATAAACATGATGCCCAAAGAGAGAACTTGCTTTCATAAAGATGATGCCCAAGAGAGAACCTTCACTCATAAATAAGATGCCCAAGCAAAGAACCTTCATTCATTAAGATGTTGCGCAGAGAGAGAACCTTCATTCATATAGATGATGCCCAGGCAGGGAAACTTGTTTTATAAAGATGATGCCCAGAAAGAGAAACATCTTTCATAACGATGATGCCCAGGCAGAGAACCTTCTTTCATAAAGATGATGCCCAAACAGAGCAACTTCTTTCATAAATATGATGCCCAGACAGATAACCTGCTTTCATAAAGATGATGCCCAGAGTGAGAACCTTCATTCATTAAGAAGATGACAAGAGAACCTTCATTCATAATGATGATGGCCAGAGAGAGAACCTTCTTTCATAAAGATGATGCCCAGACAGAGACCTTCTTTCATAAATATGATGCCCAGGGAGATAACCTTTTTTCATAAAGATGATGCCCAAACAGAGATCTTTGTTTCATAAAGATGATGCCCAGAAAGAGAAACATCTTTCATAACGATGATGCCAAGGCAGAGAACCTTCTTTCATAAAGATGATACCCAGGCAGAGAGCCTTCAATCATATAGAAGATGCCTGGGCAGATAACCATGTTTTATAAAGAAGATGCCCAGAGAGAGAACCTTCATTCATAAAGATGATGCCCAGGCAGAGAACCTTCGTTCATAAAAAAGATGCCCAGAGAGAGAACATTCATTCATAAAGATGATGCACAGAGAGAAAACCTTCATTGATATTTATGATGCTGAGACAGAGAACATTCTTTCATAAAGATGATGCCCAGAGAGAGAACCTTCTTTCATAAAGATGGAGCCCAGTGAGAGTGTCTTCATTAATTAAGATGATGACCACGCAGAGAACTTTCATCCATAAAGATGATGCTCAGGCGGAGAACCTTCATTCATAAGGAAGATACAAGAGAAAGGACCTTGATTCATAAAGATGATGCCCAGAGAGAGAACCTTCACTCATACAGATGATGCCCAATCAGAGAACCTTCATTCATAATGATGATGCCCAGAGAGAGAACCTTCATTCATATAGATGATGCCCAGGTAGGGAACCTTGTTTCATAAAGATGATGCCTAGAGAGAACCTTCAGTCATAAAGATGAAGCCCCGAAAGAGAATCTTCATTCATAAAGATGATGCCCAGAGAGACAACCTTCATTCATAAAGATTATACCCAAAGAGAGAACCTTCATTCATAAAGATGATGTCAAAAGAGAGGACCTTCTGTCATAAAGATGATGCGCAGAACAGAACCTTCTTTCATAAAGATGGTGCCCAGAAAGAGTGTCTTCAATAATAAAGATGATGCCCAGGCATAGAACCTTCAACCATAAAGATGATGCGCCAGCGAAGAACCTTCATTCATAAAGATGATGCCCAATCAGAGAACCTTCATTCATAAAGATGATGCCCAGAGAGAGAATCTTCATTCAAAAAGATGATGCCCAGGGAGAAAACCTTCATTGACAAAGATGATCCCCAGGCAGAGAACATTCTTTCATAAAGATGATGCCCAAACTAAGAACTTTCTTTCATAAATATGATGCCCAGAGTGAACCTGATTTCATAAACATTATGCCCAGAAGAGAGCCTTCTTTCATAAAGATGATGCCGTGGCAGAGAACCTTCAGTCATATAGATGATGCCCAGACTTAGAAACTTGTTTCATAAAGATGATACCCAGAGAGAGAACCCTAATTCATACAGATGATGCCCAGAGAGAAAGTCTTTATTCATAAATATTATAACCAGGCAGAGACGTTCGTTCGAAAAGATGATGCCCAGAGAGAGAGCCTTCATTCCTAAAGGTGATGCCCAGAGAGGGAAACTTCATTCATAAGATGATGCCCAGGCAGAGAACCTTCATTCATAAAGATGATTCCCAGAAAGAGAACCTTCTTTCAAAAAGATGATGCCCAGAGAGAGAACCTTCATTCATAAAATTGATGCCTAGAGAGAGAACTTAAATTCATAAAGGTGATGCCCAGAAAGAGAGGCTTCGTTCATAAAGATCATGCCCAGAGAGAGCACCTTCATTCTTAAAGATGATGTCCAGAGAAACTTCATTCATAATGATGATGCCCACAGAGAGAACCTTTATTAATAAAGATGATGCCCAGGGAGAGAACTTTCATTCATAAAGATGATGCCCAATCAGAGAAGCTTCTTTCATAAAGATGATGCACATGCAGAGAACCTTCATTCATAAAGATGATTCCAAGAGAGAGAAACATCTTTCTTAAAGATTATGCCCAGCAGAGAACTTTGTTTCATAAAGATGATGCACAAACAGAGAAATTTATTTCATAAAGATGATGCCTAGAGAGAGAACCTTCATTCATAAAGATGATACAAGAGATAGAAATTTGTTTCATAAAGATGATGCCCATAGAGTGTACCTTCATTCATAAAGATGATGCCCAGAAAGAGAAACTTCATTCATAAAGGTGATGCCCAGAGAGAGAGCCTTCATTCATAAAAATGATGCTAAAAGATAACCGTCATTCATAAGGATTACGCCAAGGCAGAGAACTTGCATTCATAAAGATGATGCCAAGAGAAAGAACCTTCATTCATAAAGATCATGCCCAGAGAGAGAACTTTCATTCATAAGATGATGCCAGAGAAAGAACCTTATTTCAAAAGGATGATGCCCACAGAGAGAACCTTCATTCATAAAGGTGATGCCCAGAGACATAACTTTTTTTCATAACGGTGATGCCCAGAGAGAGAGACTTCGTTCATAAAGATGATGCCCAGAGAGAGAACCGTCATTCATAAAGATTATGCCCAGGGAGAACTTTCATTCATAAAGATGATACCAAGAGAGAGAACCTTCATTCACAAAGATGATGCCGAGGCAGAGAACCTTCTTTAATAAAAGTGATGCCCAGAGAGAGAACCTTCATTCATAAAGATGATGTCCAGAGAGGAAATATTCATTCACAAAGATGATGCCCAGGCAGAGAACATGCTTTCGCCAAGTTGATGCCCAGGAAAAGAACATTCTATCATAAAAATGATGCCCAAACGGAGAATCTTATTTCATAAATATGATGCCCAGAGAGAGAACCTTCAATCATAAAGATGATACCCAGGCAAAGAACGTTCATTCATAAAGATGATGCCCAAAGAGACAACTTTCATTCCTATAGATGATGCCCAAGCAGAGAACCTTGTTTCATAAAGATGATGTCCAGAGAGAGAACCTTGACATAAAGATGATTCCCAGACAGAGAGCCTTCATTCATAAAGATGATGCCCAGGCAGAGGACCTTTCGTAAAGATGACGCCCAGTCTGAGAAACGTCTGTCTTAAATATGATGCCCAGGAGAGAACCTTCATTCATTAAGGTGATACCCAGAGAGAGAAACTTCATTCATAAGATGATGCCCAGAGAACCTTCATACATAAAGATGATGCCCATTCAGAGAACCTTCTTCCATAAAGATGATGCACAAACAGATCTTTCTTTCATAAATATGATGCCCAGAGAGAGAACCTTCTTTCATTAAGAGGATGCCCAGAAAGAGAACCTTTATTCAAAAAAGATGCTGCCCAGAGAGGGAACCTTCATACATAAAGATGATGCCAAGGCAGAGAACTTTCATTCATAAAGATGATGCCCAGAGAGTGAACTTTCAATCAAAAAGATGATACCCAGAGAGAGAACTTTCTTTAATAAAGATGATCCCAAGAGAGAGAACCTTCATTCATAAAGATGATGCCCGGAGAGAGAACCTTCATTCATTAAGATGATGCCAAGAGAACCTTCATTCATAATGATGATGCCCAGAGAATGTACCTGCATTCACAAAGATGATGCCCAGGCAGAGAACCTTCTTTCGTAAAGATGATGCGCAGAGAGAGAACCTTCATTCATATAGATGATGCCCAGGCAGGGAACTTTGTTTCATAAAGATGATGCCTAGAGAGAACCTTATTTCAAAAAGATGATGCCCAGGGAGAGAACGTTTTTTCATATGGATGATGCCAAAAGAGAGACTTACTTTCATAAAGATGATGCTGAGAGAGAGAACCTTCTTTCATAAAGATGATGCCCAGGCAGAGAGCCTTCATTCATATAGATGATGCCAGTGCAGGGAACCTTGTTTCATAAAGAAGATACCCAGAGAGAGAATCTTCATTGATAAAGATGATGCCAGGCAGAGAACATTCGTTCATAAAAAAGATGCCCAGAAAGAGTACCTTCATTCATAAAGATGATGCACAGGGAGAAAACCTTCATTGATAAATATTTTGCCGAGAAAGAGAACATTCTTTAATAAAGATGATGCCCAGAGGGAGCAACTTTTTCATAAAGATGGAGCCCAGAGAGAGGGTTTCATTCTTAAAGATAATGACCAATCAAAGAACCTTCATTCATAAAGGTGATGCCCAGAGAGAGTACTTTTTTCATAAAGATGATGACCAAACAGAGATCTTTCTTTCATAAAGATGATGCCCAGAGAGAGAACATTCATTCATAAAGATGATGCCCGGAGAAAGAATCTTCATTCATAAAGATGATACCGAGGATGAGAACCTTGTTTCATAAAGTTGATGCCCAGAAAGACAAAATTCTTTCATAATGATGATGCCCTAACAAAGAACTTTTTTTCATAAACATGATGCCCAAAGAGAGAACTTGCTTTCATAAAGATGATGCCCAAGAGAGAACCTTCACTCATAAATAGGATGCCCAAGCAAAGAACCTTCATTCATTAAGATGTTGCGCAGAGAGAGAACCTTCATTCATATAGATGATGCCCAGGCAGGGAAACTTGTTTTATAAAGATGATGCCCAGAAAGAGAAACATCTTTCATAACGATGATGCCCAGGCAGAGAACCTTCTTTCATAAAGATGATGCCCAAACAGAGCAACTTCTTTCATAAATATGATGCCCAGACAGATAACCTGCTTTCATAAAGATGATGCCCAGAGTGAGAACCTTCATTCATTAAGAAGATGACAAGAGAACCTTCATTCATAATGATGATGGCCAGAGAGAGAACCTTCTTTCATAAAGATGATGCCCAGACAGAGACCTTCTTTCATAAATATGATGCCCAGGGAGATAACCTTTTTTCATAAAGATGATGCCCAAACAGAGATCTTTGTTTCATAAAGATGATGCCCAGAAAGAGAAACATCTTTCATAACGATGATGCCAAGGCAGAGAACCTTCTTTCATAAAGATGATACCCAGGCAGAGAGCCTTCAATCATATAGAAGATGCCTGGGCAGATAACCATGTTTTATAAAGAAGATGCCCAGAGAGAGAACCTTCATTCATAAAGATGATGCCCAGGCAGAGAACCTTCGTTCATAAAAAAGATGCCCAGAGAGAGAACATTCATTCATAAAGATGATGCACAGAGAGAAAACCTTCATTGATATTTATGATGCTGAGACAGAGAACATTCTTTCATAAAGATGATGCCCAGAGAGAGAACCTTCTTTCATAAAGATGGAGCCCAGTGAGAGTGTCTTCATTAATTAAGATGATGACCACGCAGAGAACTTTCATCCATAAAGATGATGCTCAGGCGGAGAACCTTCATTCATAAGGAAGATACAAGAGAAAGGACCTTGATTCATAAAGATGATGCCCAGAGAGAGAACCTTCACTCATACAGATGATGCCCAATCAGAGAACCTTCATTCATAATGATGATGCCCAGAGAGAGAACCTTCATTCATATAGATGATGCCCAGGTAGGGAACCTTGTTTCATAAAGATGATGCCTAGAGAGAACCTTCAGTCATAAAGATGAAGCCCCGAAAGACAATCTTCATTCATAAAGATGATGCCCAGAGAGACAACCTTCATTCATAAAGATTATACCCAAAGAGAGAACCTTCATTCATAAAGATGATGTCAAAAGAGAGGACCTCTGTCATAAAGATGATGCGCAGAACAGAACCTTCTTTCATAAAGATGGTGCCCAGAAAGAGTGTCTTCAATAATAAAGATGATGCCCAGGCATAGAACCTTCAACCATAAAGATGATGCGCCAGCGAAGAACCTTCATTCATAAAGATGATGCCCAATCAGAGAACCTTCATTCATAAAGATGATGCCCAGAGAGAGAACATTCATTCATATAGATGATGCCAGGCAGGAAACCTTGTTTCCTAAAGATGATGCCTAGAGAGAGAACCTTCATTCATAAAGATGATGCCCCGAGAGAGAATCTTCATTCAAAAAGATGATGCCCAGGGAGAAAACCTTCATTGACAAAGATGATCCCCAGGCAGAGAACATTCTTTCATAAAGATGATGCCCAAACTAAGAACTTTCTTTCATAAATATGATGCCCAGAGTGAACCTGATTTCATAAACATTATGCCCAGAAGAGAGCCTTCTTTCATAAAGATGATGCCGTGGCAGAGAACCTTCAGTCATATAGATGATGCCCAGACTTAGAAACTTGTTTCATAAAGATGATACCCAGAGAGAGAACCCTAATTCATACAGATGATGCCCAGAGAGAAAGTCTTTATTCATAAATATTATAACCAGGCAGAGACGTTCGTTCGAAAAGATGATGCCCAGAGAGAGAGAGCCTTCATTCCTAAAGGTGATGCCCAGAGAGGGAAACTTCATTCATAAGATGATGCCCAGGCAGAGAACCTTCATTCATAAAGATGATTCCCAGAAAGAGAACCTTCTTTCAAAAAGATGATGCCCAGAGAGAGAACCTTCATTCATAAAATTGATGCCTAGAGAGAGAACTTAAATTCATAAAGGTGATGCCCAGAAAGAGAGGCTTCGTTCATAAAGATCATGCCCAGAGAGAGCACCTTCATTCTTAAAGATGATGTCCAGAGAAACTTCATTCATAATGATGATGCCCACAGAGAGAATCTTTATTAATAAAGATGATGCCCAGGGAGAGAACTTTCATTCATAAAGATGATGCCCAATCAGAGAAGCTTCTTTCATAAAGATGATGCACATGCAGAGAACCTTCATTCATAAAGATGATTCCAAGAGAGAGAAACATCTTTCTTAAAGATTATGCCCAGCAGAGAACTTTGTTTCATAAAGATGATGCACAAACAGAGAAATTTATTTCATAAAGATGATGCCTAGAGAGAGAACCTTCATTCATAAAGATGATACAAGAGATAGAAATTTGTTTCATAAAGATGATGCCCATAGAGTGTACCTTCATTCATAAAGATGATGCCCAGAAAGAGAAACTTCATTCATAAAGGTGATGCCCAGAGAGAGAGCCTTCATTCATAAAAATGATGCTAAAAGATAACCGTCATTCATAAGGATTACGCCAAGGCAGAGAACTTGCATTCATAAAGATGATGCCAAGAGAAAGAACCTTCATTCATAAAGATCATGCCCAGAGAGAGAACTTTCATTCATAAGATGATGCCAGAGAAAGAACCTTATTTCAAAAGGATGATGCCCACAGAGAGAACCTTCATTCATAAAGGTGATGCCCAGAGACATAACTTTTTTTCATAACGGTGATGCCCAGAGAGAGAGACTTCGTTCATAAAGATGATGCCCAGAGAGAGAACCGTCATTCATAAAGATTATGCCCAGGGAGAACTTTCATTCATAAAGATGATACCAAGAGAGAGAACCTTCATTCACAAAGATGATGCCGAGGCAGAGAACCTTCTTTAATAAAAGTGATGCCCAGAGAGAGAACCTTCATTCATAAAGATGATGTCCAGAGAGGAAATATTCATTCACAAAGATGATGCCCAGGCAGAGAACATGCTTTCGCCAAGTTGATGCCCAGGAAAAGAACATTCTATCATAAAAATGATGCCCAAACGGAGAATCTTATTTCATAAATATGATGCCCAGAGAGAGAACCTTCAATCATAAAGATGATACCCAGGCAAAGAACGTTCATTCATAAAGATGATGCCCAAAGAGACAACTTTCATTCCTATAGATGATGCCCAAGCAGAGAACCTTGTTTCATAAAGATGATGTCCAGAGAGAGAACCTTGACATAAAGATGATTCCCAGACAGAGAGCCTTCATTCATAAAGATGATGCCCAGGCAGAGGACCTTTCGTAAAGATGACGCCCAGTCTGAGAAACGTCTGTCTTAAATATGATGCCCAGGAGAGAACCTTCATTCATTAAGGTGATACCCAGAGAGAGAAACTTCATTCATAAGATGATGCCCAGAGAACCTTCATACATAAAGATGATGCCCATTCAGAGAACCTTCTTCCATAAAGATGATGCACAAACAGATCTTTCTTTCATAAATATGATGCCCAGAGAGAGAACCTACTTGCATAAAGATGATGCCCAGAGAGATAGCCTTTCTTCATAAAGATGATGCCCAGAGAGAGAACCTTCATTCATAAAGATGATGCCCAGGCAGAGAACCTTCATTCATAAAGGTGATGCCCAGAGAGAGAACCTTCATTCATAAGTTGATGCCAGAGAACCTTCATTCATAAAGATGGTGCCAAGAGAGAGAACCTTCATTCATAAAGATGATGCTCTGACAGCGAACCTTCATTTATAAAGATGATGCCAGAGAGAGAATCTTGTTTCTTAAAGATGATGCCCTGAGAGTACCTTCATACATAAAGATGATACCCAGGCAGAGAAACTTTCGTAAAGATGATGCCCAGTCATAGAACCTTGTGTCTTAAATATGATGCCCAGAGAGAACCTGATTTCAAAAAGATGATGCCCAGAATGAGAGCCTTCTTTCAAAAAGATGATGCCTCAGCAGAGAACCTTCATTCATATAGATTATGCCCAGACTTAGAAACTTGTTTCATAAAGATGATTCCCAGAGAGAAAACCTTCATTAATAAAGATTATGCCCAATAAGAGAAGTTTCTTTCATAAAGATGATGCCCATAGAGAGAGCCTTCTTTCATAAAGATGATGCCCACGCAGAGAACCTTAATTCATAAAGGTGATGCCCAATCAAAGAACCTTCATTCATAAAAATGATTCCCAGAGAGAAAACCTTCTTTAATAAAGAGGATGCCAAGAGAGAGAAGTTTTATTCATAAAGGTAATGCCCAGAGAGAGAGCCTTCATTCATAAAGATGATGCCCAGAGAGATAACCTTCATTCATAAAGCTGATGCCCAGAGAGAGAACCTTCATTCATAAGATGATGCCCAGAGAACCCTCATTCATAAAGATGATGCACAGAGAGAGAACCTTCATTCATAAAGATTATGCCTGATAGAGAACCATCATTCATAAAGATGATGCCCAAACGAAGAACTTTCTTTAATAAAGATTATGCCTAGAGAGAGAACCTTCATTAATAAAGGTGATACCAGAGACAGAACATTGTTTCATAAAGATGATTACCATAGAGTGTACCTTCATACATAAAGATGATGCCAAGATAGAGAACCTTCATTCATACATTGATGCCCAGAGAACTTTCATTCATAAATATGATGCCCAAACAGAGAACGTTCATTCATAAAGATGATTCCCAGAGAGAGAAACATATTTCATAAAGATGATGCCCAAACAGAGAACTTTCTTTAATAAAGATGATACCTAGAGAGAGAACCTTCATTCACAAAGATGATGCCCAGACAGAGAACCTTCTTTCGTAAAGATGATGCCCAGGCAGAGAACCTTCTTTCATAAAGATGATGCCCTAACTAAGAACGTTCTTTCATAAAGATGATGCCCAGAGAGAGAAACATCTTTCTTAAAGATGATGCCCAAACAGAGAACTTTCTTTCATAATGATGATGCCCAAACAGAGAAATTTCTTTCATAAAGATGATGCCTAGAGAGAGAACCTTCATTCATAAAGATGATACAAGAGATAGAAACTTGTTTCATAAAGATGATGCCCATAGAGTGTACCTTCATTCATAAAGATGATACCCAGAAAGAGAAACTTCTTTCATAACGATGATGACCAGGCAGAGAACTTTTATTCATAAAGGTGATGCCCAAGCAGAGAACCTTCATTCATAAAGATGTTCGCAGAGAGAGAATCTTCTTTCATAAAGATGATGCCCAGGCAGAGAACCTTCGTTCATAAAGTTGATGCCCAGAGAGAGAACCTTCATTCATAAAGATGATGCCCATAGAGAGAACCTTATTTCATAAAGATGATGCCCATAGAGAGAACATTCATTCATAAAGATGATGCCCAGATAGACAACCCTCTTTCATAAAGATGATGCCCAGAGAGAACCTTCCTCCATCAAGATGATGCACAAACAGAGATCTTTCTTTCTTAAAGATGTTGCCCAGAGAGAGAACGTTCATTCATACGATGATGCCCAGAGAACCTTCATTCATAAAGATGATGCCCCGAGAAAGAACCTTCTTGCATAAAGTTGATGCCCATAGAGAGAACCTTCATTTATATAGATGATGCCCAGACTTAGAACTTTTTTCATAATAATGATGCCAAGAGAGAGAACCTTCATTGATAAAGATGATGCCCAGAGGGAGAAACTTCATTCATAAAGATGATGCCCAGAGAAAGAACCTTCATTCATAAGATGATAGCCAGAGAGAGAAACTTCTTCCATAAAGATGATGCACAAACATTGATCTTTCTTTGTAAAAGATGATGCCCAGAGAGAGAACCTTCTTTCAAAAAGATGATGCCCAGAGAACCTTCATTCATAAAGGTAATGCACAATCAGAGAAGCTTCTGTCATAAAGATGATGCCAATAGAGAGAGCCTTCTTTCATAAAGATGATGCCCAGGCAGAGAACTTTCATTCCTAAAGGTGATTCCCAAGCAGAAAACGTTCATTCATAAAGATGATGCACAGAGAGAGAAACTTCATTCATAAAGATGATGCCCAGGCAGAGAACCTTCATTCATAAGATGATGCCCAGGCAGATAAACTTTCGTAAATATGATGCCCAGTCAGAGAACCTTCTTTCATAAAGATGATGCCTAGAAAGAGAACCTTCTTTCATAAAGATGTTTCCCAAGTAGAGAACATTCATTGATAAAGATTATTCCGAGACAGAGAACGTTCTTTCATAAAGATGATGTCCAAACAGAGAACTTTCTTTATAAAGAGGATGCCCAGAGAGAGAACCTTCATTCGAAAAGATGATTCCCAGGTAGGGAACCTTGTTTTATAAAGAAGACGCCCAGAGAGAGAACCTCCATTCATAAAGATGATGCCAGAAAGAGAACCTTCTTTCGTAAAGATGATTCCCAGGCAGAGAAACTTCTTTCATAAATATGATGCCCAGAGAGAGAACCTGCTTTCATAAAAATGATGCCCAGAGAGAGAGCCTTCCTTCATAAAGATGATGTCCAGGCAGAGAGCCTTCATTCATATCGATGATGCCAGTCGATGAAAGCGGATGGTTCCCAGCTATCAAAATATATATTTTCTGGGGTCTTAAAGTCTGGAAGATAAACAAGCGGCCATCTAGCTCAGAAGCAAAAAAGCCCACATGGAAGAAGCACACCAGGTAGTGCGATCACGAGGTGTCAAAGAGACCAGGAAAGGGCATAATGGGGAAAAAAAAGAATATGCGTGTGTATGTGTGTGTGTGTGTGTGTGTGTGTGTGTGTGTATATATATATATATATATATATATATATATATATATATATATATATATACCACATTGAATGAAAGGGGAAGTGCAGAGTGGAGACCCAAGGCCCAAGTGTCAGCCACTGAAGATCCCCTCATAGAGGGCCTTAGGAGAGGAGATGGGTCAGTCAGGGTGCAAGGTAGTACCGACGAAGAGCACAGCTTTACCTCAGATCCTGGATGCTTCCTCCCCCCAACTACCATCATCCGAATTCTACCTTGCAGGGCTGGATAGGGCAGAGGTTGTACACTGGTACATATGAGGGCTGGAGGCACAGGGAATCCAGGGTGGATGATACCTTCAGGACCAAGGGTGTGAGGGGCGATGCTGGGAGAGCGTAGGCTGAGTCGGTTGGAAAGGGGGAACTGATTACAGGGATCCACATGTGACCTCCTCCCTGGTAGAGGGATGACAGAGAAGGGGGGGAAGGGAGACTCCGTAAAGAGCAAGATATGACAAAATAACGATGTATAAATTACAAAGGGCACATGAGGGAGGGGGGAGCGGGGAGGGAGGGGGGGAAAAAAAGAGGACCTGATGCAAAGGGCTTAATTGGAGAGCAAATGATTTGAGAATGATTGGGGCGGGGAATGTATGGAGGTGCTTTATACAATTGATGTATGTATACGTATGGATTGTGATAAGAGTTGTATGAGTCCCGAATAAAATGTAAAAAAAGAAAAGGGAAAAGAAAGAAAGAAAAGAAAATGATTAGGGCAAAGAATGTACATATGTGCTTTATACAATTGATGTATGTATATGTATGGACTGTGTTAAGAGTTGTATGAGCCCCTAATAAATGTTTAAAACAAAAGAAAACAAAAAGATGATGCCAGAGAGAAAATCTTGTTTCATAAAGATGATGCCCAGAGAGAGTACCTTCATTCATAAAGATGATGCCCAGGCACGTAAAGATGATGCCCAGTCAGAGAACCTTCTTTCATGAAGATGATGCCCAAACAGAGAACTTTCTTTATAAAGATGATGCCCATAGAGAGAACCTTCATTCATAAAGATGATGCAGAGACAGAGAACGTTCTTTCATAAAGATGATGCCCCAAAAGAGAATCTTCGTTCATAAAGATGATTCCCAGGCAGAGAACCTGATTTCATAAAGATGATGCCTAGAAAGAGAAATTTCTTTCATAAAGATGATGACCATAGAGAGAAACTTCATTCATAAAGATGATGCCCAGAGAGCGAACCTTCTTTCATAAAGATGATGCCCAGACAGAGAACATTTCTTCATAAAGATGATGCCCAGAGAGAGAACCTTCATTCATAAATATGATGCCCAGAGAACCTTCATTCATAATGATGATGCCAAGGGAAATACCTTCATTCACAAAGATGATGCCCAGGTAGAGAACCTTCTTTCATAAAGATGATGCCCAGGCATAGAACCTTCTTTCGTAGAGATGATTCCCAGGCAGAGAACTTTCTTTCATAAATATGATGCCCAGAGAGAGAACTTGCTTGCATAAAAATGATGCCCAGAGAGAGCGCCTTCTTTCATAAAGATGATGTCCAGGGAGAGAGCCTTCATTCATATAGATGATGTCCTTGTAGAGAACCTTGTTTCATAAAGATGATGCCCAGAGAGAGAACCTTCAATTCATAAAGATGATGCCTAGACACAGAACCTTCATTAATAAAGATGATGCCAGTCGAAGAAAGCAGATGGTGCCCGGATATCAAAAGATATTTTGTCTGGGGTCTTAAAGTTTTGAAGATAAACAATTGGCCATCAAGCTCAGAAGCAAAAAAGGCCACATAGAAGAAGCACACCAGCCAGTGTGATCATGAGGTGTCAAAGGGACCAGGTATATGGCATCATGCAAAAAAAAATATATATGTGTGTGTGTGTGTGTGTGTATAAAACAAAACAAAAAAACAGATGATGCCAGAGAGAGAATCTTGTTTCATAAAGATGATGCCCAGAGAGAGTACCTTCATTCATAAAGATGATGACCAGACAGTGAAACATCTTTCATAAAGATGATGCCCAGAGAGAGAACCTTCTTTCATAAAGATGATGCCCAGACAGCGAACCTTCTTTCATAAAGATGATGCCCAAACAGAGAACCTTCTTTCATAAAAATGATGCCCAGATAGAGAGCCTTCATTCATAAAGATGTTGCCCAAGCAGAGAACCTTCATTCATAGAGATGGTGCCCAGGCAAAGAACCTTCATTCATAAAAATGATGTCCACCCAGAGAACGAACTTTTATTCATAAAGATGATACCAGAGAGAAAACAAGTTTAATATAGATGATGCCCAGATAGAGAACCTTCAATCATAAAGATGATACCCAGGCAGAGAACCTTCATTCATAAAGATGATGCCACGAGAGACAACTTTCATTCATACAGATGATTCACAGGCAGGAAAAACGTTGAATCATAAAGATGATGCCCAGACAGAGAACCTTCATTCATAAAGATGATACCAGAGAGAGAACCTTGTTTCATAAAGATGATGCACAGAGAGAGTACTCTCATTCATAAAGATGATGCCCAGGAAGAGAACCTTCATTCATAAAGATGATGCCCACAGAGAGAACCTTTATTCATAAAGATGATACCAGAGAGAGGACCATGTTTCATAAAGATGATGCCCAGAGAGAGAACCTTGAATCATAAAGATTATGCCAGAGAGAGAGCCTTCTTTCATAAAGATGATGCCCCGGCAGAGAACCTTCAGTCATATAGATGATGGCCAGACTTAGAAACTTGTTTCATAAAGATGATGCCCAGGCAGAGAATATTCATTCATAAAGGTGATGCCCAAACAGAAAACCTTCATTCATAAAGATGAAGAACTGAGAGGGAACCTTCTTTCATAAAGCGGATGCCCAGAGAGAGAACTATTATTCATAAAGATGATGCCCAGTGAGAGAAACTTCATTCATAAAGATGATGCCCAGGCAGAGAACCTTCATTCATAAGATGATGCCCAGGCAGATAAACTTTCGTAAAGATGATGCCCAGTCAGAGAACCTTCTTTCATAAAGATGATACCTAGAAAGGGAACCTCTTTTCATAAAGATGATGCCCAAGCAGAGAACATTCATTGATAAAGATTATGCCGAGACAGAGAACATTCTTTCATAAAGATGATGTCCACTTGGGCCTCTACTCAAACACTCCCTCTATGCATGAATACCTTCTTTTATTAAATTGGAACTCTATGATGCTCACTCTCCCGACACAACAGCTGGAGCCAAAATGGGTGAACAAGTAAATGTGGTGAAGAAAGCTGATGGTGCCCGGCTATCAAAAGAGATAGTGACTGGGGTCTTAAAGGCTTGAAGATAAACAAGCGGCCATCTAGCTCAGAAGCAACAAAGTCCACATGGAAGAACACACCAGCCTGTGTGATCGAGTGGTCCCAAAGGGATCAGTTACCAGGCATCAAAGAACAAAAAATCATATCATTGACTGCACACCTCCATGATAGGACCGCTGAAGACAAATGGGTGCATAAGCAAATGTGGTGAAGAAAGCTGATGGTGCCCGGCTATCAAAAGAGATAGTGTCTGGGGTCTTAAAGGCTTGAAGGTGAAGAAGCGGCAATCTCGCTCAGAAACAAATAAGCCCACATGGAAGAAGCACACCGGCCAGTGCGATCACGAGGTGCCCAAGGGACCAGATATAAGGCATCATGCAAAAAAAAAAAAAGATATAAGTGTGTGTATGTATGTGTATTTATGTGTATATGTATATATGTATGTGTATATATATATTATATTAAATGTAGGGGGAAGTGCAGAGTGGAGACCCAAGGCCCAAGTGTCAGCCAATGGAGATCCCCTCATAGAGGGGCTTAGGAGAGGAGATGGGTTAATTAGGGTGTGAGGTAGTATCGATGAAGAACACAGCTTTCCCCCAGATCCTGATCCGAATTCTACCTTGCAGGGCTGGATAGGACAGAGGCTGTACACTGGTACTTATGAGGGTTGGAGATACAGGGAATCCAGGGTGGAGGATACCTCCAGGACCAAGGGCGTGAGGGACGATGCTGGGAGAGTGGAGGGTGAGTGGGTTGGAAAGGGGGAACTGATTACAAGGAGCCACATGTGACCTCTTCCCTGGGAGAGGGACAGCAGAGAAGGGGGGGAGGGAGACCCCGAATAGGGCAAGATATGACAAAATAACGAGGTATAAATTACCAAGGGCATATGAGGGAGGGGGGAAAAGGGAGGGAGGGGGAAGGAAAAAAGAGGACCTGATGCAAGGGGCTTAAGTGAAGAGAAAATGCCTTGAGAATGATTGGGACAGGGAATGTATGGGTGTGCTTTATACAATTGATGTATGTATATGTATGGATTGTGGTAAGAGTTGTTGGAGTCCCTAATGAAATGTAAAAGAAGAAAAAAAAAAAGATGATGTCCAAACAGAGAACTTTCTTTATAAAGAGGATGCCCAGAGAGAGGACCTTTATTCGAAAAGATAATTCCCAGGCAGGGAACCTTGTTTTATAAAGAAGATGCCCAGAGAGAGAACCTTCATACATAAAGATGATGCCCCGAGAGAGAATCTTCATTCATAAAGATGATGCCCAGGAAGAGAACCTTGTTTCAAAAAGATGATGTCTAGAAAGAGAATCTTCTTTCTGAAAGATTATGCCCAGGCATAGAACCTTCTTTCATAAAGATTATGCCCAAACAGAGAACATTATTTCATAAATATGATGCCCAAAGCGAGAACCTTCTTTCAAAAAGATGATGCCTAGAGAGACAACATTCATTCTTAAAGATTTGCCCAGGCACAGAACCTTCATTCATAAAGATGATGCCCAGAGAGAGAACCTTCATTCATAAGATGATCCCCAGGGAACCTTCATTCATAAAGATGATGCCCACAGAGAGAACCTTCATTCATAAACATGATGCCCAGAGAGAGAACCTTCATTCACAAAGATGATACCCAGGCAGAGAACCTTCTTTCGTAAAGATGATGCCCAGGCAGAGAACCTTGTTTCATAAAGATGATGCCCAGACAGAGAACGTACTTTCATAAAGATGATGCCCAGAGAGACAAACATATTTCATAAAGATGATGCCCAAACAGAGAATTTTCTTTAATAAAGATGATGCCAGAGAGAGAGAACCTTGTTTCATAAAGATGATGCCCAGGAAGAGATCCTTCTTTTGAAAGATGATGCGCAGGCAGAGAACCTTCATTCATAAAGATGATAACAGAGAGAGAACCTTGTTTCATAAAGATGATGCACAGAGATAGTACCTTCATTCATAAAGATGATGCCCAGGCAGAGAACTTTCTTTCATAAAGAGGATGCCAAGAGAGAGAACCTCCTTTCATAAAGTGATGCCCAGAAGGCAACCTTGAATCAAAAAGATGATGCCCAGAGAGAGAACCTTCAATCATAAAGATGATGCCCAGACCGAGAACCTTCATTCATAAAAATAATACCAGAGAGAGAACCTTGTTTCATAAACATTTTGCCCAGACAGAGTACCTTCATTCATAAAGATGATGATCAGGCAGAGAACCTTAATTCATAAAGATGATGCCCAGAGAGAAAACTTTCTTTCATAATGATGATGCACAGACAGAGAACCTTCTTTCATAAAGAGGATGCCAGAGAGAGAACCTCCATTCACAAAGATGATTCCCAGACAGAGAATCTTCATTCATAAAGATGATGCCCAAACAGAGAACCTTCTTTCATAAAGAAGATGCCCAGAGAGAGAACTTTCTTTCATAAAGATGATGCACAAACAGAGATCTTCCTTTCGTAAAGATGATGCACAGAGAGAGAACCGTCATTCATAAAGATCATGCCCAGGCAGAGAACTTTTATTCATAAAGATGATGCCAAGAGAGAGAACCTTCATTCACAAAGATGATGCCCAGGCAGAGAACCTTCATTAATAAAGGTGATGCCCAGAGAGAGAACCTTCATTCATAATGATATTGCCCAGAGTGAGAACTTCTTTCATAAAGATGATGCCCAGAGAGATAGCCTTCCTTCATAAAGATGATGCCCAGGCAGAGAACCTTCATTCATAAAGATGATACCCAGAGAGACAACTTTCATTCATATAGATGATGCACAGGCAGAAAACTTTCATTAATAAAGTTGATGCCGAGAGATAGAACCTTCTTTCATAAAGATGATGCCCAAACAAAGAACTTTCTTTCATAAAGATGATGCCCAGAGAGAGAGCACTTCTTTCATCAAGATGATGCCAAGAGAGACAGCCTTCTTTCATAAAGATATTGCCCAGGCAGAGAACTTTCATTCATAAAGATGAAGCCCAGAGGGAGAACCTTCATTCATGAAGATGATGCCCAGGCTGAGAACCTCCTTGTATAAAGATGATGCTCAGTGAGAGAAACGTTTTCCATAAAGATGATGCTCAAACAGATATCTTTCTTTCATAAAGATGATGCCAAGAGAGAGAACAATCTTTCATAAAGATGATGCCTAGAGAGAGAGACTTCATTCATAAAGATGATGCCCAGGCAGAGAACCTTCTTTCATAAAGATGATGCACAGATAGAGTACCTTCTTTCATAAAGATGAAGCCCAGAGAGAGAACCTTCATTCAAAAAGATGATGCACTGAAAAAGAATCGTGTTTCATAAAGATGATGTCCATCGATAGAACCTTTATCCATGAAGATGATAACAGACAGAGAACCTAGTTTAATATAGATGATGCCCAGACAGAGAACCTTCATTCATAAAGATGATGCCCAGAGAGAGGACCTTCTTTCATAAACATGATGCCCAGAGAGAGGGCCTTCATTCATACAGATGATGCACAGGCAGAGAAACTTCTTTCATAAAGATGATTGCCAAAGAGAGAACCTTCATTCATAAAGATGATGCCCAGGCAGAGAACCTTCTTCGTAAAGATGATGCCCAAACAGAGAACCTTCTTTCACAAAGATGATACCTAAGAGAGAACCTTGTTTCATAAATATGATGCCCAGAGAGTGTACCTTCATTCATAAAGATGGTGCCCAGGCAGAGAACCATCATTCATAACGATGATGCCCTGAGAGAGAACATTCATTCATAAAGATGATGCCCAGGTAAAGAACCTTCATTCATAAAAATGATGTCCACCCAGAGAACATTTATTCATAAAGTTGATAGCAGAGAGAGAACCATGTTTAATATAGATGATGCCCAGAGAGAGAACCTTCATTCTTAAAGATGATGCCCAGGTAGAGAACCTTCATTTATAAAGATGATACCCAGAGAGAGAATTTCCTTTCATAAAGATGATGCCCAGAGAGAGAACTTCTTTCATAAAGATGTTGCCCAGAGAGACAGCCTTCTTTCATAAAATGATGCCGAGGCAGAGAACTTTCATTCATAAAGATGATGCCCAGAGAGAGACTCTTCATTCATGAAGATGATGCCCAGGCTGAGAACCTTCTTTCATAAAGATGATGCTCAGAGAGAGAAACTTTTTCCATAAAGATGATGCTCAAACAGAGATCTTTTTTCATAAAGATGATGCCCAGAGAGAGAACAATCTTTCATAAAGATGATGCCTAGAGAGAGAGCCTTCATTCATAAAGATGATGCTCAGGTAGAGAACCTTCTTTCATAAAGATGAGGCCCAGATAGAGAAACTTCTTTCATAAAGATGATGCCCAGAGAGAGAGCCTTCATTCAGAAAGATGATGCCTAGAGGGAGAACCTTCATTCATAAAGATGATGCCCAGGGAGAGAACCTTCATTCATAAAGATGATGCCCAGAGAGACAACTTTCATTCATATAGATGACGCCCAGGCAGAGAACCTTGTTTCATAAAGATGATGCCCAGAGAGGACCTTCTTTCATAAAGATGGTCCCCAGAGAGAGAACCTTCTTTCATAAAGGTGATGCCCATAGGGAGAACCTTCATTCATAAAGATGATTCCCAGAGAGAGATCCTTCTTCCATAAAGATGAAGCCCAGAGAGAGAACCTTCATTCAAAAAGATGATGCCCTGGAAAAGAACCTTCTTTCATAAAGATGATGTCCATCCATAGAATTTTTATCCATAAAGATGATACCAAAGAGAGAACCTTCTATAATATAGATGATGCCTTGACAGAGAACCTTCATACATAAAGATGATGCCAAGAGAGACATCTTTCATTCATATGGATGAGGCCCAGGGAGAGAACGTAGTTTCATATAGATGATGCCCAGAGAGAGAACCTTCAATCATAAAGATGATTCCCAGGCAGAGAATCACCTTTCATAAAAATGATGTCCAAACAGAGAACCTTCTTTCATAAAGATGATGCCCAGGGAGAGAACCTTGTTTCCTAAAGATGATGCCCAGAGAGAGAACCTTCATTCATAAAGCAGATGCCCAGACAGAGAACCTGCATTTATAAAGATAATGCCAGAGAGAGAATCTTGTTTCATAAAGATGATTCCCGGAGAGAGTACCTTCATTCATAAAGATGATGCCCAGACAGAGAACGTTTCGTGAAGATGATGCTCAGAGTTAGAACCTTCTTTCATAAAGAAGATGTCCAGAGAGAGAACTTTTATACATAAAATGATGCCCAGATAAAGAGTCTTCATACATAAAGATGATGCCCAGAGAAAGAACAATCTTTCATAAGATGATGCCTAGAGAGAGAGCCTTCATTCATAAAGATGATGCCCAGGCAGAGAACCTTCTTTCATAAAGATGATGCCCAGATAGAGAAACTTCTTTCATAAAGATGATGCCCAGAGAGAGAACCTTCATTCATAAAGATGATGCCCAGAGCGACAACTTTCACTCATATAGATGACACCCAGGCAGAGAACCTTGTTTCATAAAGATGATGCCCAGAGAGAGGACCTACTTTCATAAAGATGGTGCCCAGAGAGAGAACCTTCTTTCATAAAGGTGATGCCCATATAGAGAACCTTAATTCATAAAGATGATGCCCAGAGAGAGATCCTTCTTCCATAAAGATGAAGCCCAGAGAGAGAATCTTCATTCAAAAAGATGATGCCCTGGAAAAGAACCTTCTTTCATAAAGATGATGTCCATCCATAGAACCTTTATCCATAAATATGATACCAGAGAGAGAACCTTCTTTAATATAGATGATGCCCTGACAGAGAACCTTCATACATAAAGATGATGCCAAGAGAGACATCTCTCATTCATATGGATAACGCCCAGGCAGAGAACGTAGTTTCATAAAGATGATGTCAGAGAGAGAACCTTCAATCATAAAGATGATTCCCAGGGAGAGAACCTCCTTTCATAAAGATGATGTCCAAACAGAGAACCTTCTTTCATAAAGAAGATGCCCAGACAGAGAACCTGCATTTATAAAGAAAATGCCAGAGAGAGAATCTTGTTTCATAACGATGATTCCCGGAGAGAGTACCTTCATAAAGATGATGCCCAGACAGAGAACATTTCGTAAAGATGTTGCCCAGAGTTAGAACCTTCTTTCATAAAGAAGATGCCCAGAGGGAGAACCTTTATACATAAAATGATGCCCAGATAAAGAGTCTTCATTCATAAAAATGATGCCCAGAAATAGAACCTTCTATATAAATAGGATGCCCAGAGAGAGAACATTTAGTCATAAAGATGCTGTCCACCCAGAGAACCTTTATTCATAAAGATGATATCAGAGAGAAAACCTTGTTTAATATAGATGATGCCCAGGCAGAGAACCTTCGTAAATAAGGATTATGCCCAGGCAGTGAACCTTCATTCATAAAGATGATGCACAGAGACACAACTTTAATTCATATAGATGATGCACAGTCAGAGAACCTTGTTTCATAAAGATGATGCCCTGAGAGAACCTTCATTCATAAAGATGATGTCCAGAGAGGGAACATTCATTCACAAAGATGATGCCCGGGCAGACAACATTTTTTCGCCAAGATGAAGCCCAGGAAAAGAACCTCCATCATAAAATCATGCCCAAACGGATAATCTCCTTTATTCATAGAGATGATATCAGAGAGAAAACCTTGTTTAATATAGATGATGCCCAGTCAGAGAACCTTCTTTCATAAAGATGATGGCCACACAGAGAACCTTCATTTATAAAGATGATACCCAGATAGAGAGCCTGCTTTCATATAGATGATGTCCAGGGAGAGAACCTTCATTCAAAGGTGATGCCCAGAGAGAGAACCTTCATTCATAAAAATGATGCCCATTGAGAGAACCTTCATTCATAAAGATGATGCCCAGGGAGAGAACCTTCTTTCATAAAGATGAAGCCCAGAGAGAGAACCTTCTTTCATAAAGATGATGCCCAGTCAGAGAACCTTCTTTCATAAAGATGATGGCCACACAGAGAACCTTCATTTATAAAGATGATACCCAGATAGAGAGCCTGCTTTCATATAGATGATGTCCAGGCAGAGAACCTTCATTCATAAAGGTGATGCCCAGAGAGAGAACCTTCATTCATAAAAATGATGCCCATTGAGAGAACCTTCATTCATAAAGATGATGCCCAGGGAGAGAACCTTCTTTCATAAAGATGAAGCCCAGAGAGAGAACTTCTTTCATAAAGATGATGCCCAGTCAGAGAACCTTCTTTCATAAAGATGATGGCCAGACAGAGAACCTTCATTTATAAAGATGATACCCAGATAGAGAGCCTGCTTTCATATAGATGATGTCCAGGCAGAGAACCTTCATTCATAAAGGTGATGCCCAGAGAGAGAACCTTCATTCATAAGATGATGCCAGGTAGAGAACCATCTTTCGTAAAGATGATGCCCAGGCAGAGAACCTTCATTCATAAAGATGATGCCCAGGCAGAGAACCTTTATTCATAAAGATGATGCCCAGAGAGGCAACTTTCCTTCATATAGATGATTCCCTGGCAGAGAACCTTGTTTCATAAACATGATGCCCAGAGAGAGAACCTTCAATCATAAAGATGATTCCCAGACAGAGAACATCCATTCATAAAGATGATACTAGATAGAGAACCTTCTTTCATAAAGATGATGCCCAGAGAGCGTACCTTCATTCATAAAGATGATGCCCAGGTAGAGAACATTCTTTCATAAAGATGATGACCAAACAGAGAACCTTTTTTCATAAAGATGATGCCCAGACAGAGAATATTCATTTATAAAGATGATGCCAGAGAGAGAATCTTGTTTCATAAAGTTGTACCGTCATTCATAAAGATGATGCCATGGCAGAGAAGGTTCTTTCATAAAGATGATGCCCAAACAGAGAATTTGTTTATAAAGATGGTGCCCAGAGAGAGAACCTTCAATCATAAAGATGATGCCCATAGAGGGAACCTTCCTTCATAAAGATGATACCAAAGAGAGAACCTTGTTTCATAAAGATGATGCCCAGACAGAGAACCTTCAATCATAATGATGATGCCAAAACAGGGAACCTTCTTTCATAAAGATGATGCCCAGAGATACAACTTTCATTCATAAAGATTATACCCATAGAGTGTACCTTCAATCATAAAGATGATGCCCAGAAGAGAAATTTCTTTCATCAAGATGATGCCGATGCAGAGAACCTTCTTTCTTAAAGATGATACCCAGAGAGAGAACCTTCATTCACAAAGATGATGCCTATGCAGAGAACCTTCATTCATAAAGATGATGCCCATGCAGAGAACCTTCATTCATAAAGGTGATGCCCAGAGAGAGAAGCTTCATTCATAAGATGATGCCCAGAGAACCTTAATTCATAAAGATGATGCCCAGAGAGAGAACCTTCATTCATAAAGATGATGTCCAGGTAGAGAACCATCTTTCGTAAAGATGATGCCCAGGCAGAGAACCTTCTTTCATAAAGATAATGTCCAAAGAGAGAACCTTCATTCATAAAGATGATGCCCAGAGAGAGAACCTTCATTCATAAAGATGATGCCCAGGCAGAGAACCTTCTTAAGTAAAGTTGATGTCCAGGCAAAGAACCTCCTTTCATAAAGATGATGCCTGGGAGAGAACCTTCTTTCATATAGATGATGCCCTAAGAGAGAACCTCCTTTCATAAAGATGACGCCCAGACAGAGAACATTCATTTATAAAGATGATGCCAGAGAGAGAATCTTGTTTCATAAAGTTGATGCCCAGAGAGAGTACCGACATTCATAAAGATGATGCCGTGGCAGAGAAGGTTCTTTCATAAAGATGATGCCCAAACACAGAACTTTCTTTATAAAGATGATGCCCATAGAGAGAAATTTCTTTCATAAATATGATGCCCAGAGAGAGAACCTGCTTTCATAAAGATGATACCCAGAGAGAGAGCCTTCTTACATATACATGATGCCCAGGCAGAGAACTTTCATTCATATAGATGATGCCCAGAATTATAACCTTGTTTATAAACATGATGCAGAGAGAGAACCTTTATTCATAAAGATAATGCCCAGGGAGACAACTTTCATTCATATAGATGATGCACCGTCAGAGAACCTTGTTTCATAAAGATGATGCCCAGGGAGAGAACCTTAAATCATAAAGATGATGCCCAGACAATGATCCTTCATTCATAAAGATGATACCAGAGAGACACCCTTGTTTCATAAATATGATGAACACAGAGATTATCTTCATTCATAAAGATGTTGCCCAGGCAGAGAACCTTTATTCATAAAGATGATGCCCAGAGAGACAACTTTCATTCATATAGATGATTCCCAGGCAGAGAACCTTGTTTCATAAACATGATGCCCAGAGAGAGAACCTTCAATCATAAAGATGATTCCCAGGCAGAGAACCTTCTTTCGTAATGATGATGCCGAAACAGAGAACCTTCATTCATAAAGATGATGCCCAGGGAGGAAAACTTCATTCACAAAGATGATGCCCAGGGAGTGAATATCCTTTCGTAAAGATGATGCACAGGAAGAGAACCTTCTTTCATAAAGATATTGCCCAGAGAGAGAACCTTCAATCATAAAGATGATGCCCATAGAGGGAACCTTCATTCATAAAGATGATACCAAAGAGAGAACCTTGTTTCATAAAGATGATGCCCAGACAGAGAACCTTCAATCATAAACATGATGCCAAGACAGGGAACATTCTTTCATAAAGATGATGCCCAGAGAGACAACACACATTCATAAAGATTATACCCATAGAGTGTACCTATTTTCATAAAGAAGATGCCCAAACAGAGAACCTTTTTTCATAAAGATGATGCCCAGACAGAGAATCTTCATTTATAAAGATGATGCCAGAGAGAGAATCTTGTTTCATAAAATTGATGCCCAAACAGAGTACCGTCATTCATAAAGATGATGCCATGGCAGAGAAGGTTCTTTCATAAAGATAATGCCCAAACACAGAATTTGTTTATAAAGATGATGCCCAGAGAGAGAACTTTCTTTCATAAATAAGATGCCCATAGAGAGAACCTGCTTTCATAACGATGATATCCAGAGAGAGAGCCTTCTTTCATATAGATGATGCCCAGGCAGTGAACCTTCATTCATATAGATGATGCCCAGATAGAGAAATTTCTTTCATCAAGATGATGCCCATGCAGAGAACCTTCTTTCTTAAAGATGATACCCAGAGAGAGAACCTACATTCACAAAGATGATGCCCAGGCAGATAACCTTCTTTCATAACGATGATTCCCAAGCAGAGATCCTTCTCTCATAAATATGATGCCCAGAGAAACAGCCTTCATTAATAAAGATTTTGCCCCATGCAGAGAACCTTCATTCATAAAGGTGATGCCCAGAGAGACAACATTCATTCATAAAGATTATACCCATAGAGTGTACCTTCATTCATAAAGATGATGCCGTGGCAGAGAAGGTTCTTTCAAAAAGATGATGCCCAAACACAGAACTTTCTTTATAAAGATGGTGCCCAGAGAGAGAAATTTCTTTCATGAAGATGATGCCCATGCAGAGAACCTTCTTTCTTAAAGATGATACCCAGAGAAAGAACCTTCATTCACAATGATGAAGCCCAGGCAGATAACCGTCTTTCATAACGATGATTCCCAAGCACAGAACTTCTTTCATAAATATGATGCCCAGAGAAAGAGCCTTCATTAATAAAGATGTTGCCCAGGCAGAGAACCTTCATTCATAAAGGTGATGCCCAGAGAGAGAATCTTCATTCATAAAGATGATGCACAGAGAGAGAACCTTTATTCATAAAGATAATGAAAGGCAGAAAACCTTCGTTCATAAAGATGATGCCCAAACAGATAACCTTCTTTCATAAAGATGATGCCCAGAGAGACAACCTTCATTCATAAAGATTATACCGATAGAGTGTACCTTCAATCATAAAGATGATGCCAGGGAGAAAAACTTCATTCGCAAAGATGATGCACAGGCAGAGAACCTTCTTTCATAAAGATGATGCCCAGAGAGAGAACCTTAATCTTAAAGATGATGCCCATAGAGGGAAGCTTCATTCATAATGATGATACCAAAGAGAGAATCTTTTTTCATAAAGATGATGCCCAAACAGAGAACCTTCTTTCATAAAGATGATGATCAGGCAGAGAACCTTCATTCATAAAGATGATGGCCAGAGAGAGAACTTTCTTTCATAAAGAGGATTCCCCGAAAGAGAACGTATGTTCAATAAAAATGCTGCCCAGAGAGAGAGCCTTCATTCATAAAGATGATGCCCAGACAGCGAACCTTCTTTCATAAAGATGATGCCCGGCGACAGAACCTTCATTCATTAAGATTATGGCCAGAGAGAGAACCTTTATTCATAAAGATAATGCCAAGGCAGAGAAACTACGTTCATAAAGATGATGCCCAAATAGGGAACCTTCTTTCATAAAGATGATGCCCAGAGAGACAACATTCATTTATAAAGATTATACCCATAGAGTGTACCTTCAATCATAAAGTTGATGCCCAGAAAGAGAAATTTCTTTCCTAAAGATGGTGCCCATGCAGAGCACCTTCTTTCTTAAAGATGATGCAGAGGCAGAGAACCTTCATTCACAAAGATGATGCCCAGGCAGATAACCTTCTTTCATAACGATGATTCCCAGGCAGAGAACCTGCTTTCATAAATATGATGCCCAGAGAAAGAGCCTTCTTTAATAAAGATGTTGCCTAGGCAGAGAACCTTCATTCATAAAGGTGATGCCCAGAGAGAGAATCTTCATTCATAAAGATGATGCACAGAGAGAGAACCTTTATTCATAAAGATAATGATAGTCAGAAAACCTTCGTTCATAAAGATGATGCCCAAACAGATAACCTTCTTTCATAAAGATGATGCCCAGAGAGACAACAATCGTTCATAAAGTTTATACCCAATGAGAGGACCTTCATTCATAAAGATGATGCCAGGGAGAAAAACTTCATTCACAAAGATGATGCACAGGCAGAAACCATCTTTCATAAAGATGATGCCCAGAGAGAGAATCTTCATTCATAAAGATGATGCACAGAGAGAGAACCTTTATTCATAAAGATAATGATAGTCAGAAAACCTTCGTTCATAAAGATGATGCCCAAACAGATAACCTTCTTTCATAAAGATGATGCCCAGAGAGACAACAATCGTTCATAAAGTTTATACCCAATGAGAGGACCTTCATTCATAAAGATGATGCCAGGGAGAAAAACTTCATTCACAAAGATGATGCACAGGCAGAAACCTTCTTTCATAAAGATGATGCCCAGGGAGAGAACCTTCAATCATAAAGATGATGCCCATAGAGGGAACATTCTTTCATAAAGATAATGCCCAAACAGAGAACCTTCTTTCATAAAAATGATGATCAGGCAGAGAACCTTCATTCATAGAGATGATGCCCAGAGAGAGAAATTTCTTTCTTAAAGAGGATACCCAGAAAGAGAACCTTTGTTAAATAAAGATGATACCCAGAGAGAGAGCCTTCATTCATAAAGATGATGCCCATACAGCGAACCTTCTTTCATAAAGATGATGCCCAGAGACAGAACCTTCATTCATTAATGTTATGCCCAGAGAGAGAAACTTCATTCATTAAGATGATGCCAAGAAACCTTCATTCCTAATGATGATGCCCAAACAAAGTACCTTCATTCACAAAGATTATGTCCATCCAGAGAACCTTCTTTCATAAAGATGATGCCCAGAGAGAGAACCTTCATTCATAAAGATGATGCACAGAGAGACAACTTTCATTCATATAGATGAGAGCAGGCAGAGAACCTTCATTCATAAAGATGATGCCCAGAGAGAGAACCTTCATTCAAAAAGATAATGCCCTGGAAAAGAACCTTCATTCATAAAAATGATGTCCACCCAGAGAACATTTATTCATAAAGATGATATCAGAGAGAGAACCTTTTATAATATAGATGATGTCCAGACAGAGAACCTTCATACATAAACACGATGTCCAGGCAGAGAACCTTCATTCATAAAGATTATGCCCAGAGAGACAACTTTCATTCATATAGATGATGCCCAGAGTGAGAACCTTCAATCATAAAGATGATTCCCATACAGAGAACATCCATTCATAAAGATGATACTAGATAGAGAACCTTATTTCATAAAGATGATGCCAAGAGAGCGTACCTTCATTCATAAAGATGATGCCCAGGTAGAGAACCTTCTTTCGTAAAGATGATGCCCAAACAGAGAACCTTCTTTCATAAAGATGATGCCCAGAGAGATAACATTCAATCATACAGATGATGCCCATAGAGGGAACCTTCATTCATAAAGATGATACCAAAGAGAGAACCTTGTTTCATAAAGATGATGCCCAGACACAGAACCTTCTATCATAAAGTTGATGCACAGAGAGAGAACCTTTATTCATAAAGATAATGCCAAGGCAGAGAAACTTGGTTCATAAAGATGATGCCCAAAGAGGGAACCTTCTTTCATAAAGATGATGCCCAGAGAGACAACATTCATTCATAAAGATTATACACATAGAGTGTACCTACTTTCATAAAGAAGATGCCCAAACAGAGAACCTTCATTCATAAAGATGATGCCCAGAGAGAGAACCATCATTCATAAAGAAGATGCCCAAACAGAGAACCTTCATTCATAAAGGTGATGCCCAGAGAGAGAACCTTCATTCATAATATGATACCCAGAGAACCTTAATTCATAAAGACGATGCCCAGAGAGAGAACCTTCATTCATAAAGATGATGCCAAGGCAGAGAACCTTCATTCATATAGATGATGCCGAGAGTGACAACTTTCATTCATGTAGATGATAGCCAGGTAGAGAACCTTGTTTCATAAAGATGATGCCCAAAGAGAGAACCTTCAATCATAAAGATGTTTCCTAGTCAGAAAAACCTTCATTCATAAAGGTGATGCCCAGAGAGAGAACCTTCATTCATAATATGATACCCAGAGAAACTTAATTCATAAAGATGTTGCCCAGGTAGAGAACCTTGTTTCATAAAGATGATGCCCAGACAGAGAACCTTCATTTATAAAGATGATGCCAGAGAATGAATCTTGTTTCATAAAGTTGATGCCCAAACAGAGGACCGTCATTCTTAAAGATGATGCCATGACAGAGAACTTTATTTCATAAATATGATGCCCATAGAGAGAACCTGCTTTCATAAAGATGATATACAGAGAGAGAGCCTTCTTTCATATAGATGATGCCCAGGCAGAGAACATTCATTCATATATATGATGCCCAGAATTAGAACCTTGTCTATAAAGATGATGCCCAGATGGAGAACCTTCATTCATAAAGATGGTGCCAACAGAGAACCTTCTTCAAAAAGATGATGCCCAGAGATACAACTTTCATTCATAAAGATTATACCCATAGAGTGTACCTTCATTCATAACAATGATGCCCAGAAAGAGAAATTTCTTTCATCAAGATGATGCCCATGCAGAGTACCTTCTTTCTTAAAGATGATACCCAGAAAAAGAACCTTCATTCACAATGATGAAGCACAGGCAGATAACCTTCTTTCATAACGATGATTCCCAAGCAGAGAACCTTCTTTCATAAATATGATTCCCATAGAAAGAGCCTTCATTAATAAAAATGTTGCCCAGGCAAGAACCTTCATTCATAAAGGTGATGCCCAGAGAGAACCTTCATTCATAAAGATGATGTCCATGCAGAGAACCTTCATTCATAAAGGTGATGCCCAGATAGAGAACTTTCATTCATAAAGATGATGCCCAGGTAGAGAACCTTCATTCGTAAAGATGATGCCCAAGCAGAGAGCCTTCTTTCATAAAGATGATGGCAAAAGAGAGAACCTTCATTCATAAAGATGATGCCCAGAGAGAGAACCTTCGTTCATAAAGATGATGCCGACGCAGATAACCTACTTAAGTAAAGTTGATGCCCAGTCAGAGAACCTTCTTTCATAAAGATGATGCCTGGTAGAGAACCTTCTTTCATATAGATGATGCCCAAAGAGAGAACCTCCTTTCATAAAGATGATGCCCAGACAGAGAAACTTCATTTATAAAGATGATGCCAGAGAGAGAATCTTGTTTCATAAAGTTGATGCCCAGAGAGAGTACCGACATTCATAAAGATGATGCCGTGGCAGAGAAGGTTCTTTCATAGATGATGCCCAAACACAGAACTTTCTTTATAAAGATGATGCCCATAGAGAGAAATTTCTTTCATAAATATGATGCCCAGAGAGAGAACCTGCTTTCATAAAGATGATACCCAGAGAGAGAGCCTTCTTTCATATACATGATGCCCAGGCAGAGAACCTTCATTCATATAGATGATGCCCAGATTTATAACCTTGTTTATAAACATGATGCCAAGAGAGAGAACCTTCATTCATAAAGATGATGCACAGAGAGAGAACCTTTATTCATAAAGATAATGCCCAGAGAGACAACTTTCATTCATATAGATGATGCACCGTCAGAGAACCTTGTTTCATAAAGATAATGCCCAGGGAGAGAACCTTGAATCATAAAGATGATGCCCAGACAATGATCCTTCATTCATAAAGATGATACCAGAGAGAGCCTTGTTTCATAAATATGATGAACAGAGAGATTACCTTCATTCATAAAGATGTTGCCCATGCAGAGAACCTTTATTCATATAGATGTTGCCCAGAATTAGAACCTTGTTTATAAAGATGATGCCCAGATGGAGAACCTTCATTCATAAAGATGATGCCCAAGAGAGAACCTTCTTTCAAAAAGATGATGCCCAGAGATACAACTTTCATTCATAAAGATTATACCCATAGAGTGTACCTTCATTCATAAAGATGATGCCCTGAAAGAGAAATTTATTTCATCAAGATGATGCCCATGCAGAGAACCTTCTATCTTAAAGATGATACCCAGAGAAAGAACCTTCATTCACAATGATGAAGCCCAGGCAGATAACCTTCTTTCATAACGATGATTCCCAAGCAGAGAACGTTCTTTCATAAATATGATACCCAGAGAAAGAGCCTTCATTAATAAAGATGTTGCCCAGGCAGAGAACCTTCATTCATAAAGGTGATGCCCAGAGAGAACCTTCATTCATAAAGATGATTTCCTTGCAGAGAACCTTCATTCCTAAAGGTGATGCCCAGGCAGAGAACCTTCTTTGATAAAGATCATGCCTGGTAGAGAACTTTCTTTCATATAGATGATGCCCAAAGAGAGAACCTCCTTTCATAAAGATGATGCCCAGACAGAGAAACTTCATTTATAAAGATGATGCCAGAGAGAGAATCTTGTTTCATAAAGTTGATGCCCAGAGAGAGTACCAACATTCATAAAGATGATGCCCAGGTAGAGGACCATCTTTCGTAAAGATGATGCCCATGCAGAGGACCTTCTTTCATAAAGATGATGCCCAAAGAGAGAACCTTCATTCATAAAGATGATGCCCAAATAGAGAACCTCCTTTCATAAAGATGATACCCAGACAGAGAACCTTCATTTATAAAGATGATGCCAGAGAGAATCATGTTTCATAAAGTTGATGCCCAGAGAGTACCAACATTCATAAAGATGATGCCGTGACAGAGAAGGTTCTTTCATAAAGATGATGCCGAAACACAGAACATTCTTTGTAAAGATGATGCCCATAGAGAGAAATTTCTTTCATAAATATGATGCCCAGAGAGAGCACCTGCTTTCATAAAGATGATACCCAGAGAGAGAGCCTTCTTTCATATACATGATGCCCAGGCAGAGAACCTTCATTCATAAAGAGGATGCACAGAGAGAGAACCTTTATTCATAAAGATAATGCCCAGAGAGACAACTTTCATTCATATAGATGATGCACCGTCAGAGAACCTTGTTTCATAAAGATGATGCCCAGGGAGAGAACCTTGAATCATAAAGATGATGCCCAGACAATGATCCTTCATTCATAAAGATGATACCAGAGAGAGACCCTTGTTTCATAAATTTGATGAACAGAGAGATTACCTTCATTCATAAAGATGTTGCCCAGGCAGAGAACCTTTATTCATAAAGATGATGCCCAGAGAGACAACTTTCATTCATATAGATGATTCCCAGGCAGAGAACCTTGTTTCATAAACATGATTCCCAGAGAGAGAACCTTCAATCATAAAGATGATTCCCAGACAGAGAACATCCATTCATAAAGATGATACTAGATAGAGAACCTTATTTCATAAAGATGATGCTCAGAGAGAGTACCTGCATTAATAAAGATGATGCCCAGGTGGAGAACCTTCTTTCGTAAAGATGATGCCGGAACAGAGAACCTTCTTTCATAAAGATGATGCCCAGAGAGACAACCTTCATTCATAAAGATATTACCCAATGTGAGAACCTTCATTCATAAAGATGATGCCCAGGGAGAAAAACTTCATTCACAAAGATGATGCCCAGGGAGTGAACATTCTTTCGTAAAGATGATGCACAGGCAGGTAACCTTCTTTCATAAAGATGATGCCCAGAGAGAGAACCTTCGATCATAAAGATGATGCCCATAGAGGGAACCTTCATTCATAAAGATGATACCAAAGAGAGAACCTTGTTTCATAAAGATGATGCCCAGACAGAGAACCTCCAATCATAAATATGATGCACAGAGAGAGAACCTTTATTCATAAAGATAATGCGAAGGCAGAGAACCTTCGTTCATAAAGATGATTCCAAAACAGGGAACTTTCTTTCATAAACATGATGCCCAGAGAGACTACATTTATTCATAAAGATTATACCCATAGAGTGTACCTACTTTCATAAAGAAGATGCCCAAACAGAGAACCTTCATTCATAAAGGTGATGCCCAGAGAGAGAACCATCATTCATGAAGATGATTCCCAGTCAGAGAACCTTCATTCATAAGATGATACCCAGAGAATCTTTATTCATAAAGATGATGCCCAGAGAGAGAACCTTCATTCATATAGATGAGGCCCAGATTTATAACCTTGTTTATAAACATGATGCCAAGAGAGAGAACCTTCATTCACAAAGATGATGCCCAGGCAGATAACCTGCTTTCATAACGATGATTCCCAAGCAGAGAACCTTCTCTCATAAATATGATGCCCATAGAAAGAGCATTCATTAATATACATGTTGCCCATGCAGAGAACCTTCATTCATAAAGGTGATGCCCAGAGAGAACCTTCATTCATAAAGATAATGCCCAGGCAGAGAACCTTCGTTCATAAAGATGATGCCAAAACAGGGAACCTTCTTTCATAAAGATGATGCCCAGAGAGACAACATTCATTCATAAAGATTATACCCATAGAGTGTACCTTCTTTCATAAAGAAGTAGCCCAAACAGAGAACTTTCATTCATAAAGATGATGCCCAGAGAGAGAACCTTCATCCATAAAGATAATGCCCAGGTTGAGAACCTTCTTTCGTAAAGTTGATGCCCAGGCAGAGAACCTTCTTAAATAAAGATGATGCCCAAACAGAGAACCTTCTTTCATAAAGATGATGCCCAGACAGAGTTCATTCATTTATACAGATGATGCCAGAGAGAGAATCTTGTTTCGTAAAGTTGATGCCCAGAGAGTACCGTCATTCATAAAGATGATGCCGTTGCAGAGAAGTTTCTTTCATAAAGATGATGCCCAAACACAGAACTTTCTTTATAAAGATGAGGCAAAGAGACACAACATTCCTTCATAAAGATGATACCCAAGGAGAGGACCTTCATTCATAAAAATGATGCCAGGGAGAAAAACTTCATTCACAAAATGATGCCCAGGCAGAGAACCTTCTTCGTAAAGATGATGCCCAGGCAGGAAACCTTCTTTCATAAAGATGATGCCCAGGCAGAGAACCTTCATTCACAAAGATGATGCTCAGGCAGAGAACTTTCTTCCGTAAAGATGATGCCCAGGCAGAGAACCTTCTTTCATAAAGATGATGCCCAGGCAGAGAATTTTCTTTCATAAAGATGATGCCCAAACAGAGAACCTTCTTTCATAAATATGATGCACATAGAGAGAGCCGGCATTCATAAAGATGTTGCCCAGAGAGTGAATTTTCTTTCATAAAGATGATGCCCAGAGACAGAACCTTCATTCATTAAGTGATGCCCAGAGAGAGAACCTTAATTCATTAAGATGATGCCAAGAGAACCTTCATTCCTAATGATGATGCCCAAAGAAAGTACCTTAATTCACAAAGATTATGCCCAGCCAGAGAACCTTCTTTCATAAGATGATTCCAGAGAGAGAACCATCATTCATAAAGATGATTCACAGAGAGACAACTTTCATTCATATAGATGATAGCCAGGCATAGAACCTTGTTTCAAAAAGATGATGGCTAGAGAGAGAACCTTCAACCATAAAGATGATACCCAGGCAGAGAACCTTCATTGACAAAGAGGATGCCCAGGCAGAGAACTTTCTTTCATAAAGATGATGCCCAGGAAGAGAATCTTCTTTCATAAAGATGATGCCCAAACAGAGAACCTTCTTTCATAAAGATGATAATCAGGCAGAGAACCTTCTTTCATAAAGATGATGCCCAGAGAGAACATTTTTTTTTCATAAAGAGGATACCCAGAAAGAGAATCTTTGTTAAATAAAGATGCTGCTCAGAGAAAGAGCCTTCATTAATAAAGATGATGTCCAGAGAGAGAACCTTCATTCATAGTGATGATGCCCAGTCAGAGAACCTTCTTTCGTAAAGATGATGTCCAGGCAGAGAACTTTCTTTCATAAAGACGATGCCCCGGCAGAGAATCATCTTTCATAAAGATGATGCCCAAACAGGGAACCTTCTTTCATAAATATGATGCACATAGAGAGAGCCTTCATTCATAACGATGTTGCCCAGAGAGTGACCTTTCATTCATAAAGACGAAGCCCAAAGAGAGAATTTTCTTTGACAAAGATGATGTCCAGAGAGAGAACTTTCATTCATAAAGATGTAGCCCAGAGAGAGAAATTTCATTCATAATGATGATGCCCAAAGAAAGTACCTTAATTCACAAAGTTTATGCCCAGTCTGAGAACCTTCTTTCATAAAGATGATGCCCAGAGAGAGAAATTTCTTTCATAAAGAGTATACCCAGAAAGAGAACCTTGGTTCAATAAAGATGCTGCCCAGAGAGAGAGACTTCATACATAAAGATGATGCCCAGAGAGAGAACTTTTTTTCATAAAGAGTATACCCAGAAAGAGAACCTTGGTTCAATAAAGATGCTGCCCAGAGAGAGAGAGACTTCATTCATAAAGATGATGCCCAGAGAGAGAACCTTCATTCATAAAGATGATGCCCAGGCAAAGAACCTTCATTCACAAAGATGATGCCCAGGCTGAGAACCTTCTTTCATAAATTGATGCCCAGGCAGAAAACCTTCTTTCATAAATATGATGGCCAGGCAGAAACATTCTTTCATAAAGATGATTCCCAGACAGAGAACATTCATTCATTAAGATGATACCAGAGTGAGAACCTTCGTTCATAAAGATGATGCCAAACAGAGAACCTCTTTCATAAAATGATGCCCAGAGAGACAACATTCATTTATAAAGATTATACCCATAGAGTGTACCTTCATTCATAAAGATGATGCCCAGAAAGAGAAATTTCTTTCATAAAGATGATGCCCATGCAGAGAACCTTTTTTCTTAAATATGATGCAGAGGCAGAGAACCTTCATTCACAAAGATGATGCCCAGGCAGATAGCCTTCTTTCATAACGATGAATCCTAGGCAGAGAACCTTCTTTCATAAATATGATGCCCAGAGAAAGAGCCTTCATTAATAAAGATGTTGCCTAGGCAGAGAACCTTCATTCATAAAGGTGATGCCCAGTTAGGGAACCTTCATTCATAAAGATGATGCCCAGGCAGAGGACCTTCATTCATAAAGGTGATGCCCAGAGAGAGAACCTTCATTCATAAAATGATGCCAGAGAACCTTAATTCATAAAGATGATGCCCAGAGAGAGAACCTTCAATCATAAAGATGATTCCCAGACAGAGAACCTTCATTCATATAGATGATGCCCATGCAGAGAACCTTGTTTCATAAAGATGATGCCCAGAGAGAGAACCTTGACATAAAGATGATTCCCAGACAGGGAACCTTCATTCATAAAGATGATACCAGAGAGAGTACTTTGTTTCATAAAGATGATACCAGAGAGAGTACTTCGTTTCATAAAGATGATGCACAGAGTACCTTCATTCATAAATATGGTGCCAAGTGAGAGTGACTTCATTCATAAAGATGATGCCCCGGCAGATAACTTTTTTTCATAAAGATGATGCCCAGAGAGAGAACCTTGACATAAAGATGATTCCCAGACAGAGAACCTTCTTTCATAAAGATGATGCCCAGAGAGAGAACTTTCTTTCATAAAGAGGATACCCAGAAAAAGAACCTTTGTTAAATAAAGATACTGCCCAGAGACATAGCCTTCATTCATAAAGATGATGCCCAAAGAGAGAACCTTCATTCATAAAGATGATGCACAAACAGAGATCTTTCTTTCATAAAGATGATGCCCAGAGAGAGAATTTTCTTTCATCAAGGTGATACCCGGAGACAGAACTTTCATTCATAAAGATGATACCCAGAGAGAGAACCTTCATTCATTAAGATGATGCCAAGAGATCCTTCATTCATAATGATGATGCCCAAAGAAAGTACCTTCATTCACAAAGATTATGCCCAGGCATAGAACCATTTTGGTAAAGATGATTCCCAGGAAGAGAACCTTCTTTCATAAAGACGATGCCCAAACAGAGAACATTCATTCATAATGATGATGCTCAGAGAGAGAATCTTGTTTCATAAAGATGATGCCCAGAGAGAGAACCTTCTTTCATAAAGATGATTCACAGACAGAGAGCCTTCATCATAAACATGATGCCCAGCAGAGAACCGTCATTCATAAAGAAGATGCCCAGGCAGAAATTTTCATAAATAAAAATGATGCCCAGAGAGAGAACCATCATTCATGAAGATGATTCCCAGAGAAAGAACCTTCATTAATAAAGATGATGCCCAGAGAGAGAAACTCCATTCACAAAGATGATACCCAGGCAGAGAACATATTTTTCTAAAGATGATTCCCAGGCAGAGAACCTTCTTTCATAAATATGCTGCCCAGAGAAAGAGCCTTCATTCATAAAGATGTTGCCTAGGCAGAGAACCTGCTTTCATAAAGATAATGCTCAGGCAGAGAATCTTCTTCATAAAGATGATGCCCAGGCAGAGAACCTTCTTTCTTAATGATGATGCCCTGGCAGAGAACCTTCTTTCATAAAGATTATGCCCTGACAGAAAACCTACATTTATAAAGATGATGCCAGAGAGAGAATCTTGTTTCATAAAGATGATGCCCAGAGAGAGTACCGTCATTCATAAAGATGATGCCCAGTCAGAGAAACTTTCGTAAGATCATGCCCTGTCAGAGAACCTTCTTTCTTAAAGATGATGTCCAGAGAGAGAACTTTCATTCAGAAAGATGATGCCCACAGAGAGAACCTTCATTGATAAAGATGATGCCGAGACAGAGAACATTCTTTCATAAAGATGATGCCCAAACAGAGAACTTTCTTTATGATGATGATGCCCAGAGAGAGAACCTTCATTCATATAGATGATGCAGAGGCAGGGAATTTGTTTCATAAAGAAGCTGTCCTGGCAGAGAACCTTCATTCACATAGTTGATGCCAAGTCTTAGAAACTTGTTTCATAAAGATGATTCCCAGAGAGAGAACATTCTATCATAAAGAGGATGCGCAGAGATAAAACATTTATTCATAAAGGTGATGCCCAGAGAGAGAACCATCATTCATGAAGATGATGCACAGAGAGAGAACCTCCATTCACAAAGATGATGCCCAGGCAGAGAACATTCTTTCATAAAGATGATTCCCAGGCAGAGAACCTACTTTCATAAATATGCTGCCCAGAGAAAGAGCCTTCATTCATAAAGATGATGCCCAGAGAGAGAACCATCATTCATGAAGATGATGCACTGAGAGAGAACCTCCGTTCACAAAGATGATGCCCAGGTCGAGAACCTTCTTAGTAAAGATGATGACCAGGCAGAGAACCTTCATTCATTTAGATGATGCCCAGAGAGAGAACCTTCATTCACAAAGATGATGCCCAGGCAGAGAACCTTCTTTCGTAAAGATGATGCCAAGGCATAGAACCATCTTTCGTAAAGATGATTCCCAGGAAGAGAACCTTCTTTCATAAAGACGATGCCAAAACAGAGAACCTTCATTCATAATGATGATTCCCAGAGAGAGAACCATTTTTAATAAATATGATGCCCAGACAGAGAATATTCTTTCATAAATATGCTGCCCAGAGAAAGAGCATTAATTCATAAGATGTTGCCTAGGCAGAGAACCTTCATTCATAAAGGTGATGCCCAGAGAGAGAACCTTCATTCATAAAGGTGATACCCAGAGAGAGAACCATCATTCATAAAGATGATGCTCAGGCAAAGAACCTTCATTCATAAAGATGAGGCCCAGAGAGAGAACCGTCATTCTTAAAGATGATGCCCAGGCAGAGAAGTTTCATTCATAAAGATGATGCCCAGAGAGAGAAATTTCATTCATAATGATGATGCCCAAAGAAAGTACCTTATTCACAAAGATTATGCCCAGCCAGAGAACCTTCTTTCATAAAGATGATGCCAGAGAGAGAACTTTCTTTCATAAAGAGTATACCCAGAAAGAGAACCTTGGTTCAATAAAGATGCTTCCCAGAGAGAGAGACTTCATTCATAAAGATGATGCCCACAGAGAGAACCTTCATTCATAAAGATGATGCCCAAGGAGAGAACCTTCATTCACAAAGATGATGCCCAGTCTGAGACACATCTTTCGTAAAGATGATGCCCAGGCAGAAAACCTTCTTTCATAAAGATGATGGCCCGGCAGAGAACTTTCTTCATAAAGATGATGCCCAGAGAGAGAACCTTCTTTCGTAAAGATGATGCCCAGGCAGAAAACCTTCTTTCATAAAGATGATGGCCAAGCAGAGAACTTTCTTTCAAAAAGATGATGCCCAGAGAGAGAACCTTCATTCATAAAGATGATGCACAGAGAGATAACTTTCATTCATATAGATGGTAGCCAGGCAGAGAACCTTGTTTCAAAAAGATGATGCCCATAGAGAAAACCTTCAATCATAAAGATGATTCCCAAACAAAGAACCTTCATTCATTAAGATGATACCAGAGAGAGAACCTTCGTTCATAAAGATGATGCCAAACAGAGAACCTTCTTTCATAAAATGATGCCCAGTGAGACAAAATTCATTCATAAAGATTATACCCATAGAGTGTACCTTCATTCATGAAGATGATGCCCAGAAAGAGAAATTTCTTTCATAAAGATGATGCCCATGCAGAGCACCTTCTTTCTTAAAGATGATGCAGAGGCAGAGAACCTTCATTCACAAGATGATGCCCAGGCAGATAGCCATCTTTCATAACGATGATTCCTAGGCAGAGAACCTTCTTTCATAAATATGATGCCCAGAGAAAGAGCCTTCATTAATAAAGATGTTGCCTAGGCAGAGAACCTACATTCATAAAGGTGATGCCCAGAGAGAGAATTTCATTCATAAAGATGATGCCCAGGCAGAGAACCTTCATTCATAAAGTTGATGCCCAGAGAGAGAACCTTCATTCATAAAATGATGCCCAGAGAACCTTAATTCATAAAGATGATGCCCAGAGAGAGAACCTTCAATCATAAAGTTGATTCCCATACAGGGAACCTATATTCATATAGATGATGCCCATGCAGAGAACCTTGTTTCATAAAGATGATGCCCAGAGAGAGAACCTTGACATAAAGATGATTCCCCGACAGAGAACTTCATTTATAAAGGTGATACCAGAGAGAGAACCTTGTTTCATAAAGATGATGCACAGAGAGAGTACCTTCATTCATTAATATGGTGCCCAGAGAGAGTGCCTTCATTCATAATGATGATACCCATGCAGAGAACTTTCTTTCGTAAAGTTGATGCCCAGGCAGAGAACCTTCTTTCAAAAAGATGATGCCCAAACCGAGAACCTTCATTCATAAAGATGATGCCCAGAGAGCGAACCTTCATCCATAAAGGTGATGCCCAGGCAGAGAACCTTCTTTCGTAAAGAGATGCCCAGGCAAGAACTTTGTTTCATAAAGATGATGCCCAAACTGAGAACCTTCATTCATAAAGGTGATACCAGAAAGAGAACCTTGTTTCATAAAGATGATGCACAGAGAGAGTACCTTCATTCATAAATATGGTGCCCAGAGACAGTGCCTTCATTCATAAAGATGATTCCCCGGAATATAACTTTTTTTCATAAAGATGATGCCCAAAGAGAGAACCTTCATTCATAAAGATGATGCCCAGATAGCGAACCTTCATCCATAAAGATGATGCCGAGGCAGACAACCTTCTTTCGAAAAGTTGATGCCCAGGCAGAGAACCTTCTTTCATAAAGATGATTCCCAGACAGAGAACCTTCATTCATAAAGATGATACCAGAGAGAGAACCTTGTGTCATAATGTTGATGCGCAGAGAGAGTACTGTCATTCATAAAGATGTTGCCCAGGCAGAGAACTTTCTTTCATAAAGATGATGCCGGGGGGGGGGGGGAACATCATTCACAACGATGATGCAAAGGCAGAGTACTTTCTTTCATAAAGATGATGCCCAGAGAGAGAACCTTCATTCACATAGAGGATGCGCAGGCAGAGAACTTTCTTTCATAAAGATGATGCCCAGGCAGAGAACCTTCTTTCATTAAGATGATGCCAAGAGAACCTTCATTCATAATGATGATGCCCAAAGAAAGTACCTTCATTCACAAAGATTATGCCCAGGCAGAGAACCTACTTTCGTAAAGATGATGCCCAGGTTTAGAACCATCTTTTGTAAAGATGATTCCCAGGAAGAGAACCTTCTTTCATAAAGACGATGACCAAACAGAGAACATTCATTCACAATGATGATACCCAGGGAGAGAACCATCATTCATGAAGATGATCCCCAGAGAAAGAACCTTCTTACATAAAGGTGATGCCCAGATAGAGAAACTTCATTCATATGATGATGCCCAGAGAGAGAACCTCCATTCACAAAGATGATGCCCAGGCAGAGAACATACTTTCATAAAGATGATTCCCAGGCAGATAACCTTCTTTCATAAATATGCTGCCCAGAGAAAGAGCCTTCATTCATAAAGATGATGCCCAGGCAGAGAACCTTCTTTCATGAAGATGATGCACAGAGAGAGAACCTCCGTTCACAAAGATGATGCCCAGGTAGAGAACCTTCTTCGTAAGATGATGACCAGGCAGAGAACCTTCTTTCATTAAGATGATGCCCAGAGAGAGAACCTTCATTCACAAAGATGATGCCCAGGCAGAGAACCTTTTTCGTAAAGATGATGCCAAGGCATAGAACCATCTTTCGTAAATATGATTCCCAGGAAGAGATCCTTCTTTCATAAAGACGATGCCAAAACGGAGAACCTTCATTCATAATGATGATTCCCAGAGAGAGAACCATTTTTAATAAAGATGATGCCCAGTGAGAGAACATTCTTTCATATATATGCTGCCCAGAGAAAGAGCATTAATTCATAAGATGTTGCCTAGGCAGAGAACCTTCATTCATAAAGGTGATGCCCAGAGAGAGAAGCTTCATTCATAAAGGTGATACCCAGAAAGAGAACCTTCATTCATAAATATGATGCTCAGGCAGAGAACCTACATTCATAAAGATGATGCCCAGACAGAGAAATTTCATTCATAATGATGATGCCCAAAGAAAGTACCTTAATTCACAAAGATTATGCCCAGCCAGAGAACCTTCTTTCATAAAGATGATGCCAGAGAGAGAACTTTCTTTCATAAAGAGTATACCCAGAGAGAACCTTGGTTCAATAAAGATGCTGCCCAGCGAGAGAGACTTCATTCATAAAGATGATGCCCAGAGAGAGAACCGTCATTCAAAAAGATGATGCCCAGAGAGAGAACCTTCATTCATAAAGATGATGCACAGAGAGATAACTTTCATTCATATAGATGGTAGCCAGGCAGAGAACCTTGTTACAAAAAGATGATGCCCAGAGAAAGAACCTTCAAACATAAATATGATTCCCAGACAGAGAACCTTCATTCATAATGATGATGCACAGAGAGATAACTTTCATTCATATAGATGGTAGCCAGGCAGAGAACCTTGTTTCAAAAAGATGATGCCCAGAGAGAGAACCTTCAATCATAAAGATGATTCCCAGAAAGAGAACCTTCATTCATTAAGATGATACCAGAGAGAGAACCTTCGTTCATAAAGATGATGCCAAACAGAGAACCTTCTTTCATAAAATGATGCCCAGAGAGACAAAATTCATTCATAAAGATTATACCCATAGAGTGTACCTTCATTCATAAAGATGATGCCCAGAAAGAGAAATTTCTTTCAAAAAGATGATGCCCATGCAGAGAACTTTCTTTCTTAAATTGATGCAGAGGCAGAGAACCTTCATTCACAAAGATGATGCCCAGGCAGATAGCCATCTTTCATAACAATGATTCCTAGGCAGAGAACCTTCTTTCATAAATATGATGCCCAGAGAAAGAGCCTTCATTAATAAAGATGTTGCCTAGGCAGAGAACCTACATTCATAAAGGTGATGCCCAGAGAGAGAACCTTCATTCATAAAGATGATGCCCAGGCAGAGAACCTTCATTCATAAAGGTGATGCCCAGAGAGAGAACCTTTATTCATAAAATGATGCCCGCAGAACCTTAATTCATAAAGATGATGCCCAGAGAGAGAACCTTCAATCATAAAGATGATTCCCAGACAGAAAACATTCTTTCATACAGATGATGGCCATGCAGAGAACCTTGTTTCATAAAGATGATGCCCAGAGAGAGAACCTTGACATAAAGATGATTCCCAGACAGAGAACCTTCATTCATAAAGGTGATACCAGAGAGAGAAACTTGTTTCATAAAGATGATGCACAGAGAGAGTACCTTCATTCATTAATATGGTGCACAGAGAGAGTGCCTTCATTCATAATGATGATGCCCAGGCTGAGAACCTTCTTTCTTAAAGATGATGCCCAGGCAGAAAACCTTCTTTCATAAAGATGATGGACAGGCAGAGAACTTTCTTTCATAAAGATGATGCCCAGAGAGAGAACCCTTATTCATAAAGATGATGCACAGAGAGATAACTTTCATTCATATAGATGGTAGCCATCAGAGAACCTTGTTTCAAAAAGATTATGCCCAGAGAGAGAACCTTCAATCATAAAGATGATTCCCAGAAAGAGAACCTTCATTCATTAAGATGATACCAGAGAGAGTACCTTCGTTCATAAAGATGATGCCAAACAGAGAACCTTCTATCATAAAATGATGCCCAGAGAGACAACATTCATTCATAAAGATTATACCCATAGAGTGTAACTTCATTCATAAAGATGATGCCCAGAAAGAGAAATTTTTTTTCAAAAAGATGATGCCCATGCAGAGAACCTTCTTTCTTAAATATGATGCAGAGGCAGAGAACCTTCATTCACAAAGATGGTGCCCAGGGAGATAGCCTTCTTTCATAACGATGATTCCTAGGCAGAGAACCTTCTTTCATAAATATGATGCCCAGAGTAAGAGCCTTCATTAATAAAGATGTTGCCTAGGCAGAGAACCTACATTCATAAAGGTGATGCCCAGAGAGTGTACCATCATTCATAAAGATGATGCCCAGGCAGAGAACCTTCATTCATAAAGGTGATGCCCAGAGAGAGAACCTTCATTCATAAAGATGATGCCCAGGCAGAGAACCTTCTTTCATACAGATGATGGCCATGCAGAGAACCTTGTTTCATAAAGAAAATGCCCAGAGAGAGAACCTTGACATAAAGATGATTCCCAGACAGAGAACCTTCATTCATAAAGGTGATACCAGAGAGAGAACCTTGTTTCATAAAGATGATGCACAGAGAGAGCACCTTCATTCATTAATATGTTGCCCAGAGAGAGTGCCTTCATTCATAATGATGATGCCCAGGCAGAGAACTTTCTTTCATAAAGATGATGCCCAAAGAGAGAACCTTCATTCATAACAATGATGCCCAGAGAGTGAACCTTCATTCAAAAAGATGATGCCCAGGCAGAGAACCTTCTTTCGTAAAGTTGATGCCAAGAAGAGAACCTTCTTTCATAAAGATGATGCCCAGAGAGAGAACCTTCATTCATAAAATGATGCCCAGAGAAGCTTAATTCATAAAGATGATGCCCAGAGAGAGAACATTCAATCATAAAGATGATTCTCAGACAGAGAAACTTCATTCAATAGATGATGCCCATGCAGAGAACCTTGTTTCATAAAGATGATTCCCAGAGAGAGAACCGTCATTCATAAAGATGATGCCCAGGGAGAGAACCTTCATTCACAAAGATGATGCCCAGGCTGAGAACCTTCTTTCTTAAAGATGATGCCCAGGCAGAAAACTTTCTTTCATAAAGATGATGGACAGGCAGAGAACTTTCTTTCATAAAGATGATGCCCAGAGAGAGAACCTTTATTCATAAAGATGATGCATAGAGAGATAACTTTCATTCATATAGATGGTAGCCATCAGAGAACCTTGTTTCAAAAAGATGATTCCCAGAGAGAGAACCTTCAATCATAAAGATGATTCCCAGAAAGAGAACCTTCATTCATTAAGATGATACCAGAGAGAGTACCTTCGTGCATAAAGATGATGCCAAACAGAGAACCTTCTTTCATAAAATGATGCCCAGAGAGACAACATTCATTCATAAAGATTATACCCATAGAATGTACCTTCATTCATAAAGATGATGCCGAGAAAGAGGAATTTCTTTCAAAAAGATGATGCCCATGCAGGGAACCTTCTTCCTTAAATATGATGCATAGGCAGAGAACCTTCATTCACAAATATGATGCCCAAGCAGATAGCCTTCTTTCATAACGATGATTCCTAGGCAGAGAGCCTTCTTTCATAAATATGATGCCCAGAGAAAGAGCCTTCATTAATAAAGATGTTGCCTAGGCAGAGAACCTACATTCATAAAGGTGATGCCCAGAGAGTGAACCTTCATTCATAAAGATGATGCCCAGGCAGAGAACCTTCATTCATAAAGGTGATTCCCAGAGAGAGAACATTCATTCCTAAAATGATGCCCACAGATCCTTCAATCATAAAGATGATTTCCAGACAGAGAACCTTCATTCATATAGATGATGCCCATGCAGAGAACCTTGTTTCATAAAGATGATGCCCAGAGAGAGAAACTTGACATAAAGATGATTCCCCGACAGAGAACCTTCATTCATAAAGGTGATACCAGAGAGAGAACCTTGTTTCATAAAGATGATGCACAGAGAGAGTACCTTCATTCATTAATATGGTGCCCAGAGAAAGTGCCTTCATTTATAATGATGATGCCCAGGCAGAGAACTTTCTTTCATAAATATGATGCCCAAACAGAGAACCTTCTTTCATAAAGATGATGCCCACACAGAGAACCTTCATTTATAAAGATGATGCCAGAGAGAGAATCTTGTTTCATAATGTTGATGCGCAGAGAGAGTACTGTCATTCATAAAGTTGATGCCGTGGCAGAGAAGGTTCTTTCATAAAGATGGTGCCCAAACACAGAACATTCTTTATAAAGATGATGCCCAGAGAAACAACAATCATTCATAAAGATTATACCCATAGAGTGTACGTTCATTCATAAAGATGATGCTGAGAATGAGAAATTTCTTTCATAACGATGATGTCCATGCAGAGAACCTTCTTTCTTAAATATGATGCAGAGGCAGAGAACCTTCTATCATAAAGATGATGCCCAGGCACATCGCCTTCTTTCATAACGATGATTCCTAGGCAGAGAACCTTCTTTCATAAATATGATGCCCAGAGAAAGAGCCTTCATTAATAAAGATGTTGCCTAGGCAGAGAACCTTCATTCATAAAGGTGATGCCCAGAGAGAGAACCTTCATTCATAAAGATGATGCCCAGGCAGAGAACCTTCATTCATAAAGGTGATGCCCAGGCAGAGAACTTCATTCATAAGATGATGCCCAGAGAACCTAAATTCATAAAGATGATGCCCAGAGAGAGAACCTTGACAGTAAGATGATTCCCAGACAGAGAACCTTCATTCATAAAGATGATACCAGAGAGAGAACCTTGTTTCATAAAGATGATGACCAAAAGAGAACCTTCATTCATAATGATGATGCCAAGGGAGAGAACCATCACTCATGAAGATGATGCCCAGAGAAAGAACCTTCTTATATAAAGGTGATGCCCAGATAGAGAAACTTCATTCATAAGATGATGCCCAGAGAACCTTCATTCATAAAGATGATACACAGAGAGAGAACCTCCATTCACAAAGATGATGCCCAGGCCGAGAACATCCTTTCATAATGATGATTCCCAGGCAGAGAATCTTCTTGCATAAATATGCTGCCCAGAGAAAGAGCCTTCATTCATATAGATGATGCCCAGAGAGAGAACCATCATTCATGAAGATGATGCACAGAGAGAGAACCTCCATTCACAAAAATGATGCCCAGGTAGAGAACCTTCTTCATAAAGATGATGCCCAGAGAGAGAACCTTCATTCACTAAGATGATGCCCAGAGAGAGAACCTTCATTCACAAAGATGATGCCCAGGCAGAGAACATATTTTTCTAAAGATGATTCCCAGGGCAGAGAACCTTCTTTCATAAATATGCTGGCCAGAGAAAGAGCCTTCATTCATAAAGATGTTGTCTAGGCAGAGAATCTGCTTTCATAAAGATGATGCCCAGAGAGAGAACCTTCATTCATAAAGATGATGCAAAGAGAGACAACTTTCATTCATATAGATTATAGCCAGGCAGAGAAATTTGTTTCAAAAAGATGATGCCCAGACAGCGTACCTTCATTCATAAAGATGATGCCCAGGTTGAGAACCTTCTTCGTAAAGATGATGACCAGGCAGAGAACCTTCTTTCATTAAGATGATGCCCAGAGAGGGAACTTTCTTTCTTAAAGAAGATGCTCAGAAAGAGAACCTTTATTCAATAAAGATGCTGCCCAGAGAGAGCCTTCATTCATAAAGATGATGCCCAGAGAGAGAACCTTCATTCATAAAGATGATGCCCAGGCAGAGAGCCTTCATTCACCAAGATGATGCCCAGGAATAGAAACTTCTTTCATAAAGATGATGCCCAGGCAGAGAACCTGCTTTCATAAAGATGATGCCCAGAGAGAGAACCTTCATTCATAAAGATGATGCACAGAGAGACAACTTTCATTCATATAGATGATAGCCAGGCAGAGAAATTTGTTTCAAAAAGATGATGCCCAGACAGCATACCTTCATTCATAAAGATGATGCCCAGGCTGAGAACCTTCTTCGTAAAGATGATGACCAGGCAGAGAACCTTCTTTCATTAAGATGATGCCCAGAGAGGGAACTTTCTTTCTTAAAGAAGATGCTCAGAAAGAGAACCTTTATTCAATAAAGATGCTGCCCAGAGAGAGCCTTCATTTATAAAGATGATGCCCAGAGAGAGAACCTTCATTCATAAAGATGATGCCCAGGCAGAGAGCCTTCATTCACCAAGATGATGCCCAGGAATAGAAACTTCTTTCATAAAGATGATGCCCAGGCAGAGAACCTGCTTTCATAAAGATGATGCCCAGAGAGAGAACCTTCATTCATAAAGATGATGCACAGAGAGACAACTTTCATTCATATAGATGATAGCCAGGCAGAGAAATTTGTTTCAAAAAGATGATGCCCAGACAGCATACCTTCATTCATAAAGATGATGCCCAGGCTGAGAACCTTCTTCGTAAAGATGATGACCAGGCAGAGAACCTTCTTTCATTAAGATGATGCCCAGAGAGGGAACTTTCTTTCTTAAAGAAGATGCTCAGAAAGAGAACCTTTATTCAATAAAGATGCTGCCCAGAGAGAGCCTTCATTTATAAAGATGATGCCCAGAGAGAGAACCTTCATTCATAAAGATGATGCCCAGGCAGAGAGCCTTCATTCACCAAGATGATGCCCAGGAATAGAAACTTCTTTCATAAAGATGATGCCCAGGCAGAGAATCTTCTTTCATAAAGATGATGCCCAGAGAGAGAGCCTTCTTTGATATATATGATGCCAAGGCATAGAACCTTCATTCATATAGATTATGCCCAGAATTAGAACCTTCTTTATAAAGATGATGCAAAGAGAGTGAACCTTCATTCATAACGATGATTCCCAGGCATAGAACTTTCATTCACAAAGATGATGCCCAGGCAGAGAACCTTCTTTCGTAAAGATGATGCCCAGGCAGAGAACCTTCTTTCATAAAGATGATGCACAGGCAGACAATCTTCTTAAATAAAGATGATGCACAGGCAGAGAATCTTCTTTCATAGAGATGATGCCCAAATAGAGAACCTTCTTTCATAAATATGATGCACATAGAGAGAGCCTTCATTCATAAAGATGTTGCCCGGAGAGTGAACTTTCATTCATAAAGATGATGCCCAGAGAGAGAACTTTCTTTCATAAAGTTGATGCCATGAGAGAGAACCTTCATTCATAAAGATGATGCCAAGAGAACCTTCATTCATAATGATGATACCAAAAGAAAGTATCTTCATTCACAAAGATAATGCCCAGGCAGAGAACGTTCTTTCGTAAAGATGATGCCAAGGCATAGAACCATCTTTCGTAAAGATGATTCCCAGGAAGAGAACCTTCTTTCATAAAGACGATGACCAAACAGAGAACCTTCATGCATAATGATGATTCCCAGAGAGAGAACCATTTTTAATAAAGATGATGCCCAGACAGAGAACCTTCTTTCATAAATATGCTGCCCAGAGAAAGTGCATTAATTCATAAGATGTTGCCTAGGCAGAGAACCTTCATTCATAAAGGTGATGCCCAGAGAGAGAACCTTCATTCATAAAGAGGATGCGCATGGAGAGAACCTTAATTCAAAAAAAGATGATACCCAGAGAGAGAACCTTCATTCATAAATATGATGCCCAGAGAAAGAGCCTTCATTCATAAAGATGATGCCCAGGCAGAGAACTTTCATTCATTAAGATGATGCCCACAGAGAGAACCTTCTTTCATAAAAATGATGCCCAGGGAGAGAACCATCATTCATGCAGATGATGCCCAGAGAAAGAACGTTTTTTCATAAAGATGATTCAAGGCAGAGAACATTCTTTCATAAATATGATGCCAAGAGAGAGAACCTTGATTCATAAAGATGATGCCCAGACAGAGAACATTTTTTATAAAGATGATGATCAGGCAGAGAACCTTCATTCATAATGATGATTCCCAGAGAGAGAACCATTTTAATAAAGATGATGCCCAGACAGAGAACCTTCATTCATAAAGGTGATGCCCAGAGAGAGAACCTTCATTCATAAAGGTGATACCCAGAGAGAGAACCTTCATTCATAAAGATGATGCTCAGGCAGAAAACTTTCATTCATTAAGATGATGCCCACAGAGAGAACCTTCATTCATAAATATGATGCCCAGGGAGAGAACCATCATTCATGGAGATGATGCCCAGAGAAAGAACTTTATTTCATAAAGGTGATGCCCAGAGAGAGAAGCTTCATTCATAAGATGATGCCCAGGCCGAGAACATTCTTTCATAAATATGATTCCCAGGCAGAGAAACTTCTTTCATAAATATGATGCCCAGAGAAAGAGCCTTCATTCATAAAGATGTTGCCATGGCAGAGAAACTTCATTCATAAAGGTGATGCGCAGAGAGAGAATCTTGTTTCATAAAGATGATGCTAGAGCGTACTTTCATTCATAAAGATGATGCCCAGGTAGAGAACCTTTTTCGTAAAGATGATGCCCAGGCAGAGAGCCTTCTTTCATAAAGATGATGCACAGAGAGACAAATTTCATTCATATAGATGATAGCCACGCACAGAACCTTGTTTGAAAAAGATGATACCCAGAGAGAGAACCTTCAATCATAAAGATTATTCCCAGACAGAGAACCTCCATTCATTAAGATGATACCAGGGAGAGAACCTTGTTTCATAAAGATGATGCCCGATAGCGTACCTTCATTGATAAAGATGATGCCCAGGTAGAGAACCTTCTTCGTAAAGATGATGACCAGTCAGAGAACTTTCTTTCATAAAGATGATGCCCAGAGAGAAAAGCTTCATTCATAAAGATGATGCCCAGAGAGAGAACCTTCTTTCTTAAAGAGGATGCCCAGAAAGAGAACCTTTATTCACTAATGATGCTGCCCACAGAGAGAGCCTTCATTCATAAAGATGATGACCAGAGAGAGAACCTTCATTCATAAAGATGATGCACAGGCAGAGAACCTTCATTCACAAAGATGATGTCCAGGCACAGAACCTTCTTTCGTAAATTTGATGCAAATAGAGAGAGCCTTCAGTCATAAAGATGTTGCCCAGGCAGGGAGTGATCTTTTATTCATAAAGATGATGTCCAGTGAGAGTACTTTCTTTCAAAAATACGATGCCCAGAGAGAGAACATTCATTCTTTTAGATGATGCCAAGAGAACCTTCATTTATAATAATGATACCCAAAGAATGTACCTTCATTCACAAAGATTATCACCAGTCAGAGAACCTTCTTTTGTAAAGATGATGCCCAGGCATAGAACCATATTTCGTAAAGATGATTCCCAGGAGGAGAACCTTCTTTCATAAATATGCTGCCCAGAAAAAGCGCCTTCATTCAAAAGATGTTGCCTAGGCAAAGAATCTTCATTCATAAAGGTGATGTCCAGAGAGAGAACCTTCTTTCATAAAAATGATGCCCATGGAGAAAACCTTCATTCAAAAAGGTGATGCCCAGAAAGAGAACCTTCATTCATAAAGATGATGCCCAGGAAGAGAACATTCATTCTTAAAGATGATGCCCACAGAGAGAACCTTCATTCATAAAAATGATGCCCATGGAGAGAACCATCATTAATGGAGATGATGGCCATAGAAAGAACCTTCTTTCATAAAGGTGATGCCCTGAGAGAGAACCTTCATTCATAAGATGAAGCCCACATAACCTTCATTCATAAAGATGATGCACAGAGAGAGAACCTTCATTCACAAAATGAGAGCCAGGCAGAGAACATTCTTTCATAAAGATGATTCCCAGGCATAGAACCTACTTTCATAAATATGATGCCCAGAGAAAGAGCCCTCATTAATAAAGATGTTGCCAAGGCAGAGAACCTTCATTCATAAAGGTGATGCCCACAGAGAGAACCTTCATTAAAAAGATGATGCCCAGAGAACCTTAATTCATAAAAATGATGCCCAGGGAGAGAACCATCATTCATGAAGAATATGCCCAGAGAAAGAACCTTCTTTCATAAAGGTGATGCACAGAGAGAGAACCTATTTTCATAAAGATGATTCAAGGCAGAGAACATTCTGTCATAAATATGATGCCAAGAGAGAGAACATTGATTCATAAAGATGATGCCCAGACGGAGAACCTTTTTTATAAAGATGATGATCAGGCAGAGAACATTCATTCATAATGATGATGCTCAGAGAGAGTATCTTGTTTCATAAAGATGATGCCCAGAGAGAGAACCTTCTTTCATAAAGATGATGCCCAGACAGAGAGCCTTCATCATAAACATGATGCCCAGAAGAGAACCTTCATTCATAAAGATGATGCCCAGGCAGAAACATTCATTCATAAAGATGATGCCCAGAGAGAGAAACATCATTCATGAAGATGATGCCCAGAGAAAGAACCTTCTTACATAAAGGTGATGCCCAGAGAGAGAACCTTCATTCATAAAGGTGATGCACAGAGAGAGAACCTCCATTCACAAAGATGATGCCCAGGCAGAGAACATATTTTTCTAAAGATGATTCCCAGGCAGCGAACCTTCTTTCATAAATAAGCTGCCCAGAGAAAGAGCCTTCATTCATAAAGATGTTGCCTAGGCAGAGAACCTGCTTTCATAAAGATGATGCCCAGAGAGAGAACCTTCTTTCATATAGATGATGCCCAGGAAGAGAACCTTCATTCATATAGATGATGCCCAGAATTATAACCTTGTTTATAAAGATGATGCCAAGACAGAGAACCTTGATTCATAAAGATGATGCCCAGATAGTGAAATTCTTTCTTAAAGAGGATGCCCAGAAAGAGAACCTTTATTCATAAAGATAATGCCGTAGCAGAGAACCTTCGTTCGTAAAGATGATACCCAAACAGAGAACCTTCTTTCATAAAGATGATGCCCAGAGATACAACTTTCTTTCATAAATATTATACCCAATGAGAGAAACTTCATTCATAAAGATGCTGCCCAGACAGAGAACTTTCTTTCATAAAGATGATGATCAGGCAGAGAACCTTCATTCATAAAGATGGTGCCCAGAGTAAAATCTTTCTTTCATAAAGATGATGCCCAGGCAGAGAATCTACTTTCATAAAGATGATGCCCAAACAGAGAACCTTCTTTCATAAATATGATGCACATAGAGAGAGCCTTCATTCATAAAGATGATGTCCAAACAGAGATCTTTCTTTCATAAAGATGATGCCCATAGAGAGAACATTCTTTCATAAAGATGATGCCCAGAGAGAGAACCTTCATTCATAAAGATGATGCACAGAGAGACAACTTTCATTCATATTGATGATAGCCAGGAAGAAAAACTTGTTTCAAAAAGATGATGCCCAGAGTGCGTACCATCATTCATAAACATGATGCCCAGGTAGAGAACCTTCTTCGTCAAGATGATGACCAGGCAGATAACCTTCTTTCATAAAGATGATGCCAGAGAGAGAACCTTCATTCATAAAGATGATGCCCAGGGAGGGAACTTCTTTCTTAAAGAGGATGCCCAGAAAGAGAACCTTTATTCAATAAAGATGCTGCCCAGAGTTAGAGCCTTCATTCACAAAGATGATGCCCAGAGAGAGAACCTTCATTCATAAAGATGATGCCCAGGCAGAGAACCTTCATTCACAAAGATGATTCCCAGGCAGAGAACCTGTTTTTGTAAATATGATGCCCAGGCAGAGAACTTTCATTCATAAAGATGATGCCCAGGCAGAGATTTGTGGGAAGCCGTAGCTCTCGCGAGATGTGGGAAGCCACAGCTCTCGTTATATGGGTAGGCGCAAGTCTTGCCGCCATTACTAGATGGCGCCGGGCAGTCAAGGCGGTGGTCCAACTAAGTGGAAAACAACCACTTAGCGCATGCGCGATGTTGAGATGACGTAGTCATAACTCCACCCTGGAGTATGCAAACGAAGGTTCTGGTGAACTCACCAATCTATGCATGAGGTTTTGGCAAATGCACCAATCAAGGCACAGCACGTCCCCTAGAGCATATATAAGCAGCAGTAGTTTGGGGTTTCAAGGTCTTTTACCGCATAATGAAAAATTAAATGCTTGTGGAAGAATCCTGTTGTGGTGTGTCTTTTCTTGCTGGCGAGACCTGGCGCGCGACAATTTGTGCCAAGAACCCGGGAATTTACGATCATGTAAGGCACGAGCAGAGACCCCCACCAGGGAGGATTCAGAACCACACGGAATTATAGAGGTAAGTTATGAGAGATATGAGCCTGAACGATTGCTAAAGCTGCAAACTGTTGTATGCATTCTAATACTTTCACTCTCGGTTTCAACGGCGGACAGCCTGCTGCTTCTTATCTTGCAAATAAAATCGTGTGAACCTGTGTGTTAAATTCTTGTCTACATAAGTAGGGAATATGGGGAACGTAGCAATAAACACCATGGTTACAGCGCTTGATGCTTTATTAAGGAAGAGAGGATTAAAAATTTCAGAGCCGACGCTGCGTAAGTTTGAAACAAATGTGGATGAGATAGCACCGTGGTTTTTATCTACAGGTTCTCTAACTTTGGCGAGTTGGAACAAACTGGGCTGGGATGTAGACCGAGCTGCAAAAGAAGGGAAATTGAAACCAGGAACTAGACCCATCTGGAAGTTAATAAAAGCATGTATTGAGGATAAAGAGTGTAGACAGTCATTACAGCAGGGAGAGCAGGCTTTGGAGGACGTTCAGGAAAGCATGTCAGAAACAGAATGGGGCGAGTCCAAAGAGGCTCGGAGCGAGTCCAAAGAGGCTCGGGGCGAGTCCAAAGAGGCTCGGGGCGAGTCCAAAGAGGCTCGGGGCGAGTCCAAAGAGGCTCGGGGCGAGTCCAAGGAGACTCGGGAAAGGCATGCCCAAACAGAAGAAACTGCGCAGGTAGAATTAGGGGAGGAAGTTGATCAACAGAAGAAGAACTGTACCCGCCATTCGGAGCCTTTATATCCGTGGCGAGAACTAGACCGTGCCCGCCATTCGGAGTCTTTAAATCCGTGGCGAGAACTAGAACTCTTGGAAATATCAGAGGAGGAGGAGTAGCAGTTAGAGGAGATAGCTGCTCATAATGATTAAAGTCCGCAAGATGCACTAAAAGCGGCCGAAAGAGGGCGGTATAGTGCTATGCGGAAGTCAGCTGTGAACCCATCAGCACCACCTCCTTATAAGGAAGAAAAGCAAAAAGGGTGTGGCTATTCCTTTTGCCCACCCAATATCCGTAGAGAAATTCAACAAATGTATCCAGTATTTGAGGATCAGAATAACGCTCGTTATCATACACCCGTAGAACACAAGCAAGTAAAGGACTTAGCTGAAGCTGTGAGAGCTTCTGGAGTAAGTGCAAATTATACTCAATCTTTAATTGAAAGGCTTACGAGTCAAGCTATGACTCCTGCCGATTGGACATTTGTAACAAAAGCAGTATTGACTACAGGACAGTACCTGGAATGGAAATCTTTATGGCAGGATTTATTAACAGCTCAGGCTAGAGAAAATGCTGCGGCAGGGCAGCCAGCATGGGATTTTGAAATGCTTACAGGCCAAGGAAGATGGGTTAATAATCAGACAGCATATCCATTGCAAGTATATCAGCAAATAAATTCTGCTGCAAGCAAGGCATGGAGAACTTTACCTAATAAAGGAGAGGTTAGAGGCAACTTAACAAAAATTGTACAGGGACCTACTGAACCGTTTTCAGATTTTGTGGCACGAATGTTGGAAGCAGCAGGAAAATTTTTTGGAGATCAAGATACAGCTATGCCTCTCATTGAGCAGTTAGTCTTTGAGCAGTGTACTAAAGAATGTAGAGCAGTTATTACACCATGGAAGTCTAAAGGATTGCAGGCATGGATGAAGGCTTGCAGGGAAGTTGGTGGTCCTTTAACTAATGCAGGACTGGCTGCTGCAGTAATGGCGGCCCAAAAAAGAGGCCCATTAAGATGCTTTCAGTGTGGTAGGGAAGGTCATATTAAAAAACATTGTCAAACTGGGACAGGGCCCAAAAGGACCCCAGGTGTGTGTTCTCGGTGTGGTAAAGGTAGACATTGGGCCAACGAGTGCAGATCTGTAAAAGATAGCAAGGGAAGCCCCCTAGAGCAATATTACCAGGAGCCAAAAAACGGGAAGTGGGGCCCTCGTCCCCAGGGCCTGCAAATGTATGGGGCAATCCAGGAGGACGGCCTCTTCCCACTGGGGAGGCCAATCCCAAAAGGGCCACTGCGGGATCCGCAGGGGTGGACCTCAGGACCACCACCAGAGCAGTAATAACACCACAGCAGGGGTGTCAGCCCATTCCTACGGATTTTTATGGTCCCCTTCCAGAAGGCACCGTGGGCTTGCTGCTTGGCAGGTCCTCCACCACCTTAAAAGGTTTAATTGTGCACCCAGGAGTTATTGATCAGGATTTTACAGGACAAGTAAAGGCGATGTGTTCCTCTCCACGGGGAATATATGCCATCTCACCTGGAGACCGTATAGCGCAGCTCTTGGTATTGCCTAGTGAGCATGCACTGTTTCCAAGTACCAAAATTAGTAGGGAAAAAAGGAGTTTTGGATCATCAGGAGAAGCTGGAGCTTTCTTTTCGGTGCAGTTGGATCAACGCCCAACTTTGACACAGAATATTGAAGGGAAAAACTTTGAAGGTTTATTGGACACAGGGGCAGATAAAAGCATTATATCCACTAAATGGTGGCCTTCCTGCTGGCCAGTAACACAATCTTCACAGTCTCTACAAGGACTCGGGTATGCATCCATGCCTATGATAAGCACCAGGCGGTTGCACTGGAAGGCTGAGGAAGGACAATCAGGCCAGTTCCAGCCATATGTTCTCCCCTTACCCGTAAATTTGTGGGGAAGAGACATATTAACAGATCTAGGATTAGTACTAACTAATGATTACTCACCTATAAGTCAAGAACTTATGCAAAAAATGGGATATGTACCGGGAAAGGGAGTAGGGAAACACCTGCAGGGTTGTCCTGAACCAATAGAAGTAGCAGTGAAGAAAGATCGCACAGGTCTGGGTTTTTCCTAGGGGCCACTGCGGAGCCGCTACCCATTCCATGGCTCTCAGCAGAGCCAGTTTGGGTACCACAGTGGCCGCTTCCAGTAGAAAAATTAATTGCGGCACAAAAGTTAGTTAAAGAACAGCTAGAACTAGGACATTTAGAACCATCTGTGTCACCTTGGAACACACCTATTTTTGTCATTAAAAAGAAATCAGGAAAATGGAGGCTGTTACATGATCTATGAGCCATCAATGCCCAAATGTCACTCATGGGTCCTGTACAGAAAGGCCTTCCATTGTTATCTACAATACCTAAAGGATGGACTGTCATTATAATAGACATTAAGGATTGTTTTTTTCTCCATTCCTTTGTATGAGAAAGAAAAGGAAAGATTTGCTTTTACTCTACCCTCCATTAATCATGAAGAACCTGATAAACGTTATCAGTGGCGAGTTTTGCCACAAGGAATGACTAATAGTCCTACTATGTGTCAGTTATTTGTGGACCACGCTTTAGCACCTGTCAGAGAAAAATTTGGTCAGTTAAAAATTTACCATTACATGGATGATATATTAATAACTGGAGAAGAGGAGCTAGATGTGCAGCAGGGATACAGTGAGGTAGTTAAGGAAGTAGAATCCCATCAGTTAGCAATAGCACCAGATAAGGTTCAACAATCTTCAATTGGACAGTTTTTAGGAGCCACAATAAGTCCATGTCATATAACACCTCAAAAATTGACTATACGGAAGGATCAGTTAAAGACATTAAATGATTTTCAAAAGTTGCTAGGAGATATCAATTGGCTCCGCCCATATTTAAAGATATCCACTGCTGACCTTAAGCCATTGTTCAATATCTTGGAAGGAGAAAACCACATTACTTCTCCTCGAGAAATCACTCCTCAAGCTCAAAAAGTATTAGAACAGGTTGAAAAAGCGATTTCTGAAGCGCGGTTGGATAGAATAGACATAAAATCTCCTTTTCAACTGTGCATTTTAAAAACTGCCTGCGCGCCTACTGCGGTATTGTGGCAGACTGGACCTTTGTTGTGGATCCATGCTCACTCCTCACCTTCAAAAACTACTGAACACTATCATTCTATGGTAGCCAAAATGGCCTTAAAGGGAGTAGAGACAGCTATTATGCATTTTGGAAAAGAACCTAGCAGTGTCATTGTCCCATATACTAGTGAGCAAGTTGCTACACTGTGCGCCACTACAGAGGAGTGGGCAATTTTTAAATGCAGTTTTAATGGACTAATAGACAACCATTATCCTAAACATTCTTTGTTGCAGTTTGTGGCTGCACATCCAGTAATTTTTCCCCGTGTCACTGTTAACAACCCCATTAAGGAAGCTTTAGACATTTATACAGATGGCTCTAAAACAGGTAAAGGATGTTATGTGATAAATAATCAAGTGACTACATTACAATTTTTAGCTAATGCACCTCAATTAGTAGAATGTTTGGTGGTCTTAGAAGTTTTTAAGAAATTCACGGAACCAATTAACATCATATCTGACTCCCATTACGTAGTCAACGCAGTATCTAAGCTGGAAATTGCTGGCTACATTAAGCAATCTAGCAAGGTAGCAGACATCTTGTCTCAAATTAGAAAATGTATTTTGCAACGAAAACACCCATTTTATATTCAGCACATACGTGCTCATAGCTTGCTTCCGTGACCTATGGTGAAAAGTAATGATTTGGCTGATCAAGCTACAAGAGCTTTTCCTGTATTAACTAAATCCAATTTTGAACTTGCTAAAGACTTTCATGAGCTGTATCATGTGCCTGCTGCCACTCTATGCATTAAGTTTTCAATTACTCGCGCAGAGGCTCGTACTATTGTGTTGCAGTGCGCCAAGTGTGCAGAATTTATTTCTAAACCTTCAGTTGGAGTAATTCCTCGAGGCGTCCGTCCTCTCGACATCTGGCAAATGGACGTTACCCAAATATCTGCTTTTGGAAAGTTGCAGTACGTGCATCTGTCAGTGGACACCAGTTCTGGCATTGTACATGCAACACCCCTAACGGGGGAAAAATCCAGCCAAGTAATTCAACATTGCTTAGAGGCTTGGAGTGCATGGGGCAAGCCCACCATATTAAAAACGGATAATGGGCCTGCATATACTTCCACCAAGTTCCGACAGTTTTGCTTGCAAATGCAAGTAAAACACCTCACGGGCTTGCCGAACAATCCCCAAGGGCAAGGAATTGTAGAACGGTGTCATCGTACTTTAAAACAATATTTATTAAAACAAAAAGGGGGAATAGAGGCCGTGACGGTCACTACCCCTAGAATGGCCTTATCTTTAACTCTTTTTACTCTAAATTTTTAAAATCTGGATGAGAAAGGCCAATCAGCTGCAGACAGACATGGACAATGGCCAAAGCCACCAAATGAAATGGCCCAATGGATCAATGTATTGGATAATAAATGGTATGGCCCGGACCCCATATTAATCAGGTCCAGGGGAGCAATTTGTGTTTTTGCACAGAAAGAAGAAAACCCCATCTGGGTGCCAGAGAGACTGGTGAGACTAATTAAGGAGGATGAAGATCGTGGGAGCAGGAAGAATGTAGAAGACGATGATCAATCTAATAATGTTGCTGATAATGATGGTAATATGGACACCAATAGTTAAAGGAGTTTTTTTATGGGCCATAGCTAAAACTTGGCCTGTACCTATTCCCATACACTCGAATGCGTCAATATTACCCTTATTCTTATCAACGCAATGTGATTTGGGAATACCATGTATTACACCTAGAAGGGAGCCTCCTAAAGTATATAATGCAAGCAATTTCACATTGGCATATAGTTTGTGTTTTACCACCATTAATACTAGTGCACCTTGTATATATGTAAGAAATGGATCTTTAGTCAATTGGGTGGATCCTTCTGGAGACTCTGCAGTTAATAATATTATATCCACCCTTATGAAAGTTGCACAAGGTGCTACAGGTGGAAGTGGCATCTCTGAGAAAGGAAAAGGTGTAAATATAACAACACTCATGATGATTCGTGAGTGATCTAGGCCCTCTGGGCCCATCTATGAATCAGTACTGCCACCTAATGTGACCAGAAGTGTCATATTACCTAGTTGTTTACCTGAAAAAGGTTTTCCGCCTTCTTTTACTCAATGTCAGTCTCCAAACTATCGGAACAAACCTATTATACCAGGTTTTGATATGACTCCAGCTTTAGGTAAAGCAAAATGGAATGGCAGTATTAATATCACTGGTCCTGATAATACTTGGCCGTGGTATGAATGGATATTATATAATCAACGTGGAGCATCTACAATAGTGACTCCTTTTGAAAAAATGTTTGGAATTAATGATACTTTATACAATGTCACCAGTGTATACAATACCACTACAAAGAGGCTGAAAGTAAATACTATGGTTAATATATCAAGAGTGCAATTTCAGCCATCACCTGTTTGTGTCCAGCCCCCATTTTTCTTTCTGTTAACATTCAACATTAGTCATGCATATGATACATGTTGGGAAGCTTCATGTAAATAGCTTTAGCAGTCAGTGTTGGCTTGCTGAATGTTGGAATGGCTCTGAGCCATTTGCCTTGTTAGTAAAGATTCCCACTATGATACCTGTACCGGTTGAAGCAGATCCCAATACTTTTCCTATTGCTACACTTTATAGATATAAAAGAGATTTTGGCATTACTGCAGCAATTATTACAGCTATTACTATCTCAGCTGCAGCATCGGTTACAGCAGGATTGGCTATGTCCAATCAAGTAATGACAGCAAATGTCATTAACAATATTACGCAATCTACATCAGAGGCTTTATCTACAGTCCATAAGTTGGATGCTCGATTAATGTCTGGTTTACTGTTAGTGAACCAGAGAGTTGATTTATTACAACAACAAGTGGATACTCTTACGAGCATGGTGCAATTAAGTTGTGTTTCTTCAACACCTAATTTGTGCATAACACCTTTATAATTCTTGAATGAGTCTTCTTTTAGCAGCAAGAATATATCCCAGTATCTTACAGGACAATGGACAGCTGAGCTGGAAGAACTTCAAGAACAACTCCGGATGCAGATTACGACTCTTAATGGCACAAGAATGAAACCCATAACTGTTGGAGATTTTACTTCTTGGCTTTCTACTGCCTTTTCCTACTTTAAAGAGTGGGTGGGGGTGTTTACATTTGCTGCAATAATGTGCTGTGGAGGAGTGTTGTTGCTATGGTTGCTCTGCAAGCTTAAAGCCCAGCAGAAACGTGACAAAGTCATCATCACGCAGGCGCTCTTAGCGATTGAGCGCGGTGGTTCCCATGATCTTTGGCTTTCTTTGTTAAGAGAAAATTAACCCCCATAAGTTGTCAGCTCCTGCACCCCAAGGGAATTGTCCCATTGCACTGGGAAGAGTGACAGAAATTGGATCTTGGTCAGCCCTTGCACCATGTGGAGCTTTGCTCATTGCACACATCAGGGTGACCAGATTTGGGTTTTTATATCCATCTTGATCTCCTGGGGCTGCTGGAGGCTCTGGGATGGATCGATGGATTAGGCTTAAAAGGAGGAGATGTGGGAAGCCATAACTCTCGCGAGATGTGGGAAGCCACAGCTCTCGTGATGTGGGTAGCCACAACTCTCGCTGCTACTACTAGATGGCGCCGGGCAGTAAGGGCGGTGGTCCAACTAAGTGGTAAACAACCACTTAGCGCATGTGCGATGCTGAGATGACGTAGTCATAACTCCACCCTGGAGTATGCAAACGAAGGTTCTGGCGATCTCACCAATCTATGCATGAGGTTTGGGCAAATGCACCAATCAAGGCACAGCACGTCCCCATAGAGCATATATAAGCAGCAGTAGTTTGGGGTTTCAAGGACTTTTACCGCATAATGTAAAAATAAAACACTTGTGGAAGAATCCTGTTGTGGCGCGTCCTTTCTTGCTGGCGAGACCTGGCGCGCGACACATTCTCTGGGCATCATCTCTATGAATGAAGGTTCTCTCTCTGGGCATCATCTTTATGAATGAAGGTTCTCTGTCTGCGCATCATCTTTTTGAATGAAGGTTCTCTCTTGGGCATCAACTTATGATAGAATGTTTTCTCTATGAGCATCAACTTTATGAAAGAAGGTTCTCTCTTGGGCATCAACTTATGAAAGAAGGGTCTCTCTCTGGGCATCAACTTTATGAATGAAGGTACTCTCTCTTGGCATCATCTTTATGAAACAAGGTTCTCTCTCTGGACGTCATCTCTATGAAAGAAGGTTCTCTCTCTGGGCATCATCTTTATGAAATAAGGTTCTAGGTCTGGGCATCATCTTTACGGAACGTTCTCTCTCTGGGCATCAACTTTATGAAAGAAGGTTCTCTCTCTGGGCATCAATTTCATGAATGAAGGTTCTCACTCTGGGCATCATCTTTATGAAAGAAGGTTCTCTCTCTGGACAGCATCTTCATGAATGAAGGTTCTCTCTCTGGGCATCATCTTTATTGATGAAGGTTCTCCCTCTGGCCTTCATTTTATGAATGTAGGTTCTCTGGGCATCATGTTTATGAATGAAGGTTATCTCTCAGGGCATCATCTTAGGAAAGAAGGTTCTCTATCTGGGCATCATCTTTTTGAATAAAGGTTCACTCTCTGGGCATCGTATTTAATAAATAAGGTTCTTGGTCTGAGCATCATCTTTACGAAACGTTCTCTCTCTGGGCATTATCTTTATGAATGAAGGTTCTCTCTCTGGGCATCATCTTTATGAATGTAGGCTCTCTCTCTGGGCATCATCTTTATGAATGAAGGTTCTCTGCCTGGGCACCATCCTTATGATCGAAGGTTCTCTGCCTCGGCATCATCTTTATGAATGATGGTTCTCACTCTGGGCATCACCTTTATGAAAGAAGGTTCTCTGCCTGGGCAACATCTTTATGAATGAAGGCTCTTTCTCTGCGCATCATCTTTTTGAAAGAAGGTTCTCTCTTGGGCATCAACTTATGATAGAATGTTTTCTCTATGAGCATCAACTTTATGAAAGAAGTTTCTCTCTTGGGCATCAACTTATGAAAGAAGGGTCTCTCTCTGGGCATCAACTTTATGAATGAAGGTACTCTCTCTTGGCATCATCTTTATGAAACAAGGTTCTCTCTCTGGACGTCATCTCTATGAAAGAAGGTTCTCTCTCTGGGCATCATCTTTATGAAATAAGGTTCTAGCTCTGGGCATCATCTTTACGGAACGTTCTCTCTCTGGGCATCAACTTTATGAAAGAAGGTTCTCTCTCTGGGCATCAATTTCATGAATGAAGGTTCTCACTCTGGGCATCATCTTTATGTAAGAAGGTTCTCTCTCTGGACAGCATCTTCATGAATGAAGGTTCTCTCTCTGGGCATCATCTTTATTGATGAAGGTTCTCCCTCTGGCCTTCATTTTATGAATGTAGGTTCTCTGGGCATCATGTTTATGAATGAAGGTTATCTCTCAGGGCATCATCTTAGGAAAGATGGTTCTCTATCTGGGCATCATCTTTTTGAATAAAGGTTCACTCTCTGGGAATCGTATTTAATAAATAAGGTTCTAGGTCTGAGCATCATCTTTACGAAACATTCTCTCTCTGGGCATTATCTTTATGAATGAAGGTTCTCTCTCTGGGCATCATCTTTATTGATGAAGCTTCTCCCTCTGGCCTTCATTTTATGAATGTAGGTTCTCTGGGCATCATGTTTATGAATGAAGGTTTTCTCTCAGGGCATCATCTTTATGAAAGAAGGTTCTCTCTCTGAGCATCATCTTTATGAATAAAGGTTCTCTCTCTGGCCATCCTTTTTATGAAATAAGATTCTAGGTTTGGGCATCATCTTTACGAAACATTCTCTTTCTGGGCATCAACTTTATGAAAGAAGGTTCTCTCTCTGGCCATCAACTTCATGAATGAAGGTTCTTACTCTGGGAATCATCTTTATTAAAGAAGGTTCTCTCTCTGGACATCATCTTCATGAATGAAGGTTTTCTCCCTGGGCATCATCTTTATTGATGAAGGTTCTCCCTCTGGCCTTCATTTTATGAATGTAAGGTCTCTGGGCATCATCTTTATGAAAGAAGGTTCTCTCTCTGGACATCATCTTCATGAATGAAGGTTCTTTCTCTGGGCATCATCTTTAAGGCAGAAGGTTCTCCCTATTGGCATCATCTTTATGAAAGGAGCTTCTCTGGCTTGGAATCATCGTTATGAATGAAGGTTCTCTGCCTGGGCATCATCTTTAAGAATGAAGGTTCTCTCTCTGGGCATCATCTTCATGAAAGAAGGTCTCCCTCTGGGCATCATCTATAAGAATGAAAGTTCTCTGCCTGGGCATCATCTGTACAAAAGGTTCTCTGCCTGGGCATCATCTTATGAATGAAGGTTTTCTCTCTGAGCATCATCTTAATGAAACAAGGTTCTTTCTCTGGGCTTGATCTTTATTAAAAATGGTTTTCTGCCTTGGCATCATCTTCACGAAAGTATGTTCTCTGCCTGGGAATCATCTTTAAGAATGAAGGTACTCTCTCTGGGTATCATCTTTATGAAACAAGGTTCTCTGGTGGACATCATCTTTATGAATGAATGTCCTCTCTCTGGTCATCATCTTTATGAATGAAGGTTCTCTCTTTGGGCATCATTTTTATGAATTAAGATTCTCTCAGGTATTCATCTTTATGAAAGTAGGTTTTCTTGGGCATCAACTTATGAAAGAAGGTTCTCTCTCTGGGCATCAACTTTATGAATGAATGTACTCACTCTGCGCATCATCTTTATGAATGAAGGTTAACTCTGGCATCATCTTTATGAATGAAGATTCTCTGTCCTGGCATCATCTTTATGAATGAAAGTTCTCTGCCTGGGCATCATCTTAATAAATGAAGGCTCTATCTGGGCATCATATTTATGAATAGGTTCTCTCTCTGGGCATCCTCTTTTTAAAATAAGGTTCTCTGCCTTGGCATCATCTTTACAAAAGATTCTCTGCCTGGGGATCATCTTTCTGAATGAAGGTTCTCTCTCACGGCATCATCTTTATGAAACAAGGTTCTCTCTCTGGGCATTATCTTTCTGAAAAAAGGTTCTCTGTATGCCCATCATCTTTATGAAAGAAGGTTCTCTCTCTGGGCATCATCTTTATGAAACAAGATTCTCTGTCTGGGCATCATGTATATGAATTAAGTATCTCTCTCTGGGCATATCTGTATGAAAGAAGGTTTTCTGCCTGGGCATCATCTTTACAAAAGTACTTTCTTTCTCTGCCTGGGTATCATCTTTATGAATGAAAGTTCTCTCTCTGCGCATCATCTTTATGAAGGAAGGTTCTCTCTTGGGCATCAACTTATGAAAGAATGTTTTCTCTCTGGGCATCAACTTTAAGAAAGAAGGTTCTCTCTTGGGCATCAAATTATGAAAGAATGTTTTCTCTCTGGGCATCAACTTTATGAATGAAGGTACTCTCTCTTGGCATCATCTTTATGAAACAAAGTTCTCTCTCAGGACATCATCTTTATGAAAGAAGGTTCTCTCTGTGGGCATCATCTTTATGATTAAAGTTTCTCTCTCTGGTCATCCTATTTATGAAATAAGGTTCTAGGTCTGGGCATCATCTTTATGAAACGTTCTCTCTCTGGGCATCATCTTTATGAAAGAAAGTTCTCTCTCTGGACATCATCTTCATGAATGAGGGTTCTCTCCCTGGGCATCATATTTATGAGTGAAGGTTCTCTCTTTGGGCATCATCTTTAAGACAGAAGGTTCTCCCTATTGGCGTCATGTATATGAAAGAAGCTTCTCTGACATGGCATCATCGTTATGAATGAAGGTTCTCTGCCTGGGCATCATATTTATGAATGAAGATACGCTCTTTGGACATCATCTTTTTGAAACAAGGTTCTCTCTCTGGTATCATCTTAATGAATGAACGTTCTCTGCCTGCGAATCATTTTTATGAATGACGGTTCTCTCAATGGGCATCACCTTTATGAAATAAGGTTCTCTGCCTGGGCAACATCTTTATGAATGAAGGCTCTTTCTCTGGGCATCACCTTTATGAATAAAAGTTTTATCTGTGGGTATCCTCTTTATGAAAGAATGTTCTCTCTCTAGGCATCATCTTTATAAAACAAGTTTCTATGTCTGGGAATCAACTATATGTATGAAGTTTCTCTGCCAGGGCTTCATCTTTATGAGAGAAGGCTATCACTCTGGGCAACAGCTTTTTGAAAGCAGGTTCTCTCTTTGGGCATCATATTTATGAAAGAAGGTTCTCTGTTTGGGCATCATCTTTATGAATGAAGGTACACTCTCTGGGCATCATCTTTATGAATGAAGGTTCTCTCTCTGGGCATCATCTTTATGAAAGAAAGTTCTATGCCTGGGCATCATCTTTAAGAAGAATGTTCTCTACCTGGGCATTATCTTTATGAATGAAGGTACGCTCAGTGGGCATCATCTTTATGAAACAAGGTTCTCTCTCTGTTCGTCATCTTCATGAAAGAAAGTTTTCTCTCTGGGCATCATCTTTATGAAAGAATGTTCTCTGTTTGGCATCACCTTTATGAAGGAAGGTTCTCTCTCTGGGCATCATCTTTATCAATAAAGGTTCTCTGTTGGACATCATCTTTATGAAAGAATGTTCTCCCTCTGGGCATCATCTTTATGAAAGTAGCTTCCCTGTCTGGGCTTGATCTTCATGAAAGAAGGTTCTCTGACGGGGCATCATCTTTATGAACGAAAGGTCTCTCTCTGGGCATCATCTTTTTGAAAGAACGTTCTCTCTCTGGTCATCATCTTCTTGAATTAAGGTTCTCTCTCTGGGCATCATCTTTATGAAAGTAGCTTCCCTGTCTGGGCCTCATCTTCATGAAAGAAGGTTCTCTGACGGGGCATCATCTTTATGAACGAAGGATCTCTCTCTGGGCATCATCTTTTTGAAAGAACGTTCTCTCTCTGGTCATCATCTTCTTGAATGAAGGTTCTCTCTCTGGACATCATGTTTATGAATGAAAGTTACTCTCTGGGCTTCATCTTTATGAATGTAGGCTCTCTCTATGGGCATACTATTTATGAAAGAATGTTCTCTCTCTGGGAATCATCTTTATGAATGAAGTTTCTCACTCTGGGCATGATCTTTATGAAACAAGTTTTTCTGCCTGGCTATCATCTATATGAATAAAAGTTGTCACTCCGAGCATCATCTTTATGAATAAAGGATCTCTGCCTGGACATCATCTTTATGAATGAAGGTTCTCTCTCTGGGGATCATCTTTATGAATTAAGGTTCTCTGGGCATCATCTTATGGATCAAGGTTTTCTCTCTGGGCATCACCATTATGAATAAGGATTCTCTGCCTCAGCATCATCTTTATAAAACAAGGGTCTCAGCCTGTCTATCATCTATATGAATGAAAGTTGTCTCTTTGTGTATAACCTTTATGAATGAAGGTTCTCTCTGTGGGCATCATCTTTATGAATTAAGGTTCTCTTGGCAACATTTTATGAATGAAGGTTCTCTCTGTGGGCATCATCTTTATGAATTAAAGTTCTCTTGGCATCATTTTATGAATGAACGTTCTCTCTGTGGGCATCACCTTTATGAAAGAAGGTTCTTTATCTGGGCATCTTCTTCATGAATGATGGTTCTCCCTCTGGGCATCATCTTTATGAATGAACGTGATCTCTCTGTGCAACATCTTTATTAATGACGGTTCTCTCTCTGGGCATCATCTTTATGAATGAAGGTTCTCTCTCTGGGCATCATCTTTATGAATGAAGATTCTCTGCCTGGGCATCATCTTTATGAATGAAGGTTCTCTGCCTGGGCAACATCTTTATGAATGAATGCTCTTTCTCTGGGCATCATATTTATGAAAGAAGATTCTTTCTCTGGGCATCATCTTCATGAGTGATGGTTCTCTACCTTGGCTTCATTTTTATGAATGAATGTTCTCGCTCTGTGCATCATCTTTATGAATGAAAGTTCTCTGCCTGGACATCATCTTTATGAATGACGGTTCTATCTCTGGGCATCATCTTTATGAATGAAGGTTCTATGCCTGGGCATCTTCTTCATTAATGAAGGTTCTCCCTCTGGGGCTCATCTGTATGAATGAAGATTCCCTGGGCATCATCTTATGAATGAAGGTTCTCTCTCTGGGCATCATCTTCATGAATGAAGATTCTCTCTCTGGGCATGATCTTTATGAATGTAGGTTCTCTCCCTTGGAATCATCTTTACGCAAGAACGTTCATTGCAGGGGCTTCATTTTTATGAAAAAAGTTCTCTCTCTGGAATCAACGTTATGAATGAAGGTTCTCTTTCTGGGCATCATCTTTATTAATGAAGGTTCTCTGCCTGGGCATCATTTTATGAATGAAGGCTTTCTCTCTGTTCGTCATCTTCATGAAAGAAAGTTTACTCTCTGGGCATCATCTTTATGACAGAATGTTCTCTGTTTGGCATCACCTTTATGAAGGAAGGTTCTCACTCTGGGCATCATCTTTATCAATGAAGGTTCTCTGTTGGGCATCATCTTTATGAAAGAATGTTCTCTCGCTGGGCATCATCTTTATGAAAGTAGCTTCCCAGTCTGGGCTTCATCTTCATGAATGAAGATTCTCTGTCGTGGCATCATCTTTATGAAAGAAGGTTCTCTGCCTGGGCAACATCTTTATGAATGAAGGCACTTTCTCTGGGCATCACCTTTATGAATAAAAGTTTTATCTCTGGGCATCCTCTTTATGAAAGAATGTTCTCTCTCTGGGAATCAACTTTATGAATGAAGATTCTCTCTCTGGGCATGATCTTTATGAAACAAGTTTCTCTGCCTGGCTATCATCTATATGAATAAAAGTTGTCTCTCTGGTCATCATATTCTTGAATGAAAGTTCTCTCTTTGGACATCATGTTTATGAATGAAAGTTACTCTCTGGGCATTATCTTTACGAATGTAGGCTCTCTCTCTGGGCATCATCTTTATGAATGAAGGTTCTGTGCCTGGGCACCATCTTGATGAACGAAGGTTCTCTGCCTGGGCATCATCTTTATGAATGAAGGCTCTTTCTCTGGGCATCATCTTTATGAATGAAAGTTCTCTGCCTGGGAATCAACTTTATTAAAGAAGGTTCTCTCCCAGGGCATCATCTTTTTGAATGAAGGTTCTAGCTCTGGGCATCATGTTTATGAAACACGGTTCTCTCAGGGCATCAGCTATATCAATGAATGTTCCCTCTCTGTGCATCATCTTTATGAAAGAAGGCTCTCTCTCTGGGCATCATGTTCAAAAAAAAAGTTTCTCCCTCTGGGAATCATCTTTATGAAAGAAATATCTCTGTTTGGGAATCTACTTTATGAAAGCAGGTTCTCTATCTGGGCATCATCTTTATGAATGAAGGTACGATCAGTGGACATCATCTTTATGAAACAAGGTTCTATCTCTGGTATCATCTTTATGAAAGAAGGTTCTCTGCCTGGGCAACATCTTTATGAATGAAGGCACTTTCTCTGGGCATCACCTTTATGAATAAAAGTTTTATCTCTGGGCATCCTCTTTATGAAAGAATGTTCTCTCTCTTGGAATCATCTTTATGATTGAAGTTTCTCTCTCTGGGCATCATCTTTATGAAACAAGGTCCTCTGCCTGGCTATCATCTATATGAATAAAAGTTGTCTCTCTGGGCATTCTCTTTATGAATGAGGATCTCTGCCAGGGCATCACTTATATGAATGAAGGTTCTCTCTCTGGGCATCATCTTTATGAAAGAATGATCTCTGACTGGGCATAATCTTTATGAATAAAGGTTCTTTCTCTGAGCATCATCTTTAAGAATGAAGGATCCCTCTCTGGGCATCATCTTTATGAAAGAAAGTTCTCTGCCTGGGCATCATCTTTACGAAGAATGTTCTCTACCTGGGCATCATCTTTATGAATGAAGGTACGCTCTCTGGGCATCATCTTTTTGAAACAAGGTTCTCTCTCTGGTATCATCTTAATAAATGAAGGTTCTCTGCCTGGGAATCATCTTTATGAATGACGGTTCTCTCTCTGGGCATCACCTTTATGAATAAAAGTTTTATTTCTGGGCATCCGCTTTATGAAAGAATGTTCTCTCTCTGACCATCATCTTTATAAAACAAGTTTCTATGTCTGGGCATCAACTATATGAATGAAGTTTCTCTGCCAGGGCATCATCTTGATGAGAGAAGGCTATCACTCCGGGCAACATCTTTTTCAAAGCAGGTTCTCTCTTTGGGCATCATATTTATGAAAGAAGGTTCTCTGTTTGGGCATCATCTTTATGAATGAAGGTACGCTCCCTGGGCATCATCTTTATGAATGAATATTCTCTCTCTGGGCATCATCTTTATGAAAGAAAGTTCTCTGCCTGGGCATCATCTTTACGAAGAATGTTCTCTACCTGGGCATCATCTTTAAGAATGAAGGTACGCTCAGTGGGCATCATCTTTATGAAACAAGGTTCTCTCTCTGGCCATCATCTTTATCACTGAAGATTCTCTCTCTGGGCATCATCTTTATGAAAGAAGGTCCTCTCTCTGGGCATCTACTTCCTGAATGAAGATTCTCTCTCTGGGCATGATCTTTATGAATGTAGGTTCTCTCCCTTGGAATCATCTTTACGAAAGAACGTTCTTTGCAGGGGCTTCATTTTTATGAAAAAAGTTCTCTCTATGGAATCAACGTTATAATGAAGGTTTTCTTTCTGGGCATCATCTTTATTAATGAAGGTTCTCTGCCTGGGCATCTTTTTATGAATGAAGGCTTTCTCTCTGTTCGACATCTTCATGAAAGAAAGTTTTCTCTCTGGGCATCATCTTTATGGAAGAACGTTCTCTCTCTGGTCATCATCTTCTTGAATGAAGGTTCTCTCTCTGGACATCATGTTTATGAATGAAAGTTACTCTCTGGGCATCATCTTTATGAATGTAGGCTCTCTCTCTGGGCATCATCTTTATGAATGAAGGTTCTCTGCCTGGGCACCATCCTTATGATCGAAGGTTCTCTGCCTCGGCATCATCTTTATGAATGACGGTTCTCACTCTGGGCATCACCTTTATGAAAGAAGGTTCTCTGCCTGGGCAACATCTTTATGAATGAAGGCTTTTTCTCTGCGCATCATCTTTTTGAATGAAGGTTCTCTCTTGGGCATCAACTTATGATAGAATGTTTTCTCTATGAGCATCAACATTATGAAAGAAGGTTTTCTCTTGGGCATCAACTTATGAAAGAAGGTTCTCTCTCTGGGCATCAACTTTATGAATGAAGGTACTCTCTCTTGGCATCATCTTTATGAAACAAGGTTCTCTCTCTGTACGTCATCTTTATGAAAGAAGGTTCTCTCTCTGGGCATCATCTTTATGAATAAAGGTTCTCTCTCTGGGCATCCTATTTATGAAATAAGGTTCTAGGTCTGGGCATCATCTTTACGGAACGTTCTCTCTCTGGGCATCAACTTTATGAAAGAAGGTTCTCTCTGTGGGCATCAATTTCATGAATGAAGTTTCTCACTCTGGGCATCAATTTCATGAATGAAGGTTCTCACTCTGGGCATCATCTTTATGAAAGAAGGTTCTCTCTCTGGACAGCATCTTCATGAATGAAGGTTCTCTCTCTGGGCACCATCTTTATTGATGAAGCCTCTCCCTCTGGCCTTCATTTTATGAATGTAGGTTCTCTGGGCATCATGTTTATGAATGAAGTTTCTCTCTCAGGGCATCATCTTAGGAAAGAAGGCTCTCTCTCTGGGCATCATCTTTTTGAATAAAGGTTCACTCTGTGGGCATCGTATTTAAGAAATAAAGTTCTAGGTCTGAGCATCATCTTTAAGAAATAAGGTTCTAGGTCTGAGCATCATCTTTACGAAACGTTCTCTCTCTGGGCATTATCTTTATGAATGAAGGTTCTCTCTCTGGGCATCATCTTTATTGATGAAGGTTCTCCCTCTGGCCTTCATATTATGAATGTAGGTTCTCTGGGTGTCATGTTTATGAATGAAGGTTTTCTCTCAGGGCATCATCTTTATGAAAGAAGGTTCTCTCTCTGAGCATCATCTTTATGAATAAAGGTTCTCTCTCTTGGCATCCTATTTATGAAATAAGATTCTAGGTCTGGGTATCATCTTTACGAAACGTTCTCTTTCTGGGCATCAACTTTATGAAAGAAGGTTCTCTCTCTGGCCATCAACTTCATGAATGAAGGTTCTTACTCTGGGAACCATCTTTATTAAAGAAGGTTCTCTCTCTGGACATCATCTTCATGAATGAAGGTTCTCCCTCTCGGCATCATCTTTATGAATGAAGGTTCTTGCTCTGGGCATCATCTTTAAGGCATAAGGTTCTCCCTGTTGGCATCATCTTTATGAAAGAAGCTTCTCTGACTTGGCATCATCATTATGAATGAAGGTTCTCTGCCTGGGCATCATCTTTAAGAATGAAGTTTCTCTCTCTGGGCATCATCTTCATGAAAGAAGGTCTCCCTCTGGGCATCATCTATAAGAATGAAAGTTCTCTGCCTGGGCATCATCTTTACGAAAAGTTCTCTGCCTTGGCATCATCTTTATGAATGAAGGTTTTCTCTCTGGGCATCATCTTAATGAAACAAGGTTCTCTCTCTGGGCATGATCTTTATGAAAAAAGGTTTGCTGCCTTGGCATAATCTTTACGAAAGTACGTTCTCTGTCTGGGAATCATCTTTAAGAATAAAGGTACTCTCTCTGGGTATCATCTTTATTAAACAAGGTTCTCTGGTGGACATCATCTTTATGAATAAATGTCCTACGTCTGGGCATCATCTTTATGAAAGAAGGTTCTCTCTTTGGGCATCATCTTTTTGAATTAAGATTCTCTCAGGGTTTCATCTTTATGAAAGAAGGTTTCTTGGGCATCAACTTATGAAAGAAGGTTCTCTCTCTGGGCATCAACTTTATGAATGAATGTACGCTCTCTGCGCATCATCTTTATGAATGAAGGTTAACTCTGGGCATCATCTTAATGAATGAAGGCTCTCTCTGGGCATCATATTTATGAATAAAAGTTCTCTCTCTGGGCATCCTCTTTTTGAAATAAGGTTCTCTGCCTTTGCATCATTTTTACAAAAGATTCTCTGCCTGGGGATCATCTTTATGAATGAATGTTCTCTCTCACGGCATCATCTTTATGAAACAAGGTTCTCTGTCTGGGCAGTATCTTTATGAAAAAAGGTTCTCTGTAGCCCATCCTCTTTATGAAAAAAGGTTCTCTCTCTGGGCATCATCTTTATGAAACAAGATTCTCTGTCTGGCCATCATATATTTGAATTAAGTATCACTCTCTGGGCATCATCTTTAAAGAAGGTTTTCTGCCTGGGCATCATCTTTACAAAAGTACTTTCTCTGCCTGGGCATCATGTTTATGAATGAAGGTACTCTCTGGGTAATATCTTTATTAAACCAGGTTCTCTCTCCTGTATAATCATTAAAATGAAGGTTCTCTTCCTGGGAATCATGTTTATGATTGAAGGTTCACTCTCTGGGCATCATCTTTATGAATGAAAGTTCTTTCCCTGGGCATCATCTTTAAGGCAGAAAGTTCTCCCTATTGGCATCATCTTTATGAAAGAAGCTTCTCTGACTTGGCATCATCGTTATGAATGAAGGTTCTCTGCCGGGGCATCATCTTTAACAATAAAGGTTCTCTCTCTGGGCATCATCTTCATGAAAGAAGGTCTCCCTCTGAGCATCATCTATAAGAATGAAAGTTCTCTGCCTGGGCATCATCTTTATGAAAGGTTCTCTGCCTGGGCATCATCTTTATGAATGAAGGTTTTCTCTCTGGGCATCATCTTAATGAAACCAGGTTCTCTCTAGGCATGATCTTTATGAAAAAAGGTTTTTGCCTTGGCATCATCTTACGAAAGTACGTTCTCTGCCTGGGAATCATCTTTGGGTATCATCTTTATGAAAGAAGGTTCTCTCTTTGGGCATCATATTTATGATTTAAGATTCTCTCAGGGCTTCATCTTTATGAAAGAAGGTTCTCTTGGGCATCATCTTTATGAATGAAAGTTCTCCCTCTAGGCATCATCTTTATGAAAGGAGGTTCTCTCTCTGGGCATCATCTTCATGAATGAAGGTTCTCTCTCTGTGCCTCATCTTTATGAATGAATGTTCTCTGCCTGGGCATCATCTTTATGAATGAAGGTTCTCTCTCTGAGCATCACCTTTATGAATAAAGGTTCTCTCTCTGGGCATCCTCTTTATGAAATAAGGTTCTAGTTCTGGGCATCATGTTTATGAAAGATTCTCTGCCTGGGGATCATCTTTATGAATGAAGGTTCTCCCTCACGGCATCATCTTTATGAAACATGCTTCTCTGTCTGGGCAGTATCTTTATGAAAAAAGGTTCTCTGTATGCCCATCATCTTTATGAAAGAAGGTTCACTCTCTGGGCATCATCTTTATGAAACAAGATTCTCTGTCTGGGCATCATATATATGAATTAAGTATCCCTCTCAGGGCATCATCTTATGAAAGAAGGTTTTCTGCCTGAGCATCATCTTTACAAAGTAGTTTCTCTGCCTGGGCATCATCTTTATGAATGAAGGTACTCTCTGGGCAATATCTTTATGAAACCAGCTTCTCTCTCCGGTATAATCGTTATGAATGAAAGTTCTCTGCCGGGGCATCATGTTTATGAATGAAGGTTCACTCTCTGGGCATCATCTCTATGAATGAAGGTTCTCTCTCTGGGCATCATCTTTAAGACAGAAGGTTCTCCATATTGGCATCATCTTTATGAAAGAAGCTTCTCTGACTTGGCATCATCGTTATTAATGAAGGTTCTCTGCCTGGGCATCATCTTAATGAAACAAGGTTCTCTCTCTGGGCATCATCTTCATGAAAGAAGGTCTCCCGCTGGGCATCATCTATAAGAATGAAAGTTCTCTGCCTGGGCATCATCTTTACGAAAAGTTCTCTGCCTTGGCATCATCTTTATGAATGAAGGTTTTCTCTCTGGGCATCATCTTAATGAAACAAGGTTTTCTCTCTGGGCATGATCTTTATGAAAAAAGGTTTTCTGCCTTGGCATCATCTTTACGAAAGTACGTCCTCTGCCTGGGAATCATCTTTATGAATGAAGGTACTCTCTCTGGGTATCATCTTTATGAAACAAGGTTCTCTGGTGGACATCATCTTTATGAATGAAAGTTCTCTTTCTGGGCATCATCTTTATGAAAAAGGTTCTCTCTTTGGGCATCATCTTTATGAATTAAGATTGTCTCAGGGCTTTATCATTATGAAAGAAGTTTCTCTGGGCATCAACTTATGAAAGAAGTTTCTCTCTCTGGGCATCAACTTTATGAATGAAGGTACTCTCTCTGCGCATCATCCTTATTAATGAAGGTTAACTCTGGGCATCATCTTTATGAATGAAGGTTCTCTGTCCTGGCATCATCTTTATGAATGGAAATTCTCTGCCTGGGCATCATCTTAATGAATGAAGGCTCTATCTGGCATCATATTTATGAATAGGTTCTCTCTCTGGGCATCATCTTTATTAATAAAGGTTCTCTCTCTGGGCATCCACTTTTTGAAATAAGGTTCTCTACCTTGGCATCATCTTTACAAAAGATTCTCTGCCTGGGGATCATCTTTATGAATGAAGGTTCTCTCTCACGGCATCATCTTTATGAAACAAGGTTCTCTCTCTGGGCATTGTCTTTATGAAAAAAAGGTTCTCTGTATGCCCATCATCTTTATGAAGAAGGTTCTCTCCCTGGGCATCATCTTTATGAATGAAGGTACGCTCTGGGCATCATCTTTATGAAACAAGGTTCTATCTCTTGTATCATCTTTATGAATGAAGGTTCTCTGTCTGGGAATCATCTTTATGATTGAAGTTTCTCTCTCTGGGCATCATCTTTATGAAACAAGGTCCTCTGCCTGGCTATCATCTATTTGAATAAAAGTTGTCTCTCTGGGCATCCGCTTTATGAATGAAGGATCTCTGCCAAGGCATCATCTATATGAATGAAGGTTCTCTGCAAGGGCATCATCTTTATGAGAGAAGGCTATACTCTGGGCATCATCTTATTGAAAGCAGGTTCTCTCTTTTGGCATTATCTTTATGAAAGGGGTATTCTTTCTAGGCATCATCTTTATGAAACAAAGTTCTCTGCCTGGGCATCACCTTTTTGAATGAAGGTTCTCTCTCTGGGCATCTTCTTTATGAAACAAATTCCCTGCGTGTGCATCATCTATATGTATGAAGGTTCTCTCTCTGGGCATCATCTTCATAAAGAAAGTTCTCTGTTTGGGCATCATCTTTATGAAAGAACGTTCTCTGTCTCGGCATCATCATTATCAATGAAGGTTCTCTTTCTGGGCATCATCTTTATGAAAGAAGGTTCTCTGACTAGGCATCATCTTAGGAAAGTTTCTCTGACTGTGTATCCTAGCCAACATCTTTTTGAATGAAGGCTCTTTTCTTGGCAGCATATTTATGAAAGAATATTCTCTGTCTGGGCATCATCTTTATTTAAAAAGGTTCTCTCTCTGGACATCATCATTATGAATGAAGGTTCTCTGTTTGGGCATCGTCATTATGACAGAACGTTCTCTTCCTTGGAATCATCTTTACGAAAGAAGGTTCTCTGCCTGGGCATAATCTTTGTGAATGAAGGTACTTTCTTTGGGCATCTTCATTATAAATGAAAGTTCTCTTGGTATCATCTTATAGAAAGAAGGTTCTCCCTCTGGGCATCATCTTTATGAATGAAAGTTCACTCTCTGGGCAACATTTTTAGGAATGAAGGCTCTCTCTATGTGCATCATATTTATGAAAGAAGGTTCTCTGTTTGGCCATCATCTTTATGAAAGAAGATTCTCTGCCTGTGCCTCATCTTTATGAAAGAAGGTTCTATACCTGGGCATCATCTTTAAGAAATAAGGTTCTCTGCCTGGACATCATCTTTGTGAATAAAGGTTCTCTCCCTGGCATCATCTTTATGAAAGAAGGTTCTACCACATTTACTTGTTCACCCGACACAACAGCTGGAGCCAAAATGGGTGAACAAGTAAATGTGGTGAAGAAAGCTGATGGTGCAGGGCTATCAAAAGAGATAGTGACTGGGGTCTTAAAGGCTTGAAGATAAACAAGCGGCCATCTAGCTCAGAAGCAACAAAGTCCACATGGAAGAACACACCAGCCTGTGTGATCGAGTGGTCCCAAAGGGATCAGTTACCAGGCATCAAAGAACAAAAAATCATATCATTGACTGCACACCTCCATGATAGGATCGCTGAAGACAAATGGGTGCACAAGCAAATGTGGTGAAGAAAGCTGATGGTGCCCGGCTATCAAAAGAGATAGTGTTTGGGGTCTTAAAGGCTTGAAGGTGAACAAGCGGCCATCTCGCTCTGAAACAAATAAGCCCACATGGAAGAAGCACACCGGCCAGTGCGATCACGAGGTGCCCAAGGGACCAGATATAAGGCATCATGCAAAAAAAAAAAAAAGATATAAGTGTGTGTATGTATGAGTATATATGTGTATATGTATATATGTATGCGTATATATATATTATATTAAATGAAGGGGGAAGTGCAGAGTGGAGACCCAAGGCCCAAGTGTCGGCCAATGGAGATCCCCTCATAGAGGGGCTTAGGAAAGGAGATGGGTTAATTAGGGTGTGAGGTAGTATCGATGACGAACACAGCTTTCCCCCAGATCCTGGATGCTTCCTCCCCCCAACTACCATGATCCGAATTCTACCTTGCAGGGCTGGATAGGACAGAGGCTGTGCACTGGTACATATGAGGGTTGGAGATACAGGGAATCCAGGGTGGATGATACCTCCAGGACCAAGGGCGTGAGGGACGATGCTGGGAGAGTGGAGGGTGAGTGGGTTGGAAAGGGGGAACTGATTACAAGGAGCCACATGTGACCTCTTCCCTGGGAGAGGGACAGCAGAGAAGGGGGGAAGGGAGACCCCGAATAGGGCAAGATATGACAAAATAACGAGGTATAAGTTACCAAGGGCATATGAGGGAGGGGGGAAAAGGGAGGGAGGGGGGGAAAAAAAAAGAGGACCTGATGCAAGGGGCTTAAGTGAAGAGCAAATGCCTTGAGAATGATTGGGACAGGGAATGTATGGGTGTGCTTTATACAATTGATGTATGTATATGTATGGATTGTGGTAAGAGTTGTTGGAGTCCCTAATAAAATGTAAAAGAAGAAAAGAGGAGAAAAAAATGATTAGGGCAAAGACTGTACAGATGTGCTTTATACAATTGATGTATGTATATGTATGAACTGTGAAAAGAATTGTATCAGCCCCAATAATTTGTTAAAAAATAATTAAAAAAAAAAAAAAGAAGGTTCTATACCTGGGCATCATCTTTACGAAGAAGGTTCTCTACCTGGGCATCATCTTTATGAATGAAGGTACGCTCTCTGGGCATCATCTTTATGTAACAAGGTTCTCTCTCTGGTATAATCTTAATGAATGAAGGTTCTCTGCCTGGTCATCACCTTTATGAATGAAGGTTCTCTGCCTTTGCAGCATCTATATCAATGAAGGCTCTTTATCTGGGCAGCATATTTATGAAAGAAGGTTCTCTGTCTGGGCATCATCTACATTTTGAAAGGTTCTCTCCCTGGGCAACATCATTATGAATGAAGGTTCCCTGTTTGGGCATCGTCTTTATGAAAAAAGGTTCTCTTCCTGGGAATAATCTTTACTGAAGGTGGTTCTAGCCTGGGCATCATCTTTACGAAAGAAGGTTCTCTGCCTGGGCATAATCTTTGTGAATGAAGGTACTTTCTTTGGGCATCATCATTATGAATGAAGGTTCTCTTGGCATCAACTATATGAATGAAGGTTCTCTCTCTGGGCATCATCTTTACGAAAGAAGGTTCGCTGCCTGGGCATCATCTTTGTGAATGAAAGTTCTTTCTTTGGACATCATATTTATGAATGAAAGTTCTCTCTCTGGGCATCATTTTTATGAATGAATGTTCTATGGGCAACATGTTATGACTGAAGGTTCTCTCTCTGGGCGTCACCTTTATGAATGAAAGTTCTCTGCCAGGGCATCATCTTTATGAGAGAAGGCTATCATTCTGGGCATCATCTTTTTGAAAGAAGGTTCTCTCTTTGGGCATCATCATTATGAAAGGAGGTTCTCTTTCTAGACATCATCTTTATGAAACAAGGTTCTCTGCCTGGGAATCACCTTTTTGAATGAAGGTTCTCTCTCTGGGCATCACCTTTATGAATGAAGGTTCTCTGCCTGGGCAACATGTTTATGAATGAAGGCCCTTTCTCTGGACATCATATTTATGAAAGAAGGTTCTCTGCCTGGGAATCATCTTTATGAAAGAATGTTCTCTGCCTGGGCATCATCGTTGTGAATGAAGGTTCTCTCTCTGGGAATCATCTTTATGAATGAAAGTTTTCTGGGCATCATATAATGAATTAAGGTTCTCTCTCAGGGCATCACCTTTATGAAAGAAGGTTCTTTCTCTGGGCATCATCTCCATGAATGATGGTTCTCCACCTGGGAATAACTTTTATGAATGAAGGTTCTCTCTGTGGGCATCATCTTTATGAATGAAAGTTTTCTGCTTGGGCATCATCTTTATGAATGACGGTTCTCTCTCTGTGCATCACCTTTATGAATTAAGGTTCTCTCAATGCGCATTATTTTTATGAATGAAGGTTCTCTCTCTGGGCATCACCTTTATGAATGAAGGTTCTCTGCCTGGGGAACATCTTTATGAATGAAGGCTCTTTCCCTGGGCATCATATTTATGAAAGAAGGTTCTCTTCCTGGGAATCATCTTTATGAAAAAATGTTCTCTCTTGGCATCATCTTTGTGAATGAAGGCTCTCTCTCTGGGCATCACCTTTATGAATAAAAGTTTTATCTCTGGGCATCCTCTTTATGAAAGAAGGTTCTCTCTCTGGGAATCATCTTTATGAAACAAGTTTCTAATTCTGGGCATCAACTATATGAATGAAGCTTCTCTGCCAGGGCATCATCTTTATGAGAAAAGGCTATCACTCTGGGCATCATCTTTTTGAAAGCAGGTTCTCTCTTTGGACATCACCTTTATGAAAGGAGGTTTTCTTTCTAGGCATCATCTTTATGAAACAAGGTTCTCTGCCTGGGCATCACCTTTTTGAATGAAGGTTCTCTCTCTGGGCATCTTCTTTATGAAAAAAATTCCCTGCCTGTGCATCATCTATATGAATGAAGGTTCTCTCTCTGTGCATCATTTTCATAAAGAAAGTTCTCTGTTTGGGCATCATCTTTATGAAAGAATGTTCTCTGTCTCGGCATCATCTTTATCAATGAAGGTTCTCTCTCTGGGCATCATCTTTATTAATGAAAGTTCTCTCTCTGGGCATCATCTTACAAAAGTTTCTCTGACTGGGCATCCTCTTTATGAATGACGGTACTCTCTCTGGATATCATCTTTATGAATGAATGTTCTGTCTCTGGCATCATCTTTATGAAAGTATTTTCTCTGCCTGGGAATCATCTTTATGAAAGAATGTTCTCTGCCTGGGCATCATCTTTGTGAATGAAGGTTCTCTCTGTGCATCATCTTTATGATTGAAGGTTCTCTGGGCATCATCTTATGAATGAAGGTTCTCTCTCTGGGCATCACCTTTATGGAAGAAGGTTCTTTCTCTGGGCATCATCTCCATGAATGATGGTTCTCTCCCTGCGTATCATTTTTATGAATGAAGGTTCTCTCTGTGGGCATCATCTTTAAGAATGAATGTTCTCTGGCTGGGCATCATCTTTGTGACTGAATGTTCTCTGCCTGGCATCATCTTTATGAATGACGGTTCTTTCTCTGGGCATCATTTTTATGAATGAAGGTTCTCTGCCTGGGCATCATCTTTATGAATGAATGTTCTGTCTCTGGCATCATCTTTATGAAAGTATTTTCTCTGCCTGGGAATCATCTTTATGAAAGAATGTTCTCTGCCTGGGCATCATCTTTGTGAATGAAGGTTCTCTCTGTGCATCATCTTTATGATTGAAGGTTCTCTGGGCATCATCTTATGAATGAAGGTTCTCTCTCTGGGCATCACCTTTATGGAAGAAGGTTCTTTCTCTGGGCATCATCTCCATGAATGACGGTTCTCTCTCTGGGCATCATTTTTATGAATGAAGGTTCTCTGCCTGGGCATCATCTTTATGAATGAAGGTTCTCTCCCTAGCCATCACCTTTATGAAATAAGGTTTTCTCCATGCGCATCACCTTTATGTGTGAAGGTTCTCTTCTGGGCATCACCTTTATGAATGAAGGTTCTCTGCCTAGGCAACATCTTTTTGAATGAAGGCTCTTTTCTTGGCAGCATATTTATGAAAGAATGTTCTCTGTCTGGGCATCATCTTTATTTAAAAAGGTTCTCTCTCTGGACATCATCATTATGAATGAAGGTTCTCTGTTTGGGCATCATCATTATGAAAGAACGTTCTCTTCCTTGGAATCATCTTTACGAAAGAAGGTTCTCTGCCTGGGCATAATCTTTGTGAATGAAGGTACTTTCTTTGGGCATCTTCATTATTAATGAAAGTTCTCTTGGTTTCATCTTATAGAAAGAAGGTTCTCCCTCAGGGCATCATCTTTATGAATGAAAGTTCACTCCCTGGGCAACATTTTTAGGAATGAAGGCTCTCTCTATGTGCATCATATTTATGAAAAAAGGTTCTCTGTTTGGCCATCATCTTTATGAAAGAAGATTCTCTGCCTGTGCCTCATCTTTATGAAAGAAGGTTCTATACCTGGGCATCATCTTTAAGAAAGAAGGTTCTCTGCCTGGACATCATCTTTATGAATGAAGGTACGTTCTCTGGGCATCATCATTATTAATGAAGGTTCTCTGGGCATCATCTTATGAATGAAGGTTATCTCCCTGGGCATCACCTTTATGAAAGTAGGTTCTTTCTCTGGACATCATTTTCAGGAATGATGGTTCTCTCTCTGGGAATCATCTTTATGAATGACGATTCTTTGTCTGGGCATCATCTTTATGAATGAAAGTTCTCTCTCTGGGCATCATCTTTATGAATGAAGGTTCTCTGGGCATCATCTTATGAATGAAGTTTCTCTCTCTGGGCATCACCTTTATGGAAGAAGGTTCTTTCTCTGGGCATCATCTCCATGAAAGATGGTTCACTCCCTGGGCATCATTTTTATGAATGAAGTTTCTCTCTGTGTGCATCATCTTTAGGAATGAATGTTCTCTGGCTGCGCATCATCTTTATGAATGAATGTTCTCGGCCTGGGCATCATCTTTATGAATGACGGTTCCCTCTCTGGGCATCATCTTTATGAATTAAGGTTCTCTCTCTGGGCATCACCTTTATGTATTAAGGTTCTCTCTGTGGACATTATTTTTAAGAATGAATGATCTCTGCCTGGGCATCATCTTTATGAATGACGGTTCTCTCTCTGGGCATCATCTTTATTAATGAAGGTTTTTGCCTGGGCATCATCTTTATGAATGAAGGTTCTCTCTCTGGGCATCACCTTTATGAATGAAGGTTCTCTCCATGGGAATCATCTTTATGAAAGAAGGTTCCCTCTCTGGACATCACCTTTATGAATGAAGATTCTTTGCCTAGGCAACATCTTTATTAATGAAGGCTTTTTCTCTGGGCAGCATATTTATGAAATAATATTCTCTGTCTGGGGATTATCTCTATTAAAAAAGTTTCTCTCTCTGGGCATCATCATTATGAATGAAGGTTCTCTGTTTGGGCTTCGTCTTTATGAAAGAAGGTTCTATTCCTGGGAATCATCTTTACGAAAGATGGTTCTATGCCTGGGCATCATCTTTACGAAAGAAGGTTCTCTGCCTGGGCATAATCTTTGTGAATGAAGGTACTTTCTTTAGCAATCATCATTATAAATGAAGCTTCCCTTGGCATCATCTTAATGAATGAAGGTTCTCTCTCTGGGCATCATTTTATGAATGAAGGTTCTCTCTCTGGGCATCATCATTATGAAAGAATGTTCTCTCTCTGGGCATCATCTTTATGAATGAAAGTTCACTCCCTGGGCAACATCTTTATGAATGAAGGCTCTCTCTATGTGCATCATATTTATGAAAGAAGGTTCTCTGTTTGGGCATCATTTTTATGAAAGAAGATTCTCTGCCTAGGCATCATCTTTATGAAAGAAGGTTCTCTGCGTGGGCATCATCTATACAAAAGAAGGTTCTCTGCCTGGACATCATCTTTATGAAACAAAGTTCTCTAACTGGTATCATCTTAATCAATGAAAGTTCTCTGTCTGGGAATAATCTTTATGATTGAAGGTTCTCTCTCTGGGCATCATCTTTTTGAAACAAGGTTCTCTGTCTGGCTATCATATATATGAATGAAAGTTGTCTCTCTGTGCATCATCTTTTTGAAAGAAGGTTCCTTGCCTGGGCATCATCTTTACGAAGAAGGTTCTCTAACTGGGCATCGTCTTTATGAATGAAGGTACGCTCTCTGGGCATCATCTTTATGAAACAAGATTCTCTCTCTGCGCATCATCTTTATGAATGAAGGTTCTCTGCCTGGGCATCATCTTTATGAATGAAGTTTCTCTGCCTGGGTATCATCTTTATGAATGAAGGCTCTCTCTCTGTGCAGCATCATTATTGAATGAAGGTTCTCTTTCTGGGCATCCTCTTTAAGAAAGAAGGTCCTCCTCTGGGCATCATCTTTATGACGAAGGTTCTCTGCCTGGTCGTCATCTTTACGAAGAAGGTTCTCTACCTGGGCATCATCTTTATGAATGAAGGTACGCTCTCTGGGCATCATCTTTATGAAACAAGATTCTCTTTCTGCGCATCATCTTTATGAATGAAGGTTCTCTGCCTGGGCATCATCTTTATGAATGAAGTTTCTCTGCCTGGGCAACATCTTTATGAATGAAGGCTCTTTCTCTGGGCATCATCTTTATGAAAAAAGTTTCTCTGCCTGGGCATCATCTTTATGAATGACGGTTCTCTCTTTGGGCATCATTTTCTGAATGAAGGTTCTCTCTCTGGGCATCACCTTTATGAATTAAGGTACTCTCCATGTGCATCAACTTTATGAATGAAGGTTCTCTCTCTGGGCATCACCCTTATGAATGAAGGTTCTCTGCCTAGGCAACATCTTTGAATGAACCCTCTTTCTCTGGGCAGCATATTTATGCAAGAAGGTTCTCTGTCTGGGCATCATCTTTATTAACAATGTTGGTCTCTCTGGGCATCATCATTATGAATGAAGGCTCTCTCTCTGGGCAGCATCATTATTGAATAAGGGTTCTCTTTCTGGACATCCTCTTTAAGAAAGAATGTTCTCTCTCAGGCCATCATTTTTATGAAAGAAGGTTCTCTGCCTGGTCATCATATTTACGAAGAAGGTACGCTCTCTGGGCATCATCTTTGAAAAAAGGTTCTCTAACTGGTATCATCTTAATGAATGAAAGATCTCTGTCTGGGAATAATCTTTATGATTGAAGGTTCTCTATCTGGGCATCATCTTTTTGAAACAAGGTTCTCTGCCTGGCTATCATCTATATGAATGAAAGTAGACTCACTGTGCATCATATTTATGAAAGAAGGTTCTCTTCCTGGGAATCATCTTTATGAAATAATGTTCTCTCTTGGCATCATCTTTGTGAATGAAGGTTTTCTCTCTGGGCATCATCTTTATGAATGAAGGTTCTCTATCTGGGCATCATCTTTATGAATGAAGGTTTTCTGGGTATCATGTTATGAATGAAGGTTATCTCTCTGGGCATCAACTTTATGTAAGTCGGTTCTTTCTCTGGGCATCATCTTCATGAATGATGGTTCTCCCTTGGGAATCATCTTTATGAATGACGATTCTCTGTCTGGGCATCATCTTTATGAATGACGGTTCTCTCTCTGGGCATCATCTTTATGAAAGAATGTTCTCTCTATGGGCATCATCTTTATGAAAGAAAGATCTCTGTTTGGGCATCTTCTTTAAGAATGAAGGCTCCTTATATGCATCATATTTATGAAAGAAGGTTCTCTGTTTGGGCATCATCTTTATGAAAGAATATTCTTTGCCTGGGCATCATCTTTACGAAAGCAGGTTCTCTGCCTGGGCATCATCTTTGTGAATGAAGGATCTCTGCCTGGGCATCATCTTTATGAATGAAGGTTCTCTCTCGGCATCATCTTCATGAATTAAGGCTCTCTCTCTTGGCAGCATTTTTATTGAACAAAGATTCTCTTTCTGGGTATCCTCTTTAATGAAAGAAAGTTCTTTCTCTGGGCATCATCTTTATGAATGAAGGTTCTCTGCCTGATCATCATCTTTTTGAAAGAAAGTTCTCTTTCTGGGCATTATCTTTACGAATGAAGGTTCTCTCAATGGTTATAATATTTATGAATGAAGGTTGTCTCTCTGGGCATCATCTTTATGAAAGAAGGTCCTCTGCCTGGGAATCATCTTTATGAAAGAATGTTCTCTTCCTGGCCATCATCTTTGTGAATGAAGGTTCTCTCTCTGGGCATCATCTTTATGAATGAAGGTTCACTGGGCATCATCTTATGAATGACGGTTCTCTCTCTGGGCATCACCTTTATGTAAGAAGGTTATTTCTCTGGGCATCATCTTCATGAATGATGGTTCTCTCATTGGGCATCATCCTTATGAAAGAAAGTTCTCTCTCTGGGCATCATCTTTACGAAACCAGGTTCTCTCTCTGAGCATCATCATTATGAATGAATGTTACCTGTTTGGGCATCGTCTTTATGAATGAAGTTTCTCTTCCAGGGAATCATCTTTCCGAAATGGTTCTATGCCTGGGCATCATCTTTACGAAAGAAGGTTCTCTGCCTGGGCATAATCTTTGTGAATGAAGGTACTTTCTTTGGGCATCATCATTATGAATGAAGGATCTCTTGGCATCATCTTATTGAATGAAGGTTCTCTCTGTGTGCATCATCTTTACGAATGAAGGTTCTGTCTCTGGGCATCATCTTTATGAAAGAAAGATCTCTCTCTGGGCATCATCTTTATGAATGAAAGTTCACTCTCTGGGCAACATTTTTATGAATGAAGGCTCTCTCTATGTGCATCATATTTATGAAAGAAGGTTCTCTGTTTGGGCATCATCTTTATGAAAGAAGGTTCTCTGCCTGGGCATCATCTTTACGAAAGCAGGTTCTCTGCCTGGGCATCATCTTTGTGAATGAAGGTTCTGTGCCTGGGCATCATCTTTATGAATGGAGGCTCTCTGTCTGGGCATCATATTTATGAATGAAGGTTCTCTTTCTGGGCATCATCTTTATGAATGAAGGTACTCTCTCTGGGCATCAAATTTATGAAACAAGGTTCTCTCTCTGGCATTATCTTTATGAAGTAAGGTTCTCTGCCTGGTCGTCATCTTTATGAAAGAATGTTCTCTCTATGTGCATCATATTTATGAAAGAATGTTCTCTGTTTGGGCATCATCTTTATGAAAGAAGATTCCCTGCCTGTGCATCATCTTTACGAAAGAAGGTTCTCTGCCTGGGCATCATCTTTGTGAATGAAGGTTCTCTGCCTGGGCATCATATTTATGAATGAAGGTTCTCTTTCTGGGCATCATCTTTATGAATTAAGGCTTTCTCTCTGGGCAGCATTTTTATTGAATAAATATTCTCTTTCTTGGTATCCTTTTTATGAAAGAAAATTCTTTCTCTGGGCATCATCTTTATGAATGAAGGTTCTCTGCCTGATCATCTTCTTTATGAAAGAAAGTTATCTTTATGAAAGAAAGTTCTCTTTCTGGGCATTATCTTTATGAATGAAGGTTCTCTGCTATGGCGTTATTTTATGAATAAAGGTTCTCTCTTGGCATCATCTTTATAAACAAGGTTCAAATTCTGGGCATCATCTATATGAAAGCAGGTTTTCTGCCTAGGCAACACCTTTATGAATGAAGACTCTTTCTCTGGGCAGCATATTTATGAAAGAAGGTTCTCTGCCTGGGAATCATCTTTAGAAAAATATGTTCTCTGCCTGGGCATCATCTTTGTGAATGGAGGTTCTCTCTCTGTGCATCATCTTTATGTGTGAAGGTTCTCTTTCTGGGCATCCTCTTTAAGAAAGAAGGTCCTCCTCTGGGCATCATCCTTATGACGAAGGGTCTCTGCCTGGTCATCATCTTTACGAAGAAGGTTCTCTACCTGGGCATCATCTTTATGAATGAAGGTACGCTCTCTGGGCATCATCTTTATGAAACAAGGTTCTCTGCCTGGGCTCACTTTTTTGAATGAAGGTTCTCTATCTGGGCATCTTCTTTATGAAACAAATTCCCTGCCTGTGCACCATCTATATGAATGAAGGTTTTCTCCCTGGGCATCCTCTTCTTAAAGAAAGTTCTCTGTTTGGGCATCATCTTTAATAAAGAACGTTCTCTGTCTCGGCATCATCTTTATCAATGAAGGTTCTCTTTCTTGGCATCATCTTTATGAAAGAAGGTTCTCTGACTGGGCATCATCTTTATGAATTGCGGTTCTTTTTCTGGGCATCATCTTTATGAATGAAGGTTCTCTGCCTGGGCATCATCTTTATGAATGAAGGTTCTCTCTCTGGGCATCATCTTTATGAATGAAGATTCTCTGCCTAGGCAACATCTTTATTAATGAAGGCTCTTTCTCTGGCAGCCTATTTATGAAAGAATGTTCTCTGTCTGGGCATCATCTCTATTAAAAAAGGTTCTCTCTGGGCATCGTCTTTACGAAAGAAGGTTCTCTTCCTGGGAATCATCTTTACAAAAGATGGTTCTGTACCCGGGCATCATCTTTACGAAAGAAGGTTCTCTGCCTGGGCATAATCTTTGTGAATGAAGGTACTTTCTTTGGGCATCATCATTATAAATGAAGGTTCTCTTGGCATCATCTTAATGAATGAAGTTTCTCTCTCTGGGCATCATTTTTATGAATGAAGGTTCTCTCTCTGGGCATCATCTTTATGAAAGTATGTTCTCTCTCTGGGCATCATCTTTATGAATGAAAGTTCACTCCCTGGGAAACATCTTTATGAATGAAGGCTCTCTCTATGTGCATCATATTTATGAAAGAAGGTTCTCTGTTTGGGCATCATCTTTATGAAAGAAGGTTCTCTGCCTGGGCATCATCTTTATGAAAGAAGGTTCTCTGCCTGGGTATCATCTTTAGAAAAGAAGGTTCTCTGCCTGGACATGATCTTTATGATTAAAGGTTCTCTCTCTGGGCATCATCTTTATGAATGAAGGTACGCTCTCTGGGCATCATCTTTATGAAACAAGGTTCTCTAACTGGTATCATCTTAATGAATGAAAGTTCTCTGTCTGGGAATAATCTTTATGATTGAAGGTTCTCTCTTTGGGCATCATCTTTTTGAAACAAGGTTCTCTGCCTGGCTATCATCTATATGAATGAAAGTTGTCTCTCTGTGCATCATCTTTATGAAAGAAGGTTCACTTCCTGGGCATCATCTTTACGAAAAAGGTTCTCTACCTAGGCATAACCTTTATAAACTAAGGTACGCTCTCTGGGCATCATCTTTATGAAACAAGATTCTCTCTCTGCGTATCATCTTTATGAATGAAGGTTCTCTGCCGGGCATCATCTTTATGAATGACGGTTCTCTCCATGGGCATCAACTTTATGAATGAAGGTTCTCTCTCTGGGCATCACCTTTATGAATTAAGGTTCTCTCCATGCGCATCATCTTTTTGAATGAAGGTTCTCTCTCTGGGCATCACCCTTATGAGTGAAGGTTCTCTGCCTAGGCAACATCTTTTGAATGAAGCTCTTTCTCTGGGCAGCATATTTATGAAAGAAGGTTCTCTTCCTGGGCATCATCTTTACGAAAAAGGTTCTCTACCTAGGCATCATCTTTATTAATGAAGGTTCTCTCTCTGGGCATTATCTTTCTGAATGAAGGCACTTTCTCTGGGCAGCATCATTATTGAATAAAGGTTCTCTTTCTGGGCATCCTCTGTAAGAAAGAAAGTTCTCTCTCTGGGCATTCATCTTTATGAAAGAAGGTTCTATGCCTGGTCATCATCTTTACAAAGAGGTTCTCTACCTGGGCATCATCTTTATGAATGATATACGCTCTCTGTACATCATCTTTATGAAACAGGTTCTCTAACTGGTATCATCTTTACGAAAGCAGGTACTCTGACGGGGCATCATCTTTGTGAATGAAGGTTCTGTGCCTGGGCATCATCTTTATGAATGAATGTTCTCTCTATGTGCATCATATTTATGAAAGAAGGTTCTCTATTTGGGCATCATCTTTATGAAAGAAGATTCTCTGCCTGCGCATCATCTTTACGAAGAAGGTTCTCTGTCTGGGAATAATCTTTATGAATGAAGGTTTTCTCATTGGGTATAATATTTATGAATGAAGGTTGTCTCTCTGGGCATCATCTTTATGAAAGAAGGTTCTCTGCCTAGGCACCATCTTTATGAATGAAGGCTCTTTATCTGGGCAGCATATTTATGAAAGAAGGTTCTCTCCCTGGGAATCATCTTTAGAAAAATATGTTCTCTGCCCGGGCATCATCTTTGTGAATGGAAGTTCTCTCTCTGTGCATCAACTTTATGTGTGAAGGTTCTCTCTCTGGGCATCATCTTTATGAATGAATGTTCTCTGGGCATCATCTTATGAATGAAGATTCTATCTCTGGGCATCACCTTTATGTAAGAAGGTTCTTTCTCTGGGCATCATCTTCATGAATGATGGTTCTCTCTCTGGGCATCATCTTTATGAATGAAAATTTCTGCCTGGGCATCATCTTTATGAATGACGGTTCTCTTCTGGGCATCATGTTTATGATCAAGGATCTCTGTCTGGGCATCATCTTTATGAAAGAAGATTCTCTCTGTGGGAATCATCTTTATGAAAGAATGTTCTCTCCCTGGGCATCATCTTAGTGAATGGAGCTTCTCTCTCTGTGCATCACCTTTATGAATGAAGGTTCTCTCTCTGGGCATCATCTTTATGAATGAAGGTTCTCTGGGCATCATCTTATGAATGATGGTTCTATATCTTGGCATCACCTTTATGTAAGAAGGTTCTTTCTCTGGGCATCATCTTCATGAATGATGATTCTCTCTCTGGGCATCATCTTTATGAATGAAAGTTTCACCTTGGGCATCATCTTTATGAATGACGGTTCTCTTCTGGGCATCATGTTTATGATGAAGGCTCTCTGTCTGGACATCATCTTTATGAAAGAAGGTTCTCTCTCTGGGCATCATCTTTATGAAACAAGATTTTCTCTCTGAGCATCATCATTATGAATGAATGTTCTCTGTTTTGGCATCGTCTTTATGAAAGAAGGTTCTCTTCCTGGGAATCATTTTTATGAAAATGGTTCTATGCCTGGGCATAATCTTTGTGAAAGAAGGTACTTTTTTGGGCACCATCATTATGAAAGAATGATCTCTTGGCATCATCTTAAAGAATGAAAGTTCTCTCTCTGGTCATCATCTTTATGAATGAAGGTTCTGTCTCTGGGCATCACCTTGATGAAAGAAAGGTCTCCCTCTGGGCATAATCTTTATGAAAGAAAGATCTCTGTTTGTGCATCATCTTTATGAATGAAGGCTCTCTCTATGTGCATCATATTTATGAAAGAAGGTTCTTTGTTTAGGCTTCATCTTTATGAAAGAAAATTCTCTGCCTGGGCATCACCTTTACGAAAGAAGGTTCTCTGCCTGGGCATCATCTTTGTGAATGAAGGTTCTCTGCCTGGGCAGCATCTTTATGAAGAAGGTTCTCTCTTTGGGCATCATCTTTATGAATGAAGTCTCTCCGTCTGGGCATCATCTTTATGAAAGCAGGTTCTCTTCCTAGGCAACATCTTTATGAATGAAGGCTCTTTCTCTGGGGAGCATATTTATGAAAGAAGGTTCTCTGCCAGGGAATCACCTTTAGAAAAATATTTTCTCTGCCTGGGCATCATCTTTGTGAATGAAGTTTCTCTCTGTATCATGTTATGAATGAAGGTTATCTCTCTGGGCATCACCTTTATGAAAGTAGGTTCTTTCTCTGGACATCATCTTCTGGAATGATGGTTCTCTCTCTGGGAATCATCTTTATGAATGAAAGTTCTCTCTCTCTGGGCATCATCTTTATTAATGACGGTTCTCTCTCTGGGAATCATCTTTATGAATGAGAGTTCTCTCTCTGGGCATCATCTTTATGCATGAAGGTTCTCTGGCATCACCTTTATGAAAGAAGGTTCTTTCTCTGGGCATCATCTTCCATGAATGATGGTTCCCTCCCTGGACATCATTTTCATGAATGACGGTTCTCTCTGTGGACATTATCTCTAAGAATGAATGTTCTCTGCCTGGGCATCATCTTTATGAATTACGGTTCTCTGCCTGGGCATCATCTTTACGAAAGAAGGTTCTCTGCCGGGGCATCATCTTTGTGAATGAAGGTTCTCTGCCTGGGCAGCATCTTTATGAATGAAGGTTCTCTCCTTGGGCATCATCTTTATGAAAGCAGGTTCTCTACCAAAGAAACATCTTTATGAATGAAGGCTCTTTCTCTGGGCAGCATTTTTATGAAAGAAGGTTCTCTGCCTGGGAATCATCTTTAGAAAAATATGTTCTCTTCCTGGGCATCATCTTTGTGAATGGAGGTTCTCTCTCTGTGCATCATCTTTTTGTTTGAAGGTTCTGTCTCGGGGTATCATCTTGATGAAAGAAAGGTCTCTCTCTGGGCATCATCTTTATGAAAGAAGGTTCTTTGTTTGGGCATCATCTTTATGAAAGAAAATTCTCTGCCTTGGCATCATCTTTATTAAAAAGGTTCTCTGCCTGGGCATCACCTTTACGAAAGAAGGTTCTCTGCCTGGGCATCATCTTTGTGAATGAAGGTTCTCTGCCTGGGCAGCATCTTTGTGAATGAAGGTACTCTGCCTGGGGAACATCTTTATGAATGAAGGCTCTTTCTCTGGGCATCATATTTATGAAAGAAGGTTCTCTTCCTGGGAATCATCTTTATGAAAAAATGTTCTCTCTTGGCATCATCTTGGTGAATGAAGGTTCTCTCTCTGGAACTCATCTTTATGAATGAATGTTCTCTCTCTGGGCATCATCATTATTAATGAAGGTTCTCTGGGCATCATCTTCATGAATGATGGTTCTCTCTCTGGGCATCATCTTTATGAATGAAAATTTCTACCTGGGCATCATCATTATGAATGACGGTTCTCTTCTGGGCATCATGGTTATGATCAAGGCTGTCTGTCTTGGCATCATCTTTATGAAAGAAGGTTCTCTCTGTGGGAATCATCTTTCTGAATGAAAGTTATCTGCCTGGGCATCATCTTTATGAATGACGGTTCTCTCTCCTGGCATGATCTTTAAGAAAGAATGTTCTCTCTCTGGGCATCATCTTTATGAATGAAAGTTCACTCCCTGGGCAACATCTTTATGAATGAAGGCTCTCTCTATGTGCATCATATTTATGAAAGAAGGTTCTCTGTTTGGGCATCATTTTTATGAATGAAAGTTCACTCTCTGGGCAACATCTTTATGAATGAAGGCTCTCTCTATGTGCATCATATTTATGAAAGAAGGTTCTCTGTTTGGGCATAATCTTTATGAAAGCAGGTTCTCTGCCTGGGCATCATCTTTACGAAAGCAGGTTCTCTGCCTGGGCATCATCTTTGTGAATGACGGTTCTGTGCCTGGGCATCATCTTTATGAATGAAGGCTCTCTCTCTGGGCAGCATCTTTATGAAAGAAGGTTCTCTGCCTGGTCTACATCTTTATGAAAGAATGTTCTCTCTATGTGGATCATCTTTATGAAAGAATATTCTCTGCCTGGGCATCATCTTTACGAAAGAAGGTTCTCTTTCTGGGCATTATCTTTATGAAAGAAGGTTCTCTGCTATGGCGTTATTTTATGAATAAAGGTTCTCTCTGTGTGCATCATCTTTATGAATGAAGGTTCTCTCTTGGCATCATCTTTATAAACAAGGTTCTAATTCTGGGCATCATCTATATGAAAGCAGGTTTTCTACCTAGGCAACATCTTTATGAATGAAGGTACGCTCTCTGGGCATCATCTTTATGAAACAAGATTCTCTCTCTGCGCATCATCTTTATGAATGAAGGTTCTCTGCCTGGGCAACATCTTTATGAATGAAGGCTCTTTCTCTGGGCATCATCTTTATGAAAGAAGGTTCTCTGCCTGGGCATCATCTTTACAAAAGAAGGTTCTCTGCCTGGACATCATCTTTAGAAATGAAGGTACTCGCTCTGGGCATCATCTTTATGAATGAAGGTTCTCTCTCTGGGCAGCATCATTATTGAATAAAGGTTCTCTTTCTGGGCATCCTCTTTAAGAAAGAAGGTTCTCTCTCTGGGCATCATATTTGTGAATGAAGGTTCTCTCTCTGTGCATCATCTTTATGATCGAAGGTTCTCTGGGCATCATCTTATGAATGAAGGTTCTCTCTCTGGGCATCACCATTATGAAAGAAGGTTCTTTCTCTGGGCATCATCTCCAAGAATGATGGTTCTCTCCCTGGGCATCATTTTGATGAATGAAGGTTCTCTCTGTGAGCATTATCTTTATGAATGAAAGTTCTCTGTCTGGGCATCATCTTTATGAATGACGGTTCTCTCTCTGGGCATCATTTTTCTGAATGAAGGTTCTCTCTCTGGGCATCACCTTTATGAATTAAGGTACTCTCCATGTGCATCATCTTTATGAATGAAGGTTCTCCCTCTGGGCATCACCCTTATGAATGAAGGTTCTCTGCCTAGGCAACATCTTTGAATGAACCCTCTTTCTCTGGGCAGCATATTTATGAAAGAAGGTTCTCTGTCTGGGCATCATCTTTATTAACAAAGTTTCTCTCTCTGGGCATCATCATTATGAATGAAGGCTCTCACTCTGGGCAGCATCATTATTCAATAAGAGTTCTCTTTCTGGACATCCTCTTTAAGAAAGAATGTTTTCTCTCTGGGCATCATTTTTATGAAAGAAGGTTCTCTGCCTGGTCATCATATTTAAGAAGAAGGTACGCTCTCAGGGCATCATCTTTGAAAAAAGGTTCTCTAACTGGTATCATCTTAATGAATGAAAGTTCTCTGTCTGGGAATAATCTATATGATTGAAGGTTATCTATCTGGGCATCATCTTTTTGAAACAAGGTTCTCTGCCTGGCTATCATCTATATGAATGAAAGTAGACTCACTGTGCATCATATTTATGAAAGAAGGTTCTCTTCCTGGGAATCATCTTTATGAAAAATTGTTCTCTCTTGGCATCATCTTTGTGAATGAAGGTTTTCTCTATGGGCATCATCTTTATGAATGAAGGTTCTCTATCTGGGCATCATCTTTATGAATGAAGGTTCTCTGGGTATCATCTTATGAATGAAGGTTATCTCTCTGGGCATCAACTTTATGTAAGTCGGTTCTTTCTCTGGGCATCATCTTCATGAATGATGGTTCTCCCTTGGGAATCATCTTTATGAATGACGATTCTCTGTCTGGGCATCATCTTTATGAATGACGGTTCTCTCTCTGGGCATCATCTTTATGAAAGAATGTTCTCTCTATGGGCATCATCTTTATGAAAGAAAGATCTCTGTTTGGGCATCATCTTTATGAATGAAGGCTCCTTATGTGCATCATATTTATGAAAGAAGGTTCTCTGTTTGGGCATCATCTTTATGAAAGAAGATTCTCTGCCTGAGCATCATCTTTACAAAAGCAGGTTCTCTGCCTGGGCATCATCTTTGTGAATGAAGGTTCTCTCTCTGGGCATCATCTTTATGAATTAAGGCTCTGTCTCTTGGCAGCATTTTTTTTGACAAAGATTCTCTTTCTCAGTATCCTCTTTATGAATGAAAGTTCTTTCTCTGGGCATCATCTTTATGAATGAAGGTTCTCTGCATGATCATCATCTTTAATAAAGAAAGTTCTCTTTTTGGGCATTATCTTTATGAATGAAGGTTCTCTCATTGGGTATAATATTTATGAATGAAGGTTGTCTCTCTGGGCATCATCTTTATGAAAGAAGGTCCTCTGCCTGGGAATCATCTTTATGAAAGAATGTTCTCTGCCTGGGCATCATCTTTGTGAATGAAGGTTCTCTGGGCATCATCTTATGAATGAAGGTTCTCTCTCTGGGCATCACCTTTATGTAAGAAGGTTCTTTTTCTAGGCATCATCTTCATGAATGATGGTTCTCTCACTGGGCATCATCCTTATGAAAGAAAGTTCTCTCTCTGGGCATCATCTTTACGAAACAAGGTTCTCTCTCTGAGCATCATCATTATGAATGAATGTTATATGTTTGGGCATCGTCTTTATGAATGAAGGTTCTCTTCCAGGGAATCATCTTTCCGAAAATGGTTCTATGCCTGGGCATCATCTTTACGAAAGAAGGTTTTCTGCCTGGGCATAATCTTTGTGAATGACGGTACTTTCTTTGGGCATCATCATTATGAATGAAGGACCTCTTGGCATCATCTTATTGAATGAAGGTTCTCTCTGTGTGCATCATCTTTATGAATGATGGTTCTGTCTCTGGGCATCATCTTTATGAAAGAAAGGTCTCTCTCGGGCATCATTTTTATGAATGAAAGTTCACTCTCTGGGCAACATCTTTATGAATGAAGGCTCTCTCTATGTGCATCATATTTATGAAAGAAGGTTCTCTGTTTGGGCATAATCTTTATGAAAGCAGGTTCTCTGCCTGGTCATCATCTTTACGAAAGCAGGTTCTCTGCATGGGCATCATCTTTGTGAATGACGGTTCTGTGCCTGGGCATCATCTTTATGAATGAAGGCTCTCTCTCTGGGCAGCATCTTTATGAAAGAAGGTTCTCTGCCTGGTCAAAATCTTTATGAAAGAATGTTCCCTCTATGTGCATCATCTTTATGAAAGAATATTCTCTGCCTGGGCATCATCTTTACGAAAGAAGGTTCTCTTTCTGGGCATTATCTTTATGAAAGAAGGTTCTCTGCTATGGCGTTATTTTATGAATAAAGGTTCTCTCTGTGTGCATCATCTTTATGAATGAAGGTTCTCTCTTGGCATCATCTTTATAAACAAGGTTCTAATTCTGGGCATCATCTCTATGAAATCAGGTTTTCTGCCTAGGCAACATCTTTATGAATGAAGGTACGCTCTCTGGCCATCGTCTTTATGAAACAAGATTCTCTCTCTGCGCATCATCTTTATGAATGAAGGTTCTCTGCCTGGGCAACATCTTTATGAATGAAGGCTCTTTCTCTGGGCATCATCTTTATGAAAGAAGGTTCTCTGCCTGGGCATCAACTTTACAAAAGAAGGTTCTCTGCCTGGACATCATCTTTAGGAATGAAGGTTCTCGCTCTGGGCATCATCTTTATGAATGAAGGCTCTCTCTCTGGGCAGCATCATTATTGAATAAAGGTTCTCTTTCTGGGCATCCTCTTTAAGAAAGAAGGTTCTCTCTCTGGGCATCATATTTGTGAATGAAGGTTCTCTCTCTGTGCATCATCTTTATGATCTAAGGTTCTCTGGGCATCATCTTATGAATGAAGGTTCTCTCTCTGGGCATCACCATTATGAAAGAAGGTTCTTTCTCTGGGCATCATCTCCAAGAATGATGGTTCTCTCCCTGGGCATCATTTTGATGAATGAAGGTTCTCTCTGTGGGCATTATCTTTATGAATGAAAGTTCTCTGCCTGGGCATCATCTTTATGAATGACGGTTCTTTCTCTGGGTATCATTTTTCTGAATGAAGGTTCTCTCTCTGGGCATCACCTTTATGAATTAAGGTACTGTCCATGTGCATCATCTTTATGAATGAAGGTTCTCCCTCTGGGCATCACCCTTATGAATGAAGGTTCTCTGCCTAGGCAACATCTTTGAATGAACCCTCTTTCTCTGGGCAGCATATTTATGAAAGAAGGTTCTCTGTCTGGGCATCATCTTTATTAACAAAGTTTCTCTCTCTGGGCATCATCATTATGAATGAAGGCTCTCACTCTGGGCAGCATCATTATTCAATAAGAGTTCTCTTTCTGGACATCCTCTTTAAGAAAGAATGTTTTCTCTCTGGGCATCATTTTTATGAAAGAAGGTTCTCTGCCTGGTCATCATATTTAAGAAGAAGGTACGCTCTCAGGGCATCATCTTTGAAAAAAGGTTCTCTAACTGGTATCATCTTAATGAATGAAAGTTCTCTGTCTGGGAATAATCTATATGATTGAAGGTTCTCTATCTGGGCATCATCTTTTTGAAACAAGGTTCTCTGCCTGGCTATCATCTATATGAATGAAAGTAGACTCACTGTGCATCATATTTATGAAAGAAGGTTCTCTTCCTGGGAATCATCTTTATGAAAAATTGTTCTCTCTAGGCATCATCTTTGTGAATGAAGGTTTTCTCTATGGGCATCATCTTTATGAATGAAGGTTCTCTATCTGGGCATCATCTTTATGAATGAAGGTTCTCTGGGTATCATCTTATGAATGAAGGTTATCTCTCTGGGCATCAACTTTATGTAAGTCGGTTCTTTCTCTGGGCATCATCTTCATGAATGATGGTTCTCCCTTGGGAATCATCTTTATGAATGACGATTCTCTGTCTGGGCATCATCTTTATGAATGACGGTTCTCTCTCTGGCCATCATCTTTATGAAAGAATGTTCTCTCTATGGGCATCATCTGTATGAAAGAAAGATCTCTGTTTGGGCATCATCTTTATGAATGAAGGCTCCTTATGTGCATCATATTTATGAAAGAAGGTTCTCTGTTTGGGCATCATCTTTATGAAAGAAGATTCTCTGCCTGAGCATCATCTTTACGAAAGCAGGTTCTCTGCCTGGGCATCATCTTTGTGAATGAAGGTTCTCTCTCTGGGCATCATCTTTATGAATTAAGGCTCTGTCTCTTGGCAGCATTTTTTTTGACAAAGATTCTCTTTCTCAGTATCCTTTTTATGAATGAAAGTTCTTTCTCTGGGCATCATCTTTATGAATGAAGGTTCTCTGCATGATCATCATCTTTAATAAAGAAAGTTCTCTTTTTGGGCATTATCTTTATGAATGAAGGTTCTCTCATTGGGTATAATATTTATGAATGAAGGTTGTCTCTCTGGGCATCATCTTTATGAAAGAAGGTCCTCTGCCTGGGAATCATCTTTATGAAAGAATGTTCTCTGCCTGGGCATCATCTTTGTGAATGAAGGTTCTCTGGGCATCATCTTATGAATGAAGGTTCTCTCTCTGGGCATCACCTTTATGTAAGAAGGTTCTTTTTCTAGGCATCATCTTCATGAATGATGGTTCTCTCACTGGGCATCATCCTTATGAAAGAAAGTTCTCTCTCTGGGCATCATCTTTACGAAACAAGGTTCTCTCTCTGAGCATCATCATTATGAATGAATGTTATATGTTTGGGCATCGTCTTTATGAATGAAGGTTCTCTTCCAGGGAATCATCTTTCCGAAAATGGTTCTATGCCTGGGCATCATCTTTACGAAAGAAGGTTTTCTGCCTGGGCATAATCTTTGTGAATGACGGTACTTTCTTTGGGCATCATCATTATGAATGAAGGACCTCTTGGCATCATCTTATTGAATGAAGGTTCTCTCTGTGTGCATCATCTTTATGAATGATGGTTCTGTCTCTGGGCATCATCTTTATGAAAGAAAGGTCTCTCTCGGGCATCATTTTTATGAATGAAAGTTCACTCTCTGGGCAACATCTTTATGAATGAAGGCTCTCTCTATGTGCATCATATTTATGAAAGAAGGTTCTCTGTTTGGGCATAATCTTTATGAAAGCAGGTTCTCTGCCTGGGCATCATCTTTACGAAAGCAGGTTCTCTGCATGGGCATCATCTTTGTGAATGACGGTTCTGTGCCTGGGCATCATCTTTATGAATGAAGGCTCTCTCTCTGGGCAGCATCTTTATGAAAGAAGGTTCTCTGCCTGGTCAAAATCTTTATGAAAGAATGTTCCCTCTATGTGCATCATCTTTATGAAAGAATATTCTCTGCCTGGGCATCATCTTTACGAAAGAAGGTTCTCTTTCTGGGCATTATCTTTATGAAAGAAGGTTCTCTGCTATGGCGTTATTTTATGAATAAAGGTTCTCTCTGTGTGCATCATCTTTATGAATGAAGGTTCTCTCTTGGCATCATCTTTATAAACAAGGTTCTAATTCTGGGCATCATCTCTATGAAATCAGGTTTTCTGCCTAGGCAACATCTTTATGAATGAAGGTACGCTCTCTGGCCATCGTCTTTATGAAACAAGATTCTCTCTCTGCGCATCATCTTTATGAATGAAGGTTCTCTGCCTGGGCAACATCTTTATGAATGAAGGCTCTTTCTCTGGGCATCATCTTTATGAAAGAAGGTTCTCTGCCTGGGCATCAACTTTACAAAAGAAGGTTCTCTGCCTGGACATCATCTTTAGGAATGAAGGTTCTCGCTCTGGGCATCATCTTTATGAATGAAGGCTCTCTCTCTGGGCAGCATCATTATTGAATAAAGGTTCTCTTTCTGGGCATCCTCTTTAAGAAAGAAGGTTCTCTCTCTGGGCATCATATTTGTGAATGAAGGTTCTCTCTCTGTGCATCATCTTTATGATCTAAGGTTCTCTGGGCATCATCTTATGAATGAAGGTTCTCTCTCTGGGCATCACCATTATGAAAGAAGGTTCTTTCTCTGGGCATCATCTCCAAGAATGATGGTTCTCTCCCTGGGCATCATTTTGATGAATGAAGGTTCTCTCTGTGAGCATTATCTTTATGAATGAAAGTTCTCTGCCTGGGCATCATCTTTATGAATGACGGTTCTCTCTCTGGGCATCATTTTTCTGAATGAAGGTTCCCTCTCTGGGCATCACCTTTATGAATTAAGGTACTCTCCATGTGCATCATCTTTATGAATGAAGGTTCTCCCTCTGAGCATCACCCTTATGAATGAAGGTTCTCTGCCTAGGCAACATCTTTGAATGAACCCTCTTTCTCTGGGCAGCATATTTATGAAAGAAGGTTCTCTGTCTGGGCATCATCTTTATTAACAAAGTTTCTCTCTCTGGGCATCATCATTATGAATGAAGGCTCTCACTCTGGGCAGCATCATTATTGAATAAGAGTTCTCTTTCTGGACATCCTCTTTAAGAAAGAATGTTCTCTCTCTGGGCATCATTTTTATGAAAGAAGGTTCTCTGCCTGGTCATCATATTTACGAAGAAGGTACGCTCTCTGGGCATCATCTTTGAAAAAAGGTTCTCTAACTGGTATCATCTTAATGAATGAAAGATCTCTGTCTGGGAATAATCTATATGATTGAAGGTTATCTATCTGGGCATCATCTTTTTGAAACAAGGTTCTCTGCCTGGCTATCATCTATATGAATGAAAGTAGACTCACTGTGCATCATATTTATGAAAGAAGGTTCTCTTCCTGGGAATCATCTTTATGAAAAATTGTTCTCTCTTGGCATCATCTTTGTGAATGAAGGTTTTCTCTATGGGCATCATCTTTATGAATGAAGGTTCTCTATCTGGGCATCATCATTATGAATGAAGGTTCTCTGGGTATCATCTTATGAATGAAGGTTATCTCTCTGGGCATCAACTTTATGTAAGTCGGTTCTTTCTCTGGGCATCATCTTCATGAATGATGGTTCTCCCTTGGGAATCATCTTTATGAATGACGATTCTCTGTCAGGGCATCATCTTTATGAATGACGGTTCTCTCTCTGGGCATCATCTTTATGAAAGAATGTTCTCTCTATGGGCATCATCTTTATGAAAGAAAGATCTCTGTTTGGGCATCATCTTTATGAATGAAGGCTCCTTATGTGCATCATATTTATGAAAGAAGGTTCTCTCTATGGGCATCATCTTTATGAAAGAAGATTCTCTGACTGAGCATCATCTTTAAGAAAGCAGGTTCTCTGCCTGGGTATCATCTTTGTGAATGAAGGTTCTCTCTCTGGGCATCATCTTTATGAATTAAGGCTCTGTCTCTTGGCAGCATTTTTATTGACAAAGATTCTCTTTCTGGGTATCCTCTTTATGAAAGAAAGTTCTTTCTCTGGGCATCATCTTTATGAATGAAGGTTCTCTGCATGATCATCATCTTTAAGAAAGAAAGTTCTCTTTCTGGGCATTATCTTTATGAATGAAGGTTCTCTCATTGGGTATAATATTTATGAATGAAGGTTGTCTCTCTGGGCATCATCTTTATGAAAGAAGGTCCTCTGCCTGGGAATCATCTTTATGAAAGAATGTTCTCTGTCTGGGCATCATCTTTGTGAATGAAGGTTCTCTGGGCATCAACTTATGAATGAAGGTTCTCTCTCTGGGCATCACCTTTATGTAAGAAGGTTCTTTCTCTGAGCATCATCTTCATGAATGATGGTTCTCTCACTGGGCATCATCCTTATGAAAGAAAGTTCTCTCTCTGGGCATCATCTTTACGAAACAAGGTTCTCTCTCTGAGCATCATCATTATGAATGAATGTTATATGTTTGGGCATCATCTTTATGAATGAAGGTTCTCTTCCAGGGAATCATCTTTCCGAAAATGGTTCTATGCCTGGGCATCATCTTTACGAAAGAAGGTTTTCTGCCTGGGCATAATCTTTGTGAATGACGGTACTTTCTTTGGGCATCATCATTATGAATGAAGGACCTCTTGGCATCATCTTATTGAATGAAGGTTCTCTCTGTGTGCATCATCTTTATGAATGATGGTTCTGTCTCTGGGCATCATCTTTATGAAAGAAAGGTCTCTCTCGGGCATCATCTTTATGAATGAAAGTTCACTCTCTGGGCAACATCTTTATGAATGAAGGCTCTCTCTATGTGCATCATATTTATGAAAAAAGGTTCTCTGTTTGGGCATAATCTTTATGAAAGCAGGTTCTCTGCCTGGGCATCATCTTTACGAAAGCAGGTTCTCTGCCTGGGCATCATCTTTGTGAATGACGGTTCTGTGCCTGGGCATCATCTTTATGAATGAAGGCTCTCTCTCTGGGCAGCATCTTTATGAAAGAAGGTTCTCTGCCTGGTCATCATCTTTATGAAAGAATGTTCTCTCTATGTGCATCATCTTTATGAAAGAATATTCTCTGCCTGGGCATCATCTTTACAAAAGAAGGTTCCCTTTCTGGGCATTATCTTTATGAAAGGAGGTTCTCTGCTATGGCGTTATTTTATGAATAAAGGTTCTCTCTGTGTGCATCATCTTTATGAATGAAGGTTCTCTCTTGGCATCATCTTTATAAACAAGGTTCTAATTCTGGGCATCATCTCTATGAAAGCATGTTTTCTGCCTAGGCAACATCTTTATGAATGAAGGTACGCTCTCTGGGCATCATCTTTATGAAACAAGATTCTCTCTCTGCGCATCATCTTTATGAATGAAGGTTCTCTGCCTGGGCAACATCTTTATGAATGAAGGCTCTTTCTCTGGGCATCATCTTTATGAAAGAAGGTTCTCTGCCTGGACATCATCTTTACGAAAGCAGGTTCTCTGCCTGGGCATCATCTTTGTGAATGACGGTTCTGTGCCTGGGCATCATCTTTATGAATGAAGGCTCTCTCTCTGGGCAGCATCTTTATGAAAGAAGGTTCTCTCCCTGGTCATCATCTTTATGAAAGAATGTTCTCTCTATGTGCATCATCTTTATGAAAGAATATTCTCTGCCTGGGCATCATCTTTACGAAAGAAGGTTCTCTTTCTGGGCATTATCTTTATGAAAGAAGGTTCTCTGCTATGGCGTTATTTTATGAATAAAGGTTCTCTCTGTGTGCATCATCTTTATGAATGAAGGTTCTCTGCCTAGGCAACATCTTTATGAATGAAGGCTCTTTCTCTGGGCATCATCTTTATGAAAGAAGGTTCTCTGCCTGGGCATCATCTTTACAAAAGAAGGTTCTCTGCCTGGACATCATCTTTAGAAATGAAGGTTCTCGCTCTGGGCATCATCTTTATGAATGAAGGTTCTCTCTCTGGGCAGCATCATTATTGAATAAAGGTTCTCTTTCTGGGCATCCTCTTTAAGAAAGAAGGTTCTCTCTCTGGCATCATATTTGTGAATGAAGGTTCTCTCTCTGGGCATCACCATTATGAAAGAAGGTTCTTTCTCTGGGCATCATCTCCAAGAATGATGGTTCTCTCCCTGGGCATCATTTTGATGAATGAAGGTTCTCTCTGTGAGCATTATCTTTATGAATGAAAGTTCTCTGCCTGGGCATCATCTTTATGAATGACGGTTCTCTCTCTGGGCATCATTTTTCTGAATGAAGGTTCTCTCTCTGGGCATCACCTTTATGAATTAAGGTACTCTCCATGTGCATCATCTTTATGAATGAAGGTTCTCCCTCTGGGCATCACCGTTATGCATGAAGGTTCTCTGCCTAGGCAACATCTTTGAATGAACCCTCTTTCTCTGGGCAGCATATTTATGAAAGAAGGTTCTCTGTCTGGGCATCATCTTTATTAACAAAGTTTCTCTCTCTGGGCATCATCATTATGAATGAAGGCTCTCACTCTGGGCAGCATCATTATTGAATAAGAGTTCTCTTTCTGGACATCCTCTTTAAGAAAGAATGTTCTCTCTCTGGGCATCATTTTTATGAAAGAAGGTTCTCTGCCTGGTCATCATATTTACGAAGAAGGTACGCTCTCTGGGCATCATCTTTGAAAAAAGGTTCTCTAACTGGTATCATCTTAATGAATGAAAGATCTCTGTCTGGGAATAATCTATATGATTGAAGGTTATCTATCTGGGCATCATCTTTTTGAAACAAGGTTCTCTGCCTGGCTATCATCTATATGAATGAAAGTAGACTCACTGTGCATCATATTTATGAAAGAAGGTTCTCTTCCTGGGAATCATCTTTATGAAAAATTGTTCTCTCTTGGCATCATCTTTGTGAATGAAGGTTTTCTCTATGGGCATCATCTTTATGAATGAAGGTTCTCTATCTGGGCATCATCTTTATGAATGAAGGTTCTCTGGGTATCATCTTATGAATGAAGGTTATCTCTCTGGGCATCAACTTTATGTAAGTCGGTTCTTTCTCTGGGCATCATCTTCATGAATGATGGTTCTCCCTTGGGAATCATCTTTATGAATGACGATTCTCTGTCTGGGCATCATCTTTATGAATGACGGTTCTCTCTCTGGGCATCATCTTTATGAAAGAATGTTCTCTCTATGGGCATCATCTTTATGAAAGAAAGATCTCTGTTTGGGCATCATCTTTATGAATGAAGGCTCCTTATGTGCATCATATTTATGAAAGAAGGTTCTCTCTATGGGCATCATCTTTATGAAAGAAGATTCTCTGACTGAGCATCATCTTTAAGAAAGCAGGTTCTCTGCCTGGGTATCATCTTTGTGAATGAAGGTTCTCTCTCTGGGCATCATCTTTATGAATTAAGGCTCTGTCTCTTGGCAGCATTTTTATTGACAAAGATTCTCTTTCTGGGTATCCTCTTTATGAAAGAAAGTTCTTTCTCTGGGCATCATCTTTATGAATGAAGGTTCTCTGCATGATCATCATCTTTAAGAAAGAAAGTTCTCTTTCTGGGCATTATCTTTATGAATGAAGGTTCTCTCATTGGGTATAATATTTATGAATGAAGGTTGTCTCTCTGGGCATCATCTTTATGAAAGAAGGTCCTCTGCCTGGGAATCATCTTTATGAAAGAATGTTCTCTGTCTGGGCATCATCTTTGTGAATGAAGGTTCTCTGGGCATCAACATATGAATGAAGGTTCTCTCTCTGGGCATCACCTTTATGTAAGAAGGTTCTTTCTCTGAGCATCATCTTCATGAATGATGGTTCTCTCACTGGGCATCATCCTTATGAAAGAAAGTTCTCTCTCTGGGCATCATCTTTACGAAACAAGGTTCTCTCTCTGAGCATCATCATTATGAATGAATGTTATATGTTTGGGCATCGTCTTTATGAATGAAGGTTCTCTTCCAGGGAATCATCTTTCCGAAAATGGTTCTATGCCTGGGCATCATCTTTACGAAAGAAGGTTTTCTGCCTGGGCATAATCTTTGTGAATGACGGTACTTTCTTTGGGCATCATCATTATGAATGAAGGACCTCTTGGCATCATCTTATTGAATGAAGGTTCTCTCTGTGTGCATCATCTTTATGAATGATGGTTCTGTCTCTGGGCATCATCTTTATGAAAGAAAGGTCTCTCTCGGGCATCATCTTTATGAATGAAAGTTCACTCTCTGGGCAACATCTTTATGAATGAAGGCTCTCTCTATGTGCATCATATTTATGAAAAAAGGTTCTCTGTTTGGGCATAATCTTTATGAAAGCAGGTTCTCTGCCTGGGCATCATCTTTACGAAAGCAGGTTCTCTGCCTGGGCATCATCTTTGTGAATGACGGTTCTGTGCCTGGGCATCATCTTTATGAATGAAGGCTCTCTCTCTGGGCAGCATCTTTATGAAAGAAGGTTCTCTGCCTGGTCATCATCTTTATGAAAGAATGTTCTCTCTATGTGCATCATCATTATGAAAGAATATTCTCTGCCTGGGCATCATCTTTACAAAAGAAGGTTCTCTTTCTGGGCATTATCTTTATGAAAGGAGGTTCTTTGCTATGGCGTTATTTTATGAATAAAGGTTCTCTCTGTGTGCATCATCTTTATGAATGAAGGTTCTCTCTTGGCATCATCTTTATAAACAAGGTTCTAATTCTGGGCATCATCTATATGAAAGCATGTTTTCTGCCTAGGCAACATCTTTATGAATGAAGGTACGCTCTCTGGGCATCATCTTTATGAAACAAGATTCTCTCTCTGCGCATCATCTTTATGAATGAAGGTTCTCTGCCTGGGCAACATCTTTATGAATGAAGGCTCTTTCTCTGGGCATCATCTTTATGAAAGAAGGTTCTCTGCCTGGACATCATCTTTACGAAAGCAGGTTCTCTGCCTGGGCATCATCTTTGTGAATGACGGTTCTGTGCCTGGGCATCATCTTTATGAATGAAGGCTCTCTCTCTGGGCAGCATCTTTATGAAAGAAGGTTCTCTCCCTGGTCATCATCTTTATGAAAGAATGTTCTCTCTATGTGCATCATCTTTATGAAAGAATATTCTCTGCCTGGGCATCACCTTTACGAAAGAAGGTTCTCTTTCTGGGCATTATCTTTATGAAAGAAGGTTCTCTGCTATGGCGTTATTTTATGAATAAAGGTTCTCTCTGTGTGCATCATCTTTATGAATGAAGGTTCTCTCTTGGCATCATCTTTATAAACAAGGTTCTAATTCTGGGCATCATCTATATGAAAGCAGGTTTTCTGCCTGGGCAACATCTTTATGAATGAAGGTACGCTCTCTGGCCATCATCTTTATGAAACAAGATTCTCTCTCTGCGCATCATCTTTATGAATGAAGGTTCTCTGCCTGGGCAACATCTTTATGAATGAAGGCTCTTTCTCTGGGCATCATCTTTATGAAAGAAGGTTCTCTGCCTGGGCATCATCTTTACAAAAGAAGGTTCTCTGCCTGGACATCATCTTTAGAAATGAAGGTTCTCGCTCTGGGCATCATCTTTATGAATGAAGGTTCTCTCTCTGGGCAGCATCATTATTGAATAAAGGTTCTCTTTCTGGGCATCCTCTTTAAGAAAGAAGGTTCTCTCTCTGGGCATCATATTTGTGAATGAAGGTTCTCTCTCTGTGCATCATCTTTATGATCGAAGGTTCTCTGGGCATCATCTTATGAATGAAGGTTCTCTCTCTGGGCATCACGATTATGAAAGAAGGTTCTTTCTCTGGGCATCATCTCCAAGAATGATGGTTCTCTCCCTGGGCATCATTTTGATGAATGAAGGTTCTCTCTGTGAGCATTATCTTTATGAATGAAAGTTCTCTGCCTGGGCATCATCTTTATGAATGACGGTTCTCTCTCTGGGCATCATTTTTCTGAATGAAGGTTCTCTCTCTGGGCATCACCTTTATGAATTAAGGTACTCTCCATGTGCATCATCTTTATGAATGAAGGTTCTCCCTCTGGGCATCACCGTTATGCATGAAGGTTCTCTGCCTAGGCAACATCTTTGAATGAACCCTCTTTCTCTGGGCAGCATATTTATGAAAGAAGGTTCTCTGTCTGGGCATCATCTTTATTAACAAAGTTTCTCTCTCTGGGCATCATCATTATGAATGAAGGCTCTCTCTCTGGGCAGCATCATTATTGAATAAGAGTTCTCTTTCTGGATATCCTCTTTAAGAAAGAATGTTCTCTCTCTGTGCATCATTTTTATGAAAGAAGGTTCTTTGCCTGGTCATCATATTTACGAAGAAGGTACGCTCTCTGGGCATCATCTTTGAAAAAAGGTTCTCTAACTGGTATCATCTTAATGAATGAAAGTTCTCTGTCTGGGAATAATCTATATGATTGAAGGTTCTCTATCTGGGCATCATCTTTTTGAAACAAGGTTCTCTGCCTGGCTATCATCTATATGAATGAAAGTAGACTCACTGTGCATCATATTTATGAAAGAAGGTTCTCTTCCTGGGAATCATCTTTATGAAAAATTGTTCTCTCTTGGCATCATCTTTGTGAATGAAGGTTTTCTCTCTGGGCATCATCTTTATGAATGAAGGTTCTCTATCTGGGCATCATCTTTATGAATGAAGGTTCTCTGGGTATCATCTTATGAATGAAGGTTATCTCTCTGGGCATCAACTTTATGTAAGTCGGTTCTTTCTCTGGGCATCATCTTCATGAATGATGGTTCTCCCTTGGGAATCATCTTTATGAATGACGATTCTCTGTCTGGGCATCATCTTTATGAATGACGGCTCTCTCTCTTGGCATCATCTTTGTTAATGAAGGTTTTCTCTCTGGGCATCATCTTTATGAATGAAGGTTCTCTCTGGGCATCATCTTTATGAATGAAGGTTCTCTGGGTATCATCTTATGAATGAAGGTTATCTCTCTGGGCATCAACTTTATGTAAGTCGGTTCTTTCTCTGGGCATCATCTTCATGAATGATGGTTCTCCCTTGGGAATCATCTTTATGAATGACGATTCTCTGTCTGGGCATCATCTTTATGAATGACGGCTCTCTCTCTGGGCATCATCTTTATGAAAGAATGTTCTCTCTATGGGCATCATCTTTATGAAAGAAAGATCTCTGTTTGGGCATCATCTTTATGAATGAAGGCTCCTTATGTGCATCATATTTATGAAAGAAGGTTCTCTGTTTGGGCATCATCTTTATGAAAGAAGATTCTCTGCCTGAGCATCATCTTTACGAAAGCTGGTTCTCTGCCTGGGCATCATCTTTGTGAATGAAGGTTCTCTCTCTGGGCATCATCTTTATGAATTAAGGCTCTGTCTCTTGGCAGCATTTTTATTGACAAAGATTCTCTTTCTGGGTATCCTCTTTATGAAAGAAAGTTCTTTCTCTGGGCATCATCTTTATGAATGAAGGTTCTCTGCATGAACATCATCTTTATGAAAGAAAGGTCTCTTTCTGGGCATTATCTTTATGAATGAAGGTTCTCTCATTGGGTATAATATTTATGAATGAAGGTTGTCTCTCTGGGCATCATCTTTATGAAAGAAGGTCCTCTGCCTGGGAATCATCTTTATGAAAGAATGTTCTCTGTCTGGGCATCATCTTTGTGAATGAAGGTTCTCTGGGCATCATCTTATGAATGACGGTTCTCTCTCTGGGCATCACCTTTATGTAAGAAGGTTCTTTCTCTGGGCATCATCTTCATGAATGATGGTTCTCTCACTGGGCATCATCCTTATGAAAGAAAGTTCTCTCTCTGGGCATCATCTTTACGAAACAAGGTTCTCTCTCTGAGCATCATCATTATGAATGAATGTTATCTGTTTGGGCATCGTCTTTATGAATGAAGGTTCTCTTCCAGGGAATCATCTTTCCGAAAATGGTTCTATGCCTGGGCATCATCTTTACGAAAGAAGGTTTTCTGCCTGGGCATAATCTTTGTGAATGACGGTACTTTCTTTGGGCATCATCATTATGAATGAAGGACCTCTTGGCATCATCTTATTGAATGAAGGTTCTCTCTGTGTGCATCATCTTTATGAATGATGGTTCTGTCTCTGGGCATCATCTTTATGAAAGAAAGGTCTCTCTCTGGGCATCATTTTTATGAATGAAAGTTCACTCTCTGGGCAACATCTTTATGAATGAAGGCTCTCTCTATGTGCATCATATTTATGAAAGAAGGTTCTCTGTTTGGGCATAATCTTTATGAAAGCAGGTTCTCTGCCTGGACATCATCTTTACGAAAGCAGGTTCTCTGCCTGGGCATCATCTTTGTGAATGACGGTTCTGTGCCTGGGCATCATCTTTATGAATGAAGGCTCTCTCTCTGGGCAGCATCTTTATGAAAGAAGGTTCTCTGCCTGGTCATCATCTTTATGAAAGAATGTTCTCTCTATGTGCATCATCTTTATGAAAGAATATTCTCTGCCTGGGCATCATCTTTACGAAAGAAGGTTCTCTTTCTGGGCATTATCTTTATGAAAGAAGGTTCTCTGCTATGGCGTTATTTTATGAATAAAGGTTCTCTCTGTGTGCATCATCTTTATGAATGAAGGTTCTCTCTTGGCATCATCTTAATAAACAAGGTTCTAATTCTGGGCATCATCTCTATGAAAGCAGGTTTTCTGCCTAGGCAACATCTTTATGAATGAAGGTACGCTCTCTGGCCATCATCTTTATGAAACAAGATTCTCTCTCTGCGCATCATCTTTATGAATGAAGGTTCTCTGCCTGGGCAACATCTTTACGAATGAAGGCTCTTTCTCTGGGCATCATCTTTATGAAAGAAGGTTCTCTGCCTGGGCATCATCTTTACAAAAGAAGGTTCTCTGCCTGGACATCATCTTTAGAAATGAAGGTTCTCGCTCTGGGCATCATCTTTATGAATGAAGGTTCTCTCTCTGGGCAGCATCATTATTGAATAAAGGTTCTCTTTCTGGGCATCCTCTTTAAGAAAGAAGGTTCTCTCTCTGGGCATCATATTTGTGAATGAAGGTTCTCTCTCTGTGCATCATCTTTATGATCGAAGGTTCTCTGGGCATCATCTTATGAATGAAGGTTCTCTCTCTGGGCATCACGATTATGAAAGAAGGTGCTTTCTCTGGGCATCATCTCCAAGAATGATGGTTCTCTCCCTGGGCATCATTTTGATGAATGAAGGTTCTCTCTGTGAGCATTATCTTTATGAATGAAAGTTCTCTGCCTGGGCATCATCTTTATGAATGACGGTTCTCTCTCTGGGCATCATTTTTCTGAATGAAGGTTCTCTCTCTGGGCATCACCTTTATGAATTAAGGTACTCTCCATGTGCATCATCTTTATGAATGAAGGTTCTCCCTCTGGGCATCACCGTTATGAATGAAGGTTCTCTGCCTAGGCAACATCTTTGAATGAACCCTCTTTCTCTGGGCAGCATATTTATGAAAGAAGGTTCTCTGTCTGGGCATCATCTTTATTAACAAAGTTTCTCTCTCTGGGCATCATCATTATGAATGAAGGCTCTCTCTCTGGGCAGCATCATTATTGAATAAGAGTTCTCTTTCTGGATATCCTCTTTAAGAAAGAATGTTCTCTCTCTGGGCATCATTTTTATGAAAGAAGGTTCTTTGCCTGGTCATCATATTTACGAAGAAGGTACGCTCTCTGGGCATCATCTTTGAAATAAGGTTCTCTAACTGGTATCATCTTAATGAATGAAAGTTCTCTGTCTGGGAATAATCTATATGATTGAAGGTTCTCTATCTGGGCATCATCTTTTTTAAACAAGGTTCTCTGCCTGGCTATCATCTATATGAATGAAAGTAGACTCACTGTGCATCATATTTATGAAAGAAGGTTCTCTTCCTGGGAATCATCTTTATGAAAAATTGTTCTCTCTTGGCATCATCTTTGTGAATGAAGGTTTTCTCTCTGGGCATCATCTTTATGAATGAAGGTTCTCTATCTGGGCATCATCTTTATGAATGAGGTTCTCTGGGTATCATCTTATGAATGAAGGTTATCTCTCTGGGCATCAACTTTATGTAAGTCGGTTCTTTCTCTGGGCATCATCTTCATGAATGATGGTTCTCCCTTGGGAATCATCTTTATGAATGACGATTCTCTGTCTGGGCATCATCTTTATGAATGACGGCTCTCTCTCTTGGCATCATCTTTGTTAATGAAGGTTTTCTCTCTGGGCATCATCTTTATGAATGAAGGTTCTCTCTGGGCATCATCTTTATGAATGAAGGTTCTCTGGGTATCATCTTATGAATGAAGGTTATCTCTCTGGGCATCAACTTTATGTAAGTCGGTTCTTTCTCTGGGCATCATCTTCATGAATGATGGTTCTCCCTTGGGAATCATCTTTATGAATGACGATTCTCTGTCTGGGCATCATCTTTATGAATGACGGCTCTCTCTCTGGGCATCATCTTTATGAAAGAATGTTCTCTCTATGGGCATCATCTTTATGAAAGAAAGATCTCTGTTTGGGCATCATCTTTATGAATGAAGGCTCCTTATGTGCATCATATTTATGAAAGAAGGTTCTCTGTTTGGGCATCATCTTTATGAAAGAAGATTCTCTGCCTGAGCATCATCTTTACGAAAGCTGGTTCTCTGCCTGGGCATCATCTTTGTGAATGAAGGTTCTCTCTCTGGGCATCATCTTTATGAATTAAGGCTCTGTCTCTTGGCAGCATTTTTATTGACAAAGATTCTCTTTCTGGGTATCCTCTTTATGAAAGAAAGTTCTTTCTCTGGGCATCATCTTTATGAATGAAGGTTCTCTGCATGAACATCATCTTTATGAAAGAAAGGTCTCTTTCTGGGCATTATCTTTATGAATGAAGGTTCTCTCATTGGGTATAATATTTATGAATGAAGGTTGTCTCTCTGGGCATCATCTTTATGAAAGAAGGTCCTCTGCCTGGGAATCATCTTTATGAAAGAATGTTCTCTGTCTGGGCATCATCTTTGTGAATGAAGGTTCTCTGGGCATCATCTTATGAATGACGGTTCTCTCTCTGGGCATCACCTTTATGTAAGAAGGTTCTTTCTCTGGGCATCATCTTCATGAATGATGGTTCTCTCACTGGGCATCATCCTTATGAAAGAAAGTTCTCTCTCTGGGCATCATCTTTACGAAACAAGGTTCTCTCTCTGAGCATCATCATTATGAATGAATGTTATCTGTTTGGGCATCGTCTTTATGAATGAAGGTTCTCTTCCAGGGAATCATCTTTCCGAAAATGGTTCTATGCCTGGGCATCATCTTACGAAAGAAGGTTTTCTGCCTGGGCATAATCTTTGTGAATGACGGTACTTTCTTTGGGCATCATCATTATGAATGAAGGACCTCTTGGCATCATCTTATTGAATGAAGGTTCTCTCTGTGTGCATCATCTTTATGAATGATGGTTCTGTCTCTGGGCATCATCTTTATGAAAGAAAGGTCTCTTTCTGGGCATCATTTTTATGAATGAAAGTTCACTCTCTGGGCAACATCTTTATGAATGAAGGCTCTCTCTATGTGCATCATATTTATGAAAAAAGGTTCTCTGTTTGGGCATAATCTTTATGAAAGCAGGTTCTCTGCCTGGACATCATCTTTACGAAAGCAGGTTCTCTGCCTGGGCATCATCTTTGTGAATGACGGTTCTGTGCCTGGGCATCATCTTTATGAATGAAGGCTCTCTCTCTGGGCAGCATCTTTATGAAAGAAGGTTCTCTGCCTGGTCATCATCTTTATGAAAGAATGTTCTCTCTATGTGCATCATCTTTATGAAAGAATATTCTCTGCCTGGGCATCATCTTTACGAAAGAAGGTTCTCTTTCTGGGCATTATCTTTATGAAAGAAGGTTCTCTGCTATGGCGTTATTTTATGAATAAAGGTTCTCTCTGTGTGCATCATCTTTATGAATGAAGGTTCTCTCTTGGCATCATCTTTATAAACAAGGTTCTAATTCTGGGCATCATCTCTATGAAAGCAGGTTTTCTGCCTAGGCAACATCTTTATGAATGAAGGTACGCTCTCTGGCCATCATCTTTATGAAACAAGATTCTCTCTCTGCGCATCATCTTTATGAATGAAGGTTCTCTGCCTGGGCAACATCTTTATGAATGAAGGCTCTTTCTCTGGGCATCATCTTTATGAAAGAAGGTTCTCTGCCTTGGCATCATCTTTACAAAAGAAGGTTCTCTGCCTGGACATTATCTTTAGGAATGAAGGTTCTCGCTCTGGGCATCATCTTTATGAATGAAGGCTCTCTCTCTCGGCAGCATCATTATTGAATAAAGATTCTCTTTCTGGGCATCCTTTTTAATAAAGAAGGCTCTCTCTCTGGGCATCATATTTGTGAATGAAGGTTCTCTCTCTGTGCATCATCTATATGATAGAAGGTTCTCTGGGCATCATCTTATGAATGAAGGTTCTCTCTCTGGGTATCACCATTATGAAAGAAGGTTCTTTCTCTGGGCATCATCTCCAAGAATGATGGTTCTCTCCCTGGGCAGCATCATTATTGAATAAGAGTTCTCTTTCTGGATATCCTCTTTAAGAAAGAATGTTCTCTCCCTGGGCATCATTTTGATGAATGAAGGTTCTCTCTGTGGGCATTATCTTTATGAATGAAAGTTCTCTGCCTGGGCATCATCTTTATGAATGACGGTTCTTTCTCTGGGTATCATTTTTCTGAATGAAGGTTCTCTCTCTGGGCATCACCTTTATGAATTAAGGTACTGTCCATGTGCATCATCTTTATGGATGAAGGTTCTCTCTCTGGGCATCACGCTTATGAATGAAGGTTCTCTGCCTAGGCAACATCTTTGAATGAACCCTCTTTCTCTGGGCAGCATATTTATGAAAGAAGGTTCTCTGTCTGGGCATCATCTTTATTAACAAAGTTTCTCTCTCTGGGCATCATCATTATGAATGAAGGCTCTCTCTCTGGGCAGCATCATTATTGAATAAGGGTTCTCTTTCTGGATATCATCTGTAAGAAAGAATGTTCTCTCTCTGGGCATCATTTTTATGAAAGAAGGTTCTTTGCCTGGTCATCATATTTACGAAGAAGGTACGCTCTCTGGGCATCATCTTTGAAAAAAGGTTCTCTAACTGGTATCATCTTAATGAATGAAAGTTCTCTGTCTGGGAATAATCTATATGATTGAAGGTTCTCTATCTGGGCATCATCTTTTTGGAACAAGGTTCTCTGCCTGGCTATCATCTATATGAATGAAAGTAGACTCACTGTGCATCATATTTATGAAAGAAGGTTCTCTTCCTGGAAATCATCTTTATGAAAAATTGTTCTCTCTTGGCATCATCTTTGTGAATGAAGGTTTTCTCTCTGGGCATCATCTTTATGAAAGAAGGTCCTCTGCCTGGGAATCATCTTTATGAAAGAATGTTCTCTGTCTGGGCATCATCTTTGTGAATGAAGGTTCTCTGGGCATCATCTTATGAATGAAGGTTCTCTCTCTGGGCATCACCTTTATGTAAGAAGGTTCTTTCTCTGAGCATCATCTTCATGAATGATGGTTCTCTCACTGGGCATCATCCTTATGAAAGAAAGTTCTCTCTCTGGGCATCATCTTTACGAAACAAGGTTCTCTCTCTGAGCATCATCATTATGAATGAATGTTATATGTTTGGGCATCGTCTTTATGAATGAAGGTTCTCTTACAGGGAATCATCTTTCTGAAAATGGTTCTATGCCTGGGCATCATCTTTACGAAAGAAGGTTTTCTGCCTGGGCATAATCTTTGTGAATGACGGTACTTTCTTTGGGCATCATCATTATGAATGAAGGACCTCTTGGCATCATCTTATTGAATGAAGGTTCTCTCTGTGTGCATCATCTTTATGAATGATGGTTCTGTCTCTGGGCATCATCTTTATGAAAGAAAGGTCTCTCTCGGGCATCATCTTTATGAATGAAAGTTCACTCTCTGGGCAACATCTTTATGAATGAAGGCTCTCTCTATGTGCATCATATTTATGAAAAAAGGTTCTCTGTTTGGGCATAATCTTTATGAAAGCAGGTTCTCTGCCTGGGCATCATCTTTACGAAAGCAGGTTCTCTGCCTGGGCATCAACTTTGTGAATGACGGTTCTGTGCCTGGGCATCATCTTTATGAATGAAGGCTCTCTCTCTGGGCAGCATCTTTATGAAAGAAGGTTCTCTGCCTGGTCATCATCTTTATGAAAGAATGTTCTCTCTATGTGCATCATCTTTATGAAAGAATATTCTCTGCCTGGGCATCATCTTTACAAAAGAAGGTTCTCTTTCTGGGCATTATCTTTATGAAAGAAGGTTCTCTGCTATGGCGTTATTTTATGAATAAAGGTTCTCTCTGTGTGCATCATCTTTATGAATGAAGGTTCTCTCTTGGCATCATCTTTATAAACAAGGTTCTAATTCTGGGCATCATCTCTATGAAAGCATGTTTTCTGCCTAGGCAACATCTTTATGAATGAAGGTACGTTCTCTGGGCATCATCTTTATGAAACAAGATTCTCTCTATGCGCATCATCTTTATGAATGAAGGTTCTCTGCCTAGGCAACATCTTTGAATGAACCCTCTTTCTCTGGGCAGCATATTTATGAAAGAAGGTTCTCTGTCTGGGCATCATCTTTATTAACAAAGTTTCTCTCTCTGGGCATCATCATTATGAATGAAGGCTCTCTCTCTGGGCAGCATCATTATTGAATAAGAGTTCTCTTTCTGGATATCCTCTTTAAGAAAGAATGTTCTCTCTCTGGGCATCATTTTTATGAAAGAAGGTTCTTTGCCTGGTCATCATATTTACGAAGAAGGTACGCTCTCTGGGCATCATCTTTGAAAAAAGGTTCTCTAACTGGTATCATCTTAATGAATGAAAGTTCTCTGTCTGGGAATAATCTATATGATTGAAGGTTCTCTATCTGGGCATCATCTTTTTGAAACAAGGTTCTCTGCCTGGCTATCATCTATATGAATGAAAGTAGACTCACTGTGCATCATATTTATGAAAGAAGGTTCTCTTCCTGGGAATCATCTTTATGAAAAATTGTTCTCTCTTGGCATCATCTTTGTGAATGAAGGTTTTCTCTCTGGGCATCATCTTTATGAATGAAGGTTCTCTATCTGGGCATCATCTTTATGAATGAAGGTTCTCTGGGTATCATCTTATGAATGAAGGTTATCTCTCTGGGCATCAACTTTATGTAAGTCGGTTCTTTCTCTGGGCATCATCTTCATGAATGATGGTTCTCCCTTGGGAATCATCTTTATGAATGACGATTCTCTGTCTGGGCATCATCTTTATGAATGACGGCTTTCTCTCTTGGCATCATCTTTGTTAATGAAGGTTTTCTCTCTGGGCATCATCTTTATGAATGAAGGTTCTCTCTGGGCATCATCTTTATGAATGAAGGTTCTCTGGGTATCATCTTATGAATGAAGGTTATCTCTCTGGGCATCAACTTTATGTAAGTCGGTTCTTTCTCTGGGCATCATCTTCATGAATGATGGTTCTCCCTTGGGAATCATCTTTATGAATGACGATTCTCTGTCTGGGCATCATCTTTATGAATGACGGCTCTCTCTCTGGGCATCATCTTTATGAAAGAATGTTCTCTCTATGGGCATCATCTTTATGAAAGAAAGATCTCTGTTTGGGCATCATCTTTATGAATGAAGGCTCCTTATGTGCATCATATTTATGAAAGAAGGTTCTCTGTTTGGGCATCATCTTTATGAAAGAAGATTCTCTGCCTGAGCATCATCTTTACGAAAGCTGTTTCTCTGCCTGGGCATCATCTTTGTGAATGAAGGTTCTCTCTCTGGGCATCATCTTTATGAATTAAGGCTCTGTCTCTTGGCAGCATTTTTATTGACAAAGATTCTCTTTCTGGGTATCCTCTTTATGAAAGAAAGTTCTTTCTCTGGGCATCATCTTTATGAATGAAGGTTCTCTGCATGAACATCATCTTTATGAAAGAAAGGTCTCTTTCTGGGCATTATCTTTATGAATGAAGGTTCTCTCATTGGGTATAATATTTATGAATGAAGGTTGTCTCTCTGGGCATCATCTTTATGAAAGAAGGTCCTCTGCCTGGGAATCATCTTTATGAAAGAATGTTCTCTGTCTGGGCATCATCTTTGTGAATGAAGGTTCTCTGGGCATCATCTTATGAATGACGGTTCTCTCTCTGGGCATCACCTTTATGTAAGAAGGTTCTTTCTCTGGGCATCATCTTCATGAATGATGGTTCTCTCACTGGGCATCATCCTTATGAAAGAAAGTTCTCTCTCTGGGCATCATCTTTACGAAACAAGGTTCTCTCTCTGAGCATCATCATTATGAATGAATGTTATCTGTTTGGGCATCGTCTTTATGAATGAAGGTTCTCTTCCAGGGAATCATCTTTCCGAAAATGGTTCTATGCCTGGGCATCATCTTACGAAAGAAGGTTTTCTGCCTGGGCATAATCTTTGTGAATGACGGTACTTTCTTTGGGCATCATCATTATGAATGAAGGACCTCTTGGCATCATCTTATTGAATGAAGGTTCTCTCTGTGTGCATCATCTTTATGAATGATGGTTCTGTCTCTGGGCATCATCTTTATGAAAGAAAGGTCTCTTTCTGGGCATCATTTTTATGAATGAAAGTTCACTCTCTGGGCAACATCTTTATGAATGAAGGCTCTCTCTATGTGCATCATATTTATGAAAAAAGGTTCTCTGTTTGGGCATAATCTTTATGAAAGCAGGTTCTCTGCCTGGACATCATCTTTACGAAAGCAGGTTCTCTGCCTGGGCATCATCTTTGTGAATGACGGTTCTGTGCCTGGGCATCATCTTTATGAATGAAGGCTCTCTCTCTGGGCAGCATCTTTATGAAAGAAGGTTCTCTGCCTGGTCATCATCTTTATGAAAGAATGTTCTCTCTATGTGCATCATCTTTATGAAAGAATATTCTCTGCCTGGGCATCATCTTTACGAAAGAAGGTTCTCTTTCTGGGCATTATCTTTATGAAAGAAGGTTCTCTGCTATGGCGTTATTTTATGAATAAAGGTTCTCTCTGTGTGCATCATCTTTATGAATGAAGGTTCTCTCTTGGCATCATCTTTATAAACAAGGTTCTAATTCTGGGCATCATCTCTATGAAAGCAGGTTTTCTGCCTAGGCAACATCTTTATGAATGAAGGTACGCTCTCTGGCCATCATCTTTATGAAACAAGATTCTCTCTCTGCGCATCATCTTTATGAATGAAGGTTCTCTGCCTGGGCAACATCTTTATGAATGAAGGCTCTTTCTCTGGGCATCATCTTTATGAAAGAAGGTTCTCTGCCTTGGCATCATCTTTACAAAAGAAGGTTCTCTGCCTGGACATTATCTTTAGGAATGAAGGTTCTCTTTCTGGGCATCATCTTTATGAATGAAGGCTCTCTCTCTCGGCAGCATCATTATTGAATAAAGATTCTCTTTCTGGGCATCCTTTTTAATAAAGAAGGCTCTCTCTCTGGGCATCATATTTGTGAATGAAGGTTCTCTCTCTGTGCATCATCTATATGATAGAAGGTTCTCTGGGCATCATCTTATGAATGAAGGTTCTCTCTCTGGGTATCACCATTATGAAAGAAGGTTCTTTCTCTGGGCATCATCTCCAAGAATGATGGTTCTCTCCCTGGGCATCATTTTGATGAATGAAGGTTCTCTCTGTGGGCATTATCTTTATGAATGAAAGTTCTCTGCCTGGGCATCATCTTTATGAATGACGGTTCTTTCTCTGGGTATCATTTTTCTGAATGAAGGTTCTCTCTCTGGGCATCACCTTTATGAATTAAGGTACTGTCCATGTGCATCATCTTTATGGATGAAGGTTCTCTCTCTGGGCATCACGCTTATGAATGAAGGTTCTCTGCCTAGGCAACATCTTTGAATGAACCCTCTTTCTCTGGGCAGCATATTTATGAAAGAAGGTTCTCTGTCTGGGCATCATCTTTATTAACAAAGTTTCTCTCTCTGGGCATCATCATTATGAATGAAGGCTCTCTCTCTGGGCAGCATCATTATTGAATAAGGGTTCTCTTTCTGGATATCATCTGTAAGAAAGAATGTTCTCTCTCTGGGCATCATTTTTATGAAAGAAGGTTCTTTGCCTGGTCATCATATTTACGAAGAAGGTACGCTCTCTGGGCATCATCTTTGAAAAAAGGTTCTCTAACTGGTATCATCTTAATGAATGAAAGTTCTCTGTCTGGGAATAATCTATATGATTGAAGGTTCTCTATCTGGGCATCATCTTTTTGGAACAAGGTTCTCTGCCTGGCTATCATCTATATGAATGAAAGTAGACTCACTGTGCATCATATTTATGAAAGAAGGTTCTCTTCCTGGAAATCATCTTTATGAAAAATTGTTCTCTCTTGGCATCATCTTTGTGAATGAAGGTTTTCTCTCTGGGCATCATCTTTATGAAAGAAGGTCCTCTGCCTGGGAATCATCTTTATGAAAGAATGTTCTCTGTCTGGGCATCATCTTTGTGAATGAAGGTTCTCTGGGCATCATCTTATGAATGAAGGTTCTCTCTCTGGGCATCACCTTTATGTAAGTCGGTTCTTTCTCTGAGCATCATCTTCATGAATGATGGTTCTCTCACTGGGCATCATCCTTATGAAAGAAAGTTCTCTCTCTGGGCATCATCTTTACGAAACAAGGTTCTCTCTCTGAGCATCATCATTATGAATGAATGTTATATGTTTGGGCATCGTCTTTATGAATGAAGGTTCTCTTACAGGGAATCATCTTTCTGAAAATGGTTCTATGCCTGGGCATCATCTTTACGAAAGAAGGTTTTCTGCCTGGGCATAATCTTTGTGAATGACGGTACTTTCTTTGGGCATCATCATTATGAATGAAGGACCTCTTGGCATCATCTTATTGAATGAAGGTTCTCTCTGTGTGCATCATCTTTATGAATGATGGTTCTGTCTCTGGGCATCATCTTTATGAAAGAAAAGTCTCTCTCGGGCATCATCTTTATGAATGAAAGTTCACTCTCTGGGCAACATCTTTATGAATGAAGGCTCTCTCTATGTGCATCATATTTATGAAAAAAGGTTCTCTGTTTGGGCATAATCTTTATGAAAGCAGGTTCTCTGCCTGGGCATCATCTTTACGAAAGCAGGTTCTCTGCCTGGGCATCAACTTTGTGAATGACGGTTCTGTGCCTGGGCATCATCTTTATGAATGAAGGCTCTCTCTCTGGGCAGCATCTTTATGAAAGAAGGTTCTCTGCCTGGTCATCATCTTTATGAAAGAATGTTCTCTCTATGTGCATCATCTTTATGAAAGAATATTCTCTGCCTGGGCATCATCTTTACAAAAGAAGGTTCTCTTTCTGGGCATTATCTTTATGAAAGAAGGTTCTCTGCTATGGCGTTATTTTATGAATAAAGGTTCTCTCTGTGTGCATCATCTTTATGAATGAAGGTTCTCTCTTGGCATCATCTTTATAAACAAGGTTCTAATTCTGGGCATCATCTCTATGAAAGCATGTTTTCTGCCTAGGCAACATCTTTATGAATGAAGGTACGTTCTCTGGGCATCATCTTTATGAAACAAGATTCTCTCTCTGCGCATCATCTTTATGAATGAAGGTTCTCTGCCTGGGCAACATCTTTATGAATGAAGGCTCTTTCTCTGGGCATCATCTTTATGAAAGAAGGTTCCCTGCCTGGACATCATCTTTACGAAAGCAGGTTCTCTGCCTGGGCATCATCTTTGTGAATGACGGTTCTGTGCCTGGGCATCATCTTTATGAATGAAGGCTCTCTCTCTGGGCAGCATCTTTATGAAAGAAGCTTCTCTCCCTGGTCATCATCTTTATGAAAGAATGTTCTCTCTATGTGATCATCTTTATTAAAGAATATTCTCTGCCTGGGCATCATCTTTACGAAAGAAGGTTCTCTTTCTGGGCATTATCTTTATGAAAGAAGGTTCTCTGCTATGGCGTTATTTTATGAATAAAGGTTCTCTCTGTGTGCATCATCTTTATGAATGAAGGTTCTCTCTTGGCATCATCTTTATAAACAAGGTTCTAATTCTGGGCATCATCTATATGAAAGCAGGGTTTCTGCCTGGGCAACATCTTTATGAATGAAGGTACGCTCTCTGGGCATCATCTTTATGAAACAAGATTCTCTCTCTGCGCATCATCTTTATGAATGAAGGTTCTCTGCCTGGGCAACATCTTTATGAATGAAGGCTCTTTCTCTGGGCATCATCTTTATGAAAGAAGGTTCTCTGCCTGGGCATCATCTTTACAAAAGAAGGTTCTCTGCCTGGACATCATCTTTAGAAATGAAGGTTCTCGCTCTGGGCATCATCTTTATGAATGAAGGTTCTCTCTCTGGGCAGCATCATTATTGAATAAAGGTTCTCTTTCTGGGCATCCTCTTTAAGAAAGAAGGTTCTCTCTCTGGGCATCATATTTGTGAATGAAGGTTCTCTCTCTGTGCATCATCTTTATGATCGAAGGTTCTCTGGGCATCATCTTATGAATGAAGGTTCTCTCTCTGGGCATCACGATTATGAAAGAAGGTTCTTTCTCTGGGCATCATCTCCAAGAATGATGGTTCTCTCCCTGGGCATCACCTTTATGAATTAAGGTACTCTCCATGTGCATCATCTTTATGAATGAAGGTTCTCCCTCTGGGCATCACCGTTATGCATGAAGGTTCTCTGCCTAGGCAACATCTTTGAATGAACCCTCTTTCTCTGGGCAGCATATTTATGAAAGAAGGTTCTCTGTCTGGGCATCATCTTTATTAACAAAGTTTCTCTCTCTGGGCATCATCATTATGAATGAAGGCTCTCACTCTGGGCAGCATCATTATTGAATAAGAGTTCTCTTTCTGGATATCCTCTTTAAGAAAGAATGTTCTCTCTCTGGGCATCATTTTTATGAAAGAAGGTTCTTTGCCTGGTCATCATATTTACGAAGAAGGTACGCTCTCTGGGCATCATCTTTGAAAAAAGGTTCTCTAACTGGTATCATCTTAATGAATGAAAGTTCTCTGTCTGGGAATAATCTATATGATTGAAGGTTCTCTATCTGGGCATCATCTTTTTGAAACAAGGTTCTCTGCCTGGCTATCATCTATATGAATGAAAGTAGACTCACTGTGCATCATATTTATGAAAGAAGGTTCTCTTCCTGGGAATCATCTTTATGAAAAATTGTTCTCTCTTGGCATCATCTTTGTGAATGAAGGTTTTCTCTCTGGGCATCATCTTTATGAATGAAGGTTCTCTATCTGGGCATCATCTTTATGAATGAAGGTTCTCTGGGTATCATCTTATGAATGAAGGTTATCTCTCTGGGCATCAACTTTATGTAAGTCGGTTCTTTCTCTGGGCATCATCTTCATGAATGATGGTTCTCCCTTGGGAATCATCTTTATGAATGACGATTCTCTGTCTGGGCATCATCTTTATGAATGACGGCTCTCTCTCTGGGCATCATCTTTATGAAAGAATGTTCTCTCTATGGGCATCATCTTTATGAAAGAAAGATCTCTGTTTGGGCATCATCTTTATGAATGAAGGCTCCTTATGTGCATCATATTTATGAAAGAAGGTTCTCTGTTTGGGCTTCATCTTTATGAAAGAAGATTCTCTGCCTGAGCATCATCTTTACGAAAGCTGGTTCTCTGCCTGGGCATCATCTTTGTGAATGAAGGTTCTCTCTCTGGGCATCATCTTTATGAATTAAGGCTCTGTCTCTTGGCAGCATTTTTATTGACAAAGATTCTCTTTCTGGGTATCCTCTTTATGAAAGAAAGTTCATTCTCTGGGCATCATCTTTATGAATGAAGGTTCTCTGCATGATCATCATCTTTATGAAAGAAAGTTCTCTTTCTGGGCATTATCTTTATGAATGAAGGTTCTCTCATTGGTATAATATTTATGAATGAAGGTTGTCTCTCTGGGCATCATCTTTATGAAAGAAGGACCTCTGCCTGGGAATCATCTTTATGAAAGAATGTTCTCTGTCTGGGCATCATCTTTGTGAATGAAGGTTCTCTGGGCATCATCTTATGAATGACGGTTCTCTCTCTGGGGATCACCTTTATGTAAGAAGGTTCTTTCTCTGGGCATCATCTTCATGAATGATGGTTCTCTCACTGGGCATCATCCTTATGAAAGAAAGTTCTCTCTCTGGGCATCATCTTTACGAAACAAGGTTCTCTCTCTGAGCATCATCATTATGAATGAATGTTATCTGTTTGGGCATCGTCTTTATGAATGAAGGTTCTCTTCCAGGGAATCATCTTTCCGAAAATGGTTCTATGCCTGGGCATCATCTTTACGAAAGAAGGTTTTCTGCCTGGGCATAATCTTTGTGAATGACGGTACTTTCTTTGGGCATCATCATTATGAATGAAGGACCTCTTGGCATCATCTTATTGAATGAAGGTTCTCTCTGTGTGCATCATCTTTATGAATGATGGTTCTGTCTCTGGGCATCATCTTTATGAAAGAAAGGTCTCTCTCTGGGCATCATTTTTATGAATGAAAGTTCACTCTCTGGGCAACATCTTTATGAATGAAGGCTCTCTCTATGTGCATCATATTTATGAAAGAAGGTTCTCTGTTTGGGCATAATCTTTATGAAAGCAGGTTCTCTGCCTGGACATCATCTTTACGAAAGCAGGTTCTCTGACTGGGCATCATCTTTGTGAGTGACGGTTCTGTGCCTGGGCATCATCTTTATGAATGAAGGCTCTCTCTCTGGGCAGCATCTTTATGAAAGAAGGTTCTCTGCCTGGTCATCATCTTTATGAAAGAATGTTCTCTCTATGTGCATCATCTTTATGAAAGAATATTCTCTGCCTGGGCATCATCTTTACGAAAGAAGGTTCTCTTTCTGGGCATTATCTTTATGAAAGAAGGTTCTCTGCTATGGCGTTATTTTATGAATAAAGGTTCTCTCTGTGTGCATCATCTTTATGAATGAAGGTTCTCTCTTGGCATCATCTTTATAAACAAGGTTCTAATTCTGGGCATCATCTCTATGAAAGCAGGTTTTTTGCCTAGGCAACATCTTTATGAATGAAGGTACGCTCTCTGGCCATCATCTTTATGAAACAAGATTCTCTCTCTGCGCATCATCTTTATGAATGAAGGTTCTCTGCCTGGGCAACATCTTTATGAATGAAGGCTCTTTCTCTGGGCATCATCTTTATGAAAGAAGGTTCTCTGCCTGGGCATCATCTTTACAAAAGAAGGTTCTCTGCCTGGACATCATCTTTAGAAATGAAGGTTCTCGCTCTGGGCATCATCTTTATGAATGAAGGTTCTCTCTCTGGGCAGCATCATTATTGAATAAAGGTTCTCTTTCTGGGCATCCTCTTTAAGAAAGAAGGTTTTCTCTCTGGGCATCATATTTGTGAATGAAGGTTCTCTCTCTGTGCATCATCTTTATGATCGAAGGTTCTCTGGGCATCATCTTATGAATGAAGGTTCTCTCTCTGGGCATCACGATTATGAAAGAAGGTTCTTTCTCTGGGCATCATCTCCAAGAATGATGGTTCTCTCCCTGGGCATCATTTTGATGAATGAAGGTTATCTCTGTGAGCATTATCTTTATGAATGAAAGTTCTCTGCCTGGGCATCATCTTTATGAATGACGGTTCTCTCTCTGGGCATCATTTTTCTGAATGAAGGTTCTCTCTCTGGGCATCACCTTTATGAATTAAGGTACTCTCCATGTGCATCATCTTTATGAATGAAGGTTCTCCCTCTGGGCATCACCGTTATGCATGAAGGTTCTCTGCCTAGGCAACATCTTTGAATGAACCCTCTTTCTCTGGGCAGCATATTTATGAAAGAAGGTTCTCTGTCTGGGCATCATCTTTATTAACAAAGTTTCTCTCTCTGGGCATCATCATTATGAATGAAGGCTCTCACTCTGGGCAGCATCATTATTGAATAAGAGTTCTCTTTCTGGATATCCTCTTTAAGAAAGAATGTTCTCTCTCTGGGCATCATTTTTATGAAAGAAGGTTCTTTGCCTGGTCATCATATTTACGAAGAAGGTACGCTCTCTGGGCATCATCTTTGAAAAAAGGTTCTCTAACTGGTATCATCTTAATGAATGAAAGTTCTCTGTCTGGGAATAATCTATATGATTGAAGGTTCTCTATCTGGGCATCATCTTTTTGAAACAAGGTTCTCTGCCTGGCTATCATCTATATGAATGAAAGTAGACTCACTGTGCATCATATTTATGAAAGAAGGTTCTCTTCCTGGGAATCATCTTTATGAAAAATTGTTCTCTCTTGGCATCATCTTTGTGAATGAAGGTTTTCTCTCTGGGCATCATCTTTATGAATGAAGGTTCTCTCTGGGCATCATCTTTATGAATGAAGGTTCTCTGGGTATCATCTTATGAATGAAGGTTATCTCTCTGGGCATCAACTTTATGTAAGTCGGTTCTTTCTCTGGGCATCATCTTCATGAATGATGGTTCTCCCTTGGGAATCATCTTTATGAATGACGATTCTCTGTCTGGGCATCATCTTTATGAATGACGGCTCTCTCTCTGGGCATCATCTTTATGAAAGAATGTTCTCTCTATGGGCATCATCTTTATGAAAGAAAGATCTCTGTTTGGGCATCATCTTTATGAATGAAGGCTCCTTATGTGCATCATATTTATGAAAGAAGGTTCTCTGTTTGGGCATCATCTTTATGAAAGAAGATTCTCTGCCTGAGCATCATCTTTACGAAAGCTGGTTCTCTGCCTGGGCATCATCTTTGTGAATGAAGGTTCTCTCTCTGGGCATCATCTTTATGAATTAAGGCTCTGTCTCTTGGCAGCATTTTTATTGACAAAGATTCTCTTTCTGGGTATCCTCTTTATGAAAGAAAGTTCTTTCTCTGGGCATCATCTTTATGAATGAAGGTTCTCTGCATGATCATCATCTTTATGCAAGAAAGTTCTCTTTCTGGGCATTATCTTTATGAATGAAGGTTCTCTCATTGGGTATAATATTTATGAATGAAGGTTGTCTCTCTGGGCATCATCTTTATGAAAGAAGGTCCTCTGCCTGGGAATCATCTTTATGAAAGAATGTTCTCTGTCTGGGCATCATCTTTGTGAATGAAGGTTCTCTGGGCATCATCTTATGAATGACGGTTCTCTCTCTGGGCATCACCTTTATGTAAGAAGGTTCTTTCTCTGGGCATCATCTTCATGAATGATGGTTCTCTCACTGGGCATCATCCTTATGAAAGAAAGTTCTCTCTCTGGGCATCATCTTTACGAAACAAGGTTCTCTCTCTGAGCATCATCATTATGAATGAATGTTATCCGTTTGGGCATCGTCTTTATGAATGAAGGTTCTCTTCCAGGGAATCATCTTTCCGAAAATGGTTCTATGCCTGGGCATCATCTTACGAAAGAAGGTTTTCTGCCTGGGCATAATCTTTGTGAATGACGGTACTTTCTTTGGGCATCATCATTATGAATGAAGGACCTCTTGGCATCATCTTATTGAATGAAGGTTCTCTCTGTGTGCATCATCTTTATGAATGATGGTTCTGTCTCTGGGCATCATCTTTATGAAAGAAAGGTCTCTTTCTGGGCATCATTTTTATGAATGAAAGTTCACTCTCTGGGCAACATCTTTATGAATGAAGGCTCTCTCTATGTGCATCATATTTATGAAAAAAGGTTCTCTATTTGGGCATAATCTTTATGAAAGCAGGTTCTCTGCCTGGACATCATCTTTACGAAAGCAGGTTCTCTGCCTGGGCATCATCTTTGTGAATGACGGTTCTGTGCCTGGGCATCATCTTTATGAATGAAGGCTCTCTCTCTGGGCAGCATCTTTATGAAAGAAGGTTCTCTGCCTGGTCATCATCTTTATGAAAGAATGTTCTCTCTATGTGCATCATCTTTATGAAAGAATATTCTCTGCCTGGGCATCATCTTTACGAAAGAAGGTTCTCTTTCTGGGCATTATCTTTATGAAAGAAGGTTCTCTGCTATGGTGTTATTTTATGAATAAAGGTTCTCTCTGTGTGCATCATCTTTATGAATGAAGGTTCTCTCTTGGCATCATCTTTATAAACAAGGTTCTAATTCTGGGCATCATCTCTATGAAAGCAGGTTTTCTGCCTAGGCAACATCTTTATGAATGAAGGTACGCTCTCTGGCCATCATCTTTATGAAACAAGATTCTCTCTCTGCGCATCATCTTTATGAATGAAGGTTCTCTGCCTGGGCAACATCTTTATGAATGAAGGCTCTTTCTCTGGGCATCATCTTTATGAAAGAAGGTTCTCTGCCTGGGCATCATCTTTACAAAAGAAGTTTCTCTGCCTGGACATCATCTTTAGGAATGAAGGTTCTCGCTCTGGGCATCATCTTTATGAATGAAGGCTCTCTCTCTGGGCAGCATCATTATTGAATAAAGGTTCTCTTTCTGGGCATCCTCTTTAAGAAAGAAGGTTCTCTCTCTGGGCATCATATTTGTGAATGAAGGTTCTCTCTCTGTGCATCATCTTTATGATCTAAGGTTCTCTGGGCATCATCTTATGAATGAAGGTTCTCTCTCTGGGCATCACCATTATGAAAGAAGGTTCTTTCTCTGGGCATCATCTCCAAGAATGATGGTTCTCTCCCTGGGCATCATTTTGATGAATGAAGGTTCTCTCTGTGAGCATTATCTTTATGAATGAAAGTTCTCTGCCTGGATATCATCTTTATGAATGACGGTTCTCTCTCTGGGCATCATTTTTCTGAATGAAGGTTCTCTCTCTGGGCATCACCTTTATGAATTAAGGTACTCTCCATGTGCATCATCTTTATGAATGAAGGTTCTCCCTCTGGGCATCACCCTTATGAATGAAGGTTCTCTGCCTAGGCAACATCTTTGAATGAACCCTCTTTCTCTGGGCAGCACATTTATGAAAGAAGGTTCTCTGTCTGGGCATCATCTTTATTAACAAAGTTTCTCTCTCTGGGCATCATCATTATGAATGAAGGCTCTCACTCTGGGCAGCATCATTATTGAATAAGAGTTCTCTTTCTGGACATCCTCTTTAAGAAAGAATGTTTTCTCTCTGGGCATCATTTTTATGAAAGAAGGTTCTCTGCCTGGTCATCATATTTACGAAGAAGGTACGCTCTCTGGGCATCATCTTTGAAAAAAGGTTCTCTAACTGGTATCATCTTAATGAATGAAAGTTCTCTGTCTGAGAATAATCTCTATGATTGAAGGTTCTCTATCTGGGCATCATCTTTTTGAAACAAGGTTCTCTGCCTGGCTATCATCTATATGAATGAAAGTAGACTCACTGTGCATCATATTTATGAAAGAAGGTTCTCTTCCTGGGAATCATCTTTATGTAAAATTGTTCTCTCTTGGCATCATCTTTGTGAATGAAGTTTTTCTCTCTGGGCATCATCTTTATGAATGAAGGTTCTCTATCTGGGCATCATCTTTATGAATGAAGGTTCTCTGGGTATCATCTTATGAATGAAGGTTATCTCTCTGGGCATCAACTTTATGTAAGTCGGTTCTTTCTCTGGACATCATCTTCATGAAGGATGGTTCTCCCTTGGGAATCATCTTTATGAATGACGATTCTCTGTCTGGGCCTCATCTTTATGAATGACGGTTCTCTCTCTGGCCATCATCTTTATGAAAGAATGTTCTCTCTATGGGCATCATCTGTATGAAAGAAAGATCTCTGTTTGGGCATCATCTTTATGAATGAAGGCTCCTTATGTGCATCATATTTATGAAAGAAAGTTCTCTATTTGGGCATCATCTTTATGAAAGAAGAATCTCTGCCTGAGCATCATCTTTACGAAAGCAGGTTCTCTGCCTGGGCATCATCTTTGTGAATGAAGGTTCTCTCTCTGGGCATCATCTTTATGAATTAAGGCTCTGTCTCTTGGCAGCATTTTTATTGACAAAGATTCTCTTTCTGGGTATCCTCTTTATGAAAGAAAGTTCTTTCTCTGGGCATCATCTTTATGAATGAAGGTCCTCTTCATGATCATCATCTTTATGAAAGAAAGTTCTCTTTCTGGGCATTATCTTTATGAATGAAGGTTCTCTCATTGGGTATAATATTTATGAATGAAGGTTGTCTCTCTGGGCATCATCTTTATGAAAGAAGGTCCTCTGCCTGGGAATCATCTTTATGAAAGAATGTTCTCTGCCTGGGCATCATCTTTGTGAATGAAGGTTCTCTGGGCATCATCTTATGAATGAAGGTTCTCTCTCTGGGCATCACCTTTATGTAAGAAGGTTCTTTCTCTGGGCATCATCTTCATGAATGATGGTTCTCTCACTGGGCATCATCCTTATGAAAGATAGTTCTCTCTCTGGGCATCATCTTTACGAAACAAGGTTCTCTCTCTGAGCATCATCATTATGAATGAATGTTATCCGTTTGGGCATCGTCTTTATGAATGAAGGTTCTCTTCCAGGGAATCATCTTTCCGAAAATGGTTCTATGCCTGGGCATCATCTTTACGAAAGAAGGTTTTCTGCCTGGGCATAATCTTTGTGAATGACGGTACTTTCTTTGGGCATCATCATTATGAATGAAGGACCTCTTGGCATCATCTTATTGAATGAAGGTTCTCTCTGTGTGCATCATCTTTATGAATGATGGTTCTGTCTCTGGGCATCATCTTTATGAAAGAAAGGTCTCTCTCTGGGCATCATTTTTATGAATGAAAGTTCACTCTCTGGGCAACATCTTTATGAATGAAGGCTCTCTCTATGTGCATCATATTTATGAAAGAAGGTTCTCTGTTTGGGCATAATCTTTATGAAAGCAGGTTCTCTGCCTGGACATCATCTTTACGAAAGCAGGTTCTCTGCCTGGGCATCATCTTTGTGAATGACGGTTCTGTGCCTGGGCATCATCTTTATGAATGAAGGCTCTCTCTCTGGGCAGCATCTTTATGAAAGAAGGTTCTCTGCCTGGTCATCATCTTTATGAAAGAATGTTCTCTCTATGTGCATCATCTTTATGAAAGAATATTCTCTGCCTGGGCATCATCTTTACGAAGAAGGTTTTCTACCTGGGCATCGTCTTTATGAATAAAAGTACGCTCTCTGGGCATCATGTTTATGATACAAGATTCTCTCTCTGCGCATCATCTTTATGAATGAAGTTTCTCTGCCTGGGCAACATCTTTATGAATGAAGGCTCTTTCTCTGGGCATCATCTTTATGAAAGAAGGTTCTCTGCCTTGGCATCATCTTTACAAAAGAAGGTTCTCTGCCTGGACATTATCTTTAGGAATGAAGGTTCTCGCTCTGGGCATCATCTTTATGAATGAAGGCTCTCTCTCTCGGCAGCATCATTATTGAATAAAGGTTCTCTTTCTGGGCATCCTCTTTAATAAAGAAGGCTCTCTCTCTGGGCATCATATTTGTGAATGAAGGTTCTCTCTCTGTGCATCATCTATATGATAGAAGGTTCTCTGGGCATCATCTTATGAATGAAGGTTCTCTCTCTGGGTATCACCATTATGAAAGAAGGTTCTTTCTCTGGGCATCATCTCCAAGAATGATGGTTCTCTCCCTGGGCATCATTTTGATGAATGAAGGTTCTCTCTGTGGGCATTATCTTTATGAATGAAAGTTCTCTGCCTGGGCATCATCTTTATGAATGACGGTTCTTTCTCTGGGTATCATTTTTCTGAATGAAGGTTCTCTCTCTGGGCATCACCTTTATGAATTAAGGTACTGTCCATGTGCATCATCTTTATGGATGAAGGTTCTCTCTCTGGGCATCACGCTTATGAATGAAGGTTCTCTGCCTAGGCAACATCTTTGAATGAACCCTCTTTCTCTGGGCAGCATATTTATGAAAGAAGGTTCTCTGTCTGGGCATCATCTTTATTAACAAAGTTTCTCTCTCTGGGCATCATCATTATGAATGAAGGCTCTCTCTCTGGACAGCATCATTATTGAATAAGGGTTCTCTTTCTGGATAGCCTCTTTAAGAAAGAATGTTCTCTCTCTGGGCATCATTTTTATGAAAGAAGGTTCTTTGCCTGGTCATCATATTTACGAAGAATGTACGCTCTCTGGGCATCATCTTTGAAAAAAGGTTCTCTAACTGGTATCATCTTAATGAATGAAAGTTCTCGGTCTGGGAATAATCTATATGATTGAAGGTTCTCTATCTGGGCATCATCTTTTTGAAACAAGGTTCTCTGCCTGGCTATCATCTATATGAATGAAAGTAGACTCACTGTGCATCATATTTATGAAAGAAGGTTCTCTTCCTGGAAATCATCCTTATGAAAAATTGTTCTCTCTTGGCATCATCTTTGTGAATGAAGGTTTTCTCTCTGGGCATCATCTTTATGAATGAAGGTTCTCTATCTGGGCATCATCTTTATGAATGAAGGTTCTCTGGGTATCATCTTATGAATGAAGGTTATCTCTCTGGGCATCAACTTTATGTAAGTCGGTTCTTTCTCTGGGCATCATCTTCATGAATGATGGTTCTCCCTTGGGAATCATCTTTATGAATGACGATTCTCTGTCTGGGCATCATCTTTATGAATGACGGTTCTCTCTCTGGGCATCATCTTTATGAAAGAATGTTCTTTCTATGGGCATCATCTTTATGAAAGAAAGATCTCTGTTTGGGCATCATCTTTATGAATGAAGGCTCCTTATGTGCATCATATTTATGAAAGAAGGTTCTCTGTTTGGGCATCATCTTTATGAAAGAAGATTCTCTGCCTGAGCATCATCTTTACGAAAGCAGGTTCTCTGCCTCGGCATCATCTTTGTGAATGAAGGTTCTCTCTCTGGGCATCATCTTTATGAATTAAGGCTCTGTCTCTTGGCAGCATTTTTATTGACAAAGATTCTCTTTCTGGGTATCCTCTTTATGAAAGAAAGTTCTTTCTCTGGGCATCATCTTTATGAATAAAGGTTATCTGCCTGATCATCATCTTTATGAAAGAAAGTTCTCTTTCTGGGCCTTATCTTTAAGAATGAAGGTTCTCTCATTGGGTATAATATTTATGAATGAAGGTTGCCTCTCTGGGCACCATCTTTATGAAAGAAGGTCCTCTGCCTTGGCATCATCTTTGTGAATGAAGGTTCTCTCTCTGTGCATCATCTTTATGAATGACGGTTCTCTGGGCATCATCTTTTGAATGAAGGTTCTCTCTTGGGCATCACCTTTATGAAAGAATGTTCTTTCTATGGCCATCATCTCCATTAATGATGGTTCTTTCCCTGGGCATCATTTTTACCAATTAAGGTTCTCTCTGTGGGCATCATCTTTATGAAAGAAAGTTCTATGCCTGGTTGTCATCTTTACGAAAAGGTTCTCTACCTGGGCATCATCTTCATTAAAGAAAGTTCTCTCTCTGGGCATCATCTTTATTAATGAAAGTTCACTCCCTGGACAACATCTTTATGAATGAAGGCTCTCTCTATGTGCATCATATTTATGAAAGAAGGTTCTCTGTTTGGGCATCATCTTTATTAAAGAAGATTCTCTGCCTGGGCGTCATCTTTACGAAAGAAGGTTCTCAGCCTGGACATCATTTTTATGAATGAAGGTTCTCTCTCTGGGCATCATCTTTATGAATGAAGGCTCTCTCTCTAGGCAGCATCATTATTGAATAAAGGTTCTCTTTCTGGGCATCCTCTTTAAGAAAGAAGGTTATCTTTCTGGGCATCATCATTATGAATGAAGGTACTCTTGGCATCATCTTAATGAATGAAGGTTCTCTCTCTGGGCATCATCTTTATGAAAGAAGGTTCTCTGTTTGGGCATCATCTTTATGAAAGAAGATTCTCTGCCTGGGCATCATCTTTATGAATGAAGGTTCTATCTCTGGGCATCATATTTATGAAGAAGGTTCTCTGCCTGGGCATCATCTTTGTGAATGAAGGTTCTCTACCTGGGTATCATCTTTATGAATGAAGGTTCTCTCTCTGGGCATCATCTTTATGAATTAAGGCTCTCTCTCTGGGCAGCATTTTTATTGAACAAATATTCTCTTTCTGGGTATCCTCTTTATGAAAGAAAGTTCTCTCTCTGGGCATCATCCTTACGAATGAAGTTTCTCTGCTTGATCATCATCTTTATGAAAGAAAGTTTTCTGTCTGGGCCTCATCTTTATGAATGAAGGTTCTTTAATTGGGTATAATGTGTATGAATGAAGGTTGTCTCACTGGGCATCATCTTTATGAAAGAAGGTTCTCTGTTTGGGCATCATCTTTATGAACGAAGGTTCTCTGCTATGGCATTATCCTTATGAATAAAGTTCTCTCTCTGTCCATCATCTTTATGAATGAAGGTTCTGTCTCTTGGCATCATCTTTATAAACAAGGTTCTAATTCTGGGCATCATCTATATGAATGAAGGTTCCCTGCCTGGGCATCATCTATATGAAAGAAATTTCTCTCTCTGGGCATCATCTTTATGAAAGCAGGTTCTCTGCCTAGAAAACATCTTTATGAATGAAGGCTCTTTCTCTGGGCAGCATATTTATGAAAGAAGGTTCTCGCCTGGGAATCATATTTAGACATATATGTTCTCTCTCTGGGCATCATCTTTATGAATGAAAATTTCTGCCTGGGCATCATCTTTATGAATGACGGTTCTCTTCTGGGCATCATGTTTATGATCAAGGCTCTCTTTATGGGCATCATCTTTATGAAAGAAGGTTCTCTCTGTGGGCATCATCTTTATGAATGAAAGTTCTCTGTCTGGGCATCATCTTTATGAATGACGGTTCTCTCTCTGGGCATCATATTTATGAATGAAGGTTCTCTGCCTAGGCAACATCTTTATGAATGAAGGCTCTTTCTCTGGGCAGCATATTTAGGAAAGAGGTTCTCTGCCTGGGAATCATCTTTATGAAAGAATGTTCTCTGCCTGGTCATCATCATTTTGAATGGAGGTTCTCTCTCTGTGCATCATCTTTATGAATGAAGGTTCTCTGAGCATCATCTTCTGGAATGATGATTCTCTCTCTTGCCATTATCTTTATGAATGAAAGTTTCTGCCTGGGCATCATCTTTATGAATGACGGTTCTCTTCTGGGCATCATCTTTATGAATGAAGGTTCTGTCTCTGGGCATCATCTTTATGAAAGAAAGGTCTCTCTCTGGGCATCATCTTTATGAATGACGGTTTTCTCTCTGGACATCATCTTTATGAATGACGGTTCTCTACTGGGCATCATCTTTGTGAATGGAGGTTCCCTCTCTGTGCATCATCTTTATGAATGAAGGTTCTCTGGGCATCATCTTATGAATGAATGTTCTCTTCCTGGGCATCACCTTTATGTAAGAAGGGTCTTTCTCTGGGCATCATCTGCATGAATGATGGCTCTCTCTCTGGGCATCATCTTTATGAATGAAAATTTCTGCCTGGGCATCATCTTTATGAATGACGTTTCTCTTCAGGGCATCATGTTTATGATCAAGGCTCTCTGTCTGGGCATCATCTTTATGAAAGAAGGTTCTCTCTGTGGGCATCATCTTTATGAATGAAGGTTCTCTGCCTAGGCAACATCTTTATAAATGAAGGCTTTTTCTCTGGGCAGCATATTTATGATAGAGGTTCTCTTCCTGGGAATCATCTTTATGAAAAAATGTTCTCTCTCAGAATCATCTTGATGAATGAAAATTCTCTCTCTGGGCATCATCTTTAAGAAAGAAGTTTCTCTGACTGGGCATCGTCTGTATGAATGATTGCAATATATCTGGGCATCATCTTTATGAAACAGGATTCTCTCTCTGGCATCATCTTTAAGAATGAAGGTTCTCTTTCTGGGTATCATCTTTATGAAAGAAGGTTCTCTGCCAGAGCATCATCTTTATGAAAGAAGGTTCTCTGCCTGTGCATCATCTTTATCAATGAAGGCTCTTTCTCTGGGCAGCACATTTATGAAAGAAGGTTCTCTGTCTGGGCATCATCTTTACGAAAGTACTTTCTCTGCCTGGGCATCATCTTTATGAACGAAGGTTCATGCATAACGGTGATGCCCAGAGGGAGAACCTTCATTCATAAAGATGATGCACATGGAGAGTACCTTAATTCATAAAGGTGATGCCCAGAGAGAGAACCTTCATTCAGAAAAATGATGCCCAGAGGGAGAACCGTCATTCATAAAGATGATGCCCAGGCAGAGAACTTTCATTCATAAAGATAATGCTCACAGAGAGAACCTTCATTCATCAAAATGATGCCCAGGGAGAGAACCATCATTCTTGGAGATGATGCCCAGAGAAAGAACCTTCTTTCATAATCGTGATGCCCAGAGAGAGAACCTTCATTCATAAGATGATGCCCAGAGAACCTTCGATCATAAAGATGATGCACAGAGAGAGAACCTTCATTCACAAATATGATGCCCAGAGAGAGAACCTTCTTTCTTAAAGAGGATGCCCAGAAAGAGAACCTTTATTCAATAATGATGCTGCCCAGAGAGAGAACCTTCATTCATAAAGATGATGCCCAGAGCGAGAACCTTCATTTCTAAAGATGATGTCCAGGCAGAGAACCTTCTTTTGTAAAGATGATGCCCAGGCAGAGAACCTTCTTTCATAAAGATGATGCCCAGAGAAAGAGCCTTCATTCATAAAGATGTTGCCCAGGCAGAGAACCTTCATTCATAAAGATGATGCGCAGAGAGAGAATCTTGTTTCATAAAGATGATGCCCAGAGAGCGTACCTTCATTCATAAAGATGTTGCCCAGGCAGAAACCCTGCTTTCATATAGATGATGCCCAGAATTAGAACCTTGTTTATAAAGATGATGCCAAGAGAGAACCTTCATTCATAAAGATGATGCACACAGAGAGAACCTTTATTCATAAAATAACGCGATAGCAGAGAACCTTCTTTCATAAAGATAATGCCCAGAAAGAGAACCTTCTTTAGTAAAGATGATGCCCAGGCAGAGAATATTCTTTCATAAAGATGATGCCCAGAGGGAGACCTTCTTTCATGAAGATGATGCCCAGAGAGAGAACCTTCATTCTTAAAGATCATGCCCAGAGAGAAAACCTTGTTTCATTAAGATGATGCCCAGAGAGAAAACCTTCATTCATAAAGATGATGCCCAGGCAGAGAACCTTTCATAAAGATGATGCCCAGGCAGAGAACTTTCATTCTTATAGATGATGCCCAGATGGAGACCTTCTTTCATGAAAATGATGCCCAGAGAGAGAACCTTCATTCTTAAAGATGATGCCCAGGCAGAGAACCTTTCGTAAAGATGATGCCCAGGCAGAGAATTTTCATTCTTATAGATGATGCCCAGAGCGAGACCTTCTTTCATGAAGATGATGCCCAGAGAGAAAACCTTCATTCTTAAAGATGAAGCCCAGGCAGAGAACCTTTCGTAAAGATGATGCCCAGGCAGAGAATTTTCATTCTTATAGATGATGCCCAGAGGGAGACCTTCTTACATGAAGATGATTCCCAGAGAGAGAACCTTCATTCTTAAAGATGATGCCCAGGCAGAGAACCTTCATTCATAACGATGATGCCAAGCCAGAGAAGCTTCTTTTATAAAGATGATGCCAATATGGAGAACCTTCTGTCTTAAAGATGATGCCCAGAGAAAGAACATTCATTCATAAAGATGATGCTGAGAGGGAGAACCTTCATTCATGAAGATGATGTCCAGAGAGAGAACCTTCTTTCATAAAGATAATGCCCGGAGTGAGAACCTTCATTCATGAAGTTGATGCCCAGAGTGAGAACCTTCTTTCATAAAGATAATGCCCAGAGAGAGAACGTTTCGTAAAGATGATGCTCAGACCTAGAACCTTATTTCAAAAATAGGATGCCCAGAGAGAGAACCTTTATTCAAAAAGATGATGCCCAGAGAGAGAACCTTGTTTCCTAAGATGATGCCCTGAGAGAGAACCTTCATTCATAAACATGATGCCCAGAGAACCTACATTCATAAAATGAAGGCCAGAGGGAGAACCTACATCAATAAAGATGATGCCCAGAGAGAGAACCTTCATTCATGAAGATGATGTCCAGAGAGAGAACCTTCATTCATAAAGATGATGCCCAGAGTGAGAAGCTTCATTCATGAAATTGATGCGCAGACAGAGAAGCTTCTTTCATAAAGTTGATGCCCAGAGAGAGAACGTTCCGTAAAGATGATGCCCAGACCTAGAACCTTATTTCATAAATAGGATGCCCAGAGAGAGAACCTTTATTCATAAAGATGATGCCCAGAGAGAGAACCTTCTTTCATAAAGATGACGTCCAGAGAGAGAACCTTCATTCATAAGGATGATTCCCAGGCAGAGAATCTTTCATAAAGATGATGCCCAGACCTACAACCTTATTTCATGAAGAGGATGCCCAGAGAGAGAACCTTCATTCATAAAGATGATGCCCATGCAGAGAACCTTCATTCATAAAGATGAGGCCCAGGGAGAGAACCTTCATTCATGAAGATGATGCCCGGAGAGAGAACCTTCTTTCATAAAGATGATGCCTAGAGGGAGAACTTTCATTCATAAAGATGATGCCCAAGAGGTCCTTGTTTCATTAAGATGATGCCCAGAGAGAAAACCTTCATTCATAAAGATGATGCCCAGGCAGAGAACCTTTCATAGAGATGATGCCCAGGCAGAGAACTTTCATTCTTATAGATGATGCCCAGTGGGAGACCTTCTTCATGAAGATGATGCCCAGAGAGAGAACCTTCATTCTTAAAGATCATGCCCAGGCAGAGAACCTTCATTAATAACGATGATGCCAAATCAGAGAAGCTTCTTTCATAAAGATGATGCCAATAGGGAGAACCTTCTGTCTTAAAGATGATGCCCAGAGAAAGAACCTTCATTCATAAAGATGATGCCGAGAGAGAGAACCTTAATTCATGAAGATGATGTCCAGAGAGAGAACCTTCTTTAATAAAGATGATGCCCAGAGAGAGAACGTTTCGTAAAGATGATGCCCAGACCTAGAATCTTATTTCATAAATACGATGCCCAGAGAGAGAAACTTTATTCATAAAGATGATGCCCAGAGAGAGAACCTTTATTCATAAACATGATGCCCAGAGAGAGAACCTTCATTCATAAAGATGAGGCCCAGGCAGAGAACCTCCATTCATAACGATTATACCGCAGAGAGAACCTGGTTTCATAAAGATATTACCCAGAGAGTACCTTCATTCATAAAGATGATGCCCAGGCAGAGAAAGTACTTTTGTAAAGATGATGCCCAGGCAGAAAACCTTCTGTCAAAAACATGATGCCCAGAGAGAGATACTTAATTCATATATATGATGCCCAGACAGATAATCTTGTTTCATAAAGATGATGCCCAGAGAGAGAACCTTCTCTCATAAACATGATGGGCATACAGAGAGCCTTTTTTCATAAAGAGGATGCCCAGAGTGAGAACCTTTTTTCATAAAGATGATGCCGTGAGAGAGAACCTTCATTCATAAGGATGATCCCCAGGCGGAGAATCTTTCGTAAAGATGATGCTCAGACCTAGAACCTTATTTCATAAAGAGGATGCCCAGAGAGAGAACCTTCATTCATAAAGATGATGCCCATGCAGAGAACCTTCATTCATAAAGATGAGGCCCAGAGAGAGAACCTTCATTCATGAAGAGGATGCCCAGAGAGAGAACCTTCTTTCATAAAGATGATGCCTAGAGGGAGAACTTTCATTCATAAAGATGATGCCCAAGAGAACCTTCTTTCATAAAGATGAAGCCCTGAGAGAATCTTATTTCATAAAGATGATGCCCAAAGAGAGAACTTTCTTTCATAAAGATGATGCCCAGAGAGAGAACCTTCATTCATAAAGATGATGACCAGAGAGAGGACATTCTTTCATAAAGATGATGTCCACCAGAGAACCTTGTTTCATAAAGATGATACCCAGAGGGAGTACCTTCATTCTTAAAGATGATTCCCAGGCAGAGAACATACTTTCCTAAAAATGATGCCAAGGCAGAAAACCTTTTTTCATAAAGATCATGCCCAGAGAGAGAACCTTGTTTCATTAAGATGATGCCCAGAGAGAAAACCTTCATTCATAAAGATGATGCCCAGGCAGAGAACCTTTCGTAAAGATGATGCCCAGGCAGAGAACATTCATTGTTATAGATGATGCCCAAAGGGAGACCTTCTTCATGAAGATGATGCCCAGAGAGAGAACCTTCATTCTTAAAGATGATACCCCGGCAGAGAACCTTCATTCATAACGATGATGCCAAATCAGAGAAGCTTCTTTCATAAAGATGATGCCAATATGGAAAATCTTCTGTCTTAAAGATGATGCCCAGAGAAAGAACCTTCATTCATGAAGATGATGTCCAGAGAGAGAACCTTCTTTAATAAAGATGATGCCCAAGTAAGAATCTTAATTCATGTAGTTGTTGGCCAGAGAGAGAACCTTCTTTCATAAGAGAGAACGTTTCGTAAAGATGATGCCCAGACCTAGAATCTTATTTCATAAATACGATGCCCAGAGAGAGAAACTTTATTCATAAAGATGATGCCCAGAGAGAGAACCTTTATTCATAAACATGATGCCCAGAGAGAGAACCTTCATTCATAAAGATGAGGCCCAGGCAGAGAACCTCCATTCATAACGATTATACCGCAGAGAGAACCTGGTTTCATAAAGATATTACCCAGAGAGTACCTTCATTCATAAAGATGATGCCCAGGCAGAGAAAGTACTTTTGTAAAGATGATGCCCAGGCAGAAAACCTTCTGTCAAAAACATGATGCCCAGAGAGAGATACTTAATTCATATATATGATGCCCAGACAGATAATCTTGTTTCATAAAGATGATGCCCAGAGAGAGAACCTTCTCTCATAAACATGATGGGCATACAGAGAGCCTTTTTTCATAAAGAGGATGCCCAGAGTGAGAACCTTTTTTCATAAAGATGATGCCGTGAGAGAGAACCTTCATTCATAAGGATGATCCCCAGGCGGAGAATCTTTCGTAAAGATGATGCTCAGACCTAGAACCTTATTTCATAAAGAGGATGCCCAGAGAGAGAACCTTCATTCATAAAGATGATGCCCATGCAGAGAACCTTCATTCATAAAGATGAGGCCCAGAGAGAGAACCTTCATTCATGAAGAGGATGCCCAGAGAGAGAACCTTCTTTCATAAAGATGATGCCTAGAGGGAGAACTTTCATTCATAAAGATGATGCCCAAGAGAACCTTCTTTCATAAAGATGAAGCCCTGAGAGAATCTTATTTCATAAAGATGATGCCCAAAGAGAGAACTTTCTTTCATAAAGATGATGCCCAGAGAGAGAACCTTCATTCATAAAGATGATGACCAGAGAGAGGACATTCATTCATAAAGATGATGTCCACCAGAGAACCTTGTTTCATAAAGATGATACCCAGAGGGAGTACCTTCATTCTTAAAGATGATTCCCAGGCAGAGAACATACTTTCCTAAAAATGATGCCAAGGCAGAAAACCTTTTTTCATAAAGATCATGCCCAGAGAGAGAACCTTGTTTCATTAAGATGATGCCCAGAGAGAAAACCTTCATTCATAAAGATGATGCCCAGGCAGAGAACCTTTCGTAAAGATGATGCCCAGGCAGAGAACATTCATTGTTATAGATGATGCCCAAAGGGAGACCTTCTTCATGAAGATGATGCCCAGAGAGAGAACCTTCATTCTTAAAGATGATACCCCGGCAGAGAACCTTCATTCATAACGATGATGCCAAGCCAGAGAAGCTTCTTTTATAAAGATGATGCCAATATGGAAAATCTTCTGTCTTAAAGATGATGCCCAGAGAAAGAACCTTCATTCATGAAGATGATGTCCAGAGAGAGAACCTTCTTTAATAAAGATGATGCCCAGAGTAAGAATCTTAATTCATGTAGTTGTTGGCCAGAGAGAGAACCTTCTTTCATAAGAGAGAACGTTTCGTAAAGATGATGCCCAGACCTAGAATCTTATTTCATAAATACAATGCCCAGAGAGAGAACCTTTATTCATAATTATGATGCTCAGAGAGAGAACCTTCTTTCATAAAGATGATGGGCATAAGAGAACCTTCTTTCATAAAGATGAAGCCCTGAGAGAATCTTTTTTTTTTTTTAAACATTTTATTAGGGGCTCATACAACACTTATCACAATCCATACATAGACATACATCAATTGTATAAAGCACATCTGTACATATTTTGCCCTAATCATTTTCTTTTCTTTTTTTCTTCTATTACATTTTATTAGGGACTCCAACAACTCTTACCACAATCCATACATATACATACATCAATTGTACAAAGCACACCCATACACTCCCTGTCCCAATCACTCTCAAGGCATTTGCTCTTCACCTAAGCCCCTTGCATCAGGTCCTCCTTTTTTTCCCCCCCCTCCCTCCCTTTTCCCCCCTCCCTCATATGCCCTTGGTAATTTATACCTCGTTATTTTGTCATATCTTGCCCTATTCGGGGTCTCCCTTCCCCCCTTCACTGCTGTCCCTCTCCCAGGGAAGAGGTCACATGTGGCTCCTTGTAATCAGTTCCCCCTTTCCAACCCACTCACCCTCCACTCTCCCAGCATCGTCCCTCACTCCCTTGGTCCTGGAGGTATCATCCACCCTGGATTCCCTGTATCTCCAACCCTCCTATGTACCAGTGTACAGCCTCTGTCCTATCCAGCCCTGCAAGGTAGAATTCGGATCATGGTAGTTGGGGGGAGGAAGCATCCAGGATCTGGGGGAAAGCTGTGTTCTTCATCGATACTACCTCACACCCTAATTAACCCATCTCCTCTCCTAAGCCCCTCTATGAGGGGATCTCCATTGGCTGACACTTGGGCCTGGGTCTCCGCTCTGCACTTCCCCCTTCATTTAATATAATATATATATACACATACATATATACATATACACATAAATACACATACATACACACACTTATATCTTTTTTTTTTTTTTGCATGATGCCTTATACCTGGTCCCTTGGGCACCTCGTGATCGCACTGGCCGGTGTGCTTCTTCCATGTGGGCTTATTTGTTTCTGAGCGAGATGGCCGCTTGTTCACCTTCAAGCCTTTAAGACCCCAGAAACTATCTCTTTTGATAGCCGGGCACCATCAGCTTTCTTCACCACATTTGCTTATGCACCCATTTGTCTTCAGCTATCCTATCATGGAGGTGTGCAGTCAATGATATGATTTTTTGTTCTTTGATGCCTGTTAACTGATCCCTTTGGGACCACTCGATCACACAGGCTGGTGTGTTCTTCCATGTGGACTTTGTTGCTTCTGAGCTAGATGGCCGCTTGTTTATCTTCAAGCCTTTAAGACCCCAGTCACTATCTCTTTTGAGAACCTTCATTCATGAAGTTGATGCCCAGAGAGAGAACCTTCTTTCATAAAGATAATGCCCAGAGAGAGAAAGTTTCGTAAAGATGATGCTCAGACCTAGAACCATATTTCATAAATAGGATGCCCATAGAGAGAACCTTTATTCAAAAAGATGATGCCCAGAGAGAGAACCTTCTTTCCTAAGATGATGCCCTGAGAGAGAACCTTCATTCATAAACATGATGCCCAGAGATCCTACATTCATAAAATGAAGGCCAGAGGGAGAAGCTTCATCAATAAAGATGATGCCCAGAAGAGAACCTTCATTCATGAAGATGATGTCAAGAGAGAGAACCTTCATTCATAAAGATGATGCCCAGAGTGAGAACCTTCATTTATGAAATTGATGCGCAGACAGAGAACCTTCTTTCATAAAGTTGATGCACAGAGAGAAAACGTTCCGTAAAGATGATGCCCAGACCTAGAACCTTATTTCATAAATAGGATGCCCAGAGAGAACCTTTATTCATAAAGATGATGCCCAGAGAGAGAACCTTCTTTCATAAAGATGACGTCCAGAGAGAGAACCTTGTTTCATAAAGATGATGCCAAGAGAGAGTACCTTCATTCATAAAGTTGATGCCCAGAGAGAGAACCTTCTTTCATAAGTTGATGCCCAAGACAGAACCTTCTTTCATAAAGTTGATGCCCAGAGAGAAAACATTCTATTATAAGTTGATGCCCAAGAGAGAACCTTCATTCAAAAAGATGATGCGCAGAGAGAGAACCTTCATTCATAAATATGATGCCCAGAGAGAGAACCTTCATTCATACAGATGATGCACAGAGAGTGAACCTTCATTCATAAACATGATGCCCAGGCAGAGAACCTTCATTCATAACGATTATACCGCAGAGAGAACCTGGTTTCATAAAGATATTACCCAGAGAGTACCTTCATTCATAAAGATGATGCCCAGGCAGAGAAAGTACTTTTGTAAAGATGATGCCCAGGCAGAAAACCTTCTTTCATAAAGATGATGCCCAGAGAGAGATACTTAATTCATGTATATGATGCCCAGACAGAGAATCTTGTTTCATAAAGATGATGCCCAGAGAGAGAACCTTCTTTCATAAAGATGATGGGCATACAGAGAACCTTTTTTCATAAAGATAATGCCCAGAGTGAGAACCTTGTTTCATAGAGATGATGCCGTGAGAGGGAACCTTCATTCATAAGGATGATCCCCAGGCAGAGAATCTTTCATAAAGATGATGCCCAGACCTAGAACCTTATTTCATAAAGGGGATGACCAATGTGAGAACCTTCATTCATAAAGATGATGCCCATGCAGAGAACCTTCATTCATAAAGATGAGGACCAGAGAGAGAACCTTCTTTCATAAAGATGATGCCTAGAGGAAGAACTTTCATTCATAAAGATGATGCCCAAGAGAACCTTCTTTCATAAAGATGATGCCTAGAGGGAGAACTTTCATTCATAAAGATGATGCCCAAGAGAACCTTCTTTCATAAAGATGAAGCCCTGAGAGAAACTTAATTCATAAAGATGATGCACAAAGAGAGAACCTTCTTTCATAAAGATGATGCCCAGAGAGAGAACCTTCATTCATAAAGAATGATGACCAGAGAGAGGACATTCATTCATAAAGATGATGTCCACCAGAGAACCTTGTTTCATAAAGATGATACCCAGAGAGAGTACCTTCATTCTTAAAGATGATTCCCAGGCAGAGAACGTACTTTCATAAAAATGATGCCAAGGCAAAAAACCTTTTTTCATAAAGATCATGCCCAGAGAGAGAACCTTGTTTCATTAAGATGATGCCCAGAGAGAAAAACTTCATTCATAAAGATGGTGCCCAGGCAGAGAACCTTTCGTAAAGATGATGCACAGGCAGAGAACTTTCATTCTTATAGATGATGCCCAGAGGGAGACCTTCTTTCATGAAGATGATGCCCAGAGAGAGAACCTTCTTTCTTAAAGATGATGCCCAGGCAGAGAACCTTCATTCATAACGATGATGCCAAGTCAGAGAAGCTTCTTTCATAAAGATGATGCCAATAGGGAGAACCTTCTGTCTTAAAGATGATGCCCAGAAAAAGAACTTTGTTTCATAAAGATGATGCCCAGAAAGAGAAACTTCATTCATGAAGATGATGCCCAGAGAACCTACATTCATAAAATTAAGGCCAGAGGGAGAACATTCATCAATAAGGATGGTGCCCAGAGAGAGAACCTTCATTCATGAAGATGATGTCCAGTGAGAAAACCTTCTTTCATAAAGATGATGCCCAGAGTAAGAACCTTCATTCATGAATTTGATGGCCAAAGAGAGAACCTTTTTCATAAAGTTGATAACCAGAGAGAGAACGTTTCGTAAAGATGATGCTCCGACCTAGAATCTTATTTCATAAATAGGATGCCCCGAGAGAGAACCTTTATTCATAAAGATGATGCCCAGATGAGCACCTTCATTCATAAACATGATGCCCAGAGAACCTACAGTCATAAAATGATGCCCAGAGGGAGAACCTTCATCAATAAAGCTGATGCTCAGACCTAGAATCTTATTTCATAAATAGGATGCCCAGAGAGAGAACCTTTATTCATAAAGATGATGCCCAGAGAGTGAACCTTCTTTCATAAACATGATGCCCTGAGAGAGAACCTTCATTCATAAACATGATGCCCAGAGAACCTACATTCATAAAATGATGCCCAGAGAAAGAACCTTCATCAATAAAGATGATGCCTGAGAGAGAACCTTCATTCATGAAGATGATGCCCAGAGACCCTACATTCATAAAATGAAGGCCAGAGGGAGAACCTTCATCAATAAAGATGATGCCCAGAGAGAAAACCTTCATTCATGAAGATGATGTCCAGAGAGAGAACCTTCTTTCATAAAGATGATGCCCTGAGGAAGAACCTTCATTCATGAAGTTGATGGCCAGAGAGAGAACCTTCTTTCATAAATTTGATACCCAGAGAGGGAACGTTTCGTAAAGATGATGCTCCGACCTAGAATCTTATTTCATAAATAGGATGCCCAGAGAGAGAACCTTTATTCATAAAGATGATGCCCAGAGAGAGAACCTTCTTTCATAAACATGATGCCCTGAGAGAGAACCTTCATTCATAAACATGATGCCCAGAGAACCTACAGTCATAAAATGATGCCCAGAGGGAGAACCTTCATCAATAAAGATGATGCCCAGAGAGAGCTTTCTTTCATAAATAGGATGCCCAGAGAGAGAGCCTTCATTCATAAAGATTATGTCCAGAGTGAGAACCTTGTTTCAAAATTTGATGCCCAAGAGAGAGTACCTTCATTCATAAAGTTGATGCCCAGAATAGAAAACATTCTTTCATAAGTTGATGACCAAGAGAGAACCTTCATTCATAAAGATGATGTGCAGAGAGAGAACCTTCATTCATAAAGATGATGCCCAGAGAGAGAACCTTCATTCATAAAGATGATGTGCAGAGAGAGAACCTTCATTCATAAACATGATGCCCAGAGAGAGAACCTTCATTCATAGAGATGATACCCAGAGAGTGGACTTTCATTCATAAACATGATGCCCAGGCAGAGAAACTTTATTCATAACGATTATACCAGAGAGAGAACCTGGTTTCATAAAGATATTACCCAGAGAGTACCTTCATTCATAAAGATCATGCCCAGAGAGAGCATTCATTCATAAAGATGATGTCCAAAGAGAGAACCTTCTTTCATAAAGATGATATCCTGAGAGAGAAACTTCATTCATAAACATGATGCCCAGCGAACCTACATTCATAAAATGATGCCCAGAGAGAGAACGTTCATCAATAAAGATGATGCCAGAGAGAGAACCTTCATTCATAAAGATAATGACCAGAGAGAGGACATTCATTCATAAAGATGATGTCCACCAGAGAACCTTGTTTCATAAAGATGATACCCAGAGAGAGTACCTTCATTCATAAAGATGATTCCCAGGCAGAGAATGTACTTTCGTAAAGATGATGCCAAGGCAAAAAACCTTTTTTCATAAAAATCATGCCCAGAGAGAGAACCTTGTTTCATTAAGAGGATGCCCAGAGAGAAAACCTTCATTCATAAAGATGATGCCCAGGCAGAGAACCTTTCGTAAAGATGATGCCCAGGCAGAGAACTTTCATTTTTATAGATGATGCCCAGAGGGAGACCTTCTTTCATAAAGATGATGCCCAGAGAGAGAGCCTTCATTCATAAAGATTATGTCCAGAGTGAGAACCTTGTTTCATAAAGATGATAACAAGAGAGAGTACCTTCATTCATAAAATTGATGCCTAGAGAGAAAACATTCTTTCATAATTTGATTCACACGAGAGAATCTTCTTTCATAAAGTTGATGCCCAGAGAGAAAACATTCTTTCATAAGTTGATGCCCAAGAGAGAACCTTCATTCAAAAAGATGATGTGCAGAGAGAGAACCTTCATTTATAAACATGATGCCCAGAGAGAGAACCTTCATTCATAGAGATGATGCCCAGGCAGAGAACCTTCATTCATAACGATTATACTGGAGAGAGAACATGGTTTCATAAAGATATTACCCAGATAGTACCTTCATTCATAATGATGATGCCCAGAGAGAATCTTAATTCATAAAGATGATGCCCAAAGAGAGAACCATCTTTCATAAAGATGATGTCCTGAGAGAGAACCTTCATTCATAAACATGATGCCCAGAGAACCTACATTCATAAAATGTTGCCCAGAGAGAGAACCTTCATCAATAAAGATGATGCCAGAGAGAGAACCTTCATTCATAACGATTATACCGGAGATAGAACCTTGTTTCATAAAGATAATACCCAGAGAGAGTACCTTCATTCATAAAGATGATGCCCAGGCAGAGAAAATACTTTCATAAAGATGATGCCGAGGCAGAAAACCTTCTTTCATAAAGATGATGCCCAGAGAGAGATACTTCATTCATATATATGATGCCCAGACAGAGAATCTTGTTTCATAAAGATGATGCCGAGAGAGGGAACCTTCATTCATAAAGATGATCCCCAGGCAGAGAACCTTTCGTAAACATGATGCCAAGGCAGAGAACCTTATTTAATAAAGAGGATGCCCAGAGAGAGAGCCTTCATTCATAAAGAAGATGTCCAGGCAGACAACCTTCATTCATAAAGATGATTCCCATACAGAGGACATTCATTCATAAAGATGATGTCCACCAGAGAACCTTGTTTCATAAAGATGATACCCACAAAGAGTACCTTCATTCATAAAGATGATTCCGAGGCAGAGAAACTACTTTCGTAAGATGATGCCCAGGCAGAAAACCTTCTTTCATAAAGATGATGCCCAGAGAGATAGCCTTCATTCATAATGATGATGCTCAGAGAGAGAACCTTGTTTCATAAAGATGATGCTCAGAGAGAGAACCTTCATTCATAAATATGATGCACAGATAGAGAACCTTCTTTCATAAAGTAGATTCCCAAACAGAGAAATTTCTTTCATAGAGATGATTCCCAGAGAGAGAACCTTCTTTCTTGAAGATGATGCCCAGAGAGAGAGCCTTCATTCATAATGATGATGCCCAGAGAGAGAACTTTCATTCATAAAAATGATGCCCAGGCAGATAACCTTTTGTAAAGATGATGCCCAGGCAGAGAACATTCATTCCTATAGATGATGCACAGAGAGAGACCTTCGTTCTTAAAGATGATGCACAGGGAGAGAACCTTCTTTCATAAAGATGATGCCCAGAGAGAGATACTTCATTCATATATATGATGCCCAGACAGAGAATCTTGTTTCATAAAGATGATGCCCAGGCAGAGAACCTTCATTCATAAAGATGACGCCAAGGCAGAGAACCTTCATTAATAAAGATGATGCCCAGAAAGAGAACCTTCATTCATAAAGATGATACCAGAGACAGAACCTTGTTTCATAAAGATGATGCCCAGAGAGTGTACCTTCATTCATAAAGATGATGCCCAGGCAGAGAACCTTCATTCATATAGATGATGCCAGACAGAGAACCTTCATTCATGAAGTTGATGTCCAGAGGGATAACCTTCATTCATAAAGATGATATCAGAGACAGAACCTTATTTCATAAAGATGATGCCCAGAGAGAGTACCTTCATTCATAAAGGTGTTGCCCAGGCAGAGAACCTTTCGTAGGGTCCGGGAAGATGGCCGACAGGGACACCCGCATACTCTGAGAACTCCTCCAAACAAAGCGGGCTTGGCGACTAAGTAGCTGAATAGTAGGAATCTGGTGAGTAAATATCCCCCTGGGACAGCACCCCAGTCCCACCTCCATGTATTTGTCCTGAGCAGGGGTCTAGGTGAAAGAGGACCAGACTTGTGGGACATCTCTGGTCACTAAGCTGCTGTGAGCTCACTGGCGACTGGCCTAGGCTCCATCCCCAAGCCTGACCCGAGCCCAGAGTCGCTTGCCTGCCCTGCCTAGACATGTGCATCAGGTCATGCTCCCCTATACCTGTGGCCCACTCGAGGATCCCCACTGGGAGAGAAGCTTTCTTCTCCAGCGGTTCCCCTCTCCCCACAGGGAAGCGATCTGCCCTCAGGCCCGCGTCCCTCCCTCCATTCATCCAAGCTCCAGCGAGCGGACCCACTGGTTGTCTGGCGACCCCCACGGGGGACCATCCACCCGCACCGCTGCCGCGGACCTCTCCACCTGTGTGCGCCAGCCTCCCACCCCCGCCAGCCCCCGCACACCCCTGGCAGCCTAGTGCCAGCTCCACTCCTGGCTTGGACCCTGCGCTGAGCACTTCCCGCCGACAGGAGCCATAGCCCAACCCTCGCCTGTTCCGGACCCTGAGCTTCCGCGGAGCGCTGCGGCCCACGTTGCTGAGTCTGACCGCCAAGGGCCCCTCCCTGCGCAAGGCACAAGAGTAGGTGCACTCCCCAGGGTGCTGCGGGGACCCCGGCGGCCGGACTCTGAGCCTGAGCGGAGGCTGGGCGCCATTACCCCCTGCGGTTTTGGGCCAAGACACTACTGTCCGCGGGGTTCTGAGCTCAGAGTGGGGCGGAGGGCGAACACCATTGTTCCCTGCAGTGTTGCGCCGCTTTCTGTGCAGCTGTCAAAGGTGCCTCCCCGCGCCTGCTCACAGCCCTGGCAGATCAAAAATTCCACCTGCAGCAGAGCCTGGGACTCGGCTTTGCAGTCCCTGAGGAGCCCTTGGTGAGCTCCAGCCAGCTCTCACCACCTGGGGGCCCTGTGGGGTCCCCTGTGCCAGCCCTAAGCCTGCTGCAGCCCGCCCCCGCCACCCCAGGAGACAGCACGGTGGCCTGAGCCTCCACACAGTACCCTTAGCTGCCCTAGGACTTCCCAGCTAAAGCACGAGGACCTCCAGTGGGGAGAGGCTGGACCTGGGAGGGATTGCTGAGCTGAAGAGCATTCCCAACAACACATAGATCAGCACCACATCTTGGGACAATACGAACTCAGCCACTTCTGCGCTCTATTAGGCATCACCAGGGCTTAGAGGGAAAGGGGGAAATTTTCAGACATTCACATCTACACATCCTCCATCTAGCATAGGTTTTTATCTGTTTTTGTGTGTGTGTGTGTTTTTTGTTGTTGTTTTTTTTCTGTCTTTTTGTTTTTTGCCTTTTGGGTGTTTTTTGTTTGTTTTGTTTTTTATTCCTCCTTCCCTTTCTTTTACTTTCTGCGCTGTATTCTCTCTCCTTCCTTCCTACTTTTTCATTAATGCTTGTACTTCTCTTCTGCCCCTTTTCTATAGATTCTCCTTCTCTCTCTTTTCTTTCTTCTCCTCCCACCTCTACTAGTATCACAGCTTGTCCCTCTTCTATTATAGATTCTCTTCCCTCTCCCCCCAATTTTTTCTTCCTCTGCCCAATATTATGTTAACAACTATTTTTATATCATTAACCTTTTAAATCCTTTTTATTACTAAGCCCCCTCCTCATAAAGGGGGCTGCTAAGGGTACCTTGTCACACCTGGTCAAAGCAGCCTGAGGGCACTCACTGAGGCCCCAGCCCCCACTCCAGCTGCTGAAACATCTCTGCACTGCGGGCCACCAGCCCGACAGGGAACTCGGTCTACAAAGCAGTCTGACCCACCCTTACAGTAGGTCATAGGCAATCGCCTGAAAGAATCCTTAACAATAACATATATTAAGGTTACTCCTGTCTCCCAGAAGCATGGGGCCTATGAAAGGATCATGGAAAAATCAACAGACCACATCATTCCCAACCAAAAAATCAGAGAAACGAGGCACTTTAACAGACCTAACGTCACTCATAGAAGAAACAGATATAGATCAGCCGCAAAAGGAAATCTTCAGTACTCTGCTTGCAGTAATACAGGAGCTAAGAGAAGCAAACCAAAATAAGGATGCAACGATAGAGGGGATGAAATGCACAATAGAGGGGATGAAGTCCACAATAGAGGGGATGAATACTATCCACCAAAAGGAACTGCAGAAACTAACAGAGGAGGTAGCAGAGGCCACACAAAAGGTCACAGAAGCTATATCTAGGCTTGAGGAGGCTGAGAACCGTATCAGTGAACTCGAGGACGCTCAAACCAAACGAAGCAAGCGAGAAAAACAATCAGATAGAAAAATTAAAGAAACAGAAGACAGCCTGAGATCAATGACAGATGCTATGAAGAGGAATAATATTCGAATAATCGGTCTACCGGAACACAACATAACACACAAATCGACCGCCAAGATAGCAAAGGAATTTCTAGAAGAAAATCTTCCCAACCTAACAAAGGGGAATCCGACTCTCATACAGGAAGCAGAGAGGACGCTGGCTAAGCTAAACACCAAGAAGAACACGCCAAGACATATAATTGTAAAATTATCCAACTTAGAGGAAAAAGAGAAAATTTTACGAGCATCAAGAGATAGGATGGCAGTCACATACAAAGGAGCGCAGCTAAGAATATGCTCAGACTTATCAACAGAAACCATGAAGAGGAGGAGAGAATGAAGCAACATCTTCCAAAAACTGAAAGATAAAAATGCCTCCCCCAGAATCCTATACCCTACCAAGTTATCCATTAAGATAGAGGGTAAGATAAGGGTCTTCCAGGACAAGGAAGAACTCAAAAAATATACTGCAAGTCACCCGACCCTGCAGATCATTCTGGCTGACTCATTAGGCCAGAAGATCAAGCTCCAACTAGAACCACCAGGAGACCACCATATAGCCCATCTCCATCTAGAAGCCAACATGCCAGCAACACGTACCAGGACAACATGGTCTCAGATGGAAAAGAGGACAGGATAGAAACCCTCCACTAAAACACAGTACACTGATATGAAGGAAGATAGGCAAAGACCCAAAACACAAAACAGAATATGGCAACCATGAAGCCAGAGATAGTAATAATCACTCTGAATACAAATGGGCTCAATTCATACGTTAAAAGAAAGAGGCTGGAGGATTGGATTAGAAAACATAACCCATCAATCTGCTGCCTGCAAGAGACACACCTTAAGCGAGCAGACAAACATATGCTGAGAATAAAGGGCTGGCAGAAAGTTTACCAAGCAAATGGTAACTCCAAGAAGGCAGGAGTGGCTTTCTTAATCTCCGACAAAAGGCATTTCAAGATCCAAAACATAAAAAGAGACAAAGAGGGACACTACATAATGCTCAAAGGCTCAGTAAACCAGGAAGCACTTAGCATACTGAATATTGGAAGGTAAGTTCCTCAAGCTCATACAAGCTATCTATGAAAGACCAACAGCCAACCTCATAGTCAATGGAGAAAAGACAAGAACAATACCACTGAAAAAGGGTACAAGACAAGGATGCCCCCTGTCCCCTCTTCTATTCAATATCGTTTTGGAGGTTCTGGCTAACAACATAAGACAGCGGAAGGACATCAAAGGGATCCAGTTGGGAGAGGAGGGGGTGAAACTATCGTTATTTGCAGATGACATGATCCTATACATTGAAGAAGCCCAAAACTCCACAGTTGGAATACTTACAGCAATAGAGGAATACGGAAGAGTAGCAGGATACAAGATCAATAAACAGAAGTCGGTAGGGTTTCTATACACATCGGACAGGGCCATGGAAGAGGCGATTAAGAGGGAAGTACCCTTCACAGTAGCCAAGAACAAACTGAAATACCTAGGAATATATTTAACAAAAAATACAAAAGACGTTTATAAGCATAATTATAAAACCCTATTACAGGAAACCAAAAGTGACCTTCACAAATGGTTAAGTAGGCTGAACATAGTAAAGATGACAGTTCTTCCTAAAGCACTCTACAAGTTCAATGCTATACCAATCCAATTACCATCAACCTTCTTCAAAGAATTGGAAAAACTGACCACCTACTTCATATGGAGAGGGAAGAAACCCAGAATTAGCAGAGAACTCCTCAAGAAGAAGGACCCAATTGGAGGACTCACCCTACCTGATTTTAATGCCTACTACACAGCTACAGTGGTCAAAACAGCATGGTACTGGCACAATGATAGACACTCAGACCAGTGGAAAAAAATAGAAAGCCCAGGAGTAAAATCATCAGCATATAGACAACTGATCTTCGACAAGGGTCCCAAAAACGTCAAGTGGGAAGCAGATACCCTCTTTAATAAGTGGTGCTGGAAACAATGGATATCCACATGTAGAAAGTTGAAACAAGATGTCTACCTCACGCCATGCACAAGAATACACTCAAGGTGGATCACAGATCTAGAAGTCAAACCCCAAACCATCAGGACCATTAGGAGGGAATTGGGACTAATTTCAGTGCACTGGCCCAGGGAGCACATAGACTCACTGCAACAGGGAAGGGGACACACACAGGTGAACTGGAAATCGACAAATGGGATCTAATAAGAATAAAACACCTGTGCACCTCAAAAGACTTTGCCAAGAGGGTGACAAGGCAACCCACAGACTGGGAGAAGATTTTTAGTAATGACACGTCAGACAAAGGGCTCATTACTAAAATCTACAACACCATCGTGACCTGCAAATAGAGGAAAAACAGTTAACCACCTAAGGAAGTGGGCAAAAGAAATGAGAAGAACTTTCACTGGAGAGGAGATCAATATGGCCAATAAACATATGAGAAAGTGCTCGAAGTCCCTTGCCATAAGAGAAATGCAAATCAAAACAACCATGAGATACCACCTAACACCCCTGAGGCTAGCCCAGATCAGTAAATCAGAGAGCAACAAGTGTTGGAGGGGCTGTGCTGAAGTAGGAAACCTCCTCCACTGCTGGTGGTCGTGCAGATTTGTACAGCCACTGTGGAAAGCAATCTGGCGATACCTAAAGAAAATGGAAATTTATCTACCTTATGACCCAGTCATCCCTCTACTGGGCATATGCCCGGTTGAAGCAGCAAATAAAACACGACCAGTCATATGCGCTCCAATGTTTATTGCGGCACAATTCACAATAGCCAAGACTTGGAAACAGCCTAAGTTTCCATCGATAGACGAGTGGATTAGCAAACTTTGGCACATACACACAATGGAGTATTATGCAGCACTAAAAAGCACCGATGAGCACATGAAACACGTTATTTCATGGGAAGAGCTGGAAGGAATTATGTTAAGCGAGGTAAGCCAGACCCAAAGGGACAGGTACACCATGAGTCCCCTGAGGTAAGTACAATCAGCATGACAGAAATGGGGCATTAATCCACCCAAGGGGAGGGTATGGTTTATATCTCCACAGGGAAAGTGGGACCAGACTTCAACCCATTGTCGCAAGGTGTGAATGCAATATCCCGGCGTGGAGGAGGGAACCGGTGGATAGGTCTGGGAGGCTGGCCCCAGCACCATAAATTAAGTGGATTCCTGCCCCTCCCCCAAAAAGAATTTGTTCCAAAGGACGACATTGACTGTGCACTTATGGGAGATGGACATATTTGATCAGAGCACACGGGAGAAGATGAAGGGGCAGGAGGAGAGAGTGGAGCACAGCCTGGCCCACCAGGCCGTGATGATGATGTTCCTGAGTAGAGCAGCCAGTCCACAGAGAGAACAACATGGCTGGCCCTACTATGAGACATGATGCCCCTCAGTGACTAAGGGCGATACAGGGGACAGCACCGGAGACACAGTGTGGGAATTGCACCTGACCTGATCCCACCACACCGAGGCAAATCACTGGGGGAGTGCAGCGGAACAGCAAGGGAATGGAGTGGCAAGGTCCCCAGGGAATGCTGAAAGTGGACTTTGGGGCCAGGGCGTGGTGCCCAAACAGACTGGACTGGAAAACGCTCCTAAGGGCCAGCAAAGATCCCTGAACTAACTACAAGCTTTTCTCTTGTGAACTGTTTTGTTCTGTTCTTTTTCAGTGGTTTGTTTTGGTTGTTTTGTTGTCTGGTTGTATACTGTTGCTTTGTTTTCCTCTGTCTTGTTTTCGTGCATGTTAGTGACTCCACAGGTCTGTCTGAATAGGACAGGCTGGATAAACTATCTGGAGGAAAAACAACGGGACCGACAGTTCCGGGGGGACTTGGGGTGGGAGTAGAGGGGGTAAGGAAGTGGTGTTAACAAACCCAGGGACAAGGGAAAAACATGGGACCCCAAATGGTAGAGAAGGGGGAGTGGCAGGCCTGGTAGGAAATGATCAAGGGTAAGGTTGCTTAGAGAAGAGGTATACTCTAGCCCAGGTGGCGATGAAGCATGGTAGTAGGGCAGGAGGAAGGTCAAGGGAGATGGAGGAAAGAGCTAGGAGTCAAAGGGCATTCATGGAGGTCTAGACAAAGACATGTACATGCAAATATATATAGGAGGTTGGGGAAATAGATCTTTGTGTCGATATTTATAGGTCAAGTATTAAGGTGGCGGAAGGACCTTGGGCCTCTACTGAAACACTCCCTCTATGCATGAATACCTTCTTTTATTAAATTGGAACTCTATGATGCTCACTCTCCCGACACAACAGCTGGAGCCAAAATGGGTGAACAAGTAAATGTGGTGAAGAAAGCTGATGGTGCCCGGCTATCAAAAGAGATAGTGACTGGGGTCTTAAAGGCTTGAAGATAAACAAGCGGCCATCTAGCTCAGAAGCAACAAAGTCCACATGGAGGAACACACCAGCCTGTGTGATCGAGTGGTCCCAAAGGGATCAGTTACCAGGCATCAAAGAACAAAAAATCATATCACTGACTGCACACCTCCATGATAGGATCGCTGAAGACAAATGGGTGCACAAGCACATGTGGTGAAGAAAGCTGATGGTGCCCGGCTATCAAAAGAGATAGTGTCTGGGGTCTTAAAGGCTTGAAGGTGAACAAGCGGCCTTCTAGCTCAGAAGCAAATAAGCCCACATGGAAGAAGCACACCGGCCAGTGCGATCACGAGGTGCCCAAGGGACCAGATATAAGGCATCATGCAAAAAAAAAAAAAGATATAAGTGTGTGTATGTGTATATATGTGTATATGTATATATGTATGTGTATATATATATTATATTAAATGAAGGGGGAAGTGCAGAGTGGAGACCCAAGGCCCAAGTGTCGGCCAATGGAGATCCCCTCATAGAGGGGCTTAGGAGAGGAGATGGGTTAATTAGGGTGTGAGGTAGTATCGATGAAGAACACAGCGTTCCCCCAGATCCTGGATGCTTCCTCACCCCAACTACCATGATCCGAATTCTACCTTGCAGGGCTGGATAGGACAGAGGCTGTACACTGGTACATATGAGGGTTGGAGGTACAGGGAATCCACGGTGGATGATACCTTCAGGACCAAGGGTGTGAGGGACGATGCTGGGAGAGTGGAGGGTGAGTGGGTTGGAAAGGGGGAACTGATTACAAGGATCCACATGTGACCTCTTCCCTGGGAGAGGGACAGCAGAGAAGGGGGGAAGGGAGACCCCGGGTAGGGCAAGATATGACAAAATAACGAGGTATAAATTACCAAGGGCATATGAGGGAGGGGGGAAAGGGGAGGGAGGGGAAAAAAAAAAGAGGACCTGATGCAAGGGGCTTAAGTGGAGAGCAAATCCCTTGAGAATGATTGGGGCAGGGAATGTATGGATGTGCTTTATTCAAGTGATGTATGTATATGTATGGATTGTGGTAAGAGTTGTTTGAGTCCCTAATAAAATGTAAAAGAAGAAAAGAGAATAAAAATGATTAGGGCAAACACTGTACAGATGTGCTTTATACAATTGATGTATGTATATGTATGAACTGTGAAAAGAATTGTATCAGCCCCAATAAAATGTTAAAAAAAAATTTAAAAAAAGATAAAAAAAAAAAGAAAATGATTAGGGCAAAGAATGTACAGATGTGTTTTATACAATTGATGTATGTATATGTATGATTTGTGATAAGAGTTGTATGAGCCCCTAATAAAATAAAATAAAATACAAAAAAAAAGAATAGATGATGGCCAGAAAGAGAATCTTTATTAATAAAGATAATTCCCCGAGAGAGAAATTTCTTTCATAAAGATGATCCCCAAACAGTGAACTTTCTTTCATAAAGATGATGCCCAGAGAGAGAACCGTCATTGGTAAAGATGATGGCCAGAAAGAGAACCTACATTCATGAAGATGATTTCCAGAGAGAGAACCTTCTTTCATAAAGATGATGCCCAGAGAGAGAATGTTTCGTAAAGATGATGCCCAGACCTAGAACCTTATTTCATAAATAGGATGCCCATAGAGAGAACCTTTAATCATAAAGATGATGCTCAGCAGAGAACATTCTTTCATAAAGATGATGCCCTGAGGGAGAACCTTCATTCATAAACATGATGCCCAGAGAACCTACATACATAAAATGATGCCCAGAGGGAGAACCTTCATCAATAAAGATGATGCCCAGAGAGAGAACCTTCTTTCATAAAGATGATACCAGAGAGAGAAGCTTCATTGAAAAGATGATGGCCAGAAAGAGAATCTTTATTCATAAAGATAATTCCCCGAGAGAGAAATTTCTTTCATAAAGATGATCCCCAAACAGTGAACTTTCTTTCATAAAGATGATGCCCAGAGAGAGAACATTCATTGATAAAGATGATGGCCAGAAAGAGAACCTACATTCATAAAGATGATTCCCCGAGGGAGAAGTATCTTTCATAAAGATGATCCCCAAACAGTGAACTTTCTTTCATAAAGATGATGCCCAGAGAGAGAACCTTCTTTCTGAAGATGATGCCCAGAGAGAGAGCCTCCATTCATAAAGATGTTGCACAGAGAAGGAACATTCATTCAAATAGATGATGCCCGGCAGAGAACCTTGTTTCATAAAGATGATGGCCAGAGAGAAAACCTTCATTCATAAAGATGATGCCCAAACAGGGAACCTTCTTTCAGAAAGATGATGCCCAGGGAGAGAACTTTTTTCTGAAAGATGATGCCCAGGGAGAGAACCTTCATTCATAAAGATGATGCCTAGAGGGAGAACCTTCATTCATAAAGATGATGCCCAGAGAGAGAACCTTGTTTCATAAAGATGATGCCAAGAGAGAGAACCTTCATTCAGAAAGTTGATGCCCAGAGAGAAAACATTCTTTCATTAGTTGATGCCCAACAGAGAACCTTCATTCATAAAGATGATGCGCAGAAGGAGAACCTTCAATCATAAAGATGATGCCCAGGGAGAGAACCTTCTTTCATAGAGATGATGCCTAGAGCGTGAACCTTCATTCATAAACATGATGCCCAGGCAGAGAACCTTCATTCATAAAGATTATACCGGAGAGAAAACCTTGTTTCATAAAGATAAAACCCAGAGAGAGTAGCTTCATTCATAAAGATGATGCCCAGGCAGAGAAAGTACTTTCGTAACGATGATGCCCAGGCAGAAAACCTTCTTTCATAAAGATCGTGCCTAGAGAGAGAACCTTGTTTTATTAAGATGATGCCCAGAGAGAGAACCTTCATTCATAACGATGATGCCAAGTCAGAGAAGCTTCTTTCATATACATGATGCCAATAGGGAGAAACTTCTGTCTTAAAGATGATGCCCAGAGAGAGAACCTTCACTCATAAAGATGATGCCCAGAGAGAGAACCTTCATTCATGAAGATGATGTCCAGAGAGAGAACCTCTTTCATAAAGATGATGCCCAGAGAGAGAATGTTTCGTAAAGATGATGCCCAGACCTAGAACCTTATTTCATAAATAGGATGCCCAGAGAGAGAACATTTAATCATAAAAGTGATGCCCAGAGAGAGAACATTCTTTCATAAAGATGATGCCCTGAGAGAGAACCTTCATTCATAAACATGATGCCCAGGGAACCTACATACATAAAATGATGCCCAGAGGGAGAACCTTCATCAATAAAGATGATGCCCAGAGAGAGAACCTTCTTTCATAAAGATGATGCCAGTGGAGAGAACCTTTAATCATAAAGATAATGCCCAGAGAGAGAACCTTCTCTCATAAAGATGATGTCCAGAGAGAGAACCTCGTTTCATAAAGATGATACCAAGAGAGAGTACCTTCATTCATAAAGTTGATGCCCAGAGAGAAAATATTCTTTCATAAGTTGATGCCCAAGAGAGAAGCTTCTTCCATAAAGTTGATGCCCAGAGAGAAAACATTCTTTCATAAGTTGATGCCCAAGAGAGAACCTTCATTCATAAAGATGATGCGCAGAGAGAGAACCTTCATTCATAAAGATGATGCCCAGGCAGAGAAAGTACTTTCGTAAGATGATGCCCAGGCAGAAAACCTTCTTTCATATAGATCATGCCCAGAGAGAGAACCTTGTTTTATTAAGATGATGCCCAGAGAGAGAACCTTCATTCATAACGATGATGCCAAGTCAGAGAAGCTTCTTTCATATACATGATGCCAATAGGGAGAACCTTCTGTCTTAAAGATGATGCCCAGAGAGAGAACCTTCACTCATAAAGATGATGCCCAGAGAGAGAACATTTAATCATAAAGATGATGCCCAAAGAGAGAACATTCTTTCATAAAGATGATGCCCAGAGAGAGAACCTTCTTTCATAGAGATGATGCCCAGAGAGTGAACCTTCATTCATAAAGATGATGCCCAGGCAGAGAAAGTACTTTCGTAAAGATGATGCCCAGGCAGAAAACCTTCTTTCATATAGATCATGCCCAGAGAGAGAACCTTGTTTTATTAAGATGATGCCCAGAGAGAGAACCTTCATTCATAACGATGATGCCAAGTCAGAGAAGCTTCTTTCATATACATGATGCCAATAGGGAGAACCTTCTGTCTTAAAGATGATGCCCAGAGAGAGAACCTTCACTCATAAAGATGATGCCCAGAGAGAGAACATTTAATCATAAAGATGATGCCCAAAGAGAGAACATTCTTTCATAAAGATGATGCCCAGAGAGAGAACCTTCATTCATAGAGATGATGCCCAGAGAGTGAACCTTCATTCATAAATATGATGCCCAGGCAGAGAACCTTCATTTTAACGATTATACAGGAGAGAGAACCTGTTTTCATAAAGATATTACCCAGAGAGTACCTTCATTCATTAAGATGATGCCCAGAGAGAGAACCTTCATTCATGAAGATGATGTCAAGAGAGAGAACCTTCTTTCATAATGTTGATGCCCAGAGAGAGAACGTTTCGTAAAGATGATGCCCAGACCTAGAACCTTATTTCATAAAGAGGATGCCCAGAGAGAGAACCTTCATTCATAAAGATGAGGCCCAGAGAGAGAACCTTCATTCATCAAGATAATGCCCAGAGAGAGAACCTTCTTTCATTAGTTGATGCCCAAGAGAGAACCTTCTTTCATAAAGTTGATGCTCCGAGAGAAAATATTCTTTCATAAGTTGATGCCCAAGAGAGAACCTTCATTCATAAAGATGATGCCAATAGAGAGAACCTTCATTCATAGAGATGATGCCCAGAGAGTGAACCTTCATTCATAACCATGATACCCAGGCAGAGAACCTTCATTCATAACGATTATACCGGAGAGAGAACATTGTTTCATAAAGATAATACCCAGAGAGTACCTTCATTCTTAGAGATGATGCCCAGGCAGAGAAAGTACTTTCATAAAGATGATGCACAGGCAGAAAACCTTCTTTCATAAAGATCATGCCCAGAGAGAGAACCTTGTTTCATTAAGGTGATGCCCAGAGAGAATTTTCATTCATAAAGATGATGCCCAGGCAGAGAACCTTTCGTAAAAATGATGCCGAAGCAGAGAACTTTCATTCATGAAGAAGATGTCAAGAGAGAGAACCTTCTTTCATAAAGATGATGCCCAGGCAGGGAACCTTCATTCATAACGATGATGCCAAATCAGAGAAGATTCTTTCATAAAGATGATGCCAATAGGGAGAACCTTCATTAAAGAAGATGATGTCAAGAGAGAGAACCGTTTTTCATAAAGATGATTCCCAGAGAGAGAACCTTCATTCATGAAGATGATGTCAAGAGAGAAAACCTGCTTTCATAAAGATGATGCCCCGAGTGAGTAACTTCATTCATGAAGTTGATGCCCAGAGAGAGAATCTTCTTTCATAAAGATGATGCCCAGGCAGAGAATGTTTCGTAAGTTGATGCCAAGACCTAGAACCTTATTTCATAAAGAGGATGCCCAGAGAGAGAAACTTCATTCATAAAGATGAGGCCCAGAGAGAGAACCTTCATTCATCAAGATGATGCCCAGAGAGAGAACTTTCTTTCATAAAGATGATGCCTAGAGGGAGAACTTTCATTCATAAAGATGATGACCAGACAGAGAACCTACTTCCATAATGATGATACCGAGACAGAGAAACTTCTTTCATAAATATGATGCCCAGAGATAGAAGCTTCTTTCATAAAGATGATGGGCATACAGAGAACATTTTTTAATAAAGATAATGCCCAGAGAGAGAACCTTGGTTCATAAAGATGATGCCGTGAGAGAGAACCTTCATTCATAAACATGATACCCAGAGAACCTACATTCATAAAATGATGCCCAGAGAGAGAACCTTCATTCATAACGATTATACCGGAGAGAGAACCTTGTTTCATTAAGATAATACCCAGAGAGAGTACCTTCATTCATAAAGATGATGCCCAGGCAGAGAAAGTACTTTCATAAAGATGATGCCCAGGCAGAAAACTTTCTTTCATGAAGATGATGCCCAGAGAGAGATACTTCATTCATATATATGATGCCCAGACAGAGAATCTTGTTTCATAATGTTGATGCCGAGAGATGGAACCTTCATTCATAAAGATGATCCCCTGGCAGAGAACCTTTCGTAAAGATGATGCCAAGGCAGAGAACCTTATTTCATAAAGAGGATGCCCAGAGAGAGAGCCTTCATTCATAAAGAAGATGTCCAGGCAGAGAACCTTCATTCGTAAAGATGATGCCCAGGCAGAGAACCTTCATTCATAAACATGGTGCCCAGTCAGAGAACCTTCATTTATAAAGATGACTCCCAGACAGAGGACATTCATTCATAAAGATTATGTCAACCAGAGAATCTTGTTTCATAAAGATCATACACACAGAGTACCTTAATTCATAAAGATGATTCCCAGGTAGAGAAAGTACTTTCGTAAGATGATGCCCAGGCAGAAAACCTACTTTTATAAAGATGATGCCCAGAGAGAGATACTTCATTCATATATATGATGCCCAGACAGAGAATCTTGTTTCATAAAGATGATGTCCAGAGAGAGAACCTTCATTCATAAAGATGATGCCCAGGCAGATAACCTTTCGTAAAGATGATGCCAAGGCAGAGAACATTCATTCATATAGATGATGCACAGAGAGAGACCTTCTTTCTTAAAGATGATGCCCAGAGGGAGAACCTTCTTTCATAAAGATGATGCCCAGGCAGAGAACCTTCATTCATAAAGATGATGCCAAGGCAGAGAACCTTCATTAATAAAGATGATGCCCAGAAAGAGAACCTTCATTCATAAAGATGATACCAGAGACAGAACCTTGTTTCATAAAGATGATGCCCAGAGAGTTTTACCTTCATTCATAAAGATGATGCCCAGGCAGAGAACCTTCATTCATATAGATGATGCCAGACAGAGAACCTTCATTCATGAAGTTGATGTCCAGAGGGAGACCCTTCATTCATAAAGATGATACCAGAGACAGAACCTTATTTCATAAAGATGATGCCCAGAGAGAGTACCTTCATTCATAAAGATGTTGCCCAGGCAGAGAACCTTTCGTAGGAGTCCGGGAAGATGGCCGACAGGGACACCCGCATATTCTGAGAACTCCTCCAAACAAAGCGGCCTTGGCGACTAAGTAGCTGAATAGTAGGAGTCTGGTGAGTGAAATATCCCCCTGGCACAGCACCCCTGTCCCACCCCATGTATTTGTCCTGAGCAGGGGTCTAGGTGAAAGAGGACCAGACTTGTGGGACATCTCTGGTCACTAAGCTGCTGTGAGCTCACTGGCGACTGGCCTAGGCTCCATCCCCAAACCTGACCCGAGCCCAGAGTCGCTTGCCTGCCCTTCCTAGACAGGCGCAGCCGGTTATGCTCCCCTACACCAGTGGCCCACTCGAGGATCCCCACTGGGAGAGAAGCTTTCCTCTCCAGCGGTTCCCCTCTCCCCACAGGGAAGCGATCTGCCCTCAGGCCCGCGTCCCTCCCTCCATTCATCCAAGCTCCAGGGAGCGGACCCACAGGTTGTCTGGCGATCCCCACGGGGGACCATCCACCCGCACCGCTGCCACGGACCTCTCCACCTGCGTGCGCCAGCCTCCCACCCCCGCCAGCCCCCGCCCGCACCTGGCAGCCTAGCGCCAGCTCCACTCCTGGCCTGGACCCTGCACTGAGCACTTCCCGCCGACAGGAGCCATAGCCCAACCCTCACCTGTTCCGGACCCTGAGCTTCTGCGGAGCGCTGCGGCCCACGTTGCTGAGTCTGACCGCCAAGGGCCCCTCCCTGCACAAGGCACAAGAGTAGGTGCCCTCCCCAGGGTGCTGCGGGGACCCCGGCGGCCGCGACTCTGAACCTGAGCGGAGGATGGGCGCCATTACCCCCTGCGGTTTTGCGCCAAGCCACTACTGTCTGCGGGGTTCTGAGCTCAGAGTGGGGCGGAGGGCGAACACCATTGTTCCCTGCAGTGTTGCGCCGCTGTCTGCGCAGCTGTCAAAGGGGCCTCCCCGCGCCTGCTCACAGCCCAGGCAGATCAAACATTCCACCTGCAGCGGAGCCTGGGACTCGGCTTTGCAGTCCCTGAGGAGCCCTTGGTGAGCTCCAGCCAGCTCTCACCACCTGGGGGCCCTGTGGGGTCCCCAGTGCCAGCCCTAAGCCTGCCGCAGCCCGCCCCAGCCACCCCAGGAGACAGCACGGTGGCCTGAGCCTCCACACAGTACCCTTAGCTGCCCTAGCACTTCCCAATTAAAGCACGAGGACCTCCAGTGGGGAGAGGCTGGACCTGGGAGGGCTTGCTGAGCTGAAGAGCATTCCCAACAACACATAGATCAGCACCACATATTGGGACAATGCGAACTCAGCCACTTCTGCGCTCTATTAGGCATCACCAGCGCTTAGAGGGAAAGAGGGAAATTTTCAGACATTCACATCTACACATCCTCCATCTAGCATAGGTTTTTTTCTGTTTTTGTGTGTGTGTGTGTGTTTTTTGTTGTTTTTTTTCCTGTCTTTTTGTTTTTTGCCTTTTGGGTGTTTTTTGTTTGTTTTGTTTTTTATTCCTTCTTCCCTTTCTTTTACTTTCTGCTCTGTATTCTCTCTCCTTCCTTCCTACTTTTTCATTAATGCTTGTACTTCTCTTCTGCCCCTTTTCTATAGATTCTCCTTCTCTCTCTTTTCTTTCTTCTCCTCCCACCTCTACTAGTATCACAGCTTGTCCCTCTTCTATTATAGATTCTCTTCCCTCTCCCCCCAATTTTTTCTTCCTCTGCCCAATATTATGTTAACAACTATTTTTATATCATTAACCTTTTAAATCCTTTTTATTACTAACCCCCCTCCTCATAAAGGGGGCTGCTAAGGGGACCTTGTCACACCTGGTCAAAGCAGCCTGAGGGCACTCACTGAAGCCCCAGCCCCCACTCCAGCTGCTGAAACATCTCTGCACTGCGGGCCACCAACCCGACAGGGAACTCGGTCTACACAGCAGTCTGACCCACCCTTACAGTAGGTTATAGGCAATCGCCTGAAAGAATCCTTAACAATAACATATATAAGGTTACTCCTGTCTCTCAGAAGCATGGGGCCTATGAAAGGATCAAGGAAAAATCAACAGACCACATCACTCCCAACAAAAAAAATCAGAGAAACGAGGCACTTTAACAGACCTAACGTCACTCATAGAAGAAACAGATATAGATCAGCCACAAAAGGAAGTCTTCAGAACTCTGCTTGCAGTAATACAGGAGCTAAGAGAAGCAAACCAAAATAAGGATGCAACGATAGAAGGGATGAAATGCACAATAGAGGGGATGAAGTCCACAAGAGAGGGGATGAATACTATCCACCAAAAGGAACTGCAGAAACTAACAGAGGAGGTAGCAGAGGCCACACAAAAGGTCACAGAAGCTATATCTAGGCTTGAGGAGGCTGAGAACCGTATCAGTGAACCCGAGGACGCTCAAACCAAGCGAAGCAAGCGAGAAAAACAATCAGATAGGAAAATTAAAGAAACAGAAGACAGCCTGAGATCAATGACAGATGCTATGAAGAGGAATAATATTCGAATAATCGGTCTACCGGAACACAACATAACACACAAATCGACCGCCAAGATAGCAAAGGAATTCCTGGAAGAAAATTTCCCCAACGTAACAAAGGAGAATCTGACTCTCATACAGGAAGCAGAGAGGACGCCGGCTAAGCTAAACACCAAGAAGAACACGCCAAGACATATAATTGTAAAATTATCCAACTTAGAGGAAAAAGAGAAAATTTTATGAGCATCAAGAGAAAGGAAGACAGTCACATACAAAGGAGCGCAGGTAAGAATATGCTCAGACTTATCAGCAGAAACCATGAAGAGGAGGAGAGAATGGAGCAACATCTTCCAAAAACTGAAAGATAAAAATGCCTCCCCCAGAATCCTATACCCTGCCAAGTTATCCATTAAGATAGAGGGTAAGATAAGGGTCTTCCAGAACAAGGACGAACTCAAAATATATACTGCAAGTCACCCGACCCTGCAGAACATACTGGCTGACTCACTATGGCCAGAAGACCAAGCTCCAACTAGAACCACCAGGAGACCACCATATAGCCCATCTCCATCTAGAAGCCAACATGCCAGCAACACGTACCAGGACAACATGGTCTCAGATGGAAAAGAGGACAGGATAGAAACCCTCCACTCAAACGCAGTACACTGATATGAAGGAAGACAGGCAAAGACCCAAAACCCAAAACAGAATATGGCAACCATGAAGCCAGAGATTGTAATAATCACTCTGAATACAAATGGGCTCAATTCATATGTTAAAAGAAAGAGGCTGGGGAATGGATTAGAAAACATAACCCATCAATCTGCTGCCTGCAAGAGACACACCTTAAGCAAGCAGACAAGCATATGCTGAGAATAAAGGGCTGGCAGAAAGTTTACCAAGCAAATGGTAACTCCAAGAAGGCAGGAGTGGCTATCTTAATCTCCGACAAAATGGATCTCAAGATCCAAAACATAAAAAGAGACAAAGAGGGACATTACATAATGCTCAAAAGCTCAGTAAACCAGGAAGCACTTAGCATACTGAATATTTATGCACCTAATAATGGCGCGGCAAATTTCGTCAAACACACTATTTAAAAAATGACAGAAGAAATCACGGAAACAACCATAATAGTGGGGGACTTCAACACTCCACTATCAGAGAAAGACAGGCCACGGGGGAAGACGCTCAGCAAAGAGGCCAGAGAGCTAAACAATGTAATTAGGCAACAGGGCCTGATAGACATCTATAGAGCCTTTCATCCAAAAGCAAAAGGTTTCACATTCTTCTCCAATCCACACGGATCTTTCTCAAGAATAGATCACATGCTGGGACACAAGGCCAGCCTGAGTAAATTCAAACACATAGATATTATCCAGACGTCTTTCGCAGACCACCATGCCATAAAGCTGGAGATTAATAGAAGGGCACCCAGAAAAGCAAGGGCCACCAATTGGAGAATAAACAACAATCTCCTGCGACATGAATGGGTTAAGGTCCAGATCAGAGAGGATATCAGGAAGTTTCTAGAAACTAATGAGAACGAGCATACAACATATCAAAACTTATGGGACACTGCAAAGGCAGTTATCAGAGGTAGCTTGATATCAATGAATGCATATATGAAAAAAGAAAAAAGGCGTATGACAGATATGTTAACACAAAACCTCCAACAACTAGAACAGAGCCAACAGAACTACCCCTCCAATAGCAAGAGAAAAGAAATAATAAAAATCAGGGCGGAGTTAAACCAGTGGGAAAACAAAAGAACAATGCAAAGGATTAACGCAACTAGAAGCTGGTTTTATGAACGAATTAATAAAATTGACACTCCCCTGGCAAAGCTTACCAAAGATAGAAAGGAGCAAACATCAATAGCCAGGATGAGGGATGAATCGGGGGCAATAACAACAGACCCCAATGAGATTAAAAAGGATAATCACAAAGTACTATGAAGGATTGTATTCTAATGAATTCAGAAACCTGGAAGTCATGGATAAATATTTAGAAAAACAATCTATCCCGAGATTATCTGAGACAGAGATCAAAAACCTCAACAAACCCATAGCGAAGAAGAAATAGAGAGTGTCATCAAAAACCTATCAAGGAAAAAGGCCCCAGGGCCAGATGGCTACACAGCAGAATTTTATCAAACATTCAGGGAAGAGCTGACACCGATCCTCCACAAAGTATTCCATAACACAGAAAAAACGGCAAGCTCCCAAACTCATTTTACGAAGCCAGCATTACTTTGATACTCAAACAGGGAAAAGACCCCACAGGTGTAGAGAATTATAGACCAATATCTCTAATGAACATAGATGCAAAAATCCTTAACAAAATATTGGCCAATAGAATACAAAGGAACATCAAACATATCATTCACCACAACCAAGTAGGATTCATCCCAGCGATGCAGGGATGGTGTAACATCCGAAAATCCATCAATATCATACACCACATCGAGAAGAAAAAGGATAAAAACCATATGATAATATCCATAGATGCAGAAAAAGCATTTGACAACATCCAGCACCGATTCCTAATCAAAACACTCATGAAGATAGGATTGGAAGGTAAGTTCCTCAAGCTCATACAAGCTATCTATGAAAGACCAACAGCCAACCTCATAGTCAATGGAGAAAAGACAAGAACAATACCACTGAAAAAGGGTACAAGACAAGGATGCCCCCTGTCCCCTCTTCTATTCAATATCGTTTTGGAGGTTCTGGCTAACAACATAAGACAGCGGAAGGACATCAAAGGGATCCAGTTGGGAGAGGAGGCGGTGAAACTATCGTTATTTGCAGGTGACATGATCCTATACATTGAAGACCCCCAAAACTCCACAGTTGGAATACTTACAGCAATAGAGGAATATGGAAGAGTAGCAGGATACAAGATCAATAAACAGAAGTCGGTAGGGTTTCTATACACATCGGACAGGGCCATGGAAGAGGCGATTAAGAGGGAAGTACCCTTCACAGTAGCCAAGAACAAACTGAAATACCTAGGAATATATTTAACAAAAAATACTAAAGACCTTTATAAGCATAATTATAAAACCCTATTACAGGAAACCAAAAGTGACCTTCACAAATGGATGACCCTCCCCTGCTCATGGTTAGGTAGGCTGAACATAGTAAAGATGACAGTTCTTCCTAAAGCACTCTACAAGTTCAATGCTATACCAATCCAATTACCATCAACCTTCTTCAAAGAATTGGAAAAACTGACCACCAACTTCATATGGAGAGGGAAGAAACCCAGAATTAACAGAGAACTCCGCAAGAAGGACACAATTGGAGGACTCGCCCTACCTGATTTTAATGCCTGCTACACAGCTACAGTGGTCAAAACAGCATGGTACTGGCACAATGATAGACACTCAGACCAGTGGAAAAGAATAGAAAGCCCAGGAGTAAAATCATCAGCATATAGACAACTGATCTTCGACAAGGGTCCCAAAAACGTCAAGTGGGAAGCAGATGCCCTCTTTAATAAGTGGTGCTGGAAACAATGGATATCCACATGTAGAAAGTTGAAACAAGACGTCTACCTCACCCCATGCACAAGAATACACTCAAGGTGGATCACAGATCTAGAAGTCAAACCCCAAACCATCAGGACCATTAAGGAGGTAATCAGGACTAATCTCAGAGCACTGGCCCAGGGAGCACATAGGCTCACTGCAACAGGGAAGGGGACACACACAGGTGAACTGGAAATCGACAAATGGGATCTAATAAGAATAAAACACCTGTGCACCTCGAAAGACTTTGCCAAGAGGGTGACAAGGCAACCCACAGACTGGGAGAAGATTTTTAGTAATGACACGTCAGACAAAGGGCTCATTACTAAAATCTACAACATCATCATGACCTGCAAAAAGAGGAAAACAGTTAACCCCCTAAGGAAGTGGGCAAAAGAAATGAGAAGAACTTTCACTAGAGAGGAGATCAATATGGCCAATAAATATATGAGAAAGTGCTCAAAGTCCCTTGCCATAAGAGAAATGCAAATCAAAACAACCATGAGATACCACCTAACACACCTGAGGCTAGCCCAGATCAGTAATTCAGAGAGCAACAAGTGTTGGAGGGGCTGTGGTGAAGTAGGAACCCTCCTCCACTGCTGGTGGTCGTGCACAGTTGTACAGCCACTGTGGAAAGCAATCTGGCGATACCTAAAGAAAATGGAAATTGATCTACCTTACGACCCAGCTATCCCTCTAATGGGCATATACCCGGTTGAAGCAGCAAATAAAACACGACCAGTCATATGCTCTCCAATGTTTATTGCGGCACAATTCACAATAGCAAAGACTTGGAAACAGCCTAAGTTTCCATCAATAGACGAGTGGATTAGCAAACTTTGGCACATACACACAATGGAGTATTATGCAGCACTGAAAAGCACCGATGAGCACATGAAACACGTTATTTCATGGGAAGAGATGGAAGGAATTACGTTAAGCGAGGTAAGCCAGACCCAAAGGGACAGGTACAACATGAGTCCCCTGAGGTAAGCACAATCAGCATGACAGAAATGGGGCATTAATCCACCCAAGGGGAGGGTATGGTTTATATCTCCACAGGGAAAGTGGGACCAGACTTCAACCCAGTGTCGCAAGGTGTGAATGCAATATCCCGGCGTGGAGGAGGGAACCGGTGGAGAGGTCTGGGAGGCTGGCCCCAGCACCATAAATTAAGTGGATTCCTGCCCCTCCCCCGAAAAGAATTTGTTCCAAAGGACGACATTGACTCTGCAGCTATGGGAGATGGACATATTTGATCAGAGCACACGGGAGCAGATGAAGGGGCAGGAGGAGAGAGTGGAGCACAGCCTGGCCCACCAGGCCGTGATGATGATGTTCCTGAGTAGAGCAGCCAGTCCACAGAGAGAACAACATGGCTGGCCCTACTATGAGACATGATGCCCCTCAGTGACTAAGGGCGATACAGGGGACAGCACCGGAGACACAGTGTGGGAATTGCACCTGACCTGATCCCACCACACCCAGGCAAATCACTGGGGTAGTGCAGCGGAACAGCAAGGGAATGGAGTGGCAAGGTCCCCAGAGAATGCTGAAAGTGGACTTTGGGCCCAGTGCGTGGTGCCCCAACAGACTGGACTGGAAAACGCTCCTAAGGGCCAGCAAACGATCCCTGAACTAACTACAAGCTTTTCTCTTGTGAACTGTTTTGTTCTGTACTTTTTCAGTGGTTTGTTTTGGTTGTTTTCTTGTCTGGTTGTATACTGTTGCTTTGTGTACCTCTGTCTAGTTTTCGTGCATGTTAGTGACTCCACAGGTCTGAATAGGACAGGCTGGATGAACTATCTGGATGAAAAACAACGGGACCGACAGTTCCAGGGGGACTTTGGGTGGGGGGGTGGGAGGGTAAGGAAGTGGTGCTAACAAACCCAGGGATAAGGGAAAAACACAGGACACCAAATGGTAGAGAAGGGGGAGTGGCAGGCCTGGTGGGAAATGATCAAGGGTAAGGTTGCTTAGAGAAGAGGTATACTCTAGCCCAGGTGGCGATGAACCATGGTAGTAGGGCAGGAAGAAGGTCAAGGGAGATGGAGGAAAGAGCTAGGAGTCAAAGGGCATTCATGGAGGTCTAGACAAAGACATGTACATGCAAATATATATAGGAGGATAGGGAAATAGATCTATGTGTCTATATTTATAAGTCAAGTATTAAGGTGGCGGAAGGACCTTGGGCCGCTACTCAAACACTCCCTCAATGCATGAATACCTTCTTTTATTAAATTGGAACTCTATGATGCTCACTCTCCCGATACAATGGCTGGAGCCAGAGTGGGTGAACAAGTAAATGTGGTGAAGAAAGCTGATGGTGCCCGGCTATCAAAAGAGATAGTGACTGGGGTCTTAAAGGCTTGAAGATAAACAAGCGGCCATCTAGCTCAGAAGCAACAAAGTCCACATGGAAGAACATACCAGCCTGTGTGATCGAGTGGTCCCAAAGGGATCAGTTACCAGGCATCAAAGAACAAAAATCATATCATTGACTGCACACCTCCATGACAGGATCGCTGAAGACAAATGGGTGCATGAGCAAATGTGGTGAAGAAAGCTGATGGTGCCTGGCTATCAAAAGAGATGGTGTCTGGGGTCTTAAAGGCTTGAAGGTGAACAAGAGCCATCTAGCTCAGAAGCAAATAAGCCCACATGGAAGAAGCACCCGGCCAGTGCGATCACGAGGTGCCCAAGGGACCAGATATAAGGCATCATGCAAAAAAAAAAAAGATATAAGTGTGTGTATGTATGTGTATATATGTGTATATGTATATATGTATGTGTATATATGTATATATATCATATTAAATAAAGGGGGAAGTGCAGAGTGGAGACCCAAGGCCAAAGTTCGGCCAATGGAGATCCCCTCATAGAGGGGTTTAGGAGAGGAGATGGGTTAATTAGGGTGTGAGGTAGTATCGATGAAGAACACAGCTTTCCCCCAGATCCTGGATGCTTCCTCCCCCCAACTGCCATGATCCGAATTCTACTTTGCAGGGCTGGATAGGACAGAGGCTGTACACTGGTACATATGAGGGTTGGAGGTACAGGGAATCCAGGGTGGATGATATCTTCAGGACCAAGGGTGTGAGGGACGATGCTGGGAGAGTGGAGGGTGAGTGGGTTGGAAAGGGGTAACTGATTACAAGGGTACACATGTGACCTCTTCCCTGGGAGAGGGACAGCAGAGAAGGGGGGAAGGGAGACTCCGGATAGGGCAAGATATGACAAAATAACGAGGTATAAATTACCAAGGGCATAGGAGGGAGGGGGTTAGGGGGAGGGAGGGGGAAAAAAAAAAGAGGACCTGATGCAAGGGGCTTAAGTGGAGAGTAAATGCCTTGAGAATGATTGGGGCAGGGAATGTATGGATGTGCTTTATACAATTGATGTATTTATATGTATGGATTGTGGTAAGAGTTGTTTGAGTCCCTAATAAAATGTAAAAGAAGAAAAGAGAAAAAAATTATTAGGGCAAAGGCTGTACAGATGTGCTTTATACAATTGATGTATGTATATGTATGAACTGTGAAAAGAATTGTATCAGCCCCAATAAATTGTTAAAATAAAAAAATTAAAAAGAAAAAAAGAAAGTTCTCTCTCTGGACATCACCTTTATGAATGATGATTCTCTGCCTAGGCAACATCATTATGAATGAAGGCTCTTTCTCTGGGCATCATCATTGTGATAGAAGGTTCTCTGTTTGGGCATCATCTTTATGAACAAAGGTTCTCTGCTATGGCATTATCTTTATGAATAAAGGTTCTCTCTTCGTGCATCATCTTTATGAATGAAGGTTCTCTCTCTTGGCATCATCTTTATAAACAAGGTTCTAATTCTGGGCATCATCTATATGAATGAAGGTTCCCTGCCTGGGCATCATCTATATGAAAGAAGGCTCTTTCTCTGGGCAGCATATTTATGAAAGAAGGATCTCTGCCTGGGAATCATCTTTAGAAAATCTTTCTCTGGGCATCATCTCCATGAATGATGGTTCTCCATGGGCATCATTTTTATGAATGAAGTTTCTCTCTGTGGGCATCATCTTTATGAATGAAAGTTCTCTGCCTGGGCATCATCTTTATGAATGACGGTTCTCTCTCTGGGCATTATCTTTATGAATGAAGGTTCTCTGCCTGGGCATAATCTTTATGAATGAAGGTTCTCTCTCTGGGCATCACCTTTATGAATGAATGTTCTCTGCCTGGGGAACATCTTTATGAATGAAAGTTCTCTCTCTCTGGGCATCATCTTTATGAATGAAGGTTCTCTCTCTGGGAATCATCTTAAAGAAACAAGTTTCTAAGTCTGGGCATCAACTATATGAATGAAGGTTCTCTGCCAGGGCATCATCTTTATGAGAGAAGGCTATCACTCTGGGCATCATCTTTTTGAAAGCAGGTTCTCTCTTTGGGCATCATCATTATGAAAGGTGGTTCTTTTTCTAGGCATCATCATTATGAAACAAGGTTCTCTGCCAGGGCATCACCTTTTTGAATGAAGGTTCTCTGTCTAGGCATCTTCTTTATGAAACAAATTCCCTGCCTGGGCATCATCTATATGAATGAAGGTTCTCTCCCAGGGCATCACCTTCTTAAAGTAAGTTCTCTGTTTGGGCGTCATCTTTATTAAACAACGTTGTCTGTTTTGGCATCATCTTTATCAATGAAGGTTCTCTTTCTGGTCATCATCTTTATGAAAGAAGGTTCTCTGACTGGGCATCATCTTATGAAAGTTTCTCTGACTGGGCATCCTCTTTATGAATGATGGAACTCTCTCTGGTCATCATCTTTATGAAAGAAGGTTCTTTCTCTGGGCATCATCTCCATGAATGACGGTTCTATCCCTGGGCATCATTTTTATGAATGAAGGTTCTCTCTGTGGGCATTATCATTAAGAACGAATGTTCTCTGCCTGGGCATCATCTTTATGAATTGCGGTTCACTCTCTGGCCATCATCTTTATGAATTGCGGTTCTCTGCCTGGGCATCATCTTTATGAATGAAGGTTCTCTCTCTGGGCATCACCTTTATGAATGAAGATTCTCTGCCTAGGCAACATCTTTACTAATGAAGGCTCTTTCTCTGGGCAGCATATTTATGAATGAATGTTCTCTGTCTGGGCATCATCTCTATTAAAAAAGGTTCTCTCTCTGGGCATCATCATTATGAAAGAAGGTTCTCTGTTTGGGCATCGTCTTTATGAAAGAAGGTTCTCTTCCTGGGAATCATCTTTACAAAAGATGATTCTATGCCTGGGCATCATCTTTACGAAAGAAGGTTCTCTGCCTGGGCATAATCTTTGTGAATGAAGGTACTTTCTTTGGGCATCATCATTATAAATGAAGGTTCTCTTGGCATCATCTTAATGAATGAAGGTTCTCTCTCTGGGCATCATTTTTATGAATGAAGGTTCTCTCTCTGGGCATCATCTTTATGAAAGAATGTTCTCTCTCTGGGCATCATCGTTATGAATGAAAGTTCACTCCCTGGGAAACATCTTTATGAATGAAGGCTCTCTCTATGTGCATCATATTTATGAAAGAAGGTTCTCTGTTTGGGCATCATCTTTATAAAAGAAGATTCTCTGCCTGGGCATCATCTTTAGAAAAGAAGGTTCTCTGCCTGGACATGATCTTTATGAATAAAGGTTCTCTCTCTGGGCATCATCTTTATGAATGAAGGTACACTCTCTGGGCATCATCTTTATGAAACAAGGTTCTCTAACTGGTATCATCTTAATGAATGAAAGTTCTCTGTCTGGGAATAATCTTTATGATTGAAGGTTCTCTCTTTGGGCATCATCTTTTTGAAACAAGGTTCTCTGCCTGGCTATCATCTATATGAATGAAAGTTGTCTCTCTGTGCATCATCTTTATGAAAGAAGGTTCTCTTCCTGGGCATCATCTTTACGAAGAAGGTTCTCTACTTAGGCATCACGTTTATGAATGAAGGTACGCTCTCTGGGCATCATCTTTATGAAACAAATTTTCTCTCTGCGCATCATCTTTATGAATGAAGGTTCTCTGCCTGGCTATCATCTATATGAATGAAAGTTGTCTCTCTGTGCATCATCTTTATGAAAGAAGGTTCTCTTCCTGGGCATCATCTTTACGAAGAAGGTTGTTTACTTAGGCATCACCTTTATGAATGAAGGTACGCTCTCTGGGCATCATTTTTATGAAACAAATTCTCTCTCTGCGCATCATCTTTATGAATGAAGGTTCTCTGCTGGGCATCATCTTTATGAATGACGGTTCTCTCTCTGGCCATCATCTTTATGAATGAAGGTTCTCTGCCTGCGCATCATCTTTGTGAATGAAGGTTCTCTCTCTGGGCATCACCTTTATGAATTAAGGTTCTCTCCATGCGCATCATCTTTTTGAATGAAGGTTCTCTCTCTGGACATCACCCTTAGGAATGAAGGTTCTCTGCCTAGGCAACATCTTTTGAATGAAGGCTTTTTCTCTAGGCAGCATATTTATGAAAGAAGGTTCTCTGTCTTGGAATCATCTTTATTAAAAAAGGTTCTCTCTCTGGGTATCGTCTTTATAAAAGAAGGTTCTCTTCCTCTGAATCATCTTTAAGAAGATGGTTCTATTCCTGGGCATCATCTTTACGAAAGTAAGTCCTCTGCCTGGGCATAATCTTTGTGAATGAAGGTACTTTCTTTGGGCACCATCATTATGAATGAAGGTTCTCTTGGCATCATTTAATGAATGAAGGTTCTCTCTCTGGGCTTCATCTTTATGAAAGAAAGTTCTCTCTCTGGGCTTCATATTTATGAATGAAAGTTGACTCTCTGGGCAACATCTTTATGAATTAAGGCTCTCTCTATGTGCATCATATTTATGAAAGAAGGTTCTCTGTTTGGGCATCATCTTTATGAAAGAAGATTCTCTGCCTGGGCATCATCTTTATGAAAGAAGGTTCTCTGGGCATCATCTTATGAATTAAGGTTCTCTATCTGGGCATCATCTTTACGAAACAAGGTACTCTCTCTGAGCATCATCATTATGAATGAATGTTCTCTGTTTGGGCATCGTCTTTATGAAAGAAGTTTCTCTTCTAGGGAATCATCTTTACGAAAATGGTTCTATGCCTGGGCATCATCTTTACGAAAGAAGGTTCTCTGCCTGGGCATAATCTTTGTGAATGAAGGTACTTTCTTTTGGCATCATCATTATGAATGAAGGATCTCTTGGCATCATCTTAATGAATGAAGGTTCTCTCTCTGTGCATCATCTTTATGAATGAAGGTTCTGTCTTTGGGCATCATCTTTATGAAAGAAATGTCTCTCTCTGGGCATCATCTTTATGAATGAAAGTTCATTCTCTGGGCAGCATCTTTATGAATGAAGGCTCACTCTATGTGCATCATATTTATGAAAAAGGTTCACTGTTTGGGCATCATCTTTATGAAAGAAGGTTCTCTGCCTGGGCATCATCTTTACGAAAGCAGGTTCTCTGACAGGGCATCATTTTTGTGAATGAAGGTTCTGTGCCTGGGCATCATCTTTATGAATGAATGTTCTCTCTCTGAGCATCATCTTTATGAATGAAGGCTCTCTCTCTGGGCAGCAGCTTTATTGAATAAAGGTCCTCTTTCTGGGCATCCTCTTTAAGAAATAAGTTCCCTCTCTGGGAATCATCTTTATGAATGAAGGTTCTCTCTCTGGGCATCATGTTTATGAAAGAAGGTTCTCTGCCTGGTCATCATCTTTACGAAAAAGGTTCTCTACCTGGGCATCATCTTTATGAAAGAATGTTCTCTCTATGTGCATCATATTTATGAAAGAAGGTTCTCTGTTTGGGCTCATTTTTATGAAAGAAGATTCTCTGCCTGGGCATCATCTTTATGAATGAATGTTCTCTCTCTGAGCATCATCTTTATGAATGAAGGCTCTCTCTCTGGGCAGCAGCTTTATTGAATAAAGGTTCTCTTTCTGGGCATCCTCTTTAAGAAATAAGTTCCCTCTCTGGGAATCATCTTTATGAATGAAGGTTCTCTCTCTGGGCATCATGTTTATGAAAGAAGGTTCTCTGCCTGGTCATCATCTTTACGAAAAAGGTTCTCTACCTGGGCATCATCTTTATGAAAGAATGTTCTCTCTATGTGCATCATATTTATGAAAGAAGGTTCTCTGTTTGGGCTCATTTTTATGAAAGAAGATTCTCTGCCTGGGCATCATCTTTACGAAAGAAGGTTCTCTGCCTGAGCATCATCTTTATGAATGCAGGTTCTCTCTCTGGGCATCATCTTTATGAATGAAGGCACTCTCTCTGGGCAGCATCATTATTGAATAAAGGTTCTCTTTCTGGGCATCCTCTTTAAGAAAGAAGGTTCTCTCTCTGGGCATCATCTTTATGAAAGAAGGTTCTATGTCTGGTCATCATTTTTACGAAGAAGGTTCTCTACCTGGGCATCATATTTATGAATGAAGGTACGCTCTCTGGGAATTTTCTTTATGAAACAGGTTCTCTAACTGGTATCATCTTAATGAATGAAAGTTCTCTGTCTGAGAATAATCTTTATGATTGAAGGTTCTCTCTTTGGGCATCATCTTTTTGAAACAAGGTTCTCTGCCTGGCTATCATCTTTACGAAAGCAGGTTCTCTGACTGGGCATATCTTTGTGAATGAAGGTTCTGTGCCCGGGCATCATCTTTATGAATGAATGTTCTCTCTATGTGCATCATATTTATGGAAGAAGGTTCTCTGTTTGGGCATCATCTTTATGAAAGAAGATTCTCTGCCTGGGCATCATCTTTACGAAAGATGATACCCAGGCTCAGAACCTTCATTCGTAAAGATGATAGTAGAGAGAGGACCTTGTTTCATAAAGATGATGCACAGAGAGAGTACCCTCATTCATAAAGATGATGCCTAGGCAGAGAATCTACATTCATAAAGAAGATGCCAAGGCAGAGAACCTACATTCATAAAGATAATGTCCCTAGAGACAACTTTCATTCATATAGATGATGCCCAGGCAGAGAAACTTGTTTCATAAAGATGATTCCCAGAGAGAGAACCTTGACAGAAAGATGATGCCCAGACAGAGAACCTTCATTCATAAAGATGATACCAGAGAGAGAACTTTGTTTCATAAAGATGATGCACAGAGAGAGTAGCTTCATTCATAAAGATGATGCCCAGGAAGAGAACATTCATTGATAAAGATGATGCCCACACAGAGAACCTTTATTCATAAAGATGATACCAGAGAGAGAACCTTCATTAATGAAGAGGATGCCGGGAAAAAAAAAACTTTCTTTCAAAAACGATGCCCAAAAAGAAAAATTTTTTCATAAAGATCATGCCCAGAGAGAGAACCTTCTTTCATAAAGCTGGTGCGAAGAGAGAGTGCCTTCATTCATAAGGATGATACCCAGGCAGAGAACTTTCATTCATAAAGGTGATGCCCAGAGAAAGAACCTTCATTCATAAATATGATGCCCAAAGAGTGAACCTTCATTCACAAAGATGATGCCCAGGCAGGGAACCTTCTTCCGTAAAGATGATGCCCAGGGAGAGAACCTTCGTAAAGATGATGCCCAGACAGAAAACCTTCTTTCATAAAGATGATGCCCAAACAGAGAACCTTCTTTCATAAAAATGATGCCCAGAGAGACAACCTTCATTCATAAAGATTATACCCAATGACAGAACCTTCATTCATAAAGATGATGCCCAAGGAGAAAACCTTCAGTCACAAAGATGATGCCCAGGCAGTGAACATTCTTTCGTAAAGATATTGCACAGGCAGAGAACCTTCTTTCATAAAGATGATGCACAGAGAGAGAACCTTCGACCATAAAGATGATGCCCAGACAGAGAGCCTTCATTCATAAAGATGATAACAAAGAGAGAACCTTGTTTCATAAAGAAGATGCCAGAGAGAGTTCCTTCATTCATAAAAATGATGATCAGGCAGAGAACATTCATTCATAAAGATGATACCCAGAGAGAGAACCTTCTTTCATAAAGAGGAAGCCCAGAATGAGAACTTTTATTCAATAAGGATGCTGCCCAGAGAGGGAACCTTCATACATAAAGATGATGCCAAAGGCAGAGAACATTCATTCATTAAGATGATGCCAAGAGAACCTTCATTCATAATGATGATGCCCAGGCAGAGAACCTTCTTTTGTAAAGATGATGCGCAGAGAGAGAACCTTCATTCATGTAGATGATGCCCAGGCAGGGAACTTTGTTTCATAAAGATGATGCCTAGAGAGAACCTTTTTTCAAAAAGATGATGCCCCGAGAGAGAACCTTCATTCATAAATATGATGCCCAGAGAGAGAACGTTTTTTCATAAAGATGATGCAAAACAGAGATCTTACTTTCATAAAGATGATGCCGAGGGAGAGAACCTTCTTTCATAAAGATGATGCCCAGAGAGTGAACCTTCATTCATATAGATGATGACAGGGCAGGGAACCTTGTTTCATAAAGAAGATGCCTAGAGAGAGAACCTTCATTCATAAAGATGATGCCCAGGCAGAGAACATTCGTTTATAAAAAAGATGCCCAGAGAGAGTACCTTCATTCATGACGATGATGCACAGGGAGAAAACCTTCATTGATAAAGATTTTGCCGAGAAAGAGAACATTCTTTAATAAAGAGTATGCCCAGAGAGAGCAACTTCTTTCATAAAGATGGATCCCAGAGAGAGGGTCTTCATTCATAAAGATGATGACCAGGCGGAGAACCTTCATTCATAAAGATGATATCCAATCAAAGAACCTTCATTCATAAAGATGATGTGCAGAGAGAGAACCTTCATTCATATACATGATGCCCAGGCAGGGAACCTTCTTTCATAAAGATGATGCCCAGAGAGAGAACCTTCATTCATAAAGATGATGCCCAGGCAGAGAACATTCGTTCATAAAATTGATGCCCAGAGAGAGAACCTTCATTCATAAATATGATACCCAGGAAGAGAACCTTGTTTCATAAAGTTGATGCCCAGAAAGAGAAAATTCTTTCATAAAGATGATGCCCAAACAGATAACTTTTTTTCATAAATATGATGCCAAGAGAGAAAACCTGTTTTCATAAAGGTCATGCCCAGAGAGAGAGCCTTCTTTCATAAATATGATGCCCAGGCAGAGAACCTTCATTCATATAGATGATGCGCAGACCTAGAACCTTGTTTATAAAGATGATGCCCAGAGAGAGAGCCTTCATTCATAAAGATGTTGCCCAAGCAGAGAACCTTCATTCATAAAGATGATGCCCAGAGAGACAACTTTCATTCATATAGATGATGCACAGGCTGAGAACCATGTTTCATAAAGATGATGCCCAGAGAGAGAACCTTGAATCATAAAGATGATGCCCACAGAGAACTTTTATTCATAAAGATGATGCCCAGGGAGAGAACTTTCATTCATACAGATGATGTCCAATCAAAAAAAGCTTCTTTCATAAAGATTATGCCGACGCAGAAAAATTGCATTCATAAAGATGATGCGAAGAGAGAGAACCTTCATTAATAAAGATGATTCCCAGAGAGAGAACCTTCTTTCAAAATGATGATGTCCAGAGAGAGAAACTTCATTCATAAAGGTGATGCCCACAGAGAGAACTTTTATACATAAAGGTGATGCCAAGAGAGAGAGCCTTCATTCATAAAGATGATGGTAAAATAGAACTGTCATTCATAAAGATTATGCCCAGGCAGAGAACTTGCATTCATAAAGATGATGCCCAGGGAGTGAACTTTCATTCATAAAGATGATGCCCAATCAGAGAAGCTTCTTTCATAAAGATTATGCCCAGGCAGAGAACTTTCATTCATAAAGATGATGACCAGAGAGAGAGAACCTTCTTTCATAAAGATGATGCCCAGATAGAACCTTCTTCCATAAAACGATGCCCATTCAGAGAAGCTTCTTTCATAAATATGATGCCCAAAGAGAGAACCTTCTCTCATAAAGATAATGCCAAGGCAGTGAACTTTCATTCATAAAGATGATGCACAGGCAGAGAACCTTCAGTCATATAGATGATGCCCACACTTAGAAATTTGTTTCATGAAGATGATACCCAGAGAGAGAACCATAATTCATACAGATGTTGCCCAGAGAGAAAGTTTTTATTAATAAATATTATGACCATGCAGAGACATTCGTTCATAAAGATGAAGCCCAGAGAGAGAACCTTTTTTCATAAAGAGGATGCCCAGAGAGAGAACCTTTATTCATAAAGATGAAGCCCAGACAGTAAACCTTCTTTCATAAAGATGATGCCCAAATAGAGATCTTTCTTTCATAAAGATGATATCCAGAGAGAGAACCTCCTTTCATAAAGATGATGCCCAGACCGAGAACCTTCATTCATAAAGATAATACCAGAGAGAGAACCTTGTTTCATAAACATGATGCCCAGAGAGAGTACCTTCATTCATAAAGATGATGATCAGGCAGAGAACGTTCATTCATACAGATGATGTCCAGAGAGAAAACCTTCATTCATAAAGATGATGCCCAGACAGAGAACCTTCTTTCATAAAAACGATGCCCACAGAGAGAACCTTATTTTGTAAAGATGATGCAAAAACAGAGATCTTTCTTTCATAAAGATGATGCCCAGAGAGAGCCTTCATTCCTAAAGGTGATGCCCAGAGAGAGAAACTTCATTCATAAGATCATGCCCAGGCAGAGGACCTTCATTCATAAAGATGATTCCCAGAAAGAGACCTTCTTTCATAAAGATGATGCCCAGAGAGAGAACATTCTTTCATAAAGATGATGCCCAGAGAGAACCTTCTTTCATACACATGATGCCCGGGAATTCAACATTCTTTCATAAAGATGATGCACAGGCAGAGAACCTTCATTCATAAAGATGATGCAAAAACAGCGTACCTTATTTTATAAAGATGATGCCCATGCAGACAACCTTCTTTAATAAAGATGATGCCCAGCTAGAGAACCTACATTCATAAAGATGATGCTTAAGCAGAAAACCTTCTTTCATAAAGTTGATGCCCAGAGTGAGAACCTTCATCCATAAAGATGATAGTCAGAGAGAGAATATTCTTTCATAAAGATGATGCCCAGAATTAGAGCTTTCTTTTATAAAGATGATGCCCAGAGAGAGAACCTTCTTTCATAAAGATGATGCCCAGGCAGAGAACCTTCTTTCATAAAGATGATTCCGAGAGTGAGAACCTTCATTCATAAAGATGATGCCCAGGCAGAGAACCTTCTTGCATACAGATGATGCCCAGAGAGAGAACCTTCTGTCATAAAGATGATGCCGAGACTGAGAATCTTCATTGATAAATATGATGCCCAGACAGAGAATCTTATTTCATAAAGATGTTGCCCGAATTTAGAACCTTATTTCATAAAGATGATGCCAAGAAAGAGAGCCTTCATTCATAAAGATGATGCCCAGAGAATCTTCTTTTATAAAGATGATTCCAAGAGAGAGAACCTTCATTCATAAAGATGATGCCCTAACAGAGTACCTTCAATCATAATGATGATGCCCAGAGAGAGAACCTTCTTTAATAAATATGATGCCCAGAGAGAACTTTCTTTCATAAAGATAATGCCCAGAGAGAGAACCTTCATTCCTAAAGATGATGCCCAGGTATTGACATTCTTTCATAAAGATGATGCACAGGCAGAGAACCTTCATTCATAAAGATGATGCAAAAACAGAGTACCTTATTTCATAAAGATGATGCCCATGCAGAGAACCTTATTTCATAAATATGATGACCAGAGTGAGAACCTTCATTAATAAAGATGATGCCCAGAGAGAGAACCTTCTTTCATAAGGATGATGCCGAGAGAGAGAGCCTTCATTCTTAAAGATGATGCCCAATCAGAGAATTTTCTTTCACAAAGATGATGCCCAGAGAGAGAACCTTCATTCATAAAGAGGATGCCCAGAGAGAGAACCTTCTTTCATAAAGATGATGCCCAGAGAAGAACATTCATTCATAAAGATGATAACCAGGCAGAAACCTTCTTTCATAAAGATGATGCCAAGAAAGAGAGCCTTCATTCATAAAGATGATGGCCAGAGAGAGAACCTTCTTTCATAAAGATGTTGCCCATAGAGAGAGCCTTCATTCATAAAGATGATGCCCAGAGAGAGAATCTTCTTTCATAAAGATGATGCCCAGAGAGAGAACCTTCTTTCAAAGGATGATGCCAAGAAAGAGAGCCTTCATTCATAAAGATGATGGCCAGAGAGAGGACCTTCTTTCATAAAGATGATGCCCAGATAGAACCTTCTTCCATAAAACGATGCCCATTCAGAGAAGCTTCTTTCATAAATATGATGCCCATAGAGAGAACCTTCTCTCATAAAGATAATGCCAAGGCAGTGAACTTTCATTCATAAAGATGATGCACAGGCAGAGAACCTTCAGTCATATAGATGATGCCCACACTTAGAAATTTGTTTCATGAAGATGATACCCAGAGAGAGAACCCTAATTCATACAGATGTTGCCCAGAGAGAAAGTTTTTATTCATAAATATTATGACCATGCAGAGACATTCGTTCATAAAGATGAAGCCCAGAGAGAGAACCTTTTTTCATAAAGAGGATGCCCAGAAAGAGAACCTTTATTCATAAAGATGAAGCCCAGACAGTAAACCTTCTTTCATAAAGATGATGCCCAAATAGAGATCTTTCTTTGATAAAGATGATATCCAGAGAGAGAACCTCCTTTCATAAAGATGATGCCCAGACCGAGAACCTTCATTCATAAAGATAATACCAGAGAGAGAACCTTGTTTCATAAACATGATGCCCAGAGAGAGTACCTTCATTCATAAAGATGATGCCCAGAGAGAATCTTCTTTCAAAAAGATGATGCCCGAACAGAGAACATTCTTTCATAAAGATGATGCCCAGAGAGAGAACCTTCTTTCAAAGGATGATGCCAAGAAAGAGAGCCTTCATTCATAAAGATGATGGCCAGAGAGAGAACCTTCTTTCATAAAGATGCTGCCCATAGAGAGAGCCTTCATTCATAAAGATGATGCCCAGAGAGAGAATCTTCTTTCATAAAGATGATGCCCGAACAGAGAACATTCTTTCATAAAGATGATGCCCTGAGAGAGAACATTCTTTCATAAAAATGATGCCAAGAAAGAGAGCCTTCATTCATAAAGATGATGGCCAGAGAGGAAACCTTCTTTCATAAACATGATGCCCAGAGAGAGAACCTTCATTCCTAAAGTTGATGCCCAGGAATTGAACATTCTTTCATAAAGATGATGCACAGGCAGAGAACCTTCATTCATAAAGATGATGCAAAAACAGAGTACCTTATATCATTAAGATGATGCCCATGCAGAGAACCTTCTTTCATAACTATGATGACCAGAGTGAGAACCTTCATTCATAAAGATGATGCCCAGAGAGAGAACCTTCTTTCAAAGGATGATGCCGAGAGAGAGAGCCTTCATTCTTAAAGATGATGCCCAATCAGAGAACTTTCTTTCACAAAGATGATGCAAAGAGAGAGAACTTTCATTCATAAAGATTATGTCTACACAGAGAACCTTCTTTCATAATGTTGATGCCCAGAGAGAGAACCTGCATTCATAAAGATGATGCCCAGAGACAGAACATTCTTTCATAAAGATGATTCCGAGAGAGAGAAACTTCATTCATAAAGATGATGCCCAGGCAGAGAACCTTCTTGCATAAAGATGATGCCCAGAGAGAGAGCCTTCTTTTCTAAAGATGATGCCCAGAGAGAGAACCTGCTTCCATAAAGATGATGCCCAGGCAGAGAACCTTCTTTCATAAAAATGATTCCCAGAGAGGGTACCTTCACTAATGAAGAAGATTCCCAGATAGAGAACCTTGTTGCATAAAGATGATGCCCCATCAGAGAAGCTTCTTTCATAAAGAAGATGCCCAGAGAGAGAACCTTTATTCATAAATATGATACCAGAGAGGGAAAATTGTTTCATAAAGAGGCTGCCAGAGAGAGAAACTTTGTTCATAAAGATGATCCCCAGACAGAACCTCCATTAATGAAGATGATGCCCAGAGAGAGAACATTCATTCATAAAGATGATGCCCAGCGAGAGAACCTTCATTCATAAAGACGATGCCATGACAGAGAACCTTCATTCATAGAGACGATGCCCAGAGAGAAAACCTTCATTCATAGAGACGATGCCCAGAGAGAGAACCTTCTTTCATAGAGACGATGCCCAGAGAGAGAACCTTCATTCATAAAGATGATGCCCAGAGAGAGAACCTTCTTTCATAAAGACGATGCCAAACAGAGAACCTTCATTCATAAAGCTGATGCCTAGACAGAGAACCTTCATTCATAAAGATGATGCCCAAACAGAGAATCTTCTTTCAGAAAGATGATCCCCAGAGAGAGTACCTTCATTAACGAAGAAGATGCCCAGACAAAGAACCTTCTTTCATAAATATGAAGCCCAGACAGAGAACAATTATTCAAAAGATGATGCCCAGACAGAGACCTTTCTTTCATATAGATGATGCCCAGAGAGAGAAACTTCATTCATAAATATGATGACCAGAGTGAGAACCTTCATTCATAAAGATGATGGCCAGAGAGAGAACCTTCTTACAAAGGATGATGCCGAGAGAGAGAGCCTTCATTCTTAAAGATGATGCCCAATCAGAGAACTTTCTTTCACAAAGATGATGCAAAGAGAGAGAACTTTCATTCATAAAGATTATGTCTACACAGAGAACATTCTTTCATAATGTTGATGCCCAGAGAGAGAACCTGCATTCATAAAGATGATGCCCAGAGACAGAACATTCTTTCATAAAGATGATTCCGAGAGAGAGAAACTTCATTCATAAAGATGATGTCCACCAGAGAACCTTGTTTCATAAAGATAATACCCAGAGAGGGTACCTTCAACCATAAAGATGATTCCCAGGCAGAGAACGTACATTCATAAAGATGATGACCAGGCAGAAAAACTTCTTTCATAAAGATTATGCCCAGAGAGAGAAACTTCATTCATGAAGATGATCCCCAGGCAGAGAATCTTTCGTAAAGATGATGCCAAGGCAGAGTACCTTATTTCATACAGAGGATGCCCAGAGAGAGAACCTTTATTCATAAAGATCATGCCCAGAGAGAGAGCCTTAATTCATAAATATGATGGACAGAGAGAGAGCCTTCATTCATAAAGATGATGCCCAGGCAGAGAACCTTCATTAATTAAGATGATGCCCAGAGAGAGACCCTTCATTCATAAAGATGATTCCCAGACAGAGAACCTTCATTCATAAAGATGATGTCCAGGCAGAGAACCTTCTTTGATAAAGATGTTGCCTAAACAGAGAACCTTATTTCATAAATATGATGCCCCTAGGAGAAACTTCTTTCATAGAGATGATGCCCAGAGAGTGAGCCTTCTTTCATAAAGATGATGCCAGGCAGAGAACCTTCATTCATAACGATGATGCCAAATCAGAGAAGCTTCTTTCATAAAGATGATGCCCATTGGGAGAACCTTCTTTCATAAAGATGATGCACAGAGAGAGAACCTTCATTAATAAAGATGATGTCCAGGCACAGAACGTACTTTCGTAAAGATGATGCCCAGGCAGAAACCTTCTTTCATAAAGATGATGCCCAGAGAGAGAAATTTATTCATATAGATGATGCCCAGAGAAGATCCTTAATGCTTAAAGATTATGCCCAGAGCGAGAGCCTTCATTCATAAAGATGAAGCCTAATCAGAGACTCTTCATTCATAAAGATCATGCCCAGTGAGAGAACCTTCATTCATATAGATGATGCCCAGGCAGAGAACTTTCATTCATAAAGATGATCCCCAGGCAAAGAACCTTTCTTAAAGATGATGCCAAGGCAGAGAACCTTATTTCATAAAGAGGAAGCGCAGAGAGAGAACCTTTATTCATAAATATGATACCAGAGAGGGAAAATTGTTTCATAAAGAGGCTGCCAGAGAGAGAAACTTTGTTCATAAAGATGATCCCCAGACAGAACCTCCATTAATGAAGATGATGCCCAGAGAGAGAACATTCATTCATAAAGATGATGCCCAGCGAGAGAACCTTCATTCATAAAGACGATGCCATGACAGAGAACCTTCATTCATAGAGACGATGCCCAGAGAGAAAACCTTCATTCATAGAGACGATGCCCAGAGAGAGAACCTTCTTTCATAGAGACGATGCCCAGAGAGAGAACCTTCATTCATAAACATGATGCCGAGAGAGAACCTTCTTTCATAAAGACGATGCCAAACAGAGAACCTTCATTCATAAAGCTGATGCCTAGACAGAGAACCTTCATTCATAAAGATGATGCCCAAACAGAGAATCTTCTTTCAGAAAGATGATCCCCAGAGAGAGTACCTTCATTAACGAAGAAGATGCCCAGACAAAGAACCTTCTTTCATAAATATGAAGCCCAGACAGAGAACAATTATTCAAAAGATGATGCCCAGACAGAGACCTTTCTTTCATATAGATGATGCCCAGAGAGAGAAACTTCATTCATAAATATGATGACCAGAGTGAGAACCTTCATTCATAAAGATGATGGCCAGAGAGAGAACCTTCTTACAAAGGATGATGCCGAGAGAGAGAGCCTTCATTCTTAAAGATGATGCCCAATCAGAGAACTTTCTTTCACAAAGATGATGCAAAGAGAGAGAACTTTCATTCATAAAGATTATGTCTACACAGAGAACATTCTTTCATAATGTTGATGCCCAGAGAGAGAACCTGCATTCATAAAGATGATGCCCAGAGACAGAACATTCTTTCATAAAGATGATTCCGAGAGAGAGAAACTTCATTCATAAAGATGATGTCCACCAGAGAACCTTGTTTCATAAAGATAATACCCAGAGAGGGTACCTTCAACCATAAAGATGATTCCCAGGCAGAGAACGTACATTCATAAAGATGATGACCAGGCAGAAAAACTTCTTTCATAAAGATTATGCCCAGAGAGAGAAACTTCATTCATGAAGATGATCCCCAGGCAGAGAATCTTTCGTAAAGATGATGCCAAGGCAGAGTACCTTATTTCATACAGAGGATGCCCAGAGAGAGAACCTTTATTCATAAAGATCATGCCCAGAGAGAGAGCCTTAATTCATAAATATGATGGACAGAGAGAGAGCCTTCATTCATAAAGATGATGCCCAGGCAGAGAACCTTCATTAATTAAGATGATGCCCAGAGAGAGACCCTTCATTCATAAAGATGATTCCCAGACAGAGAACCTTCATTCATAAAGATGATGTCCAGGCAGAGAACCTTCTTTGATAAAGATGTTGCCTAAACAGAGAACCTTATTTCATAAATATGATGCCCCTAGGAGAAACTTCTTTCATAGAGATGATGCCCAGAGAGTGAGCCTTCTTTCATAAAGATGATGCCAGGCAGAGAACCTTCATTCATAACGATGATGCCAAATCAGAGAAGCTTCTTTCATAAAGATGATGCCCATTGGGAGAACCTTCTTTCATAAAGATGATGCACAGAGAGAGAACCTTCATTAATAAAGATGATGTCCAGGCACAGAACGTACTTTCGTAAAGATGATGCCCAAGCAGAAACCTTCTTTCATAAAGATGATGCCCAGAGAGAGAAATTTATTCATATAGATGATGCCCAGAGAAGATCCTTAATGCTTAAAGATTATTCCCAGAGCGAGAGCCTTCATTCATAAAGATGAAGCCTAATCAGAGACTCTTCATTCATAAAGATCATGCCCAGTGAGAGAACCTTCATTCATATAGATGATGCCCAGGCAGAGAACTTTCATTCATAAAGATGATCCCCAGGCAAAGAACCTTTCTTAAAGATGATGCCAAGGCAGAGAACCTTATTTCATAAAGAGGATGCGCAGAGAAAGAACCTTTATTCATAAATATGATACCAGAGAGGGAAAATTGTTTCATAAAGAGGCTGCCAGAGAGAGAAACTTTGTTCATAAAGATGATCCCCAGACAGAACCTCCATTAATGAAGATGATGCCCAGAGAGAGAACATTCATTCATAAAGATGATGCCCAGCGAGAGAACCTTCATTCATAAAGACGATGCCATGACAGAGAACCTTCATTCATAGAGACGATGCCCAGAGAGAAAACCTTCATTCATAGAGACGATGCCCAGAGAGAGAACCTTCTTTCATAGAGACGATGCCCAGAGAGAGAACCTTCATTCATAAACATGATGCCGAGAGAGAACCTTCTTTCATAAAGACGATGCCAAACAGAGAACCTTCATTCATAAAGCTGATGCCTAGACAGAGAACCTTCATTCATAAAGATGATGCCCAAACAGAGAATCTACTTTCAGAAAGATGATCCCCAGAGAGAGTACCTTCATTAACGAAGAAGATGCCCAGACAAAGAACCTTCTTTCATAAATATGAAGCCCAGACAGAGAACAATTATTCAAAAGATGATGCCCAGACAGAGACCTTTCTTTCATATAGATGATGCCCAGAGAGAGAAACTTCATTCATAAATATGATGACCAGAGTGAGAACCTTCATTCATAAAGATGATGGCCAGAGAGAGAACCTTCTTTCAAAGGATGATGCCGAGAGAGAGAGCCTTCATTCTTAAAGATGATGCCCAATCAGAGAACTTTCTTTCACAAAGATGATGCAAAGAGAGAGAACCTTCATTCATAAAGATTATGTCTACACAGAGAACCTTCTTTCATAATGTTGATGCCCAGAGAGAGAACCTGCATTCATAAAGATGATGCCCAGAGACAGAACATTCTTTCATAAAGATGATTCCGAGAGAGAGAAACTTCATTCATAAAGATGAGCCCAGGCAGAGAACCTTCTTGCATAAAGATGATGCCCAGAGAGAGAGCCTTCTTTTCTAAAGATGATGCCCAGAGAGAGAACCTGCTTCCATAAAGATGATGCCCAGGCAGAGAACCTTCTTTCATAAAAATGATTCCCAGAGAGGGTACCTTCACTAATGAAGAAGATTCCCAGATAGAGAACCTTGTTGCATAAAGATGATGCCCCATCAGAGAAGCTTCTTTCATAAAGAAGATGCCCAGAGAGAGAACCTTTATTCATAAATATGATACCAGAGAGGGAAAATTGTTTCATAAAGAGGCTGCCAGAGAGAGAAACTATGTTCATAAAGATGATCCCCAGACAGAACCTCCATTAATGAAGATGATGCCCAGAGAGAGAACATTCGTTCATAAAGATGACGCCCAGTGAGAGAACCTTCATTCATAAAGACGATGCCATGACAGAGAACCTTCATTCATAGAGACGATGCCCAGAGAGAAAACCTTCATTCATAGAGACGATGCCCAGAGAGAGAACCTTCTTTCATAGAGACGATGCCCAGAGAGAGAACCTTCATTCATAAAGATGAGGCACAGAGAGAGAACCTTCTTTCATAAAGACGATGCCAAACAGAGAACCTTCATTCATAAAGATGATGCCTAGACATAGAACCTTCATTCATAAAGATGATGCCCAAACAGAGAATCTTCTTTCAGAAAGATGATCCCCAGAGAGAGTACCTTCATTAACGAAGAAGATGCCCAGACAAAGAACCTTCTTTCATAAATATGATGCCCAGACAGAGAACAATTATTCAAAAGATGATGCCCAGAGACCTTTCTTTCATATAGATGATGCCCAGAGAGAGAATCTTCATTCATAAATATGATGACCAGAGTGAGAACCTTCATTCATAAAGATGATGGCCAGAGAGAGAACCTTCTTTCAAAGGATGATGCCGAGAGAGAGAGCCTTCATTCTTAAAGATGATGCCCAATCAGAGAACTTTCTTTCACAAAGATGATGCAAAGAGAGAGAACCTTCATTCATAAAGATTATGTCTACACACCCAAGTGTCGGCCAATGGAGATCCCCTCATAGAGGGGCTTAGGAGAGGAGATGGGTTAATTAGGGTGTGAGGTAGTATCGATGAACAACACAGCTTTCCCCCAGATCCTGGATGCTTCCTCCCCCCAACTACAATGATCCGAATTTTACCTTGCAGGGCTGGATAGGACAGAGGCTGTACACTGGTACATATGAGGGTTGGAGGTACAGGGAATCCAGGGTGGATGATACCTTCAGGACCAAGGGCGTGAGGGACGATGCTGGGAGAGTGGAGGGTGAGTGGGTTGGAAAGGGGGAACTGATTACAAGGAGCCACATGAAACCTCTTCCTTGGGAGAGGGACAGCAGAGAAGGGGGGAAGGGAGACCCTGAATAGGGCAAGATATGACAAAATAACGAGGTATAAATTACCAAGGGCATATGAGGGAGGGGGGAAAGGGGAGGGAGGGGGGGGGGGAAAAGACGACCTGATGCAAGGGGCTTAAGTGGAGAGCAAATACCTTGAGAATGATTGGGGCAGGGAATGTATGGATGTGCTTTATACAATTGATGTATGTATATGTATGGATTGTGGTAAGAGTTGTTGGAGTCCCTAATAAAATGTAAAAGAAGAAAAGAGAAAAAAATGATTAGGGCAAAGACTGTACAGATGTGCTTTATACAATTGATGTATGTATATGTATGAACTGTAAAAAGAATTGTATCAGCCCCAAAAAATTGTTAAAAAAAAAAAAAGATTATGTCTACACAGAGAACCTTCTTTCATAATGTTGATGCCCAGAGAGAGAACCTTCATTCATAAAGATGATGCCCAGAGATAGAACATTCTTTCATAAAGATGATTCCGAGAGAGAGAAACTTCATTCATAAAGATGATGCCCAGGCAGAGAACCTTCTTGCATAAAGATGATGCCCAGAGAGAGAGCCTTCTTTTCTAAAGATGATGCCCAGAGAGAGAACCTGCTTCCATAAAGATGATGCCCAGGCAGAGAACCTTCTTTCATAAAAATGATTCCCAGAGAGGGTACCTTCACTAATGAAGAAGATTCCCAGATAGAGAACCTTGTTGCATAAAGATGATGCCCCATCAGAGAAGCTTCTTTCATAAAGAAGATGCCCAGAGAGAGAACATTTATTCATAAATGTGATACCAGAGAGGGAAAATTGTTTCATAAAGAGGCTGCCAGAGAGAGAAACTTTGTTCATAAAGATGATCCCCAGACAGAACCTCCATTAATGAAGATGATGCCCAGAGAGATAACATTCGTTCATAAAGATGATGCCCAGCGAGAGAACCTTCATTCATAAAGACGATGCCATGACAGAGAACCTTCATTCATAGAGACGATGCCCAGAGAGAAAACCTTCATTCATAGAGACGATGCCCAGAGAGAGAACCTTCTTTCATAGAGACGATGCCCAGAGAGAGAACCTTCATTCATAAAGATGATGCCCAGAGAGAGAAACTTCTTTCATAAAGACGATGCCAAACAGAGAACCTTCATTCATAAAGATGATGCCTAGACAGAGAACCTTCATTCATAAAGATGATGCCCAAACAGAGAATCTTCTTTCAGAAAGATGATCCCCAGAGAGAGTACCTTCATTAACGAAGAAGATGCCCAGACAGAGAACCTTCTTTCATAAATATGATGCCCAGACAGAGAACAATTATTCAAAAGATGATGCCCACACAGAGAACCTTTTTTTCACAAAGATGATGCCCAGAGAGAGAACCTTCATTCATAAAGATGACTCCACAAACAGACAACCTTTTTTCATAAAGATGATGCCCAGAGAGAGAGCCTTCATTCATGAAGAAGATATCCAGGCAGAGAACCTTCATTCGTAAAGATGATGCCCAGGCAGAGAAACTTCATTAATAAAGATGATGCCCAGAGAGAGAACCTTCATTCATAAAGATGATGTCCACCAGAGAACTTTGTTTCATAAAGATAATACCCAGAGAGGGTACCTTCAACCATAAAGATGATTCCCAGGCAGAGAACGTACATTCATAAAGATGATGACCAGGCAGAAAAACTTCTTTCATAAAGATTATGCCCAGAGAGAGAAACTTCATTCATGAAGATGATCCCCAGGCAGAGAATCTTTCGTAAAGATGATGCCAAGGCAGAGTACCTTATTTCATACAGAGGATGCCCAGAGAGAGAACCTTTATTCATAAAGATCATGCCCAGAGAGAGAGCCTTAATTCATAAATATAATGGACAGAGAGAGAGCCTTCATTCATAAAGATGATGCCCAGGCAGAGAACCTTCATTAATTAAGATGATGCCCAGAGAGAGACCCTTCATTCATAAAGATGATTCCCAGACAGAGAACCTTCATTCTTAAAGATGATGTCCAGGCAGAGAACTTTCTTTGATAAAGATGTTGCCTAAACAGAGAATCTTATTTCATAAATATGATGCCCCTAGGAGAAACTTCTTTCATAGAGATGATGCCCAGAGAGTGAGCCTTCTTTCATAAAGATGATGCCAGGCAGAGAACCTTCATTCATAACGATGATGCCAAATCAGAGAAGCTTCTTTCATAAAGATGATGCCCATCGGGAGAACCTTCTTTCATAAAGATGATGCCCAGCGAGAGAACCTTCATTCATAAAGACGATGCCATGACAGAGAACCTTCATTCATAGAGACGATGCCCAGAGAGAAAACCTTCATTCATAGAGACGATGCCCAGAGAGAGAACCTTCTTTCATAGAGATGATGCCCAGAGAGAGAACCTTCATTCATAAAGATGATGCCCAGAGAGAGAACCTTCTTTCATAAAGACGATGCCAAACAGAGAACCTTCATTCATAAAGATGATGCCTAGACAGAGAACCTTCATTCATAAAGATGATGCCCAAACAGAGAATCTTCTTTCAGAAAGATGATCCCCAGAGAGAGTACCTTCATTAACGAAGAAGATGCCCAGACAGAGAACCTTCTTTCATAAATATGAAGCCCAGACAGAGAACAATTATTCAAAAAATGATGCCCAGACAGAGACCTTTCTTTCATATAGATGATGCCCAGAGAGAGAAACTTCATTCATAAATATGATGACCAGAGTGAGAACCTTCATTCATAAAGATGATGGCCAGAGAGAGAACCTTCTTTCAAAGGATGATGCCGAGAGAGAGAGCCTTCATTCTTAAAGATGATGCCCAATCAGAGAACTTTCTTTCACAAAGATGATGCAAAAGAGAGAACCTTCATTCATAAAGATTATGTCTACACAGAGAACCTTCTTTCATAATGTTGATGCCCAGAGAGAGAACCTGCATTCATAAAGATGATGCCCAGAGACAGAACATTCTTTCATAAAGATGATTCCGAGAGAGAGAAACTTCATTCATAAAGATGATGCCCAGGCAGAGAACCTTCTTGCATAAAGATGATGCCCAGAGAGAGAGCCTTCTTTTCTAAAGATGATGCCCAGAGAGAGAACCTGCTTCCATAAAGATGATGCCCAGGCAGAGAAGCTTCTTTCATAAAAATGATTCCCAGAGAGGGTACCTTCACTAATGAAGAAGATTCCCAGATAGAGAACCTTGTTGCATAAAGATGATGCCCCATCAGAGAAGCTTCTTTCATAAAGAAGATGCCCAGAGAGAGAACCCTTATTCATAAATGCGATACCAGAGAGGGAAAATTGTTTCATAAAGAGGCTGCCAGAGAGAGAAACTTTGTTCATAAAGATGATCCCCAGACAGAACCTCCATTAATGAAGATGATGCCCAGAGAGAGAACATTTGTTCATAAAGATGATGCCCAGTGAGAGAACCTTTATTCATAAAGACGATGCCATGACAGAGAACCTTCATTCATAGAGACGATGCCCAGAGAGAAAACCTTCATTCATAGAGACGATGCCCAGAGAGAGAACCTTCTTTCATAGAGACGATGCCCAGAGAGAGAACCTTCATTCATAAAGATGATGCCCAGAGAGAGAACCTTCTTTCATAAAGACGATGCCAAACAGAGAACCTTCATTCATAAAGATGATGCCTAGACAGAGAACCTTCATTCATAAAGATGATGCCCAAACAGAGAATCTTCTTTCAGAAAGATGATCCCCAGAGAGAGTACCTTCATTAACGAAGAAGATGCCCAGACAGAGAACCTTCTTTCATAAATATGATGCCCAGACAGAGAACAATTATTCAAAAGATGATGCCCACACAGAGAACCTTTTTTCACAAAGATGAGGCACAGGCAGAGAACCTTCATTCATAAAGATGACTCCACAAACAGACAACCTTTTTTCATAAAGATGATGCCCAGAGAGAGAGCCTTCATTCATGAAGAAGATATCCAGGCAGAGAACCTTCATTCGTAAAGATGATGCCCAGGCAGAGAAACTTCATTAATAAAGATAATACCCAGAGAGGGTACCTTCAACCATAAAGATGATTCCCAGGCAGAGAACGTACATTCGTAAAGATGATGACCAGGCAGAAAAACTTCTTTCATAAAGATTATGCCCAGAGAGAGGAACTTCATTCATGAAGATGATCCCCAGGCAGAGAATCTTTCGTAAAGATGATGCCAAGGCAGAGTACCTTATTTCATACAGAGGATGCCCAGAGAGAGAACCTTTATTCATAAAGATCATGCCCAGAGAGAGAGCCTTAATTCATAAATATGATGGACAGAGAGAGAGCCTTCATTCATAAAGATGATGCCCAGGCAGAGAACCTTCATTAATTAAGATGATGCCAAGAGAGAGACCCTTCATTCATAAAGATGATTCCCAGACAGAGAACCTTCATTCATAAAGATGATGTCCAGGCAGAGAACCTTCTTTGATAAAGATGTTGCCTAAACAGAGAACCTTATTTCATAAATATGATGCCCCTAGGAGAAACTTCTTTCATAGAGATGATGCCCAGAGAGTGAGCCTTCTTTCATAAAGATGATGCCAGGCAGAGAACCTTCATTCATAACGATGATGCCAAATCAGAGAAGCTTCTTTCATAAAGATGATGCCCATTGGGAGAACCTTCTTTCATAAAGATGATGCACAGAGAGAGAACCTTCATTAATAAAGATGATGTCCAGGCACAGAACGTACTTTCGTAAAGATGATGCCCAAGCAGAAACCTTCTTTCATAAAGATGATGCCCAGAGAGAGAAATTTATTCATATAGATGATGCCCAGAGAAGATCCTTAATGCTTAAAGATTATGCCCAGAGCGAGAGCCTTCATTCATAAAGATGAAGCCTAATCAGAGAATCTTCATTCATAAAGATCATGCCCAGTGAGAGAACCTTCATTCATATAGATGATGCCCAGGCAGAGAACTTTCATTCATAAAGATGATCCCCAGGCAAAGAACCTTTCTTAAAGATGATGCCAAGGCAGAGAACCTTATTTCATAAAGAGGATGCGCAGAGAGAGATCCTTTATTCATAAAGATGATGCCCAGAAAGTGAACCTTCATTCACAAAGTAGATGTCCAGGCAGAGAACCTTCATTCATAAAGATGATGCCCCGAGAGAACCTTCATTCATGAAGGGGTTGCCAGACAGAGAACCTTCTCTCATAAAATTGATTCCCAGAGAGAGAACTTTCTTTCATAAAGATGATGTCAAAACAGAGAACCTTCTTCCATAAAGATGATTGCCAGAGAGAGAACGTTCTTACATGAAGATGGTGCCCAGAGCGAGAGACTTAATTCATAAAGATGATGCCAAAGCAGAGAACCTTCATTAATAAAGATGATGCCCAGAAAGAGTACCTTCATTCATAAAAATGATACCAGAGACAGAACCTTGTTTCATAAAGATGATGCCCAGTGAGTGTACCTTCATTCATAAAGATGTGCCCAGGCAGAGAACCTTTCGTAAAGATGAGTCCCAGGCCGGGTACCTGCTTTCAAATAGAGGATGCCCAGAAATGGACCTTTTATTCATAAAGATGATGCCTAGAGATTAATCCTTCATTCATTAAGATGATGCCCAGAGAGCGAACTTTCATTCATAAAGATGATGCCCAGACAGATAACCTTCTTTCATAAAGATCATGCCCAGAGAGAGAACCTTCTTTCATAAAGATGATGCCAAGGCAGAGGACTTCAGTAATAAAGATGATGCCCAGAAAGAGAACCTTCATTCATAAAGATGATTCCCATGCAGAGAACCTTCATTCATATAGATGATGCCAGACAGAGAACCTTCATTCATGAAGTTGATGTCCAGAGGGAGAACCTTCATTCATAAAGATGATACCAGAGACAGAACCTTATTTCATAAAGATGATGCCCAGAGAGGGTACCTTCATTCATAAAGTTGTTGCCCAGACAGAGAACCTTTCGTTGGAGTCGGGAAGATGGCCGACTGGGACACCCGCATACTCTGAGAACTCCTCCAAACAAAGCGGGCTTGGCGACTAAGTAGCTGAATAGCAGGAGTCTGGTGAGTGAAATATCCCCCTGGGACAGCACCCCAGTCCCACCCCATGTATTTGTCCTGAGCAGGGGTCTAGGTGAAAGAGGACCAGACTCGTGGAACATTTCTGGTCACTAAGCTGCTGTGAGCTCACTGGCGACTGGCCTAGGCTCCATCCCCAAACCTGACCCAAGCCCAGAGTCGCTTCCTGCCCTGCCTACCCAGGCACAGCAGGTCATGCTCCCCTACACCAGTGGCCCACTCGAGGATCCCCACTGGGAGAGAAGCTTTCCTCTACAGCGGTTCCCCTCTCCCCACAGGGCAGCGATCTGCCCTCAGGCCCGCGTCCCTCCCTCCATTCATCCAAGCTCCAGGGAGCGGACCCACGGGTTGTCTGGCGACCCCCACGGGGGACCATCCACCCACACCGCTGCCGTGGACCTCTCCACCTGCGTGCGCCACCCTCCCACCCCCGCCAGCCCCCGCCCGCACCTGGCAGCCTAGCGCAAGCTCCACTCCTGGCCGGGACCCTGCGCTGAGCACTTCCCGCCGACAGGAGCCATAGCCCAACCCTCGCCTGTTCCAGACCCTGAGCTTCCTCAGAGCGCTGCGGCACGCGTTGCTGAGTCTGACCGCCAAGGGCCCCTCCCTGCGCAAGGCACAAGAGTAGGTGCCCTCCCCAGGGTGCTGCGGGGACCCTGGCGGCCGTGACTCTGAGCCTGAGCGGAGGATGGGCGCCACTACCCCTGCAGTTTGTGCCAAGCCACTACTGTCCGCGGGGTTCTGAGCTCAGAGTGTGACGGAGGGCGAACACCATTGTTCCCTGCAGTGTTGCGCCACTGTCTGTTCAGCAGTCAAAGGGGCCTCCCCGCGCCCGCTCACAACCCGGGCAGATCAAACATTCCACCTGCAGCAGAGCTGGGACTTGGCTTTGCAGTCCCTGAGGAGCCCTCGATGAGCTCCAGCCAGCTCTCACCACCTGGGGCCCTGTGGGGTCCCCAGTGACAGCCCTAAGCCTGCCGCAGCCCGCCCCAGCCACCCTAGGAGACAGTACGGTGGCCTTAGCCTCCACACAGTACCCTTAGCTGCCCTAGCACTTCCCAGCTAAAGCACGAGGACCTCCAGTGGGGAGAGGCTGGACCTGGGAGGGCCTGCTGAGCTGAAGAGCATTCACAACAACACATAGATCAGCACCACATCTTAGGACAATGCGAACTCAGCCACTTCTGCGCTCTATTAGGCATCACCAGCACTTAGAGGGAAAGGGGGAAATTTTCAGACACTCACATCTACACATCCTCCATCTAGCATAGGTTTTTTTCTGTTTTTGTGTGTGTGTGTGTTTTTGTTGTTTTTTTTCTGTTTTTTTGCCTTTTGGGTGTTTTTTGTTTGTTTTGTTTTTTATTCCTTCTTCCCTTTCTTTTACTTTCTGCGCTGTATTCTCTCTCCTTCCTTCCTACTTTTTCATTAATGCTTGTACTTCTCTTCTGCCCCTTTTCTATAGATTATCCTTCTCTCTCTTTTCTTTCTTCTCCTCCCACCTCTACTAGTATCACAGCTTGTCCCTCTTCTATTATAGATTCTCTTCCCTCTCCCCCGGATTTTTTGTTCCTCTGCCCAATATTATGTTAACAACTATTTTTATATCATTAACCTTTTAAATCCTTTTTATTACTAACCCCCCTCCTCATAAAGGGGGCTGCTAAGGGGACCTTGTCACACCTGGTCAAAGCAGCCTGAGGGCACTCACTGAGGCCCCAGCCCCCACTCCAGCTGCTGAAACATCTCTGCACTGCGGGCCACCAACCCGACAGGGAACTCGGTCTACACAGCAGTCTGACCCACCCTTACAGTAGGTTATAGGCAATCGCCTGAAAGAATCCTTAACAATAACATATATAAGGTTACTCCTGTCTCTCAGAAGCATGGGGCCTATGAAAGGATCAAGGAAAAATCAACAGACCACATCACTCCCAACAAAAAAATCAGAGAAACGAGGCACTTTAACAGACCTAACGTCACTCATAGAAGAAACAGATATAGATCAGCCACAAAAGGAAGTCTTCAGAACTCTGCTTGCAGTAATACAGGAGCTAAGATAAGCAAACCAAAATAAGGATGCAATGACAGAGGGGATGAAATGGACAATAGAGGGGATGAAGTCCACAATAGACGGGATGAATACTATCCACCAAAAGGAACTGCAGAAACTAACAGAGGAGGTAGCAAAGGCCACACAAAAGGTCACAGAAGCTATATCTAGGCTTGAGGAGGCTGAGAACCGTATCAGTGAACTCGAGGACGCTCAAACCAAACGAAGCAAGCGAGAAAAACAATCAGATAGGAAAATTAAAGAAACAGAAGACAGCCTGAGATCAATGACAGATGCTATGAAGAGGAATAATATTCGAATAATCGGTTTACCGGAACACAACATAACACACAAATCGACCGCCAAGATAGCAAAGGAATTCCTGGATGAAAATTTCCACAACCTAACAAAGGAAAATCCGACTCTCATACAGGAAGCAGAGAGGACGCCGGCTAAGCTAAACACCAAGAAGAACACGCCAAGACATATAATTGTAAAATTATCCAACTTAGAGGAAAAAGAGAAAATTCTACGAGCATCAAGAGAAAGGAAGACAGTCACATACAAAGGAGCGCAGGTAAGAATATGCTCAGACTTATCAGCAGAAACCATGAAGAGGAGGAGAGAATGGAGCAACATCTTCCAAAAACTGAAAGATAAAAATGCCTCCCCCAGAATCCTATACCCTGCCAAGTTATCCATTAAGATAGAGGGTAAGATAAGGGTCTTCTAGGACAAGGACGAACTCAAAATATATACTGCATGTCACCCGACCCTGCAGAACATACTGGCTGACTCACTATGGCCAGAAGGTCAAGCTCCAACTAGAACCACCAGGAGACCACCATATAGCCCATCTCCATCTAGAAGCCAACATGCCAGCAACACGTACCAGGACAACACGGTCTCAGATGGAAAAGAGGACAGGATAGAAACCCTCCACTCAAACGCAGTACACTGATATGAAGGAAGATAGGCAAAGACCCAAAACACAAAACAATATGGCAACCATGAAGCCAGAGATTGTAATAATCACTCTGAATACAAATGGGCTCAATTCATATGTTAAAAGAAAGAGGCTGGAGGATTGGATTAGAAAACATAACCCATCAATCTGCTGCCTGCAAGAGACACACCTTAAGCAAGCAGACAAGCATATGCTGAGAATAAAGGGCTGGCAGAAAGTTTACCAAGCAAATGGTAACTCCAAGAAGGCAGGAGTGGCTATCTTAATCTCCGACAAAATGGATCTCAAGATCCAAAACATAAAAAGAGACAAAGAGGGACATTACATAATTCTCAAAGGCTCAGTAAACCAGGAAGCACTAAGCATACTGAATATTTACGCACCTAATAATGGTGCGGCAAATTTCGTCAAACAAACTATTAAAAAAATGACAGAAGAAATCACGGAAACAATAATAGTGGGGGACTTCAACACTCCACTATCAGAGAAAGACAGGTCACAGGGAAAGAAGCTCAGCAAAGAGGCCAGAGAGCTAAACCATGTAATTAGGCAACTGGGCCTGATAGACATCTATAGAGCCTTTCATCCAAAAGCAAAAGGTTTCACATTCTTCTCCAATCCACACGGATCTTTCTCAAGAATAGATCACATGCTGGGGCATAAGGCCAGCCTGAGTAAATTCAAACACATAGATATTATCCAAACGTCTTTCGCAGACCACCATGCCATAAAGCTGGAGATTAATAGGAGGGCACCCAGAAAAGCAAGGGCCACCAATTGGAGAATAAACAACGATCTCCTGCGACATGAATGGGTTAAGGTCCAGATCAGAGAGGATATCAGGAAATTTCTAGAAACTAATGAGAACGAGCATACAACATATCAAAACTTATGGGACACTGCAAAGGCAGTTATCAGAGGTAGCTTGATATCACTGAATGCATACATGAAAAAAGAAGAAAGGCGTATGACAGATATGGTAACACAAAACCTCCAACAACTAGAACAGAGTCAACAGAACTACCCCTCCAATAGCAAGAGAAAAGAAATAATAAAAATCAGGGCGGAGTTAAACCAGTGGGAAGACAAAAGAACAATGCAAAGGATTAACGCAAATAGAAGCTGGTTTTATGAACGAATTAATAAAATTGACACTCCCCTGGCAAAGCTTACCAAAGATAGAAAGGAGCAATCATCAATAGCCAGGATGAGGGATGAATCGGGGGCAATAACAACAGACCCCAATGAGATAAAAAGGATAATCACAAAGTACTATGAAGGTTTGTATTCTAATGAATTCAGAAACCTGGAAGTCATGGATAAATATTTAGAAAAACAATCTCTCCCTAGATTATCTGAGACAGAGATCAAGAACCTCAACAAACCCATAGTGAAGGAAGAAATAGAGAGTGTCATCAAAAACCTACCAAGGAAAAAGGCCCCAGGGCCAGATGGCTATACAGCAGAATTTTACCAAACATTCAGGGAAGAGCTGACACCGATCCTCCACAAAGTATTCCATAACGTAGAAAAGAACGGCAAGCTCCCAAACTCATTTTACGAAGCCAGCATTACTTTGATACCCAAACAGGGAAAAGACCCCACAGGTGTAGAGAATTATAGACCAATATCTCTAATGAACATAGATGCAAAAATCCTTAACAAAATATTGGCCAATAGAATACAAAGGAACATCAAACATATCATTCACCACGACCAAGTAGGATTCATCCCAGCGATGCAGGGATGGTGTAACATCCGAAAATCCATCAATATCATACACCACATCGAGAAGAAAAAGGATAAAAACCATATGATAATATCCATAGATGTAGAAAAAGCATTTGACAACATCCAGCATCCATTCCTAATCAAAACACTCATGAAGATAGGTTGGAAGGTAAGTTCCTCAAGCTCATACAAGCTATCTATGAAAGACCAACAGCCAACCTCATAGTCAATGGAGAAAAGACAAGAACAATACCACTGAAAAACGGTACAAGGCAAGGATGCCCCCTGTCCCCTCTTCTATTCAATATCGTTTTGGAGGTTCTGGCTAACAACATAAGACAGCGGAAGGACATCAAAGGGATCCAGTTGGGAGAGGAGGAGGTGAAACTATCGTTATTTGCAGATGACATGATTCTATACATTGAAGACCCCCAAAACACCACAGTTGGAATACTTACAGCAATAGAGGAATACGGAAGAGTAGCAGGATACAAGATCAATAAACAGAAGTTGGTAGGGTTTCTATACACATCGGACAGGGCCATGGAAGAGGCGATTAAGAGGGAAGTACCCTTCACAGTAGCCAAGAACAAACTGAAATACCTAGGAATATATTTAACAAAAAATACTAAAGACCTTTATAAGCATAATTATAAAACCCTATTACAGGAAACCAAAAGTGACCTTCACAAATGGTTAGGTAGGCTAAACATAGTAAAGATGACAGTTCTTCCTCAAGCACTCTACAAGTTCAATGCTATACCAATCCAATTACCATCAACCTTCTTCAAAGAATTGGAAAAACTGACCACCAACTTCATATGGAGAGGGAAGAAATTCAGAATTGGCAGAGAACTCCTCAAGAAGAAGGACACAATTGGAGGACTCGCCCTACCTGATTTTAATGCCTACTACACAGCTACAGTGGTCAAAACAGCATGGTACTGGCACAATGATAGACACTCAGACCAGTGGAAAAGAATAGAAAGCCCAGGAGTAAAATCATCAGCATATAGACAACTGATCTTCGACAAGGGTCCCAAAAACGTCAAGTGGGAAGCAGATGCCCTCTTTAATAAGTGGTGCTGGAAACAATGGATATCCACATGTAGAAAGTTGAAACAAGATGTCTACCTCACCCCATGCACAAGAATACACTCAAGGTGGATCACAGATCTAGAAGTCAAACCCCAAACCATCAGGACCATTAGGAGGGAATTGGGACTAATCTCAGTGCACTGGCCCAGGGAGCACATAGACTCACTGCAACAGGGAAGGGGACACACACAGGTGAACTGGAAATCGACAAATGGGATCTAATAAGAATAAAACACCTGTGCACCTCAAAAGACTTTGCCAAGAGGGTGACAAGGCAACCCACAGACTGGGAGAAGATTTTTAGTAATGACACGTCAGACAAAGGGCTCATTACTAAAATCTACAACATCATCGTGACCTGCAAATAGAGGAAAAACAGTTAACCACCTAAGGAAGTGGGCAAAAGAAATGAGAAGAACTTTCACTGGAGAGGAGATCAATATGGCCAATAAACATATGAGAAAGTGCTCGAAGTCCCTTGCCATAAGAGAAATGCAAATCAAAACAACCATGAGATACCACCTAACACCCCTGAGGCTAGCCCAGATCAGTAAATCAGAGAGCAACAAGTGTTGGAGGGGCTGTGGTGAAGTAGGAAACCTCCTCCACTGCTGGTGGTCGTGCAGATTTGTACAGCCACTGTGGAAAGCAATCTGGCGATACCTAAAGAAAATGGAAATTTATCTACCTTATGACCCAGTCATCCCTCTACTGGGCATATGCCCGGTTGAAGCAGCAAATAAAACACGACCAGTCATATGCGCTCCAATGTTTATTGCGGCATAATTCACAATAGCAAAGACTTGGAAACAGACTAAGTTTCCATCGATAGACGAGTGGATTAGCAAACTTTGGCACATACACACAATGGAGTTATGCAGCACTGAAAAGCACCGATGAGCACATGAAACACGTTATTTCATGGGAAGAGCTGGAAGGAATTATGTTAAGCGAGGTAAGCCAGACCCAAAGACACAGGTACACCATGAGTCCCCTGAGGTAAGTACAATCAGCATGACATAAATAGAAGAATAAACATCCATCCCACAATAAACGGGAGGAAGCATAGATAGTTGGAGGGAGGACAGGCCACACCTAGGGAGGTACATGAGAGCCCAGCATAAAGAATGAGTAGTGGGGTAGAGAGAGGGAGAACCGGGAGGGGGACAATCTGAATGGATGGTATGGGGGGGGGGTGGCAGGGTACTAACCCACCCGGGGAAGAGTATCGGTTGTGTCCCCACAGATCTGGAACATGCATACGGACCCCAACACGACACACCAAACAAGGAGGACAACGCAAAATACAGAGGTCTACACAAAGAGGCCGGATGACAAGCCGGCCCAAACCAGAATTAGGCCGACCCCCACACTCAAAGGGAATACACAGAAAACAAAAATAGATCGTCTGGAGTGGGAAAGGAACTGACTCACCACACCACATCCAGAAGGAAGTTGAAACAAAAGAAGGAGAAAGGACGTAGTGGAGTACACCTGGGTCCACCAAGCCCAAAGTCGATAGACCAGCTAGAAGGGCCCGTCATACAGAGAGGACCATTCAGCTGACCACACTACGAGATACGACATCCTGCACCAACACATGGCCCTACATGGTACAGCACCTGAGACACAATGGGGGATTGGCGACTGAGCTGACCCCGCCACACTGAGGCAAACACTGGGGCGTGCAATGGAGCAGCGGAGGAAGCAGAGCAGAGGGAGCCCGAGGGAGTATAAAGGATGGTCTACAGGCCAACGAAAGGACCTTGAACTACTAGCAATTTTTCTTTTAATATTTGCTATCTTTTTGCTTAGTCTTTTTTAATTTGTTTTGTTTTTTACCTTGTAAATTTTGTATGTTAGTGGCTTTTCTGCTTATCAGCGTGTCGATGTTGCTTCTGTCAAAGCCATGTTCTTATGGGCCACTTGGGTACAGTCAAAGTCATATCCATTTGTATGCACATATTGCTATGTCAGCAGGTCCACCTAGACAAGATAGGCTGGACAAAAAATGAGAGAAGAAAACAACAGGACCAACAGTCCTGGAGGGACATGAGAGCGTGGGAGGTAGGGGAAGGGAGGAGGTGTCGCCCAACACAGAAACAAGGGAACAGCGAATGGTTCTAAACCAGAGGAGGGAGGGGAGGGGAGGACTGGAAGGGAGTGACCAAGAGCAAGGTAACTGAGAGGAACTACTGAATCCAGAATGAAGGCCAAACATGGTAATGGGTCGGGAGGAAAGCGAAAGGAAATAGAGGAAAGGAGTAGGAGGCAAAGTGCATACAGAGAAGCCTAAATACAGACATGTACATATGTAAATATATTTATGTTTATGGGGGCCATAGATTTATATGCATATATTTGTAGGTTCAGTAGTAGGGTAGCAGATGGACATTGGGCCTCCTCATGCATAATCCCCCAATACAATAGCACCTCGCCCTGCCAAGCAGCCATTGCAGGATACCCATCTTCCCGACATGATCACTGAAGACAGCCGTGTGTGTAAGCAAATGTGGTGAAGACAGCTGATGGTGCCCGGCTATCAAAAAAAGATATAGCGTCTGGGGTCTTAAAGGCTTGAAGGCAAATAAGTGGCCATCTAGCTCAGAAGCAACAAAGCCCACAGAGAAGAAGCACACGGCCTAAGCGAACACAAGGTGTTGAATGGACCATGTAGCAGATACAAAGGAACAAAAACAATCATTGTGTGATCACCTTCCTCACATAATGGCTGAAGACGAAAGTGTGCATAAGCAAGTGTGGTGAAGAAGGCGGATGGTGCCCGGCTACTGAGAGATATAGCGTCTGGGGACTTAAAGGCTTGAAAGCAAACAAGCGGCCATCTAGCCCAGAAGCAACCGAGCCCACACGGAAGCAGCACACCAACATAGGTGACCATGAAGGACAGAGGAGACCAGGTCTCCAACATCAAAGGTGGGGTGGTGGTGAGAATCACATCACCGTGAAAGAGGGGGAGTGCATGATGGGGACCCAATGCCCACCTGTAGAGAGCTGAACACCCCTTCCAGAGGGGTAGTGAGGAGGAGATGGGCCACACAGGGTTCAGTGTAACAACAATGAAACTCAAAACCTTCCTCTAGTTCCTGAATGCTTCCTCCCCTCCCAATCATCATGACCCCAATCCTACCTTGCCTTGCGGACCTGGTTGTACCAGAGGATGTACAGTGGTGCAGTGGGGATCTGGAGGCACAGGGAATCTAGGACAGACGAACCCCTCAACACCAGCGGTGGGAGTGGCGACAACAGGAGGGAAGGGCATGTAGAAAGGGAGAACCGATCTCGGAGATCTATGTGTAACCTCCTCTCTGGGAGATTGTCAAGGGGGAGGCGGGGGAGGGGAGACGCCGGGGAGTGTAAGATAAGATATAATAATTATTTATAAACTATCAAGGGACCAGGGGTGGGATCGGGGAGGGAGGGGGATGGGGGAAAAAAATGGAAACCGAGCTGATTCCGGGAACCCAAGTGGAAGGTGAATTATGAGAGTGACGAGTGCAACGAATGTATAAGGGTGCTTTGCTCATTTGATGTATGCACAGATTGTGATAAGAGCCTTATGAGCCCCAATAAAAAGATTTTAAAAAAAGAAAGAAAATGATTAGGCAAAGAATGTATGGATGTGCTTTATACAATTGATGTATGTATATGTATGGATTGTGATAAGAGTTGTATGAGCCCCTAATAAAATGTAAAAAAAAGTACAAGAGACAGAGAGAGGGATAGATATGTATAAAAGTGAACCCACATATCATGAGAGCACAAGGGTATAATTTAGAAAATATGTACTCACTGATATATGAAGCCAGGTCATGAGTCAAGAGGGATAAGGATTTGGTGACCTGTCTGGAGAGAACTTTGTAGACCATCACCCATTTTTCCTTGAGGGATCAGTTTAATATATGATAGTGGTTTATCCATTGAAATTCTAGCCACAAGATCAGCAGTTTGAAGCCATAAGGTTGTCAACGTCTGTAAAATGTTTAAATCTTGGAAAATTAAAGGGACGTTTCTACTCTGTCCAATAGGGGCCCTATGAGTTAGTATTGACTCTGTGGTAACAAGTGTGGTTTGTTTTTTTTTGATGGTGACATACGGTTTACCCTGTCAAACAACCTCAATAAAATCCTTCTAATGAAAAAAAAAAAAAGATGATGCCCAGGCAGAGAACCTTCTTTCATAAAGATGATGCCCAGAGAGAGAACCTTCATTCATAAAGATGATGCCCAGAGAGAGAACCTTTATTCATAAAGATGATGCCAAGTCAGAGAACCTTCTTTCATAAAGATGATGCTCAGAGAGAGAACCTCCATTCATAAAGATGATGCCCCGAGAGAGAACCTTGTTTCTTAAAGATGATGTCCAGAGAGCGTACCTTCATTCATAAAGATGATGGCCAGGTAGAGAACCTTCTTTCGTAAAGATGATGTCCATGCAGGGAACCTTCTTTCATAAAGATGATGCCCAGAGAGAGAACCTTCATTCATAAAGAGGATGCTCAGAGATACAACTTTTATTCATATAGATGATAGCCAGGCAGAGAACCTTGTTTCATAAAGATGATGCCCAGAGAGAGAAATTTCAATCATAAAGATGATTCCCAGACAGAGAACCTTCATTCATAAAGATGATACCAGAGAGAGAACCTTGTTTCATAAAGATGATGCCCAGAGAGCGTACCTTCATTCATAAAGATGATGCCCAGGTAGAGAACCTTCTTTCGTAAAGATGATGTCCAGGCAGGGAACCTTCTTTCATAAAGATGGTGCCCAGAGAGAGAACCTTCATTCATAAAGATGATGCCCAGAGTGAGAAACTTCATTCATAAAGGTGATGCCCAGAGAGAGAAAGTTCATTCATAAGATGATGCCCAGAGCACCTTCATTCATAAAGATGATGCCCAAACAGAGAACTTTCTTTTAGAGATGATGCCCAGAGAGAGAACCTTCATTCATATAGATGATGCACAGACAGGGAATTTGTTTCATAAAGAAGATGACCAGAGAGAGAACCTTCATTCACTAAGGTGATGCCCAGGCAAAGAACCTTGTTTCATAAAGATGCTGCCTAGAAAGAGAACCTCCTTTCATAAAGATGATGCCCAAACAGAGAACCTTCTTTCATAAATATGATGCCCAAAAGGAGAACCTGCTTTCAAAAAGATGATGCCCAGAGTGATAGCCTTCTCTCATAAAGATGATGCCCTGGCAGAGAAACTTCATTCACATAGTTGATGCCCAGACTTAGAAACTTGTTTCATAAAGATGATGCCTAGAGAGAGAACCTTCTTTAATAAAGAGGATGCCAAAGGACGACATTGACTCTGCAGCTCCGTGAGATGGACATATCTGATCAGAGCACACGGGAGCAGATGAAGGGGCAGGAGGAGAGAGTGGAGCACAGCCTGGCCCACCAGGCTGTGATGATGATGTTCCTGAGTAGAGCAGCCAGTCCACAGAGAGAACAACATGGCTGGCCCCACTATGAGACATGATGCCCCTCAGTGACTAAGGGCGATACAGGGGACAGCACCAGAGACACAGTGTGGGAATTGCACCTGACCTGATCCCACCACACCCAGGCAAATCACTGGGGGAGTGCAGCGGAACAGCAAGGGAATGGAGAGGCAAGGTCCCCACGGAATGCTGAAAGTGGACTTTGGGGCCAGGGCGTGGTGCCCCAACAGACTGGACTGGAAAACTCTCCTAAGGGCCAGCAAACGATCCCTGAACTAACTACAAACTTTTCTCTTGTGAACTGTTTTGTTCTGTTCTTTGTCAGTGGTTTATTTTTGTTGTTTTGTTGTCTGGTTGTATACTGTTGCTTTGTTTTCCTCTGTCTTGTTTTCGTGCATGTTAGTGACTCCACAGGTCTGTCTGAATAGGACAGGCTGGATAAACTATCTGGAGGAAAAACAACGGGACCGACAGTTCCGGGGGGACTTGGGGTGGGGCGTAGAGGGGGTAAGGAAGTGGTGTTAACAAACCCAGGGACAAGGGAAAAACATGGGATCCCAAATGGTAGAGAAGGGGGAGTGGCAGGCCTGGTGGGAAATGATCAAGGGTAAGGTTGCTAAGAGAAGAGGTATACTCTAGCCCAGGTGGCGATGAAGCATGGTGGTAGGGCAGGAGGAAGGTCAAGGGAGATGGAGGAAAGAGCTAGGAGTCAAAGGGCATTCATGGAGGTCTAGACAAAGACATGTACATGCAAATATATATAGGAGGATGGGGAAATAGATCTATGTGTCTATACTTATAGGTCAAGAATTAAGGTGGCAGAAGGACTTTGGGCCTCTACTCAAACACTCCCTCAATGCACGAATACCTTCTTTTATTAACTTGGAACTCTATGATGCTCACTCTCCCAACACAACGGCTGGAGCCAAAGTGGGTGAACAAGTAAATGTGATGAAGAAAGCTGATGGTGCCCGGCTATCAAAAGAGATAGTGACTGGGGTCTTAAAGGCTTGAAGATAAACAAGCGGCCATCTAGCTCAGAAGCAACAAAGTCCACATGGAAGAACACACCAACCTGTATGATCGAGTGGTCCCAAAGGGATCAGTTACCAGGCATCAAAGAACAAAAAATCATATCATTGACTGCACACCTCCATGATAGGATCGCTGAAGACAAATGGGTGCATAAGCAAATGTGGTGAAGAAAGCTGATGGTGCCCGGCTATCAAAAGAGATAGTGTCTGGGGTCGTAAAGGCTTGAAGGTGAACAAGCGGCCATCTAGCTCAGAAGCAAAAAAGCCCACATGGAAGAAGCACACCAGCCAGTGCGATCACGAGGTGCCAAGGGACCAGGTATAAGGCATCATGCAAAAAAAACAAACAAACAACGATATAAGTGTGTGTATGTATGTGTATATGTATGTGTGTGTGTGTGTGTATATATATATATATATATATATATATATATATATATATATATATATATATATATATATATATATATATATATACCATATTAAATGAAGGGGGAAGTGCAGAGTGGAGACCCAAGGCCCAAGTGTCGGCCACTGGAGATCCCCTCATAGAGGCATTTAGGAGAGGAGATGAGTTAATTAGGGTGCGAGGTAGTCCGATGAAGAACACAGCTTTCCCCCAGATACTGGATGCTTCCTCCCACCAACTACCATGATCTGAATTCTACCTTGCAGGGCTGGATAGGACAGAGGTTGTACACTGGTACATATGAGGGCTGGAGGTACAGGGAATCCAGGGTGGATGATACCTTCAGGACCAAGGGTGTGAGGGACGATGCTGGGAGAGTGGAGGGTGAGTGGGTTGGAAAGGGGGAACTGATTACAAGGATCCACATGTGACCTTTTCCCTGGGAGAGGGACAGCAGAGAAGGGGGGAAGGGAGACTCCAGATAGGGCAAGATATGACAAAATAATGAGGTATAAATTACCAAGGGCACATGAGGGAGGGGGGAAAAGGGAGGGAGGGGGAAAAAGAGGACCTGATGCAAGGCGCTTAAGTGTAGAGCAAATGCCTTGAGAATGATTGGGGCAGGGAATGTATGGATGTGCTTTATACAATTGATGTATGTATAGGTATGGATTGTGATAAGAGTTGTATGAGTCCCGAATAAAATGTAAAAAAAGAAAAGGGAAAAGAAAGAAAAGAAAATGATTAGGGCAAAGACAGTACAGATGTGCTTTATACAATTGATGTATGTATATGTATGAACTGTGATAAGAATTGTATGAGCCCCTAATAAATTGTTAAAATTTAAAAAAAAAAGAGAATGATTGGGGCAGGGAATGTATGGATGTGCTTTATACAATTGATATATGTATATGTATGGATTGTGATAAGAGTTGTATGAGTTCCTAATAAAATGTAAAAAAAGAAAAGAAAATGATTAGGGCAAAGAATGTACAGATGTGCTTTTCACAATTGATGTATGTATATGTATGGATTGTGATAACAGTTGTATGAGCCCATAATAAACGTTAAAAAAAAGAGGATGCCCAGATATAAAACTTTTATTCATAAAGGTGATGCCCAGAGAGAGAGACTTCATTCATAAAGATGATGCCCAGAGAGAGAATCGTCATTCATAAAGATGATTCCCAGAGAGAGAACCATCATTCATGAAGATTATGCCCAGAGAAAGAACCTACTTACATAAAGGTGATGCCCAGAGAGAGAACCTTCATTCATAAAGATGATGCCCACTGAGAGAACCTTCATTCATAAATATGATGCCTAGAGAAAGAACCTTCATTCACAAAGATGATGCCGAGGCAGAGAACATTCTTTCATAAAGATGATGCACAGAGAGAGAACCGTCATTCATAAAGATGATGCCCAGATAAAGAACCTTCTTTCATAAAGGTGATGCCCAGAGAGAGAACCTTCATTCATAAGATGATGCCCAGAGAACCTTCATTCACAAAGATGATGCCCAGGCAGAGAACATTCTTACATAAAGATGATTCCCAGAAGGAGAACCTTCTTTTATATATGATGCCCAGAGAAGGAGCCTTCATTCATACAGATGTTGCCCAGGCAGAGAACGTTCATTGATAAAGGTGATGCCAAGAGAGACAACCTTCATTCATAAGAAGATGCCCAGAGAACCTTAATTCATAAAGATGAGGCCCAGAGAGAGAACCTTCACTCATAAAGATGATACACAAAGAGACAACTCTCATTCATATAGATGATAGCCAGGCAGAGAATCTTGTTTCATAATGATGATGCCCAGAGAGAGAACGTTCAATCATAAAGATGATTCCCAGGCAGAGAACCTTCATTCATTAAGATGATACCAGGGATAGAACCTTGTTTCATAAAGATGATGCCCAGAGAGCGTACCTTCATTCATAAAGATGATAACCAGGTAGAGAACATTCTTTCGTAAAGATGATGTCCAGGCAGGGAAACTTCTTTCATAACGATGATGCACAGAGACAAAACCTTTATTAATAAAGATGAGCCCAGAGTGAGAACCTTCATTCATAAAGGTGATGCCCAGAGAGAGAACCTCCATTCATAAGATGATGCCCAGAGAGAGAACCTTCATTAATAAAGATGATGCACAGAGTGACAACTTTCATTCATATAGATGATAGCCAAGCAGAGAACCGTGTTTCATAAAGATGAAGCCCGGAGAGAGAACCATCAATCGTAAAGATGATGCCCAGAGAGCGTACCTTCATTCATAAAGATGATGCCAAGTAGAGAACATTCTTCGTAAAGATGATGCCCAGGTTGTGAACCATCTTTCATAAAGATGATGCCCAAAGAGAGAACGTTCTTTATAAAGATGATGCCCACAGAGGAAACCTTCATTCATATAGATGATGCCCAGGCAGGGAACATTGTTTCATAAAGAAGATGCCCAGAGAGAGAACCTTCATTCATAAAGATGATTTTCATAGAGAGAACCTTCATTTATAAAGATGATGCCGAGACAGAGAACGTTCTTTCATAAAGATGATGCCCAGACAGGGAGCCTTCATCATAAAGATGATGGCCAAAGAGAACCTTCATTCATAAAGATGATGCCAAGAGAGAGAACCTTCTTTCATAAAGACGAATCCAAGGCAGAGAACATTCTTTCATAAATATGATGCCCTAACAAAGAGCCTTCATTCATAAAGATTTTGCCCAGGCAGAGAACCTTCATTTGTAAAGGTGATGCCCAGGAAGGGAACCTTCTTTCATAAAGATGATGCCCAGAGAGAGAACCTTCATTCATAAAGATGTAGCCCAGAGAGACAACTTTCATTCATAAAGATGATGCCCAGTCTGAGAACCTTCTTTCATAAAGATGATAACCAGAGAGAGAACCTTCATTCAAAAAGATGATGCCCAGAGAAAAACATTCTTCCATAAAGGTGTTGCCCAGAGAGAGAACCTTCATTCATAAAGATGATCCCCAGAAAGAGAACCTTCATTCATAAAGATGATGCCCAGGCAGAGATCCTTTATTCATAAAGATGATGCCCATAGAGACAAATTTCATTCATATAGATGATAGCCAGGCAGAGAACCTTGTTTCATAAAGATGATGCCCAGAGAGAGTCACTTCAATCATAAAGATGATTCCCAGACAGAGAACCTTCATTCATAAAGATGATACCAGAGAGAGAACCTTCTTTCATAAAGATGATGCCCAGAGAGAGAACTTACTTTCGTAAAGATGATGCCCAGAGAGAGAACCTTCTTTCACAAAGATGATGCCCAGAGTGAGAAACTTCATTCATAAAGATGATGCCCAGAGAGAGAACCTTCATTCATAAGATGATGCCCAGAGAACCTTCATTCATGAAGATGATGCACAGAGAGAGAATCTTATTCATAAAGATGATGCACAGAGAGACAACTTTCATTCATATAGATGATAGCCAGGCAGAGAACCTTGTTTCATAAAGATGATACCCAGAGAGAGAACCTTCATTCAAAAAGATGATGCCCAGAGAAAAACCTTCTTACATAAAGGTGTTGCCCAGAGATGGAACCATCATTCATAAAGATGAGGCCCAGGCAGAGAACATTCATTCATAAAGGTGATACCCAGAGAGAGAACCTTCATTCTTAAAGGTGATGCCCAGGCAGAGAACCTTCATTCATAAAGATGATTCCCAGAGACAGAACCGTCATTCATAAAGATGATACCCAGTCAGAGAACTTTCATTCATAAAGATGATGCCCACAGAGAGAAACTTCATTCATAAAAATGATTCCCAGGGAGAGAACCATCATTCATGGAGATGATGCCCTGATAAAGAACCTTCTTTCAAAAAGGTGATGCCCAGAGAAAGAACCTTCATTCATAACATGATGCCCAGAGAACCTTCTTTCACAAATTGATGCCCAGAGAGAGAACATTCATTCACAAAGAGGATGCCCAGGCAGAGAACATTCTTTCATAAAGATGATTCCCAGGCAGAGAACCCTCTTTCATAAATATGATGCACAGAGAAAGAGCCTTCATTCATAAAGCTGTTGCCCAGGCAGAGAACCTTCATTCATAAAGGTGATGCTCCGGCAGAGAACATTCATTCTTAAAGGTGATGCCCATAGAGAGAACCTTCATTCATAAGATGATGCCCAGAGAACCTTTATTCATAAAGATGAGGCCCAGAGAGAGAACCTTCATAAATAAAGATGATGCCCAGGCAGAGAACTTTCATTCATGAAGATGATGCACAGAGCGAGAACCTTCATTCATAAAAATGATGCCCAGGGAAAACCATCATTCATGAAGATGCCCAGAGAAAGAAAATTCTTGAATAAAGGTGATGCCCAGAGAAGGAACCTTTTTTCATAAAGATGATTCCCAGGCAGAGAACTTTCTTTCATAAATATGATGCCCAGTAAAAGAGCCTTCATTCATAAATATGTTGCCCAGGAAGAGAACCTTCATTCACAAAGATGATGCCGAGGCAGAGAACATTCTTTTATAGAGATGATTCACAGTCGGAGAACCTTCTTTTATATATGATGCACAGAGGAGAGCGTTCATTCATAAAGATATTGCCCAGGCAGAGAACCTTCATTCATAAAGCTGATTCCTAGAGAGAGAATCTTAATTCATAAAGATGATGACCAGGAAGATTACCTCCATTCATAAAGATGATGCCCAGAGAGAGAACCGTCATTCATAAAGATGATACCCATGCAGAGAACTTTAATTCATAAAGATAATGCTCACAGAGCGAACCTTCATTCATAAAAATGATGCCAGGGAGAGAACCATCATTCATGGAAATGATGCCCAGAGAGAGAACATTCTTTCATAAAGGTGAAGCCCAGAGAGAAATCCTTCATTCATAAGATGATGCACATGGAACCTTCATTCATAAAGATGATGGCCAGAGAGAGAACTTTCATTCATAAAGATGGTGCCTAGGCAGAGATCCTTCATTCATAATGATGATGCCCAGAGAGACAACTTTCATACATATAGATGATAGCCAGGCAGAGAACCTTGTTTCATAAAGATGATGCCCAGAGAGCGTATCTTCATTCATAAAGATGATGCCCAGGTAGAGAACCTACTTTCGTAAAGATAATGCCCAGGCAGAGAAATTTCTTTCATAAAGATGATGCTCTGAGAGAGAACCTTCATTCATAAAGATGATGCCCAGAGAGAGAACCTTCATTCATAAAGGTGATGCCCAGAGAGAGCATCTTCGTTCATAAGATGATGCCCAGAGAACCTTAATTCATAAAGATGATGCCCAGAGAGAGAACCTTCATTCATAAAGATGATACACAAAGAGACAACTCTCATTCATATAGATGATAGCAAGCTAGAGAACCTTGTTTCATAAAGATCATGCTCAGAGAGAGAACCTTCAATCATAAAGATGATGCCCAGAGAGCGTACCTTCATTCATAATGATGATGCCCAGTCAGAGAACCTTCTTTCATAAAGATAATGCCCAGAGAGAGAACCTTCATTCATAAAGTGAATTGCCAGAGAGAGAACCTTCATTGATAAAGATGATGCCGAGACAGAGAACGTTATTTCATAATGATGATGCCCAAACAGAGAACTTTCTTTATAAAGATGATGCCCAGAGAGAGAACCTTCATTCATATAGATGATGCCCAGGTAGGGAACCTTGTTTCATAAAGATGATGGACAGAGAGAGAACCTTCATTAATAAAGATGATTTCCAGAGACAGAACCTTGTTTCATGAAGATGATGCCCAGAGAAACAACCTCCTTTCATAAAGATGGTGCCCATAGAGAGAACCTTCATTCATAACGATTATTCCAATAGAGAGAGAACCTTGTTTCATAAAGATCATGCCCAAACAGGGTGCCTTCATCATAAAGATGATGCCCAGAGAGAGAACCTTCATTCTTAAAGATGATGCCCACAGAGAGAACCTTCATTCATAAAGATGATGCCCAGGGAGAGATCCTTTATTCATAAAGATGGTGCCCAGAGAGACAATTTTCATTCATATAGATGATAGCCAGGCAGAGAACCTTGTTTCATAAAGATGATGCCCAGAGAGAGACACTTCAATCATAAAGATGATTCCCAGACAGAGAACCTTCATTAATAAAGATTATACCAGAGAGAGAACGTTGTTTCATAAAGATGATGCTCAGGCAGAGAACTTTCGTTCATAAAGATGATGCCCAGGGAGAGAACCGTATTCATGTAGATGATGCCCAGAGAAAGAACCTTCTTTCATAAAGGTGATGCCCAGAGAGAGAACCTTCTTTCATAAAGATGATGGGCATACAGAGAACATTTTTTAATAAAGATAATGCCCAGAGAGAGAACCTTGTTTCATAAAGATGATGCCCAGAGAGAAAACATTCTTTCATAATTTGATGCCCAAGAGAGAATCTTCTTTCATAAAGTTGATGCCCAGAGAGAAAACATTCTTTCATAAGTGTATATCCTAGAGAGAATCTTCATTCATAAAGATGATGCCCAGAGACAGAACCTTCATTCATAGAGATGATGCCCAGAGAGTGAACCTTCATTCATAACATGATGCCCAGGCAGAGAATCTTCATTCATAACGATTATAATGGAGAGAGAACCTGCTTTCTTAAAGATATTACCCAGAGAGTACCTTCATTCATAAAGATGATGCCCAGGCAGAAAAAGTACTTTTGTAAAGATGATGCCCTGGCAGAAAACCTTCTTTCATAAAGATGATGCCCAGGGAGAGCATTCATTCAAAAGATGATGCCCAGAGAGAACATTAATTCATAAAGATGATGCCCAAAGAGAGAACCTTCTTTCATGAAGATGATGCCCAGAGTGAGAACCTTCATTCATGAAGATGATGCCCAGAGAGAGAACCTTCTTTCATAAAGTTGATGCCCAGAGAGAGAATGTTTCGTAAAGATGATGCCTAGACCTAGAATCTTATTTCATAAATAGGATGCCCAGAAAGAGAACCTTTATTCATAAAAATGATGCCCAGAGAGAGAGCCTTCTTTCTTAAATATAATGCACAGAGAGAGAACCTTGTTTCAGAAAGATGGTGCCGTGAGAGAGAACCTTCATTCATAAACATGATGCCCAGAGAACCTACATTCATAAAATGATGCCCAGAGAGAGAACCTTTATTCATAAAGATGATGCCCAGAGAGATAATCTTTATTCATATATATGATGCCCAGAGAGAGCCTTCATTCATTAAGAGGATGCCCAGTCAGAGAACTTTCATTCATAAAGTTGATGCCCAGAGAGAGAACCTTCTTTTATAAAGATGATGCCCTTAGATGAACCTTCATTCATAAACATGATGCCCAGAGAACCTACATTCATAAAATGATGCCCAGAGAGAGAACCTTCATCAATAAAGATGATGCCCAGGCAGAGTACTTTCATTCATAAAGATGATGCCCAGGGAGAGAACCATCATTCATGGAGATGATGCCCAGAGAAAGAACATTCTTTCATAAAGGTGATGCACAGAGAGAGAACCTTCAATCACAAAGATGATTTCCAGACAGAGAATCTTCATTCATTAAGATGATACCAGAGAGAGAACCTTGTTTCATAAAGATGATGCCCAGAGAGCGTACCTTCATTCATAAAGATGATGCCCAGAGAGAGAACCTTCATTCATAAAAATGGTGCCCAGAGAGAGAACCTTCATTCATGAAGATGATGCCCAGTCAGAGAATATTCTTTCATAAAAATGATGCCCAGAGGGAGAACCTTCATTCATGAAGATGATGCCCAGAAAAAGAACCTTCTTTCATAAAGATGATGCCCAAACAGAAACTTTCATTCATAAAGATGATGCACAGAGAGAGAACCATCATTCATGAAGATGATGCCCAGAGAAAGAACCTTCTTACATAAAGGTGTTGCCCAGAGTGAGAACCTTCATTCTTAAGATGATGCCCATAGAGAGAACCTTCATTCATAGAGATGATGCCCAGAGAGTGAACCTTCTTTCATAAACATGATGCCCAGGCAGAGAACCTTCATTCATAACGATTATACCGGAGAGAGAACATTGATTCATAAAGATAATACCCAGAGAGTACCTTCATTATTTGAGATGATGCCCAGCCAGAGAAAGTATTTTCATAAAGATGATGCACAGGCAGAAAACCTTCTTTCATAAAGATCATGCCCAGAGAGAGAACCTTGTTTCATTAAGGTGATGCCCAGAGAGAGAACTTTCATTCATAAAAATGATGCCCAGGGAGAGAACCTTTCGTAAAGATGATGCCCAGGCAGAGATCTTTCATTCATGAAGAAGATGTCAAGAGAGAGAACCTTCTTTCATAAAGATGATGCCCAGAGTGAGAACCGTCATTCATGAAGATGATGCACAGGCAGAGAACCTTCTTTCATAAGATGATGCCCAGGCAGAGAACCTTCATTCATAACGATGATGCCAAATCAGAGAAGATTCTTTCATAATGATGATGCCAATAGGGAAAACCTTCATACGTGAAGATGATGTCAAGAGAGAGAAACGTTTTTCATAAAGATGATGCCCAGAGAGTGAACCTTCATTCATGAAGATGATGTCAAGAGAGAGAATCTTCTTTCATAAAGATGATGCCAAGTCAGAGAAGCTTCTTTCATAAAGATGATGCCAAAAGGGAGAACCTTCTGTCTTAAAGATGATGCCCAGAGAGAGAACCTTCATTCATGAAGATGATGTGCAGAGAGAGAACCTTCTTTCATAAAGATGATGCCCAGAGTGGGAACCTTCATTCAAAAAGATGATGCCAATACAGAGAACATTCTTTCATAAATTTGATTCCCAGATAAAGAGCCTTGATTCATAAAGATGTTGCCAAGGCAGATAACCTTCATTCATAAATGTGATGTCCAGAGAGAGAAACTTCATTCATAAGATGATGCCCAGAGAACCTTCATTCATAAAGGTGATGCCCAGATAGAGAACCTTCATTCTTAATGATGATGCCTAGGCAGAGAACCTTCATTCATAAAGATGATTCCTAGAGAGAGAAACGTCATTCATAAAGATGATGCGCAGAGAAAGAAACTTCTTTCATAAAGGTGATGCCCAGAGAGAGAACCTTCATTCATAAGATGATGCCCAGAGAATCTTCATTCATAAAGTGATGCCCAGAGAGAGAACCTTCATTCACAAAGATGATGTCCAGGCAGAGAACATTCTTTCATAAAGATGATTCCCAGGCAAAGAACCTTCTTTGATAAATATGATGCCCAGAGAAAGAGCCTTCATTCATAAAGATATTGCGCATGCAGAGAACCTTCATTCATAAAGGTGATTCCCAGAGAGAGACACTTCATTCATAAGATGATGCCCAGAGAACCTTAATTCATAATGATGATGCCCAAACAGAGAACCTTCTTTAATAAATATGATATCCTGAGAAAGAACCTGCTTTCATAAAGATGATGCCCAGAGAGAGAGACTTCTTTCATAAAGATGATTCCCCGGCAGAGAACCTTCATTCATATAGATGATGCCAAGACTTAGAACCTTGTTAGATCAAGATGATACCCAGAGAGTGTATCTTTATTCTTAAAGATGATGCCCAGGTGGGGAACATTCATTCTTGTAGATGATGCCGAGACATAGAACCTTCTTTCGTAAAGATGATGCCCAGGCAGAGAACCTTCTTTCATAAAGATGATGCCCAGGCAATGAACCTTCATTCATAAAGATGATGTCCAGAGAGAGAACCTTCATTCATAAAGATGATGCCCAGAGAACCTTCATTCATAATGATGAAGCCCAGAGAGAGTTCCTTCATTCACAAAGATGATAACCAGGCAGATAACTTTCTTTCGTAAAGATGATGCCCTGGCATAGGACCTTTTTTCGTAAAGATGATGCCCAGGCAGAGAACCTTCTTTCATAAAGATGATGCCCAAACAGAGAACCTTCTTTCATAAATATGATGCCCAGGGAGAGAACATGCTTTCATAAAGATGTTGCCCAGAGAGAGAGCCTTCTTTCATATAGTTGATGCCCAAAGAGAAACATTCTTTCATAAAGATGATGCCCACAGAGAGAACCTTCTTTCATAAAGATGATTCCAAGGCAGAGAACCTTCTTTCATAATGATGATGCCCAAACAGAGATCCTTCTTTCATAAAGATGATGCCCAAACAGACACCTTCTTTCATAAACGTGATGCCTTTAGAGAGAGCCTTCTTTCATAAAGATGATGCCCCGGCAGAGAACCTTCATTCATATAGATGATGCCCAGATATAGAACCTTCTTTTGTAAAGATGATTCCCAGACAACCCATTTTCATAAATATGATGCCCAGAGAGATAACCTTTATTCATAAAGTTGATGCCCAAACAAAGATCTTTCTTTCATAAAGATGATGCCCAAGAGAGAACTTTCTTTCTTAAAGATGATGCCCAGAGAGAAAGCCTTCATTCATAAAGATGATGTCCAGAGAGAGAACCATCATTCATAAAGATGATGCCCAGGCAGAGAACCATCATTCATAAAGATGATTCCCCGGCAGACAACCTTCATTCATATAGATGATGCCCAGACTTAGAACCTTTTTACATAAAGATGATACCCACAGAGTGTACCTTTATTCTTAAAGATGATGCCCAGGTAGAGATCATTCATTTTGGTAGATGATGCCGAGACATAGAACCTTCTTTTGTAAAGATGATGCCCAGGCAGAGAACATTCTATCAAAAAGATAATGCCCTGGCAGAGAACCTTCATTCATAAAGAGGATGCCCAGAGAGAGAACCTTTATTCATAAAGATGATGCCCAGAGAGAGAGCCTTCATTCATAAAGATGATACCAGAGAGAGACCCTGTTTCATAAAGATGATTCCCAGATAGAGAACCTTCATTCATAAAGATGATGCCCAGAGAGATTACCTTCATTCATAAAGATGATGCTCAATAAGCGAACCTTCATTCATAAAGATGATACCAAAGGAGAACCTTGTTTCATAAAGAAGATGCCCAGAGAGAGTTCCTTCATTTTAAAGATGATGATCAGGCAGAGAACCTTCATTCATAAAGATGATGCCCAGAGAGAGAACCTTCATTGATAAAGAGGATGCACAAAAAAGAGAACCTTCATTCATAAAGATGATACCCAGAGAGAGAATCTTCATTCATTAGATGATGACAATCGAACCTTCATTCATAATGATGATGCCCAAAGAAAGTACCTTCATTCACAAAGATGATGCCCAGGCAGAGAACCCTCATTCATAAAGATGATGCCCACAGAGAGAACCTTCATTCATGAAGATGATGCTCAGAGAGAGAGAGCCTTCTTTCAAAAAGAGGATGCCCAAGGAGAGAACATTCATTCATAAAGATAAAGCCCAGGCAGAGAACTTTCCTACATCAAGATGATGCCCAGAAAGAGAAACTTCTTTCGTAATGATGATTCCCAGGCAGAGAACCTTCATTCATAAAGTTGATGCCCAGAGAACCTTCATTCATAATGATGAAGCCCAGAGAGAGTACCTTCATTCACAAAGATGATAACCAGGAAGAGAACTTTCTTTCGTAAAGATGATGCCCAGGCATAGGACCTTTTTTCGTAAAGATGATGCCCAGGCAGAGAACCCTCTTTCATAAAGATGATGCCCAAACAGAGAACCTTCTTTCATAAATATGATGCCCAGGAAGAGAACATGCTTTCATAAAGATGATGCCCAGAGATAGAGCCTTCTTTCATATAGTTGATGCCCAAAGAGAGAACCTTCTTTCATAAAGATGATGCCCACAGAGTGAACGTTCTTTCATAAAGATGATGCCCAGAGATCCTTCTTTCATAAAGATGATGCCCAAACAGACACCTTCTTTCATAAAGGTGATGCCTTTAGAGAGAGCCTTCTTTCATAAAGATGATGCCCCGGCAGAGAACCTTCATTCATATAGATGATGCCCATATATAGAACTTCTTTTGTAAAGATGATGCCAAGGGAGAGAACCTTCTTATATAAAGATGATGCCAAAACAGAGAACCTTCTTTCATAAATATGATGCCCAGAGAGAGAACCTTCTTTCATAAAGATGATGCCCAGAGAAAGAATATTCTTTCATAAAAATGACGCACATAGAGAGAATCTTTATTAATAAAGCTGATTCCCAGAGAGAGAACCTTCTTTTTTAAAGATGATGCCCAGACAGAGAACCTACTTTCATAAATATGATGCCCAGAGAGATAACATTTATTCATAAAGTTGATGCCCAAACAAAGATCATTCTTTCATAAAGATGATGCCCAAGAGAGAACCTTCTTTCATAAAGATGATGCCCAGGCATAGAGCCTTCATTCATATAGATGATGCCCGGGCAGGGAATCTTGTTTCATAAAGATGATGCCCAGAAAGAGAACCTTCTTTCATAAAGGTGATGACCAAACAGAGAAAATTCTTTCATAAATAAGATGCCCAGAGAGAGAACCTTCTTTCATAAAGATGATGCCCAGAGAAAGAACATTCTTTCATAAAAATGACACCCATAGAGAGAACCTTTATTAATAAAGATAATGCCCAGAGAAAGAACATTCTTTCATAAAAATGACGCCCATAGAGAGAACCTTTATTAATAAAGCCGATTCCCAGAGAGAGAACCTTCTTTTTTAAAGATGATGCCCAGAAAGAGATCCTACTTTCATAAATATGATGCCCAGAGAGATAACCTTTATTCATAAAGTTGATGCCCAAACAAAGATCTTTCTTTCATAAAGATGATGCCCAGAGAGAGAACCATCATTCATAAAGATGATGCCCAGGCAGAGAACCTTCATTCATAAAGATGATTCCCCGGCAGAAAACCTTCATTCATATAGATGATGCCCAGACTTAGAACCTTGTTTCATAAAGATGATACCCACAGAGTGTACCTTTATTCTTAAAGATGATGCCCAGGCAGAGAACCTTCTATCATAAAGATAATGACCTGGCAGAGAACCTTCATTAATAAAGAGGATGCCCAGAGAGAGAACCTTTATTCATAAAGATGATGCCCAGAGAGAGAACCTTTATTAATAAAGATGATGCCCAGGCAGATAACTTTCATTTATAAAGATGATGCCCAGAGAGAGAACCTTCATTCATGAAGATTATGTCCAGAGAAAGAACCTTCTTTCATAAAGATGAGGCCCATAAAGAAAACCTTCATTTGTAAAGATGATGCCCAAACAGAGATCTTTCTTTCATAAAGATGATGCCCATACAGAGAGCCTTCATTCATAAAGATGATACCAGAGAGAGAACCTTGTTTATACAGATGAAGCCCAGAGAGGGAACCTTCATTCATAAAGATGATGCTCAAAAAGAGAACCTTCATTCATAAAGATGATTCCCAGACAGGGACCCTTGTTTCATAAAGATGATGCCCAGTGAGAGAACTTTCATTCATAAAATGATGCCCAGGCAGAGAACCTTCATTACTAAAGCTGATACCAGAGACAGAACCTTGTTTCATAAAGATAATGCCCAGAGAGCGTACCTTCATTCATAAAGATGAAGAGAGAGAGAACAGTCATTCATAAAGATGATGCCCAGGCAGAGAACATTCATTCTTAAAGATGATGCCCACAGAGAGAACCTTCATTCAAAAAAATGATGCCTAGGGAGAGAACCCTCATTAATGGAGATGATGGCCATAGAAAGAACCTTTTATCATAAAGGTGATACCCAGAGAGAGAACCTTCATTCATAAGATGATGCCCAGAGAACTTTCATTCATAAAGATGATGCAAACAGAGAGAACCTTCATTCACAAAGATGATGCCCAGGCAGAGAACATTCTTTCATAAAGATGATTCCCAGGCAGAGAATCTTCTTTCATAAATATGATGCCCAGAGAAAGAGCCTTCATTCATAAAGGTGATGCCCAAGCAGAGAACCTTCATTCATAAAGGTGATGCCCAGAGAGAGAACCTTCATTCATAAAGATGATACCAGAGAGAGATTCTTGTTTCATAAAGATGATGCCCAGTCAGAGAAACTTTCGTAAGATGATGCCCAGTCAGAGAACCTTCTTTCAATAAGATGATGCCCAGAGAGAGAACTTTCATTCATAAAGAAGATGCCCAGAGAGAGAAGCTTCATTGATAAAGATGATGCCGAGACAGAGAACGTTCTTTCATAAAGATGATACCCAAACAGAGAACTTTTTTATGAAGATGATGCCCAGAGAGAGAACCTTCATTCATATAGATAATGCACAGGCAGGGAATTTGTTTCATAAAGAAGATGCCCAGAGAGAGAACCTTCATTCAAAAAGGTGATGCCCAGGCAGAAAACCTTGTTTCTTAAAGATGATGCCTTAGAAGAGAACCACCTTTCATAAAGATGATGCCCAAAGAGAGAACTTGCTTTCAAAAAGATGATGCCCAGAGTGATAGCCTTCTATCATAAAGATGATGCCCTGGCAGAGAACCTTCATTCATATAGTTGATGCCTAGACTTAGAAACTTGTTTCATAAAGATGATTCCCAGAGAGAGAACCTTCTTTCATAAGGTGATGCCAGAGATAAAACTTTTATTAATAAAGGTGATGCCCAGAGAGAGAGCCTTCATTCATAAAGATTATGCCCAGAGAGAGAACCGTCATTTATAAAGATGATTCCAAAGAGAGAGTACCTTCATTCATAAAGATGATGCCCAAAGAGAGAACATTAATTCATAAAGATGATGCCCAGTGAGAGAACCGCATTCATAAAGATGATCCCAGGCAGAGAACTTTCATTCATAAAGATGATGCCCACAGAGAGAAACTTCATTCATAAAAATGATGCCCAGGGAGAACCATCATTCATGGAGTTGATTCCCAGAGAGAACCTTCTTTCATAAAGGTGATGCCCAGAGAGTAACCTTCATTCATAAGATGATACCCAGAGAACCTTCATTCATAAAGATGATGCACACAGAGAGAACCTTCTTTCACAAAGATGATGCCCAGGCAGAGAACATATTTTAATAAAGATGATTCCCAGGCATTGAACCTTCTTTCCTAAATATGATGCCCAGAGAAATAGCCTTCATTCATAAATATTTTTTCCCAGGCAGAGAACCTTCATTCATAAAGGTGATGCCCAGAGAGCGTACTTTCATTCATAAAGATGATGCCCAGGCAGAGAACCTTCATTCATAAAGGTGATGCCCAGAGGGAGAACCTTCATTCATAAAGATGATACCAGAGAGAGAATCTTGTGTCCTAAAGATGATGCCCAGTCAGAGAAACTTTCGTAAGATGATGCACAGAGAGAGAAACTTATTCATAAAGGTGATGCCCAGAGAAAGAACCTTCATTCACAAAGATGATGCCGAGAGAGAACATTTTTTCATAAAGATGATTCCCAAGAAGAGAACCTTCTTTCATAAATATGATGCCCAGGTAGAAATTTTCATTCATAAAGATGATGCCCAGAGAGAGATCCATCATTCATGAAGATGATGCCCAGAGAACCTTCATTTATAATAATGATGCCCAAAGAGAGTATCTTCATTCACAAAGATTATGCCAAAGCAGAGAACCTTCTTTTGTAAAGATGATGCCAAGACATAGAACCATCTTTCGTAAAGATGATTCCCAGGAAGAGAACCTTCTTTCATAATGATGATGTCCAGAGAGAGAACAATTTTTAAAAAAGATGATGCACAGACAGAGAACATTCTTTCATAAATAAGCTGCCCAGAGAAAGAGCCTTCATTCATAAAGATGTTGCCAAGGCAGAGAATCATCATTCATAAAGGTGATGTCCAGAGAAAGAACTTTCTTTCATAAACATGATGCACAAGGAGAGAACCTTCATTCATAAAAATCATTCCCAGGCAGAGAACCTTCATTCATAAAGGTGATGCCCAGAGAGAGAACCTTCATTCATAAAGATGATACCAGAGAGAGAATCTTGTTTCATAAAGATAATGCCCAGAGAGCGTACCTTCATTCATAAAGATGATGAGAGAGAGAACCGTCATTCATAAAGATGATGCCCAGGCAGAGAACATTCATTCTTAAAGATGATGCCCACAGAGAGTACCTTCATTCATAAAAATGATGCCCAGGGAGAGAACCATCATTAATGGAGATGATGGCCATAGAAAGAACCTTTTATCATAAAGGTGATACCCAGAGAGAGAACCTTCATTCATAAGATGATGCCCAGAGAACTTTCATTCATAAAGATGATACACACAGAGAGAACCTTCATTCACAAAGATGATGCCCAGGGAGAGAACATTCTTTCATAAAGATGATTCCCAGGCAGAGATTCTTCTTTCTTAAATATTATGCCCAGAGAAAGAGCCTTCATTCATAAAGATGATGCCCAAGCTGAGAACCTTCATTCATAAAGGTGATGTCCAGAGAGAGAACCTTCATTCATAAAGATGATACCAGAGAGAGATTCTTGTTTCATAAAGATGATGCCCAGTCAGAGAAACTTTCGTAACATGATGCCCAGTCAGAGAACGTTCTTTCATAAAGATGATGCCCAGAGAGAGAACTTTCATTCATAAAGAAGATGCCCAGAGAGTGAAGCTTCATTGATAAAGATGATGCCGAGACAGAGAACGTTCTTTCATAAAGATGATACCCAAACAGAAAACTTTTTTTATGAAGATGATGCCCAGAGAGAGAACCTTCATTCATATAGATAATGCACAGGCAGGGAATTTGTTTCATAAAGAAGATGCCCAGAGAGAGAACCTTCATTCAAAAAGGTGATGCCCAGGCAGAAAACCTTGTTTCTTAAAGATGATGCCTTAGAAGAGAACCTCCTTTCATAAAGATGATGCCCAAAGAGAGAACTTGCTTTCAAAAAGATGATGCCCAGAGTGATAGCCTTCTATCATAAAGATGATGCCCTGGCAGAGAACCTTCATTCATATAGTTGATGCCTAGACTTAGAAACTTGTTTCATAAAGATGATTCCCAGAGAGAGAACCTTCTTTCATAAGGTGATGCCAGAGATAAAACTTTTATTAATAAAGTTGATGCCCAGAGAGAGAGCCTTCATTCATAAAGATTATGCCCAGAGAGAGAACCGTCATTTATAAAGATGATTCCCAAGAGAGAGTACCTTCATTCATAAAGATGATGCCCAAAGAGAGAACATTCATTCATAAAGATGATGCCCAGCGACAGAACCGTCATTCATAAAGATGATCCCAGGCAGAGAACTTTCATTCATAAAGATGATGCCCACAGAGAGAAACTTCATTCATAAAAATGATGCCCAGGTAGAGAACCAACATTCATGGAGTTGATGCCCAGAAAGAACCTTCTTTCATAAAGGTGATGCCCAGAGAGTAACCTTCATTCATAAGATGATACCCAGAGAACCTTCATTCATAAAGATGATGCACACAGAGAGAACCTTCATTCACAAAGATGATGCCCAGGCAGAGAACATTTTTTAATAAAGATGATTACCAGGCATTGAAGCTTCTTTCCTAAATATGATGCCCAGAGAAATAGCCTTCATTCATAAATATTTTTCCCAGGCAGAGAACCTTCATACATAAAGGTGATGCCCAGAGAGCGACCTTCATTCATAAAGATGATGCCCAGGCAGAGAACCTTCATTCATAAAGGTGATGCCCAGAGAGAGAACCTTCATTCATAAAGATGATACCAGCGAGAGAATCTTGTTTCGTAAAGATGAAGCCCAGTCAGATAAACTTTCGTAAGATGATGCCCAGAGAGAGAACCTTCATTCATAAAGATGATACCAGAGAGAGATTCCTGTTTCATAAAGATGATGCCCAGTCAGAGAAACTTTCGTAAGATGATGCCCAGTCAGAGAACCTTCTTTCATAAAGATGATGCCCAGAGAGAGAACTTTCATTCATAAAGAAGATGCCCAGAGAGTGAAGCTTCATTGATAAAGATGATGCCGAGACAGAGAACCTTCTTTCATAAAGATGATACCCAAACAGAGAACTTTTTTTATGAAGATGATGCCCAGAGAGAGAACCTTCATTCAAAAAGGTGATGCCCAGGCAGAAAACCTTGTTTCATAAAGATCATGCCTTAGAAGAGAACCTCCTTTCATAAAGATGATGCCCAAAGAGAGAACTTGCTTTCAAAAAGATGATGCCCAGAGTGATAGCCTTCTATCATAAAGATGATGCCCTGGCAGAGAACCTTCATTCATATAGTTGATGCCTAGACTTAGAAACTTGTTTCATAAAGATGATTCCCAGAGAGAGAACCTTCTTTCATAAGGTGATGCCAGAGATAAAACTTTTATTAATAAAGGTGATGCCCAGAGAGAGAGCCTTCATTCATAAAGATTATGCCCAGAGAGAGAACCGTCATTTATAAAGATGATTCCCAAGAGAGAGTACCTTCATTCATAAAGATGATGCCCAAAGAGAGAACATTCATTCATAAAGATGATGCCCAGCGAGAGAACCGCATTCATAAAGATGATCCCAGGCTGAGAACCTTCATTCATAAACATGATGCACAGAGAGAGAACCGTCATTCATAAAGAGGTTGCCCAGCCAGAGAACTTTCATTAATAAAGATGATGCCCACAGAGAGAACCTTCTATCATAAAGATGATGCCCAGACAGAGAACCTTGATCATAAACATGATGCCCAGAAGAGAACCTTCATTCATAAAGATGATGCCCAGGTAGAAATTTTCATTCATAAAGATGATGCCCAGAGAGAGATCCATCATTCATGAAGATGATGCCCAGAGAACCTTCATTTATAATAATGATGCCCAAAGAAAGTATCTTCATTCACAAAGATTATGCCAAGGCAGAGAACCTTCTTTTGTAAAGATGATGCCAAGACATAGAACCATCTTTCGTAAAGATGATTCCCAGGAAGAGAACCTTCTTTCATAAAGACGAAGCCAAAACAGAGAACCTTCATTCATAATGATGATTCCCAGAGAGAGAACAATTATTAATAAAGATGATGCACAGACAAAGAACATTCTTTCATAAATAAGCTGCCCAGAGAAAGAGCCTTCATTCACAAAATGTTGCCAAGGCAGAGAATCATCATTCATTAAGGTGATGTCCAGAGAGAGAACCTTCTTTCATAAACATGATGCCCAAGGAGAGAACCTTCATTCATAAAGATCATGCCCAGGCAGAGAACCTTCATTCATAAAGGTGATGCCCAGAGAGAGAACCTTCATTCATAAAGATGATAGCAGAGAGAGAATCTTGTTTCATAAAGATGATGCCCAGAGAGCGTACCTTCATTCATAAAGATGATGCCCAGGCAGAGAACATTCATTCTTTAAGATGATGCCCACAGAGAGAACCTTCATTCATAAAAATGATGCCCAGGGAGAGAACCATCATTAATGGAGATGATGGCCATAGAAAGAACCTTTTATCATAAAGTTGATACCCAGAGAGAGAACCTTCATTCATAAGATGATGCCCAGAGAACTTTCATTCATAAAGATGATGCACACAGAGAGAACCTTCATTCACAAAGATGATGCCCAGGCAGAGAACATTCTTTCATAAAGATGATTCCCAGGCAGAGAATCTTCTTTCATAAATATGATGCCCAGAGAAAGAGCCTTCATTCATAAAGATGATGCCCAAGCAGAGAACCTTCATTCATAAAGGTGATGCCCAGAGAGAGAACCTTCATTCATAAAGATGATACCAGAGAGAGATTCTTGTTTCAGAAAGATGATGCCCAGTCCGAAAAACTCTTGTAAGATGATGCCCAGTCAGAGAACCTTCTTTCATAAAGATGATGCCCAGAGAGAGAACTTTCATTCATAAAGAAGATGCCCAGAGATTGAAGCTTCATTGATAAAGATGATGCCGAGACAGAGAACGTTCTTTCATAAAGATGAAACCCAAACAGAGAACTTTTTTTATGAAGATGATGCCCAGAGAGAGAACCTTCGTTCATATAGATAATGCACAGGCAGGGAATTTGTTTCATAAAAAAGATGCCCAGAGAGAGAACCTTCATTCAAAAAGGTGATGCCCAGGCAGAAAACCTTGTTTCATAAAGATGATGCCTTAGAAGAGAACCTCCTTTCATAAAGATGATGCCCAAAGAGAGAACTTGCTTTCAAAATGATGATGCCCAGAGTGATCGCCTTCTATCATAAAGATGATTCCCTGGCAGAGAACCTTCATTCATATAGTTGATGCCTAGACTTAGAAAGTTGTTTCATAAAGATGATTCCCAGAGAGAGAACCTTCTTTCCTAAGGTAATGCCAGAGATAAAACTTTTATTAATAAAGGTGATGCCCAGAGAGAGAGCCTTCATTCATAAAGATTATGCCCAGAGAGGGAACCGTCATTTATAAAGATGATTCCAAAGAGAGAGTACCTTCATTCATAAAGATGATGCCCAAAGAGAGAACATTCATTCATAAAGATGATGCCCAGCGAGAGAACCGTCATTCATAAATATGATCCCAGGCAGAGAAATTTCATTCATAAAGATGATGCCCACAGAGAGAAACTTCATTCATAAAAATGATGCCCAGGTAGAGAACCATCATTCATGGAGTTGATGCCCAGAAAGAACTTTCTTTCATAAAGTTGATGCCCAGAGAGTAAACTTCATTCATAAGATGATACCCAGAGAACCTTCATTCATAAAGATGATGCACACAGAGAGAACCTTCATTCACACAGATGATGCCCCGGCAGAGAACATTTTTTAATAATGATGATTCCCAGGCATTGAAGCTTCTTTCCTAAATATGATGCCCAGAGAAATAGCCTTCATTCATAAATATTTTTCCCAGGCAGAGAACCTTCATTCATAAAGGTGACCCAGAGAGCGTACCTTCATTGATAAAGATGATGCCCAGGCAGAGAACCTTCATTCTTAAAGATGATACCAGAGGGAGAATCTTGGTTCATAAAGATGATGCCCAGTCGGAGAAACATTCGTAAGATGATGCCCAGAGAGAGAACCTTCATTCACAAAGATGATGCCGAAAGAGAACGTTTTTTCATAAAGATGATTCCCAGGAAGAGAACCTTCTTTCATAAATATGATGCCCAGAGAAAGAGCCTTCATTGATAAAGATGTTCCCCAGGCAGGGATCCTTCATTCATAAAGGTGATACCCAGAGAGAGAACCTTCATTCATAAAGATGATGCACAGGCAGAGAACCTTCATCCATAAAGGTGATGCCCAGAGAGAGAACCTTCATTCATAAGATGATGCCCAGAGAACCTTCATTCATAAAGATGATGCCCAGAGAGAGAGCCTTCATTCACAAAGATGATGCCCAGGCAGAGAACATTCTTTCATAAAGATGATTCCCAGGCAGGGAACATTCTTTTATAAATATGATGCACAGAGAAAGAGCTTTCATTAATAAAGATGTTGCCCAAGCAGAGAACCTTCATTTATAAAGGTGATGCCCAGAGAGAGAACCTCCATTCACAAAGATAATGCCCAGGCACAGAACATTCTTTCATAAAGATGATTCCCACAGAGAGAACCTTCTTTCATAAATATGCTGCCCGGAAAAAGAGCCTTCATTCATCAAGATTTTGCCCAGGCAGAGAACCTTCATTCATAAAGGTGATGCCCAGAGAGAGAACCTACATTCATAAAGTTGATGCCCTGAGAGAGAACCGTCATTCATAAAGATGATGCCTAGGCAGAGAACCTTCATTCATAAAGATGATGCACAGAGAGAGAACCGTCATTCATAAAGAGGTGGCCCAGCCAGAGAACTTTCCTTCATAAAGATGATGCCCACAGAGAGAACCTTCTATCATAAAGATTATGGCCAGACAGAGAGCCTTGATCATAAACATGATTCCCAGAGAGAGAACCTTCATTCATAAAGATGATGCCCAGAGAGAGAACCGTCATTCATAAAGATGATGCCTAGGCAGAGAACCTTCATTCATAAAGATGATGCCCAGATAGAGAACCTTCATTCATAAAGAGGTTGCCCAGCCAGAGAACTTTCCTTCATAAAGATGATGCCCACAGAGAGAACGTTCTATCATAAAGATGATGCCCAGACAGAGAGCCTTGATCATAAACATGATGCCCAGAAGAGAACCTTCATTCATAAAGATGTTGCCCAGGTAGAAATTTTCATTCATAAAGATGATGCCCAGAGAGAGATCTTTCATTCATGAAGATGATGCCCAGAGAACCTTCATTTATAATAATGATGCCCAAAGAAAGTATCTTCATTCACAAAGATTATGCCCAGGCAGAGAACCTTCTTTTGTTTTTTTTTTTGTTTTTTGTTTAAACATTTTATTAGGGGCTCATACAACACTTATCACAATCCATACATAGACATACATCAATTGTATAAAGCACATCTGTACATATTTTGCCCTAATCATTTTCTTTTTTTTTTCCTTCTTTTACATTTTATTAGGGACTCCAACAACTCTTACCACAATCCATACATATACATACATCAATTGTACAAAGCACACCCATACACTCCCTGTCCCAATCACTCTCAAGGCATTTGCTCTTCACCTAAGCCCCTTGCATCAGGTCCTCCTTTTTTTCCCCCCCTCCCTCCCTTTTCCCCCCTCCCTCATATGCCCTTGGTAATTTATACCTCGTTATTTTGTCATATCTTGCCCTATTCGGGGTCTCCCTTCCCCCCTTCTCTGCTGTCCCTCTCCCAGGGAAGAGGTCACATGTGGCTCCTTGTAGTCAGTTTCCCCTTTCCAACCCACTCACCGTCCACTCTCCCAGCATCGTCCCTCACTCCCTTGGTCCTGGAGGTATCATCCACCCTGGATTCCCTGTATCTCCAACCCTCCTATGTACCAGTGTACAGCCTCTGTCCTATCCAGCCCTGCAAGGTAGAATTCGGATCATGGTAGTTGGGGGGAGGAAGCATCCAGGATCTGGGGGAAAGCTGTGTTCTTCATCGATACTACCTCACACCCTAATTAACGCATCTCCTCTCCTAAGCCCCTCTGTGAGGGGATCTCCATTGGCTGACACTTGGGCCTTGGGTCTCCACTCTGCACTTCCCCCTTCATTTAATATAATATATATATACACATACATATATACATAAACACATAAATACACATACATACACACACTTATATCTTTTTTTTTTTTTTTTTGCATGATGCCTTATATCTGGTCCCTTGGGCACCTCGTGATCGCACTGGCCGGTGTGCTTCTTCCAAGTGGGCTTATTTGTTTCTGAGCGAGATGGCCGCTTGTTCACCTTCAAGCCTTTAAGACCCCAGACACTATCTCTTTTGATAGCCGGGCACCATCAGCTTTCTTCACCACATTTGCTTATGCACCCATTTGTCTTCAGCGATCCTATCATGGAGGTGTGCAGTCAATGATATGATTTTTTGTTCTTTGATGCCTGGTAACTGATCCCTTTGGGACCACTCGATCACACAGGCTGGTGTGTTCTTCCATGTGGACTTTGTTGCTTCTGAGCTAGATGGCCGCTTGTTTATCTTCAAGCCTTTAAGACCCCAGTCACTATCTCTTTTGATAGCCGGGCACCATCAGCTTTCTTCACCACATTTACTTGTTCACCCATGTTGGCTCCAGCTGTTGTGTCGGGAGAGTGAGCATCAAACAAACAAACTATTAAAAAATGACAGAAGAAATCACGGAAACAACAATAATAGTGGGGGACTTCAACACTCCACTATCAGAGAAAGACAGGTCACAGGGAAAGAAGCTCTGCAAAGAGGCCAGAGAGCTAAACAATGTAATTAGGCAACAGGGCCTGATAGACATTTATAGAGCCTTTCATCCAAAAGCAAAAGGTTTCACATTCTTCTCCAATCCACACGAATCTTTCTCAAGAATAGATCACATGCTGGGGCATAAGGCCAGCCTGAGTAAATTCAAACACATAGATATTATCCAAACGTCTTTCGCAGACCACCATGCCATAAAGCTGGAGATTAATAGGAGGGCACCCAGAAAAGCAAGGGCCACCAATTGGAGAATAAACAACGATCTCCTGCGACATGAATGGGTTAAGGTCCAGATCAGAGAGGATATCAGGAAATTTCTAGAAACTAATGAGAACGAGCATACAACATATCAAAACTTATGGGACACTGCAAAGGCAGTTATCAGAGGTAGCTTGATATCACTGAATGCATACATGAAAAAAGAAGAAAGGCGTATGACAGATATGGTAACACAAAACCTCCAACAACTAGAACAGAGTCAACAGAACTACCCCTCCAATAGCAAGAGAAAAGAAATAATAAAAATCAGGGCGGAGTTAAACCAGTGGGAAGACAAAAGAACAATGCAAAGGATTAACGCAAATAGAAGCTGGTTTTATGAACGAATTAATAAAATTGACACTCCCCTGGCAAAGCTTACCAAAGATAGAAAGGAGCAATCATCAATAGCCAGGATGAGGGATGAATCGGGGGCAATAACAACAGACCCCAATGAGATAAAAAGGATAATCACAAAGTACTATGAAGGTTTGTATTCTAATGAATTCAGAAACCTGGAAGTCATGGATAAATATTTAGAAAAACAATCTCTCCCTAGATTATCTGAGACAGAGATCAAGAACCTCAACAAACCCATAGTGAAGGAAGAAATAGAGAGTGTCATCAAAAACCTACCAAGGAAAAAGGCCCCAGGGCCAGATGGCTACACAGCAGAATTTTACCAAACATTCAGGGAAGAGCTGACACCGATCCTCCACAAAGTATTCCAGAACATAGAAAAGAACGGCAAGCTCCCAAACTCATTTTACGAAGCCAGCATTACTTTGATACCCAAACAGGGAAAAGACCCCACAAGTGTAGAGAATTATAGACCAATATCTCTAATGAACATAGATGCAAAAATCCTTAACAAAATATTGGCCAATAGAATACAAAGGAACATCAAACATATCATTCACCACGACCAAGTAGGATTCATCCCAGCGATGCAGGGATGGTTTAACACCCGAAAATCCATCAATATCATACACCACATCGAGAAGAAAAAGGATAAAAACCATATGATAATATCCATAGATGCAGAAAAAGCATTTGACAACATCCAGCATCCATTCCCAATCAAAACACTCATGAAGATAGGATTGGAAGGTAAGTTCCTCAAGCTCATACAAGCTATCTATGAAAGACCAACAGCCAACATCATAGTCAATGGAGAAAAGACAAGAACAATACCACTGAAAAAGGGTACAAGACAAGGATGCCCCCTGTCCCCTCTTCTATTCAATATCGTTTTGGAGGTTCTGGCTAACAACATAAGACAGCGGAAGGACATCAAAGGGATCCAGTTGGGAGAGGAGGAGGTGAAACTATCGTTATTTGCAGATGACATGATCCTATACATTGAAGACCCCCAAAACTCCACAGTTGGAATACTTACAGCAATAGAGGAATACGGAAGGGTAGCAGGATACAAGATCAATAAACAGAAGTCGGTAGGGTTTCTATACACATCGGACAGGGCCATGGAAGAGGCGATTAAGAGGGAAGTACCCTTCACAGTAGCCAAGAACAAACTGAAATACCTAGGAATATACTTAACAAAAAATACTAAAGACCTATATAAGCATAATTATAAAACCCTATTACAGGAAACCAAAAGTGACCTTCACAAATGGATGAAGCTCCCCTGCTCATGGTTAGGTAGGCTGAACATAGTAAAGATGACAGTTCTTCCTAAAGCACTCTACAAGTTCAATGCTATACCAATCCAATTACCATCAACCTTCTTCAAAGAATTGGAAAAACTGACCACCAACTTCATATGGAGAGGGAAGAAACCCAGAGTTAGCAGAGAACTCCTCAAGAAGAAGGACACAATTGGAGGACTCGCCCTGCCTGATTTTAATGCCTACTACACAGCTACAGTGGTCAAAACAGCATGGTACTGGCACAATGATAGACACTCAGACCAGTGGAAAAGAATAGAAAGCCCAGGAGTAAAATCATCAGCATATAGACAACTGATCTTCGACAAGGGTCCCAAAAACGTCAAGTGGGAAGCAGATGCCCTCTTTAATAAGTGGTGCTGGAAACAATGGATATCCACATGTAGAAAGTTGAAACAAGACGTCTACCTCACCCCATGCACAAGAATACACTCAAGGTGGATCACAGATCTAGAAGTCAAACCCCAAACCATCAGGACCATTAAGGAAGGAATCGGGACTAATCTCAGAGCACTGGCCCAGGGAGCACATAGGCTCACTGCAACAGGGAAGGGGACACACACAGGTGATCTGGAAATCGACAAATGGGATCTAATAAGAATAAAACACCTGTGCACCTCGAAAGACTTTGCCAAGAGGGTGACAAGGCAACCCACAGACTGGGAGAAGATTTTTAGTAATGACACGTCAGACAAAGGACTCATTACTAAAATCTACAACACCATCATGACCTGCAAAAAGAGGAAAACAGTTAACCCCCTAAGGAAGTGGGCAAAAGAAATGAGAAGAACTTTCACTAGAGAGGAGATCAATATGGCCAATAAATACATGAGAAAGTGCTCGAAGTCCCTTGCCATAAGAGAAATGCAAATCAAAACAACCATGAGATACCACCTAACACCCCTGAGGTTAGCCCAGATCAGTAAATCAGAGAGCAACAAGTGTTGGAGGGGCTGTGGTGAAATAGGAACCCTCCTCCACTGCTGGAGAACCTTCTTTTGTAAAGATGATGCCAAGACATAGAACCAACTTTCGTAAAGATGATTCCCAAAAGAGAACCTTCTTTCGTAATGATGATGCCCAGAGAGAGAAGAATATATAATAAAGATGATGCACAGACAGAGAACATTCTTTCATAAATAAGCTGCCCAGAGAAAGAGCCTTCATTCATAATGATGTTGCCAAGACAGAGAATCTTCATTCATAAAGGTGATGTCCAGAGAGAGAACCTTCTTTCATAAACATGATGCCCAAGGAGAGAACCTTCATTCATAAAGATCATGCCCAGGCAGAGAACCTTCATTCATAAAGGTGATGCCCAGAGAGAGAACCTTCATTCATAAAGATGATAGCAGAGAGAGAATCTTGTTTCATAAAGATGATGCCCTGGTAGAGAACCTTCTTCATAAAGATGATGCCCAGGCAGAGAACCTTCTTTCATAAAGATGATGACCAGGCAGAAACCTTCATTCATAAAGATGATGCCCAAAGAGAGAACCTGCTTGCAAAAATATGATGCCCAGAGTGATAGCCTTCTCTCATAAAGATGATGCCCACAGAGAGAACCTTCATTCATAAAAATGTTGCCCAGGGAGAGAACCATCATTCATGGAGTTGATGCCCCGAGAAAGAACCTTCTTTCATAAAGGTGATGCCCAGGGAGAGAAACTTCATTGATAAGATGATGCCCAGAGACCCTTCATTCATAAAGATGATGCTCAGAGAGAGAACCTTCATTCACAAAGATGATGCCCAGGCAGAGAACATTCTTTCATAAAGATGATACCCAGGCAGAGAACCTTTTTTCATAAATATGTTGTCCAGAGAAAGAGCCTTCTTTCATAAAGATGATGCCCTTGGAGAGAACCTTCATTCATAAAGGTGATGCCCAGAGAGAGAATCTTCATACATAAAGATGATGCACAGGCAGAGAACCTTCATTCATAAAGATGATGCCCACAGAGAGAACCTTCATTCATAAAAATGATGCCCATGGAGAGAACCATCATTAATGGAGATGATGGCCATAGAAAGGACCTTCTTTCATAAAGGTGATGCCCAGAGAGAGAACCTTCATTCATAAGATGATGCCCAGAGAACCTTCATTCATAAAGATGATACCCAGAGAGAGAACCTACTTACATAAAGGTGATGCCAAGTGAGATAAACTTCATTCTTAAGATGATAACCAGAGAACCTTCATTCATAAAGATGATGCACAGAGAGAGAACCTTCATTAACAAAGATGATGGCCAGGCAGAGAACATTCTTTCATAAAGATGATTCCAAGGCAGAGATCCTTCTTTCATAAATATGATGCGCAGAGAAAGAGCCTTCATTAATAAAGATGTTGCCCAGGCAGAGAAACTTCATTCATAAAGGTGATTCCCAGAGAGAGAACCTTCATTCATCAAGATCATGCCCAGGCAGAGAAACTTCATTCATAAAAGTGATGCCCAGAGAGAGAACATTCATTCATCAAGATCATGCCCAGGCAGAGAACCTTCATTCATAAAGATGATACCAGAGTGAATCTTGTTTCATAATGATCATGCCGAGAGAGCGTACCTTCATTCATACAGATGATGCCCTGTTAGAGAACCTTCTTCATAACGATGATGCCCAGGCAGAGAACCTTCATTAATAAAGATGATGCCCAAAGAGAGAAACTGCTTTCAAAAATATGATGCCCAGAGTGAAAGCCTTTTCACATAAAGGTGATGCCCACAGAGAGAACCTTCATTCATAAAGATGATGCCCAGATAGAGAACCTTCATTCATAAAGATGATAGCAGAGAGAGAATCTTGTTTCATAAAGATGATGCCCTGTTAGAGAACCTTCTTCATAAAGATGATGCCCAGGCAGAGAACCTTCTTTCATAAAGATGATGACCAGGCAGAAACCTTCATTCATAAAGATGATGCCCAAAGAGAGAACCTGCTTGCAAAAATATGATGCCCAGAGTGATAGCCTTCTCTCATAAAGATGATGCCCACAGAGAGAACCTTCATTCATAAAAATGTTGCCCAGGGAGAGAACCATCATTCATGGAGTTGATGCCCCGAGAAAGAACCTTCTTTCATAAAGGTGATGCCCAGGGAGAGAAACTTCATTGATAAGATGATGCCCAGAGACCCTTCATTCATAAAGATGATGCTCAGAGAGAGAACCTTCATTCACAAAGATGATGCCCAGGCAGAGAACATTCTTTCATAAAGATGATACCCAGGCAGAGAACCTTTTTTCATAAATATGTTGTCCAGAGAAAGAGCCTTCTTTCATAAAGATGATGCCCTTGGAGAGAACCTTCATTCATAAAGGTGATGCCCAGAGAGAGAATCTTCATACATAAAGATGATGCACAGGCAGAGAACCTTCATTCATAAAGATGATGCCCACAGAGAGAACCTTCATTCATAAAAATGATGCCCATGGAGAGAACCATCATTAATGGAGATGATGGCCATAGAAAGAACCTTCTTTCATAAAGGTGATGCCCAGAGAGAGAACCTTCATTCATAAGATGATGCCCAGAGAACCTTCATTCATAAAGATGATACCCAGAGAGAGAACCTACTTACATAAAGGTGATGCCAAGTGAGATAAACTTCATTCTTAAGATGATAACCAGAGAACCTTCATTCATAAAGATGATGCACAGAGAGAGAACCTTCATTAACAAAGATGATGGCCAGGCAGAGAACATTCTTTCATAAAGATGATTCCAAGGCAGAGATCCTTCTTTCATAAATATGATGCGCAGAGAAAGAGCCTTCATTAATAAAGATGTTGCCCAGGCAGAGAAACTTCATTCATAAAGGTGATTCCCAGAGAGAGAACCTTCATTCATCAAGATCATGCCCAGGCAGAGAAACTTCATTCATAAAAGTGATGCCCAGAGAGAGAACATTCATTCATCAAGATCATGCCCAGGCAGAGAACCTTCATTCATAAAGATGATACCAGAGTGAATCTTGTTTCATAATGATCATGCCGAGAGAGCGTACCTTCATTCATAAAGATGATGCCCTGTTAGAGAACCTTCTTCATAACGATGATGCCCAGGCAGAGAACCTTCATTAATAAAGATGATGCCCAAAGAGAGAAACTGCTTTCAAAAATATGATGCCCAGAGTGAAAGCCTTTTCACATAAAGGTGATGCCCACAGAGAGAACCTTCATTCATAAAGATGATGCCCAGATAGAGAACCTTCATTCACAAAGATGATGCCCAGGCGGAGAACATTCTTTCATAAAGATGATTCCCAGGCAGAGAACCTTCTTTCATAAATATGTTGTCCAGAGAAAGAGCCTTCTTTCATAAAGATGATGTCCATGGAGAGAACCTTCATTCATAAAGGTGATGTCCAAAGAGAGAACCTGCTTTCAAAAATATGATGCCCAGAGTGATAGCCTTCTCTCAAAAAGATGATGCCCACAGAGAGAACCTTCATTCATATAGTTGATGCCCAGACTTAGAAACTTGTTTCATAAAGATGATTCCCAGAGAGAGAACTTTCTTTCATAAAGAGGATGCCAGAGTTAAAATATTTATTCATAAATGTGATGCCCGAGAGAGAGCTTTCATTCGTAAAGATGATGCCTACAGAGAGAACCATCATTCATGAAGATGATGCCCAGAGATAGAACCTACTTACACAAAGGTGATGCCAAGAGAGATAAACTTCATTCATAAGATGATACCCAGAGAACCTTCATTCATAAAGATGATGCACAGAGAGAGATCCTTCATTAACAAAGATGATGCCCAGGCGGAGAACATTCTTTCATAAAGATGATTCCCAGGCAGAGAACCTTCTTTCATAAATATGTTGTCCAGAGAGAGAGCCATCTTTCATAAAGATGATGCCCATGGAGAGAACCTTCATTCATAAAGGTGATGCCCAGAGAGAGAACCATCATTCATAAAGATGAAGCACAGGCTGAGAACCTTCATTCATAAAGATGATGCCCACAGAGAGAACCGTCATTCATAAAAATGATGCCCAGGGAGAGAACCATTGTTCATGGAGTTGATGCCCCGAGAAAGAAGCTTCTTTCATAAAGGTGATGCCAAGAGAGATAAACTTCATTCATAAGATGATACCCAGAGAACCTTCATTCATAAAGATGATGCACAGAGAGAGAACGTTCATTCACAAAGATAATGGCCAGACAGAGAACATTATTTCATAAAGATGATTCAAAGGCAGAGAACCTTCTTTCATAAATATGATGCGCAGAGAAAGAGCCTTCATTCATAAAGATGTTGCCAAGGCAGAGAAACTTCATTCATAAAGGTGATGCCCAGAGAGAGAACCTTTATTCATCAAGATCATGCCCAGGCAGAGAAACTTCATTCATAAAGGTGAAGCCCAGTGAGAGAACCTTCATTCATCAAGATTACGCCCAGGCAGAGAACCTTCATTCATAAAGATGATACCAGAGAGAGAATCTGGTTTCAAAAAGATGATGCCCTGAGAGCGTACCTTCATTCATAAAGATGATGCCCTGGTAGAGCACCTTCTTAATAAAGATGATGCCCTGGCAGAAAACCTTCTTTCATAGAGATGATGCCCAGAGAACCTTCAATCATAAAGATGATGCCCAGAGAGAGAACCTTTATTCACAAAGATGATGCCCAAAGAGAGAACCTGCTTTCAAAAATATGATGCCCAGAGTGATAGCCTTCTCTCAAAAAGATGATGCCTACAGAGAGAACCTTCATTAATATAGTTGATGCCCAGACTTAGAAACTTGTTTCATAAAGATGATTCCCAGAGAGAGAACTTTCTTTCATAAAGAGGATGCCAGAGTTAAAATTTTTATTCATAAAGGTGATGCCCGAGAGAGAGCATTCATTCGTAAAGATGATGCCCACAGAGAGAACCATCATTCATGAAGATGATGCCCGGAGAGAGAACCTACTTACATAAAGGTGATGCCAAGAGAGATAAACTTCATTCATAAGATGATACCCAGAGAACCTTGATTCATAAAGATGATGCTCAGAGAGAGACCTTCATTAACAAAAATGATTCCCAGGCAGAGAACATTCTTTCATAAGGATGATACCCAGACAGAGAACCTTCTTTCATAAATATGATGTGCAGAGAAAGAGCCACCATTCATAAAGAGGTTGTCCAGGCAGAGAAACTTCATTCATAAAGGTGATGCCCAGAGAGAGAACCTTAATTCATCAAGATCATGCCCAGGCAGAGAAACTTCATTCATAAAGGTGATGCCCAGAGAGAGAACCTTCATTCATAAAGATCATGCCCAGGCAGAGAACCTTCATTCATAAAGATCATACCAGAGAGAGAATCTTGTTTCATAAAGATGAAGCCCAGAGAGCGTACCTTCATTCATAAAGATGATGCCCTGGTAGAGAACCTTCTTCATAAAGATGATGCCCAGGCAGAGAACCTTCTTTCATAAAGATGATGCCCAAGCAGAGAACCTTCATTCATAAAGATGATGCCCAAAGAGAGAACCTGCTTTCAAAAATATGATGCCCAGAGTGATAGCCTTCTCTCATAAAGATGATGCCCACAGAGAGAACCTTCATTCATAAAAATGATGCCCAGGGAGAGAACCATCATTCATGGATTAGATGCCCCGAGAAAGAACCTTCTTTCATAAAGGTGCTGCCCAGAGAGAGAAACTTCATTAATATGATGATGCCCAGAGAACCTTAATTCATAAAGATGATGCCCAGAGAGAGAACCTTCATTCACAAAGATGATGCCCAGGCAGAGAACTTTCTTTCATAAAGATGATTCCCAGTTAGAGAAACTTCTTTCATAAATATGTTGTCCAGAGAAAGAGCCTTCTTACAAAAAGATGATGCCCATGGAGAGAACCTTCATTCATAAAGGTGATGCCCAGAGAGAGAACTTTCATTCATAAAGATGATGCACAGGCATAGAACATTCATTCATAAATATGATGCCCACAGAGAGAACCTTCATTCATAAAAATGATGCCCAGTGAAAGAACCATCATTAATGGAGATGATGGCCATAGAAAGAACCTTCTTTCATAAAGGTGATGCCCAGAGAGAGAACCTTCTTTCATAAGATGATGCCCAGAGAACCTTCATTCATAAAGATGATGCCCAGAGAGAGAACCTTCATTCAAAAAGGTGATGCCCATACAGAGAACCTTGCTTCATAAAGATGATGTCTAGAAAGATAACCTCCTTTCATAAAGATAATGCCCAAAGAGAAAACCTGCTTACAAAAATATGATGACAGAGTGATAGCTTTCTCTCAAAAAGATGATGCCCTGCAGAGAACCTTCATTCATATAGTTGATGCCCAGACTTAGAAAATTGTTTCCTAAAGATGATTCCTAGAGAGAGAACCTTCTTTCATAAAGAGGATGCCCAGAGATAAAACTTTTATTCATAAAAGTGATGCCCGAGAGAGAGAGCCTTCATTCATAAAGATGATGCCCTGAGAAAGAACCAACTTACATGAAGGTGATGCCAAGAGAGATGACCTTCATTCATAAGATGATACCCAGAGAACCTACATTCATAAAGATGATGCCCAGAGAGAGAAACATCATTTACAAATATGATGCCAAGAGAGAACATTTTTTAAAAGATGATTCCCAGGCAGAAAAACTTCTTTCATAAATATGATGCCCAGAGGAAGAACCTTCATTCATAAAGATGTTGCCCAGGCAGAGTAACTTCATTCATAAAGGTGATGCCCAGAAAGAGAACCTTCATTCATCAAGATCATGCCCAGGCAGAGAAACTTCATTCATAAAGGTGATGCCCAGAGAGAGAACCTTCATTCATCAAGATCATGCCCAGGCAGAGTAACTTCATTCATAAAGGTGATGCCCAGAGAGAGAACCTTCATTCATCAAGATCATGCCCAGGCAGAGAAACTTCATTCATAAAGGTGATGCCCAGAGAGAGAACCTTCATTCACAAATATGATGCCAAGAGAGAACATTCTTTCAAAAGATGATTCCCAGGCAGAGAACCTTCTTTCATAAATATGATGCCCAGAGGAAGAACCTTCATCCATAAAGATGTTGCCCAGGCAGAGTAACTTCATTCATAAAGGTGATGCCCAGAGAGAGAAACTTCATGCATCAAGATCAAGCCCAGGAAGAGAAACTTCATTCATAAAGGTGATGCCCAGAGAGAGAACCTTCATTCATCAAGATCATGCCCAGGCAGGGAACCTTCATTCATAAAGATGATACCAGAGAGAGAATCTTGTTTCATAAAGATGATGCCCAGAGAGCGTACCTTCATTCATCAAGATCATGCCCAGGCAGAGAACCTTCTTTCATAAAGATGATGCCCAGGCAGAGAACCTTCATTCATAAAGATGATGCCCAAAGAGAGAACCTGCTTTCAAAAATAGGATGCCCATAGTGATAATCTTCTCTCATAAAGATTATGCCCACAGAGGGAACCTTCATTCATAAAAATGATGCCCAAGGAGAGAACCATCATTCATGGAGTTGATGCCCCAAGAAAGAACATTCTTTCATAAAGGTGATGCCCAGAGAGAGAACATTCTTTCATAAAGATGATTCCTAGGCAGAGAACCTTCTTTCATAAATATGTTGTCCAGAGAGAGAGCCATCTTTCATAAAGATGATGCCCTTGGAGAGAACCTTAATTCATAAAGGTGATGCCCAGAGAGAGAACCTTCATTCATAAAGATGATGCCAACAGAGAGAACCGTCATTCATAAAAATGATGCCAGGGAGAGAACCATCATTCATGGAGTTGATGCCCCGAGAAAGAAGCTTCTTTCATAAAGGTGATGCCAAGAGAGATAAACTTCATTCATAAGATGATACCCAGAGAACCTTCATTCATAAAGATGATGCACAGAGAGAGAACGTTCATTCACAAAGATGATGGCCAGACAGAGAACATTATTTCATAAAGATGATTCCCAGGCAGAGAACCTTCTTTCATAAATATGATGCGCAGAGAAAGAGCTTTCATTCATAAAAATGTTGCCCAGGCAGAGTAACTTCATTCATAAAGGTGATGCCCAGAGAGAGAACCTTCATTCATCAAGATCATGCCCAGGCAGAGAAACTTCATTCATAAAGGTGATGCCCAGAGAGAGATCCTTCATTCATCAAGATCATGCCCAGGCAGAGAACCTTCATTCATAAAGATCATACCAGAGAGAGAATCTTGTTTCATAAAGATGAAGCCCAGAGAGCGTACCTTCATTCATAAAGATGATGCCCTGGTAGAGAACCTTCTTCATAAAGATGATGCCCAGGCAGAGAACCTTCTTTCATAAAGATGATGCCCAAGCAGAGAACCTTCATTCATAAAGATGATGCCCAAAGAGAGAACCTGCTTTCAAAAATATGATGCCCAGAGTGATAGCCTTCTCTCATAAAGATGATGCCCACAGAGAGAACCTTGATTCATAAAAATGATGCCCAGGGAGAGAACCATCATTCATGGATTTGATGCCCAGAGAAAGAACCTTCTTTCATAAAGGTGATGCCCAGAGAGAGAAACTTCATTAATATGATGATGCCCAGAGAACCTTAATTCATAAAGATGATGCCCAGAGAGAGAACCTTCATTCACAAAGATGATGCCCAGGCAGAGAACTTTCTTTCATAAAGATGATTCCCAGTCAGAGAAACTTCTTTCATAAATATGTTGTCCAGAGAAAGAGTCTTCTTTCAAAAAGATGATGCCCATGGAGAGAACCTTCATTCATAAATGTGATGCCCAGAGAGAGAACTTACATTCATAAAGATGATGCACAGGCATAGAACCTTCATTCATAAATATGATGCCCACAGAGAGAACCTTCATTTATAAAAATGATGTCCAGGGAGAGAACCATCATTAATGGAGATGATGGCCATAGAAAGAACCTTCTTTCATAAAGTTGATGCCCAGAGAGAGAACCTTCATTCATAAGATGATGCCCAGAGAACCTTCATTCATAAAGATGATGCCCAGAGAGAGAACCTTCATTCAAAAAGGTGATGCCCATACAGAGAAGCTTGCTTCATAAAGATGATGCCTAGAAAGAGAACCTCCTTTCATAAAGATAATGCCCAAAGAGAGAACCTGCTTACAAAAATATGATGACAGAGTGATAGCTTTCTCTCAAAAAGATGATGCCCTGGCAGAGAACCTTCATTCATATAGTTGATGCCCAGACTTAGAAACTTGTTTCCTAAAGATGATTCCCAGAGAGAGAACCTTCTTTCATAAAGAGGATGCCCTGAGATAAAACTTTTATTCATAAAAGTGATGCCCGAGAGAGAGCCTTCATTCATAAAGATGATGCCCAGAGAGAGAACCATCATTCATGAAGATGATGCCCAGAGAAGGAACCTACTTACATAAAGGTGATGCCAAGAGATATGACCTTCATTCATAAGATGATACCCAGAGAACCTTCATTCATAAAGATAATGCCCAGAGAGAGAACCTTCATTCATAAAGATGATGCCCAGAGAGAGAAACTTCATTCACAAATATGATGCCAAGAGAGAACATTCTTTCAAAAGATGATTCCCAGGTAGAAAACCTTCTTTCATAAATATGATGCCCAGAGAAAGAGCCACCATTCATAAAGAGGTTGTCCAGGCAGAGAAACTTCATTCATAACGGTGATGCCCAGAGAGAGAACCTTCATTCATCAAGATCATGCCCAGGCAGAGAAACTTCATTCATAAAGGTGATGCACAGAGAGAGAACGTTCATTCACAAAGATGATGGCCAGACAGAGAACATTATTTCATAAAGATGATTCCCAGGCAGAGAACCTTCTTTCATAAATATGATGCGCAGAGAAAGAGCCTTCATTCATAAAGATGTTGCCCAGGCAGAGAAACTTCATTCATAAAGGTGATGCCCAGAGAGAGAACCTTTATTCATCAAGATCATGCCCAGGCAGAGAAACTTCATTCATAAAGGTGAAGCCCAGAGAGAGAACCTTCATTCATCAAGATTACGCCCTGGCAGAGAACCTACATTCATAAAGATGATACCAGAGAGAGAATCTTGTTTCAAAAAGAAGATGCCCTGAGAGCGTACCTTCATTCATAAAGATGATGCCCTGGTAGAGCACCTTCTTCATAAAGATGATGCCCAGGCAGAGAACCTTCTTTCATAGAGATGATGCCCAGAGAACCTTCAATCATAAAGATGATGCCCAGAGAGAGAACCTTCATTCACAAAGATGATGCCCCTGTAGAGAACATTCTTTCATAAGATGATTCCCAGGCAGAGATCCTTCTTTCATAAATATGATGCCCAGAGAAAGAGCCTTCATTATTAAAGATGTTGCCCAAGCAGAGAACCTTCATTCATAAAGATGATGCCCAGAGAGAGAACCTTCATTCACAAAGATTATGCCCAGGCAAAGAACCATTTTCGTAAAGATGATTCCCAGGAAGAGAACCTTCTTTCATAAAGATGATGCCCAGACAGAGAGCCTTCATCATAAACATGATGTCCAGAAGAGAACCATCATTCATAAAGATGATGCCCAGGCAGAAACACTCATTCATAAAGATGATGCCCAGAGAGAGAACCATCATTCATGAAGATGATGCCCAGAGAAAGAACCTTCTTACATAAAGGTGATCCCCAGATAGAGAACCTTCATTCATAAGATGATGCCCAGAGAACCTTCTTAATAAAGATGATGCCCAGAGAGCGAACCTTCATTCATAAAGAAGATGCACAGAGAGAGAACCTCCATTCACAAAGATGATGCCCAGGCAGAGAATATTCTTTCATAAAGATGATTCCCACAGAGACAACCTTCTTTCATAAAGATGATGCCCACACAGAGAGCCTTGATCATAAACATGATGCCCAGAAGAGAAGCGTCATTCATAAAGATGATGCCCAGGCAGAAATTTTCATTCATAAAGATGATGCCCAGAGTGAGAAGCTTCATTCATGAAGATGATGCCCAGAGAAAGAACCTTCTAACATAAAGGTGATGCCCAGAGAGAGAGCCTTCTTTCATATAGATGATGCCCAGGCAGAGAACCTTCATAAATAAAGATAATGCCCAGACAGAGAACTTCCTTTCATAAAGATGATGATAAAGCAGAGAACTTTCATTCATAAAGATGATGCCCAGAGAAAGAACTTTCTTTCATAAAGAGGATACCCAGAAAGAGAATCTTTGTTCAATAAAAATGCTGCCCAGAGAGAGAGCCTTAATTCATAAAGATGATGCCCACACAGAGAACCTTCAATCACAAAGTTAATGCCCAGGCAGAGAATCTTCTTTCGTAAAGATGATGCCCAGGTAGAGAACCTTCTTTCATAAAGATGATGCCCAGGCAGAGAATCTTCTTTCATAAAGATGATGCCCAGGCAGAGAATCTTCTTTCATAAAGATGATGCCCAAACAGAGGACCTTCTTTCATAAATATGATGTACATAGAGAGAGCCTTCATTCATAAAGATGATGCCCAAACAGAGATCTTTCTTTCATAAAGATGATGCCCATAGAGAGAACATTCTTTCATAAAGATGATGCCCAAAGAGAGAACTTTCATTCACCAAGATATGCACAGAGAGATAACTTTCATTCATATAGATGATAGCCAGGCAGAAAACCTTGTTTCAAAAAGATGATGCCCAGAGAGCGTACCTTCATTCATAAAAATGATGCCCAGGTAGAGAAGCTTCTTCGTAAAGTTGATGACCAGGCAGAGAACCTTCTTTCATAAAGATGATGCCCAGAGAGAGAACCTTCATTCATAAAGATGATCTCCAGGCAGAGAGCCTTCTTTCATAAAGATGATGCCCAAGCAGAGAATCTTCTTTCATAAAGATGATGCCCAAACAGAGAACCTTCTTTCATAAATATGATGCACATAGAGAAAGCCTTCATTCATAAAGATGTTGCCCAGAGAGTGAACTTTCATACATAAAGATGATGCCCAGAGAGAGACCATTCTTTCATAAAGATGATGCCCAGAGACAGAACCTTCATTCATAAAGATGATGCCCAGAGAGAGAACCTTCATTCATTAAGATGATGCCAAGAGATCCTTCATTCATAATGATGATGCCCAAAGAAAGTACCTTCATTCACAAAGAATATGCCCACAGTGAACCTTCTTTCGTAATGATGATGCCCAGGCATAGAACCATCTTTCATAAAGATGATTCCCAGGAAGAGAACCTTCTTCCATAAAGACGATGTGCAAACAGAGAACATTCATTCATAATGATGATGCTCAGAGAGCGAATCTTGTTTCATAAAGATGATGCCCAGAGAGAGAACGTTCTTTCATAAAGATGATGCCTAGACAGAGAGCCTTCATCATAAACATGATGCCCAGAAGAGAACCGTCATTCATAAAGATGATGCCCAGGTAGAAATTATCATTCATAAAGATGATTGCCAGAGAGAGAACGATCATTCATGAAGATGATGATCAGAGAAAGAACCTTCTTACACAAAGTTGATGACCAGAGAGAGAACCTTCATTCATAAGATGATGCCCAGAGAACCTTCATTCATAAAGATGATGCCCAGAGAGAGAACCTCCATTCACAAAGATGATGCCCAGGCAGAGAATATTCTTTCATAAAGATGATTCCCACAGAGAGAACCTTCTTTCATAAAGATGATGCCCAGACAGAGAGCCTTGATCATAAATATGATGCCCAGAAGAGAACCGTCATTCATAAAGATGATGCCCAGGCAGAAATTTTCATTCATAAAGATGATGCCCAGAGAGAGAAGCTTCATTCATGAAGATGATGCCCAGAGAAAGAAACTTCTTACATAAAGGTGATGCTCAGAGAGAGAACCTTCATTCATAAGATGATGCCCAGAGTACCTTCATTCATAAAGATGATGCCCAGAGAGAGAACCTTCACACATAAAGATGATGCACAGAGAGAGAGTACTGTCATTCATAAAGAAGATTCCCAATCATGGGATCCCAAATGGTAGAGAAGGGGCAATGGCTGGCCTGGTGGGAAAAGATCAAGGGTAAGGGTGCTTAGAGAAGAGGTATACTCTAGCCCAGGTGGCGATGAAGCATTGTAGTAGGACAGGAGGAAGGTCAAGGGAGATGGAGGAAAGAGCTAGGAGTCAAAGGGCATTCATGGAGGTCTAGACAAAGACATGTACATGCAAATATATATAGGAGGATGGGGAAATAGATCTATGTGTCTATATTTATAGGTCAAGTATTAAGGTGGCGGAAGGACCTTGGGCCTCTACTAAAACACTCCCTCACTGCATGAATACCTTCTTTTATTAAATTGGAACTCTATGATGCTCACACTCCCAACACAACGGCTGGAGCCAAAGTGGGTGAACAAGTAAATGTGGTGAAGAAAGCTGATGGTGCCCGGCTATGAAAAGAGATAGTGACTGGGGTCTTAAAGGCTTGAAGATAAACAAGCGACCATCTAGCTCAGAAGCAACAAAGTACAAATGGAAGAACACACCAGCCTGTGTGATCGAGTGGTCCCAAAGGGATCAGTTACCAGGCATCAAAGAACAAAAACTCATATCATTGACTGCACACCTACCTTGATAGGATCGCTGAAGACAAATGGGTGCATAAGCAAATGTGGTGAAGAAAGCTGATGGTGCCCGGCTATCAAAAGAGATAGTGTCTGGGGTCTTAAAGGCTTGAAGGTGAACAAGCGGCCATCTAGCTCAGAAGCAAATAAGCCCACATGGAAGAAGCACACCGGCCAGTGCGATCATGAGGTGCCCATGGGACCAGGTATAAGGCATCATGCAAAAAAAAAAAAGATATAAGTCTGTGTATGTATGTGTATATATGTGTATATGTATATATGTATGTGTATATATGTATATATATCATATTAAATGAAGGGGGAAGTGCAGAGTGGAGACCCAAGGCCCAAGTGTCGACCAATGGAGTTCCATCATAGAGGGGTTTAGGAGAGTAGATGGGTTATTAGGGTGTGAGGTAGTATTGATGAAGAACAGAGCTTTCCCCCAGATCCTGGATGCTTCCTCCCCCCCAACTACCATGATCCGAATTCTACCTTGCAGTGCTGAATAGGACAGAGGCTGTACACTGGTGCATATGAGGGTTGGAGGTACAGAGAATCCAGGGTGGATGATACCTTCAGGACAAGGGTGTGAGGGACGATGCTGGGAGAGTGGAGGGTGAGTGGGTTGGAAAGGGAGAATTGATTACAAGGATCCACATGTGACCTCTTCCTTGGGAGAGGGATAGAAGAGAAGGGGGAAAGGAGACGCCGGATAGGGCAAGATATGACAAAAAACGATGTATAAATTACCAAGGGGATATAAGGGAGGGGGTAATGGGGAGGGGTGGGGGGAAAGAGGACCTGATGCAAGGGGCTTAAGCGGATAGTAAATGCCTTGAGATTGATTGGGCAGGGAATGTATGGATGTGCTTTATACAATTGATGTATGTATTTGTATGGATTGTGGTAAGAGTTGTTTGAGTCCCTAATAAAATGTAAAAGAAGAAAAGAGAAAAAATTGATTAGGGCAAAGACTGTACAGATGTGCTTTATCCAATTGATGTATGTATATGTATGAACTGTGAAAAGAATTGTATGAGCACCAATAAATTGTTAAAATAAAAAAAATTTAAAAATCTTAAAAAAAAAGATGATTCCCAGAGATAGAACCATAATTCATGAAGATGATGCCCAGAGAAAGAACCTACTTACATAAAGGTGATGCCCAGAGAGAGAACCTTCATTCATAAGATGATGCCCAGAGAACCTTCATTAATAAAGATGATGCCAAGAGAGAGAACCTTCATTCACAAAGATGATGCCGAGAGAGAACATTTTTTCAAAAAGATGATTCCCAGGAAGAGAACCTTCTTTCATAAATATGATGCCCAGAGAAAGAGCCTTCATTGATAAAGATGTTCCCCAGGCAGGGAACCTTCATTCATAAAGGTAATGCCCAGAGAGAGAGCCTTCATTCACAAAGATGATGCCCATGCAGAGAACATTCTTTCATAAATATGATGCCCAGAGAAAGAGCCTTCATTAATAAAGATGTTGCCCAAGCAGAGAACCTACATTCATAAAGGTGATGCCCACAGAGAGAACCTTCATTCATAAAGATGATGCCCAGATATAGCCTTGATAATAAACAAGATGCCCAGAAGAGAACCGTCATTCATAAAGATGATGCCCAGCCAGAAATTTTCATTCATAAAGATGATGCCCAGAGAGAGAACCTTCATTCATAAAGATGATGCACAGAGAGAGAACATCCATTCACAAAGATAATGCCCAGGCAGAGAACATTCTTTCATAAAGATGATGCCCATTCATGGAGGTCTAGACAAAGACATGTACATGCAAATATATATATAGGAGGATGGGGAAATAGATCTATGTGTCTATATTTATAGGTCAAGTATTAAGGTGGCGGAAGGATCTTGGGCCTCTACTCAAACACTCCCTCAATGCATGAATACCTTCTTTTATTAAATTGGAACTCTATGATGCTCACTCTCCCAACACAACGGCTGGAGCCAAAGGGGGTGAACAAGTAAATGTGGTGAAGAAAGCTGATGGTGCCCGGCTATCAAAAGAGATAGTGACTGGGTCTTAAAGGCTTGAAGATAAACAAGCGGCCATCTAGCTCAGAAGCAACAAAGTCCACATGGAAGAACACACCAGCCTGTGTGATCGAGTGGTCCCAAAGGGATCAGTTACCAGGCATCAAAGAACAAAAAATCATATCATTGACTGCACACCTCCATGATAGGATCGCTGAAGACAAATGGGTGCATAAGCAAATGTGGTGAAGAAAGCTGATGGTGCCCGGCTATCAAAAGAGATAGTGTCTGGGGTCTTAAAGGCTTGAAGGTGAACAAGCGGCCATCTCGCTCAGAAACAAATAAGCCCACATGGAAGAAGCACACCGGCCAGTGTGATCACGAGGTGCCCAAGGGACCAGGTATAAGGCATCATGCAAAAAAAAAAAAGATATAAGTGTGTGTATGTATGTGTATATATGTGTATATGTATATATGTATGTGTATATATGTATATATATCATATTAAATGAAGGGGGAAGTGCAGAGTGGAGACCCAAGGCCCAAGTGTCGACCAATGGAGTTCCATCATAGAGGGGTTTAGGAGAGTAGATGGGTTATTAGGGTGTGAGGTAGTATTGATGAAGAACAGAGCTTTCCCCCAGATCCTGGATGCTTCCTCCCCCCCAACTACCATGATCCGAATTCTACCTTGCAGTGCTGAATAGGACAGAGGCTGTACACTGGTGCATATGAGGGTTGGAGGTACAGAGAATCCAGGGTGGATGATACCTTCAGGACAAGGGTGTGAGGGACGATGCTGGGAGAGTGGAGGGTGAGTGGGTTGGAAAGGGAGAATTGATTACAAGGATCCACATGTGACCTCTTCCTTGGGAGAGGGATAGAAGAGAAGGGGGGAAAGGAGACGCCGGATAGGGCAAGATATGACAAAAAACGATGTATAAATTACCAAGGGGATATAAGGGAGGGGGGAATGGGCAGGGGGGGGGGAAAGAGGACCTGATGCAAGGGGCTTAAGCGGATAGTAAATGCCTTGAGAATGATTGGGGCAGGGAATGTATGGATGTGCTTTATACAATTGATGTATGTATTTGTATGGATTGTGGTAAGAGTTGTTTGAGTCCCTAATAAAATGTAAAAGAAGAAAAGAGAAAAAATTGATTAGGGCAAAGACTGTACAGATGTGCTTTATACAATTGATGTATGTATATGTATGAACTGTGAAAAGAATTGTATGAGCACCAATAAATTGTTAAAATAAAAAAAATTTAAAAATCTTAAAAAAAAAGATGATTCCCAGAGATAGAACCATAATTCATGAAGATGATGCCCAGAGAAAGAACCTACTTACATAAAGGTGATGCCCAGAGAGAGAACCTTCATTCATAAGATGATGCCCAGAGAACCTTCATTAATAAAGATGATGCCCAGAGAGAGAACCTTCATTCACAAAGATGATGCCGAGAGAGAACATTTTTTCAAAAAGATGATTCCCAGGAAGAGAACCTTCTTTCATAAATATGATGCCCAGAGAAAGAGCCTTCATTGATAAAGATGTTCCCCAGGCAGGGAACCTTCATTCATAAAGGTAATGCCCAGAGAGAGAGCCTTCATTCACAAAGATGATGCCCATGCAGAGAACATTCTTTCATAAATATGATGCCCAGAGAAAGAGCCTTCATTAATAAAGATGTTGCCCAGGCAGAGAACCTACATTCATAAAGGTGATGCCCACAGAGAGAACCGTCATTCATAAAGATGATGCCCAGCCAGAAATTTTCATTCATAAAGATGATGCCCAGAGAGAGAACCTTCATTCATAAAGATGATGCACAGAGAGAGAACATCCATTCACAAAGATAATGCCCAGGCAGAGAACATTCTTTCATAAAGATGATGCCCATTCATGGAGGTCTAGACAAAGACATGTACATGCAAATATATATATAGGAGGATGGGGAAATAGATCTATGTGTCTATATTTATAGGTCAAGTATTAAGGTGGCGGAAGGATCTTGGGCCTCTACTCAAACACTCCCTCAATGCATGAATACCTTCTTTTATTAAATTGGAACTCTATGATGCTCACTCTCCCAACACAACGGCTGGAGCCAAAGGGGGTGAACAAGTAAATGTGGTGAAGAAAGCTGATGGTGCCCGGCTATGAAAAGAGATAGTGACTGGGGTCTTAAAGGCTTGAAGATAAACAAGCGACCATCTAGCTCAGAAGCAACAAAGTACAAATGGAAGAACACACCAGCCTGTGTGATCGAGTGGTCCCAAAGGGATCAGTTACCAGGCATCAAAGAACAAAAAATCATATCATTGACTGCACACCTCCATGATAGGATCGCTGAAGACAAATGGGTGCATAAGCAAATGTGGTGAAGAAAGCTGATGGTGCCCGGCTATCAAAAGAGATAGTGTCTGGGGTCTTAAAGGCTTGAAGGTGAACAAGCGGCCACCTAGCTCAGAAGCACATAAGCCCACATGGAAGAAGCACACCGGCCAGTGCGATCACGACGTGCCCAAGGGACCAGGTATAAGGCATCATGCAAAAAAGAAAAGATATAAGTGTGTGTATGTATGTGTATATATGTGTATATGTATATGTATATATATATATATATCATATTAAATGAAGGGGGAAGTGCTGAGTGGAGACCCAAGGCCCAAGTGTCGGACAATGGAGATCCCCTCATAGAGTGGTTTAGGAGAGGAGATGGGTTAATTAGGGTGTGAGGTAGTATCGATGAAGAACACAGTTTTTCCCCAGATCCTGGATGCTTCCTCCCCCCAACTACCATGATCCGAATTCTACCTTGCAGGGCTGGATAGGACAGAGGCTGTACACTGGTACATATGAGAATTGGAGGTACAGGGAATCCAGGGTGGATGATACCTTCAGGACCAAAGGTGTGAGGGACGATGCCGGGAGAATGGAGGGTGAGTGGGTTGGAAAGGGGGAACTGATTACAAGGATCCACATGTGACCTCTTCCCTGGGAGAGGGACAGCAGAGAAGGGGGGAAGGGAGATTCCGGATAGGGCAAGATATGACAAAAAACGAGGTATAAATTACCAAGGGCATATGAGGGAGGGGGGAATAGGGAGGGAGGGGGGTGAAAGAGGACCTGATGCAAGGGGCTTAAGTGGAGAGCAATGCCTTGAGAATGATTGGGGCAGGGAATGTATGGACGTGCTTTATACAATTGATGTATGTATATGTATGGATTGTGGTAAGAGTTGTTTGAGTCCCTAATAAAATGTAAAAGAAGAAAAAAAAAGATGATGCCCAGACAAAGAGACTTCATCATAAACGTGATGCCCAGAAGAGAACCATCATTCATAAAGATGATGCCCAGGCAGAAACTTTCATTCATAAAGATGATGCCCACAGAGAGAAACTTCTTTCATAAAGATGATGCCAAGCCATAGCCTTGATCATAAACATGATGCCCAGAGAGAGAACCTTCATTCATAAAGATGATGCACAGAGATAGAACCTCCATTCACAAAGATAATGTCCAGGCAGAGAACATTCTTTCATAAAGATGATTCCCACAGAGAGAACCTTCTTTCATAAATATGCTGCCCAGCGAAAGAGCCTTCATTCATCAAGATGTTGCCCAGGCAGAGAACCTTCATTCATAAAGGTGATGCCAAGAAAGAGAACCTTCATTCATAAAGATGATGCCCAGAGAGAGAACCGTCATTCATAAAGATGATGCCAAGGCAGAGAACCTTCATTCATAAAGATGATGCACAGAGAGAGAACCGTCATTCATAAAGAGGTTGCCCAGCCAGAGAACTTTCATTCATAAAGATGATGCCCACAGAGAGAACCTTCTATCATAAAGATGATGCCCAGACAGAGAGCCTTGATCATAAACATGATGCCCAGAAGAGAACCTTCATTCATAAAGATGATGCCCAGGTAGAAATTTTCATTCATAACGATGATGACAAGAGAGAGAACCATCAATCATGAAGATGATGCCCAGAGAACCTTCATTTATAATAATGATGCCCAAAGAAAGTACCTTCATTCACAAAGATTATGCCCAGGCAGAGAACTTTCTTTTGTAAAGATGATGCCAAGACATAGAACCATCTTTCGTAAAGATGATTCCCAGGAAGAGAACCTTCTTTCATAATGATGATGCCCAGAGAGAGAACAATTTTTAATAAAGATGAATCACAGACAGAGAACATTCTTTCATAAATTAGCTGCCCAGAGAAATCGCCTTTATTCATAAAGATGTTGCCAAGGCAGAGAATCTTCATTCATAAAGGTGATGTCCAGAGAGAGAACCTTCTTTCATAAACATGATGCCCATGGAGAGAACCTTCATTCATAAAGATCATGCCCAGGCAGAAAACCTTCATTCATAAAGGTGATGCCCACAGAGAGAACCTTCATTCATAAAGATGATACCAGAGAGAGAATCTTGTTTCATAAAGATGATGCCCAGAGAGCGTACCTTCATTCATAAAGATGATACCCTGGTAGAGAACCTACTTTGTAAAAATGATGCCCAGGCCGAGAACCTTCTTTCATAAAGATGATGCCCCGAGAGAGAACCTTCATTCATAAGATGATGCCAAGAGAACCTTCATTCATAAAGATGATGCACAGAGAGAGAGAGAACCTTCATTCACAAAAATGATGGCCAGGTAGAGTACATTCTTTCATAAAGATGTTTCCCAGGCAGAGAACCTTCTTTCATAAATATGATGCGTAGAGAAAGAGCCTTCATTCATAAAGGTAATGCCAGAGAGAGAACCTTTATTCATCAAGATCATGCCCAGGCAGAGAACCTTCATTCATAAAGGTGATACACCGAGAGAGAACCTTCATTCATCAAGATCATGCCCAGGCAGAGAACCTTCACTCATAAAGATGATACCAGAGAGAGAATCTTGTTTCATAAAGATGATGCCCAGAGAGCGTACCTTCATTCATAAAGATGATGCCCACAGAGAGAACCTTCTATCATAAAGATGATGCCCAGACAGAGAGCCTTGATCATAAACATGATGCCCAGAAGAGAACCTTCATTCATAAAGATGATGCCCAGGTAGAAATTTTCATTCATAACGATGATGCCCAGAGAGAGAACCATCAATCATGAAGATGATGCCCAGAGAACCTTCATTTATAATAATGATGCCCAAAGAAAGTACCTTCATTCACAAAGATTATGCCCAGGCAGAGAACTTTCTTTTGTAAAGATGATGCCAAGACATAGAACCATCTTTCGTAAAGATGATTCCCAGGAAGAGAACCTTCTTTCATAATGATGATGCCCAGAGAGAGAACAATTTTTAATAAAGATGAATCACAGACAGAGAACATTCTTTCATAAATTAGCTGCCCAGAGAAATCGCCTTTATTCATAAAGATGTTGCCAAGGCAGAGAATCTTCATTCATAAAGGTGATGTCCAGAGAGAGAACCTTCTTTCATAAACATGATGCCCATGGAGAGAACCTTCATTCATAAAGATCATGCCCAGGCAGAGAACCTTCATTCATAAAGGTGATGCACAGAGAGAAAACCTTCAATCATAAAGATGATACCAGAGAGAGAATCTTGTTTCATAAAGATGATGCCCAGAGAGCGAACCTTCATTCATAAAGATGATGCCCTGGTAGAGAACCTACTTCGTAAAAATGATGCCCAGGCCGAGAACCTTCTTTCATAAAGATGATGCCCCGAGAGAGAACCTTCATTCATAAGATGATGCCAAGAGAACCTTCATTCATAAAGATGATGCACAGAGAGAGAGAGAACCTTCATTCACAAAAATGATGGCCAGGTAGAGTACATTCTTTCATAAAGATGTTTCCCAGGCAGAGAACCTTCTTTCATAAATATGATGCGTAGAGAAAGAGCCTTCATTCATAAAGGTGATGCCAGAGAGAGAACCTTCATTCATCAAGATCATGCCCAGGCAGAGAACCTTCATTCATAAAGGTGATACACCGAGAGAGAACCTTCATTCATCAAGATCATGTCCAGGCAGAGAACCTTCACTCATAAAGATGATACCAGAGAGAGAATCTTGTTTCATAAAGATGATGCCCAGAGAGCATACCTTCATTCATAAAGATGATGCCCTGGTAGAGAACCTTCTTCGTAAAGATGATGCCCAGGCCGAGAACCTTCTTTCATAAAGATGATGCCCAGAGAAAAGAACATTCATTCATAAAGATGATGCCCAGGCAGAGAATCGTCATTCTTAAATATGATTCCCAGAGAGAGAACCATCATTCATGAAGATGATGCCCAGAGAAAGAACCTACTTATATAAAGGTGATGCCAAGAGAAATAAACTTCATTCATAAGATGATGCCCAGAGAACCTTCATTCATAAAGTTGATGCACAGAGAGAGAACCTCCATTCACAAACATGATGCCCAGGAAGAGAACATTTTTTCATAAAGATGATGATCAGGCAGAGAACCTTCATTCATAAAGATGATGCCCAGAGAAAGAACTTCCTTTCATAAAGAGGATACCCAGAAAGAGAATCTTTGTTCAATAAAAATGCTGCCCAGAGAGAGAGCCTTAATTCATAAAGTTGATGCCCAGAGAGAGAACCTTCATTCATAAAATGATGCCCAGGCAGAGAACCTTCATTCACAAAGATGATGCCCAGGCAGAGGACCTTCTTTCGTAAAGATGATGCCCAGGGAGAGAACCTTCTTTCATAAAGATGATGCCTATGCAGAGAATCTTCTTTCATTAAGGTGATGCCCAAACAGAGAACCTTCTTTCATAAATATGATGTACATAGAGAGAGCCTTCATTCATAAAGATGATGCCCAAACAGAGATCTTTCTTTCATAAAGATGATGCCCATAGAGAGAACATTCTTTCATAAAGATGATGCCCAGAAAGAGAACCTTCATTCATAAAGATGATGCACAGAGAGACAACTTTCATTCATATTAATGATAGCCAGGCAGAAAACCTTGTTTCAAAATGATGATGCCCAGAGAGCGTACCTTCATTCATAAAGATGATGCCACGGTAGAGAACCTTTTTCGTAAAGATGATGACCAGGCAGAGAACCTTCTTTCATAAAGATGCTGCCCAGAGAGAGAACCTTCATTCATAAAGATGATGCCCAGGCAGAGAAACTTCATTCACAAAGATGATGCCCAGGCAGAGAACCTGATTTCGTAAAGATCATGCCAGGTAGAGAACCTTCTTGGTAAAGATGATGCACAGAGAGGGAACCTTCATTCATAAAAATGATGCCGAAGTAGAGAACCTTCATTCATAAAGATGATTCCCAGAGAGAGAAAATTCTTTCATAAAGAGAATGCCCAGAGATAAAACTTTTATTCATAAAGGTGATGCCCAGAGAAAGAGCTTTCATTCATAAAGATGTTGCCCAGGTAGAGAACCTTCTTTCATAAAGGTGATGCATGAAGAGAGATCGTCATTCATAAAGATGATTCCCAGGCAGAGAACCTTCATTAATTAAGATGATACCAGAGAGAGAACTTTGTTTCAAAAAGATGATGCACCCCCGAAAAAAATTTTTACCAAAGGACGACATTGACTCTGCACTTATGGGAGATGGACATATTTGATCAGAGCACACGGGAGAAGATGAAGGGGCAGGAGGAGAGAGTGGAGCACATTCTGGCCCACCAGGCCGTGATGATGATGTTCCTGAGTAGAGCAGCCAGTCCACACAGAGAACAACATGGCTGGCCCCACTATGAGACATGATGCCCCTCAGTGACTAAGGGCGATACAGGGGACAGCACCGGAGACACAGTGTGGGAATTGCACCTGACCTGATCCCACCACACCGAGGCAAATCACTGGGGGAGTGCAGCGGAACAGCAAGGGAATGGAGTGGCAAGGTCCCCAGGGAATGCTGAAAGTGGACTTCGGGGCCAGGGCGTGGTGCCCCAACAGACTGGACTGGAAAACGCTCCTAAGGGCCAGCAAACGATCCCTGAACTAACTACAAGCTTTTCTCTTGTGAACTGTTTTGTTCTGTTCTTTGTCAGTGGTTTGTTTTTGTTGTTTTGTTGTCTGGTTGTATACTGTTGCTTTGTGTTCCTCTGTCTAGTTTTCGTGCATGTTAGTGACTCCACAGGTCTGTCTGAATAGGACAGGCTGGATGAACTATCTGGATGAAAAACAACGGGACCGACAGTTCCGGGGGGACTTGGGGTGGGGGGTAGGGGGGGTAAGGAAGTGGTGTTAACAAACCCAGGGACAAGGGAAAAACATGGGACCCCAAATGATAGAGAAGGGGGAGTGGCAGGCCTGGTGGGAAATGATCAAGGGTAAGGTTGCTTAGAGAAGAGGTATACTCTAGCCCAGGTGGCAATGAAGCACGGTAGTAGGGCAGGAGGAAGGTCAAGGGAGATGGAGGAAAGAGCTAGAAGTCAAAGGGCATTCATGGAGGTCTAGACAACGACATGTACATGCAAATATATATAGGAGGTTGGGGAAATAGATCTTTGTGTCTATATTTATAGGTCAAGTATTAAGGTGGCAGAAGGACCTTGGGCCTCTACTCAAACACTCCCTCTATGCATGAATACCTTCTTTTATTAAATTGGAACTCTATGATGCTCACTCTCCCGACACAACAGCTGGAGCCAAAATGGGTGAACAAGTAAATGTGGTGAAGAAAGCTGATGGTGCCCGGCTATCAAAAGAGATAGTGACTGGGGTCTTAAAGGCTTGAAGGTAAACAAGCGGCCATCTAGCTCAGAAGCAACAAAGTCCACATGGAAGAACACACCAGCCTGTGTGATCGAGTGGTCCCAAAGGGATCAGTTACCAGGCATCAAAGAACAAAAAATCATATCATTGACTGCACACCTCCATGATAGGATCGCTGAAGACAAATGGGTGCATAAGCAAATGTGGTGAAGAAAGCTGATGGTGCCCGGCTATCAAAAGAGATAGTGTCTGGGGTCTTAAAGGCTTGAAGGTGAACAAGCGGCCATCTCGCTCAGAAACAAATAAGCCCACATGGAAGAAGCACACCGGCCAGTGCGATCACGAGGTGCCCAAGGGACCAGATATAAGGCATCATGCAAAAAAAAAAAAAAGATATAAGTGTGTGTATTTATGTGTATTTATGTGTATATGTATGTGTATATATATATTATATTAAATGAAGGGGGAAGTGCAGAGTGGAGACCCAAGGCCCAAGTGTCAGCCAATGGAGATCCCCTCATAGAGGGGCTTAGGAGAGGAGATGGGTTAATTAGGGTGTGAGGTAGTATCGATGAAGAACACAGCTTTCCCCCAGATCCTGGATGCTTCCTCCCCCCAACTACCATGATCCGAATCCTACCTTGCAGGGCTGGATAGGACAGAGGCTGTACACTGGTACATAGGAGGGTTGGAGATACAGGGAATCCAGGGTGGATGATACCTCCAGGACCAAGGGAGTGAGGGACGATGCTGGGAGAGTGGAGGGTGAGTGGGTTGGAAAGGGGAAACTGATTACAAGGAGCCACATGTGACCTCTTCCCTGGGAGAGGGACAGCAGAGAAGGGGGGAAGGGAGACCCCGAATAGGGCAAGATATGACAAAATAACGAGGTATAAATTACCAAGGGCATATGAGGGAGGGGGGAAAAGGGAGGGAGGGGGGGAAAAAAAGGAGGACCTGATGCAAGGGGCTTAGGTGAAGAGCAAATGCCTTGAGAGTGATTGGGACAGGGAGTGTATGGGTGTGCTTTGTACAATTGATGTATGTATATGCATGGGTTGTGGTAAGAGTTGTTGGAGTCCCTAATAAAATGTAAAAGAAGAAAAAAAAAAAAGAAAATGATTAGGGCAAAATATGTACAGATGTGCTTTATACAATTGATGTATGTCTATGTATGGATTGTGATAAGTGTTGTATGAGCCCCTAATAAAATGTTTAAAAAAAAAAAAAGGGGGAAACTAGAGATAGTGTATTGAATCAATAAACTGTCATTCATACTCAAAAAAAAAAATAAATAAAAAAAGATGATGCCCAGGCAGAGAACCTTCATTCATAAAGATGATGCCCAAAGAGAGAACCTGTTCACAAAAATATGATGCCCAGAGTGATAGCCTTCTCTCATAAAGATGATGCCCTGGCAGAGAACCTTCATTCATATAGTTGATGACCAGACTTAGAAACTTGTTTCATAAAGATGATTCCCAGAGGGAGAACCTTCTTTCATAAAGAGGATGCCCAGAGATAAAACTTTTATCCATAAAGGTGATGCCCAGAGAGAGAGCTTTCATTCATAAAGATGATGCCTAGAGAGAGAACCATCATTCATAAAGATGATGCCCAGAGAGAGAACCTTCATTGATAAAGATGATGCCGAGACAGAGAAAGTACTTTCATAAAGATGATGCCCAAACATAGAAATTTCTTTATCAAAATGATGCCCAGAGAGAGAACCTTCATTCATAAAGGTGATGCCCAGGGAGAGAACGTTCATTCATAAGATGATGCCCAGAGAACCTTCATTCATAAAGATGATGCCAGAGAGAGGTCCTTCATTCACAAAAATGATGCCCAGGCAAAGAACATTCTTTCATGAAGATGATGTCCAGAGAAAGAGCCTTCATTCATAAAGATGTTGCCCAGGAAGAGACCCTTCATTCATAAAGGTGTTTCCCAGAGAGAGAACCTTCATTCATAAAGATGATGCCCAGGCAGAGAACCTTCATTCATAAAGGTGATGCCCAGAGAGAGAACCTTCATTCATAAGATTATACCCAGAGAACCTTAATTCTTAAAGATGAGACCCAGAGAGAGAACCTTCATTCAAAAAGATGCAGCCCAGAGAGAGAACTTTCATTCTTAAATATAATGCCCAGGTAGGGAACCAGCATGCATGAAAATGATGCCCAGAGAAAGACCATTCTTTCATAAAGATGATGCCCAACAGAGAACCTACACTTATAAAGATGATGCCAGAGAGAGGATCTTGTTTCATAAAGATGATGCCTAGTCAGAGAAACTTTCTAAGATGATGCCCAGTCAGAGAATCTTCTTTCATAAATTTGATGCCCAGAGAGAGAACTTTCATTCATAAAGATGATGCCCAGAGAGAGAACCTTCATTGATAAAGATGATGCCGAGACAGAGAAAGTTCTTTCATAAAGATGATGCCCAAACCGAGAAATTTCTTTATGGAAATGATGCCCAGAGAGAGAACCTTCATTCATAAGATGATGCCCAGAGAGAAAACCTTCATTCAAAAAGGTGATGCCCAGGCTGAGAAACTTGCTTCATAAAGATGATGCCTAGAAAGAGAACCTCCTTTCATAAAGATGTTGCCCAAAGAGAGAACCTGCTTTCAAAAATTGTTGCCCAGAGTGATAGCCTTCTCTCATAATGATGATGCCCTGGCAGAGAACCTTCATTCATATAGTTGATGCCCAGACTTAGAAACTTGTTTCATAAAGATGATTCCCAGAGAGCAACCTTCTTTCATAAAGAGGATGCCCAGAGATAAAACTTTTATTCATAAAGCTGATGCCCAGAGAGAGAGCCTTCATTCATAAAGATGATGCCCAGCGAGAGAACCGTCATTCATAAAGATGATGCCCAGAGAGAAAGAACATTCATTCATAAAGATGATGCCCAGGCAGAGAATCGTCATTCATAAAGATGATTCCCAGAGAGAGAACCATCATTCTTGAAGATGATGCCCAGAGAAAGAACCTACTTACATAAAGGTGATGCCAAGAGAGATAAACTTCATTCATAAGATGATACCCATAGAACCTTCATTCATAAAGATGATGCCCAGGCAGAGAACCTTCTTTCATAAAGGTGATGCCCAGGCAGAGAACCTTCATTCATAAAGATGATGCCCAAAGAGAGAACCTGCTTTCAAAAATATGATGCCCAGAGTGATAGCCTATCATAAAGATGATGCCCACAGAGAGAACCTTCATTCATAAAAATGATGCCCAGGGAGAGAACCATCATTCATGGAGTTGATGCCCCGAAAAAGAACCTTCTTTCATAAAGGTGATGCCCAGAGAGAGAAACTTCATTGATAAGATGATGCCCAGAGAACCTTCATTCATAAAGATGATGCCCAGAGAAAGAACCTTCATTCACAAAGATGATGCCCAGGCAGAGAATATTCTTTCATAAAGATGATTCCCAGGCAGAGAACCTTCTTTCATGAATATGTTGTCCAGAGAAGGAGCCTTCTTTCATAAAGATGATGCCCATGGAGAGAACCTTCATTCATAAATGTGATGCCTAGAGAGAGAACTTTCATTCATAAAGCTGATGCACAGGCATAGAACCTTCATTCATAAATATGATGCCCACAGAGGGAACCTTAATTCATAAAAATGATGCCCAGGGAGAGAACCATCATTAATGGAGATGATGGCCATAGAAAGAACCTTCTTTCATAAAGGTGATGCCCAGAGAGAGAACCTTCATTCATAAGACGATGCCCAGAGAACCTTCATTCATAAAGATGATGCCCAGAGAGAGAACCTTCATTCAAAAAGGTGATGCCCATACAGAGAACCTTGCTTCATAAAGATGATGACTAGAAAGAGAACGTCCTTTCATAAAGATAATGCCCAAAGAGAGAACCTGCTTACAAAAGTATGATGACAGAGTGATAGCCTTCTCTCAAAAAGATGATGCCCTGGCAGAGAACCTTCATTCATATATTTGTGCCCAGACTTAGAAACTTGTTTCCTAAAGATGATTCCCAGAGAGAGAACCTTCTTTCATAAAGAGGATGCCCTGAGATAAAACTTTTATTCATAAAAGTGATGCCCGAGAGAGAGCCTTCATTCATAAAGATGATGCCCAGAGAGAGAACCATCATTCATGAAGATGATGCCCAGAGAAAGAACCTACTTACATAAAGGTGATGCCAAGAGGGATGACCTTCATTCATCAGATGATACCCAGAGAACCTTCATTCATAAAGATTATGCCCAGAGAGAGAACCTTCATTCATAAAGATGATGCCCAGAGAGAGAAACTTCATTCACAAATATGATGCCAAGAGAGAACATTCTTTCAAAAGATGATTCCCAGGCAGAGAACCTTCTTTCATAAATATGATGCCCAGAGGAAGAACCTTCATTCATAAAGATGTTGCCCAGGCAGAGAAACTTCATTCATAAAGGTGATGCCCAGAGAGAGAACCTTCATGCATCAAGATCATGCCCAGGCAGAGAAACTTCATTCATAAAGGTGATGCCCAGAGAGAGAACCTTCATTCACAAATATGATGCCAAGAGAGAACATTCTTTCAAAAGATGATTCCCAAGCAGAGAACATTCTTTCATAAATATGATGCCCAGAGGAAGAACCTTCATTCATAAAGATGTTGCCCAGGCAGAGTAACTTCATTCATAAAGGTGATGCCCAGAGAGAGAACCTTCATTCATCAAGATCATGCCCAGGAAGAGAAACTTCATTCATAAAGGTGATGCCCCGGGAGAGAACCTTCATTCATAAAGATCATGCCCAGGCAGGGAACCTTCATTCATAAAGATGATACCAGAGAGAGAATCTTGTTTCATAAAGATGATGCCCAGGGAGAGAACCTTCATTCATAAAGATGATGCCCATATAGGGAACCTTCATTCATAAAAATGATGCCCAAGGAGAGAACCATCATTCATGGAGTTGATGCCCTGAGAAAGAACCTTCTTTCATAAAGGTGATGTCCAGAGAGAGAAACTTCATTCATAAGATGATACCCAGAGAACCTTCATTCATAAAGATGATGCCCAGAGAGAAAACCTTCATTCACAAAGATGATGCCCAGGCAGAGAACATTCTTTCATAAATATGATTCCCAGGCAGAGAACCTTCTTTCATAAATATGTTGTCCAGAGAGAGAGCCATCTTTCATAAAGATGATGCCCTTGGAGAGAACCTTCATTCATAAAGGTGATGGCCAGAGAGAGAACCTTCATTCATAAAGATGAAGCAAAGGCAGAGAACCTTCATTCATAAAGATGATGCCCACAGAGAGAACCGTCATTCATAAAAATGATGCCAGGGAGAGAACCATCATTCATGGAGTTGATGCCCCGAGAAAGAAGCTTCTTTCATAAAGGTGATGCCAAGAGAGATAAACTTCATTCATAAGATGATACCCAGAGAACCTTCATTCATAAAGATGATGCACAGAGAGAGAACGTTCATTCACAAAGATGATGGCCAGACAGAGAACATTATTTCATAAAGATGATTCCCAGGCAGAGAACCTTCTTTCATAAATATGATGCGCAGAGAAAGAGCCTTCATTCATAAAGATGTTGCCCAGGCAGAGAAACTTCATTCATAAAGGTGATGCCCAGAGAGAGAACCTTTATTCATCAAGATCATGCCCAGGCAGAGAAACTTCATTCATAAAGGTGAAGCCCAGAGAGAGAACCTTCATTCATCAAGATTACTCCCAGGCAGAGAACCTTCATTCATAAAGATGATACCAGATAGAGAATCTTGTTTCAAAAAGATGATGACCTGAAAGCGTACCTTCATTCATAAAGATGATGCCCTGGTAGAGCACCTTCTTCATAAAGATGATGCCCAGGCAGAGAACCTTCTTTCATAGAGATGATGCCCAGAGAACCTTCAATCATAAAGATGATGCCCAGAGAGAGAACCTTCATTCACAAAGATGATGCCCCTGTAGAGAACATTCTTTCATAAGATGATTCCCAGGCAGAGATCCTTCTTTCATAAATATGATGCCCAGAGAAAGAGCCTTCATTAATAAAGATGTTGCCCAAGCAGAGAACCTTCATTCATAAAGATGATGCCCAGAGAGAGAACCTTCATTCACAAAGATTATGCCCAGGCAAAGAACCATTTTCGTAAAGATGATTCCCAGGAAGAGAACCTTCTTTCATAAAGATGATGCCCAGACAGAGAGCCTTCATCATAAACATGATGCCCAGAAGAGAACCGCCATTCATAAAGATGATGCCCAGGCAGAAACACTCATTCATAAAGATGATGCCCAGAGAGAGAACCATCATTCATGAAGATGATGCCCAGAGAAAGAACCTTCTTTCATAAAGGTGATCCCCAGATAGAGAACCTTCATTCATAAGATGATGCCCAGAGAACCTTCTTAATAAAGATGATGCCCAGAGAGCGAACCTTCATTCATAAAGAAGATGCACAGAGAGAGAACCTCCATTCACAAAGATGATGCCCAGACAGAGAATATTCTTTCATAAAGGTGATTCCCACAGAGAGAACCTTCTTTCATAAAGATGATGCCCAGACAGAGAGCCTTGATCATAAACATGATGCCCAGAAGAGAAGCGTCATTCATAAAGATGATGCCCAAGCAGAAATTTTACATTCATAAAGATGATGCCCAGGGTGAGAAGCTTCATTCATGAAGATGATGCCCAGAGAAAGAACCTTCTAACATAAAGGTGATGCCCAGAGAGAGAGCCTTCTTTCATATAGATGATGTCCAGGCAGAGAACCTTCATAAATAAAGATAATGCCCAGACAGAGAACTTTCTTTCATAAAGATGATGATAAAGCAGAGAACTTTCATTCATAAAGATGATGCCCAGAGAAAGAACTTTCTTTCATAAAGAGGATACCCAGAAAGAGAATCTTTGTTCAATAAAAATGCTGCCCAGAGAGAGAGCCTTAATTCATAAAGATGATGCCCACACAGAGAACCTTCAATCACAAAGTTAATGCCCAGGCCGAGAATCTTCTTTCGTAAAGATGATGCCCAGGTAGAGAACCTTCTTTCATAAAGATGATGCCCAGGCAGAGAATCTTCTTTCATAAAGATGATGCCCAAACAGAGGACCTTCTTTCATAAATATGATGTACATAGAGAGAGCCTTCATTCATAAAGATGATGCCCAAACAGAGATCTTTCTTTCATAAAGATGATGCCCATAGAGAGAACATTCTTTCATAAAGTTGATGCCCAAAGAGAGAACTTTCATTCACAAAGATATGCACAGAGAGATAACTTTCATTCATATAGATGATAGCCAGGAAGAAAACCTTGTTTCAAAAAGATGATGCCCAGAGAGCGTACCTTCATTCATAAAAATGATGTCCAGGTAGAGACCCTTCTTCGTAAAGTTGATGACCAGGCAGAGAATCTTCTTTCATAAAGATGATGCCCATGTTAGTGACTCCACAGGTCTGTCTGAATAGGACAGGCTGGATGAACTATCTGGAGGAAAAACAACGGGACTGACAGTTCCGGGGGGACTTGGGGTGGGGGGTGGGGGAGGTAAGGAAGTGGTGTTAACAAACCCAGGGACAAGGGAAAAACATGGGACCCCAAAGGGTAGAGAAGGGGGAGTGGCAGGCCTGGTGGGAAATGATCAAGGGTAAGGTTGCTTAGAGAAGAGGTATACTCTAGCCCAGGTGGCAATGAAGCACGGTAGTAGGGCAGGAGGAAGGTCAAGGGAGATGGAGGAAAGAGCTAGAAGTCAAAGGGCATTCATGGAGGTCTAGACAACGACATGTACATGCAAATATATATAGGAGGTTGGGGAAATAGATCTTTGTGTCTATATTTATAGGTCAAGTATTAAGGTGGCAGAAGGACCTTGGGCCTCTACTCAAACACTCCCTCTATGCATGAATACCTTCTTTTATTAAATTGGAACTCTATGATGCTCACTCTCCCGACACAACACCTGGAGTCAACATGGGTGAACAAGTAAATGTGGTGAAGAAAGCTGATGGTGCCCGGCTATCAAAAGAGATAGTGACTGGGGTCTTAAAGGCTTGAAGATAAACAAGCGGCCATCTAGCTCAGAAGCAACAAAGTCCACATGGAAGAACACACCAGCCTGTGTGATCGAGTGGTCCCAAAGGGATCAGTTACCAGGCATCAAAGAACAAAAAATCATATCATTGACTGCACACCTCCATGATAGGATCGCTGAAGACAAATGGGTGCATAAGCAAATGTGGTGAAGAAAGCTGATGGTGCCCGGCTATCAAAAGAGATAGTGTCTTGGGTCTTAAAGGCTTGAAGGTGAACAAGCGGCCATCTCGCTCAGAAACAAATAAGCCCACATGGAAGAAGCACACCGGCCAGTGCGATCACGAGGTGCCCAAGGGACCAGATATAAGGCATCATGCAAAAAAAAAAAGATATAAGTGTGTGTATTTATGTGTATTTATGTGTATATGTATATATGTATGTGTATATATATATTATATTAAATGAAGGGGGAAGTGCAGAGTGGAGACCCAAGGCCCAAGTGTCAGCCAATGGAGATCCCCTCACAGAGGGGCTTAGGAGAGGAGATGCGTTAATTAGGGTGTGAGGTAGTATCGATGAAGAACACAGCTTTCCTCCAGATCCTGGATGCTTCCTCCCCCCAACTACCATGATCCGAATTCTACCTTGCAGGGTTGGATAGGACACAGGCTGTACACTGGTACATAGGAGGGTTGGAGATACAGGGAATCCAGGGTGGATGATACCTCCAGGACCAAGGGCATGAGGGACGATGCTGGGAGAGTGGAGGGTGAGTGGGTTGGAAAGGGGGAACTGATTACAAGGAGCCACATGTGACCTCTTCTCTGGGAGAGGGACAGCAGAGAAGGGGGGAAGGGAGACCCCGAATAGGGCAAGATATGACAAAATAACGAGGTATAAATTACCAAGGGCATATGAGGGAGGGGGGAAAAGGGGGGGAGGGGGGAAAAAAAAGGAGGACCTGATGCAAGGGGCTTAGGTGAAGAGCAAATGCCTTGAGAGTGATTGGGACAGGGAGTGTATGGGTGTGCTTTGTACAATTGATGTATGTATATGTATGGATTGTGGTAAGAGTTGTTGGAGTCCCTAATAAAATGTAAAAGAAGAAAAAAAAAATCCTGGAAAAAATTTTTAATACAAATGCTTGGAGTTTAGAGTGGAAGAAATATATATAGTACTCTAGTGACAAAAAAAAAAATTATCCTCATCAGCTTGTGAAAAAAAAAAAAAAAGATGATGCCCAAACAGAGAACCTTCTTTCATAAATATGATGCACATAGAGAAAGCCTTCATTCATAAAGATGTTGCCCAGAGAGTGAACTTTCATTCATAAAGATGATGCCCAGAGAGAGACCTTTCTTTCATAAAGATGATGCCCAGAGACAGAACCTTCATTCATAAAGATGATGCCCAGAGAGAGAACCTTCATTCATTAAGATGATGCCAAGAGATCCTTCATTCATAATGATGATGCCCAAAGAAAGTACCTTCATTCACAAAGAATATGCCCAGGCAGTGAACCTTCTTTCGTAATGATGATGCCCAGGCATAGAACCATCTTTCATAAAGATGATTCCCAGGAAGAGAACCTTCTTCCATAAAGACGATGCCCAAACAGAGAACATTCATTCATAATGATGATGCTCAGAGAGCGAATCTTGTTTCATAAAGATGATGCCCAGAGAGAGAACGTTCTTTCATAAAGATGATGCCCAGACAGAGAGCCTTCATCATAAACATGATGCCTAGAAGAGAACCGTCATTCATAAAGATGATGCCCAGGTAGAAATTATCATTCATAAAGATGATTGCCAGAGAGAGAACCATCATTCATGAAGATGATGATCAGAGAAAGAACCTTCTTACATAAAGGTGATGACCAGAGAGAGAACCTTCATTCATAAGATGATGCCCAGAGAACCTTCATTCATAAAGATGATGCCCAGAGAGAGAACCTCCATTCACAAAGATGATGCCCAGGCAGAGAATATTCTTTCACAAAGATGATTCCCACAGAGAGAACCTTCTTTCATAAAGATGATGCCCAGACAGAGAGCCTTGATCATAAACATGATGCCCAGAAGAGAACCGTCATTCATAAAGATGATGCCCAGGCAGAAATTTTCATTCATAAAGATGATGCCCAGAGAGAGAACCTTCATTCATGAAGATGATGCCCAGAGAAAGAAACTTCTTACATAAACGTGATGCCCAGAGAGAGAACCTTCATTCATAAGATGATGCCCAGAGTACCTTCATTCATAAAGATGATGCCCAGAGAGAGAACCTTCACACATAAAGATGATGCACAGAGAGAGAGTACTGTCATTCACAAAGATGATTCCCAAACATGGGATCCCAATTGGTAGAGAAGGGGCAATGGCTGGCCTGGTGGGAAATGATCAAGGGTAAGGGTGCTTAGAGAAGAGGTATACTCTAGCCCAGGTGGCGATGAAGCATGGTAGTAGGACAAGAGGAAGGTCAAGGGAGATGGAGGAAAGAGCTAGGAGTCAAAGGGCATTCATGGAGGTCTAGACAAAGACATGTACATGCAAATATATATAGGAGGATGGGGAAATAGATCGATGTGTCTATATTTATAGGTCAAGTATTAAGGTGGCGGAAGGACCTTGGGCCTCTACTCAAACACTCCCTCAATGCATGAATACCTTTTTTTTTATTAAATTGGAACTCTATGATGCTCACACTCCCAACACAACGGCTGGAGCCAAAGTGGGTGAACAAGTAAATGTGGTGAAGAAAGCTGATGGTGCCCGGCTATCAAAAGAGATAGTGACTGGGGTCTTAGAGGCTTAAAGATAAACAAGCGGCCATCTAGCTCAGAAGCAACAAAGTCCACATGGAAGAACACACCAGCCTGTGTGATTGAGTGGTCCCAAAGGGATCAGTTACCAGGCATCAAAGAACAAAAAATCATATCATTGACTGCACACCTCCATGATAGGATCGCTGAAGACAAATGGGTGCATAAGCAAATGTGGTGAAGAAAGCTGATGGTGCCCGGCTATCAAAAGAGATAGTGTCTGGGGTCTTAAAGGCTTGAAGGTGAACAAGCGGCCATCTAGCTCAGAAGCAAATAAGGCCACATGGAAGCACACCGGCAAGTGCAATCATGAGGTGCCCAAGGGACCAGGTATAAGGCATCATGCAAAAAAAAATATATATAAGTGTGTGTATGTATGTGTATATGTATATATGTATGTGTATATATGTATATATATCATATTAAATCAAGGGGGAAGTGCAGAGTGGAGACCCAAGGCCCAAGTGTCGACCAATGGAGTTCCATCATAGAGGGGTTTAGGAGAGTAGATGGGTTATTAGGGTGTGAGGTAGTATTGATGAAGAACACAGCTTTCCCCCAGATCCTGGATGCTTCCTCCCCCCCAACTACCATGATCCGAATTCTACCTTGCAGTGCTGGATAGGACAGAGGCTGTACACTGGTGCATATGAGGGTTGGAGGTACAGAGAATCCAGGGTGGATGATACCTTAAGGACAAGGGTGTGAGGGACGATGCTGGGAGAGTGGAGGGTGAGTGGGTTGGAAAGGGAGAATTGATTACAAGGATCCACATGTGACCTCTTCCTTGGGAGAGGGACAGAAGAGAAGGGGGGAAAGGAGACGCCGGATAGGGCAAGATATGACAAAAAACGATGTATAAATTACCAAGGGGATATAAGGGAGGGGGGAATGGGGAGGGGGGGGGGAAAAAAAGAGGACCAGATGCAAGGGGCTTAAGTGGAGAGTAAATGCCTTGAGAATGATTGGGGCAGGGAATGTATGGATGTGCTTTATACAATTGATGTATGTATTTGTATGGATTGTGGTAAGAGTTTTTTGAGTCCCTAATAAAATGTAAAAGAAGAAAAGAGAAAAAATTGATTAGGGCAAAGACTGTACAGATGTGCTTTATACAATTGATGTATGTATATGTATGAACTGTGAAAAGAATTGTATGAGCACCAATAAATTGTTAAAATAAAAAAAATTTAAAAATCTTAAAAAAAAAGATGATTCCCAGAGATAGAACCATAATTCATGAAGATGATGCCCAGAGAAAGAACCTACTTACATAAAGGTGATGCCCAGAGAGAGAACCTTCATTCATAAGATGATGCCCAGAGAACCTTCATTAATAAAGATGATACCCAGAGAGAGAACCTTATTCATAAAGATGATGCCCAGAGAGAGAACATTCATTCACAAAGATGATGCCGAGAGAGAACATTCTTTCATAAAGATGATTCCCACAGAGAGAACCTTCTTTCATAAATATGCTGCCCAGAGAAAGAGCCTTCATTCATCAAGATGTTGCCCAGGCAGAGAACCTTCATTCATAAAGGTGATGCCAAGAAAGAGAACCTTCATTCATAAAGATGATGCCCAGAGAGAGAACCGTCATTCATAAAGATGATAACTAGGCAGAGAACCTTCATTCATAAAGATGATGCCCAGAGAGAGAACCGTCATTCATAAAGAGGTTGCCCTGCCAGAGAACTTTCATTCATAAAGGTGATGCCCACAGAGAGAACCTTCTATCATAAAGATGATGCCCAGACAGAGAGCCTTGATCATAAACATGATGCCCAGAAGAGAACCTTCATTCATAAAGATTATGCCCAGGTAGAAATTTTCATTCATAACGATGATGCCCAGAGAGAGAACCATCAATCATGAAGATGATGCCCAGAGAACCTTCATTTATAATAATGATGCCCAAAGAAAGTACCTTCATTCACAAAGATTATGCCCAGGCAGAGAACTTTCTTTTGTAAAGATGATGCCAAGACATAGAACCATCTTTCGTAAAGATGATTCCCAGGAAGAGAACCTTCTTTCATAATGATGATGCCCAGAGAGAGAACAATTTTTAATAAAGATGAATCACAGACAGAGAACATTCTTTCATAAATTAGCTGCCCAGAGAAATAGCCTTTATTCATAAAGATGTTGCCAAGGCAGAGAATCTTCATTCATAAAGGTGATGTCCAGAGAGAGAACCTTCTTTCATAAACATGATGCCCATGGAGAGAACCTTCATTCATAAAGATCATGCCCAGGCAGAGAACCTTCATTCATAAAGGTGATGCCCAGAGAGAGAACCTTCATTCATAAAGATGATACCAGAGAGAGAATCTTGTTTCATAAAGATGATGCCCAGAGAGCGTACCTTCATTCATAAAGATGATGCCCTGGTAGAGAACCTACTTCGTAAAAATGATGCCCAGGCCGAGAACCTTCTTTCATAAAGATGATGCCCCGAGAGAGAACCTTCATTCATAAGATGATGCAAAGAGAACCTTCATTCATAAAGATGATGCACAGAGAGAGAGAGAACCTTCATTCACAAAAATGATGGCCAGGTAGAGTACATCCTTTCAAAAAGATGTTTCCCGGGCAGAGAACCTTCTTTCATAAATACGATGCGTAGAGAAAGAGCCTTCATTCATAAAGGTGATGCCAGAGAGAGAACCTTCATTCATCAAGATCATGCCCAGGCAGAGAACCTTCATTCATAAAGGTGATGCCCCGAGAGACAACCTTCATTCATCAAGATCATGCCCAGGCGGAGAACCTTCACTCATAAAGATGATACCAGAGAGAGAATCTTGTTTCATAAAGATGATGCCCAGAGAGCGTACCTTCATTCATAAAGATGATGCCCTGGTAGAGAACCTTCTTCGTAAAGATGATGACCAGGCCGAGAACCTTCTTTCATAAAGATGATGCCCAGGCAGAGAACCTTCATTCATAAAGATGATGCCCAAAGAGAGAACCTGTTCACAAAAATATGATACCCAGAGTGATAGCCTTCTCTCATAAAGATGATGCCCTGGCAGAGAACCTTCATTCATATAGTTGATGACCAGACTTAGAAACTTGTTTCATAAAGATGATTCCCAGAGGGAGAACCTTCTTTCATAAAGAGGATTTCCAGAGATAAAACTTTTTTTCATAAAGGTGATGCCCAGAGAGAGAGCTTTCATTCATAAAGATGATGCCCAGAGAGAGAACCATCATTCATAAAGATGATGTCCAGAGAGAGAACCTTCATTGATAAAGATGATGCCGAGACGGAGAAAGTTCTTTCATAAAGATGATGCCCAAACAGAGAAATTTCTTTATGAAAATGATGCCCAGAGAGAGAACCTTCATTCATAAAGGTGATGCCCAGGGAGAGAACGTTCATTCATAAGATGATGCCCAGAGAACCTTCATTTATAAAGATGATGCCAGAGAGAGATCCTTCATTCACAAAAATGATGCCCAGGCAAAGAACATTCTTTCATGAAGATGATGTCCAGAGAAAGAGCCTTCATTCATAATGATGTTGCCCAGGAAGAGACCCTTCATTCATAAAGGTGTTGCCCAGAGAGAGAACCTACATTCATAAAGAGGATGCCCATTCAGAGAACCTTCATTCATAAAGGTGATGCCCAGAGAGAAAACCTTCATTCATAAGATTATACCCAGAGAACCTTAATTCATAAAGATGAGACCCAGAGAGAGAACCTTCATTCAAAAAGATGCAGCCCAGAGAGATAACTTTCATTCATAAATATAATGCCCAGGTAGGGAACCATCATGCATGAAAATGATGCCCAGAGAAAGAACATTCTTTCCTAAAGATGATGCCCAGACAGAGAACCTACACTTATAAAGATGATGCCAGAGAGAGGATCTTGTTTCATAAAGATGATGCCCAGTCAGAGAAACTTTGTAAGATGATGCCCAGTCAGAGAATCTTCTTTCATAAAGATGATGCCCAGAGAGAGAACTTTCATTCATAAAGATGATGCCCAGAGAGAGAACCTTCATTGATAAAGATGATGCCGAGACAGAGAAAGTTCTTTCATAAAGATGATGCCCAAACCGAGAAATTTCTTTATGAAAATGATGCCCAGAGAGAGAACCTTCATTCATAAGATGATGCCCAGAGAACTTTCATTCATAAAGATGATGCCCAGAGAGAGAACCTTCATTCAAAAAGGTGATGCCCAGGCTGAGAACCTTGCTTCATAAAGATGATGCCTAGAAAGAGAACCTCCTTTCATAAAGATGATGCCCAATGAGAGAACCTGCTTTCAAAAATATGATGCCCAGAGTGATAGCCTTCTCTCATAATGATGATGCCCTGGCAGAGAACCTTCATTCATATAGTTGATGCCCAGACTTAGAAACTTGTTTCATAAAGATGATTCCCAGAGAGCAATCTTCTTTCATAAAGAGGATGCCCAGAGATAAAACTTTTATTCATAAAGGTGATGCCCAGAGAGAGAGCCTTCATTCATAAAGATGATGCCCAGCGAGAGAACCGTCATTCATAAAGATGATGCCCAGAGAAAAGAACATTCATTCATAAAGATGATGCCCAGGTAGAGAATCGTCATTCATAAAGATGATTCCCAGAGGGACAACCATCATTCATGAAGATGATGCCCAGAGAAAGAACCTACTTACATAAAGGTGATGCCAAGAGAGATAAACTTCATTCATAAGATGATACCCAGAGAACCTTCATTCATAAAGATGATGCCCAGGCACAGAACCTTCTTTCATAAAGGTGATGCCCAAAGAGAGAACCTGCTTTCAAATATATGATGCCCAGAGTGATAGCCTTCTCTCATAAAGATGATGCCCACAGAGAGAACCTTCATTCATAAAAATGATGCCCAGGGAGAGAACCATCATTCATGGAGTTGATGGCCCGAGAAAGAACCTTCTTTCATAAAGGTGATGCCCAGAGAGAGAAACTTCATTGATAAAACGATGCCCAGAGAACTTTCATTCATAAAGATGATGCCCAGAGAGAGAACCTTCATTCACAAAGATGATGCCCAGGCAGAGAATATTCTTTCATAAAGATGATTCCCAGGCAGAGAACCTTCTTTCATGAATATGTTGTCCAGAGAAGGAGCCTTCTTTCATAAAGATGATGCCCATGGAGAGAACCTTCATTAATAAAGGTGATGCCCAGAGAGAGAACCTTCATTCATAAAGATGATGCACAGGCAGAGAACCTTCATTCATAAAGATGATGCCCACAGAAAGAACATTGATTCATAAAAATGTTGCCCAGGGAGAGATGCATCATTAATGGAGATGATGACCATAAGAGGAACCTTCTTTCATAAAGGTGATGCCCAGAGAAGAACCTTCATTCATAAGATGATGCCCAGAGAACCTTCATTCATAAAGATGATGCCCAGGGAGAGAACCTTCTTTCATAAAGATGATGCCCAGAGAGAGAACCTTCATTCAAAAAGGTGATGCCCATACAGAGAACCTTGCTTCATAAAGATGATGCCTAGAAAGGGAACCTCCTTTCATAAAGATGATGCCCAAAGAGAGAATCTGCTTTCAAAAATATGATGCCCAGAGAGAGAACCTTTGTCTCATAGCCTTCTCTCATAATGATGATGCCCTGGCAGAGAACCTTCATTCATATAGTTGATGCCCAGACTTAGAAACTTGTTTCATAAAGATGATTCCCAGAGAGCAACCTTCTTTCATAAAGAGGATGCCCAGAGATAAAACTTTTATTCATAAAGGTGATGCCCAGAGAGAGAGCCTTCATTCATATAGATGATGCCCAGCGAGAGAACCGTCATTCATAAAGATGATGCCCAGAGAAAAGAACATTCATTCATAAAGATGATGCCCAGGTAGAGAATCGTCATTCATAAAGATGATTCCCAGAGGGACAACCATCATTCATGAAGATGATGCCCAGAGAAAGAACCTACTTACATAAAGGTGATGCCAAGAGAGATAAACTTCATTCATAAGATGATACCCAGAGAACCTTCATTCATAAAGATGATGCCCAGGCACAGAACCTTCTTTCATAAAGGTGATGCCCAAAGAGAGAACCTGCTTTCAAATATATGATGCCCAGAGTGATAGCCTTCTCTCATAAAGATGATGCCCACAGAGAGAACCTTCATTCATAAAAATGATGCCCAGGGAGAGAACCATCATTCATGGAGTTGATGCCCCGAGAAAGAACCTTCTTTCATAAAGGTGATGCCCAGAGAGAGAAACTTCATTGATAAAACGATGCCCAGAGAACTTTCATTCATAAAGATGATGCCCAGAGAGAGAACCTTCATTCACAAAGATGATGCCCAGGCAGAGAATATTCTTTCATAAAGATGATTCCCAGGCAGAGAACCTTCTTTCATGAATATGTTGTCCAGAGAAGGAGCCTTCTTTCATAAAGATGATGCCCATGGAGAGAACCTTCATTAATAAAGGTGATGCCCAGAGAGAGAACCTTCATTCATAAAGATGATGCACAGGCAGAGAACCTTCATTCATAAAGATGATGCCCACAGAAAGAACATTGATTCATAAAAATGTTGCCCAGGGAGAGATGCATCATTAATGGAGATGATGACCATAAGAAGAACCTTCTTTCATAAAGGTGATGCCCAGAGAAGAACCTTCATTCATAAGATGATGCCCAGAGAACCTTCATTCATAAAGATGATGCCCAGGGAGAGAACCTTCTTTCATAAAGATGATGCCCAGAGAGAGAACCTTCATTCAAAAAGGTGATGCCCATACAGAGAACCTTGCTTCATAAAGATGATGCCTAGAAAGGGAACCTCCTTTCATAAAGATGATGCCCAAAGAGAGAATCTGCTTTCAAAAATATGATGCCCAGAGAGAGAACCTTTGTCTCATAGCCTTCTCTCATAATGATGATGCCCTGGCAGAGAACCTTCATTCATATAGTTGATGCCCAGACTTAGAAACTTGTTTCATAAAGATGATTCCCAGAGAGCAACCTTCTTTCATAAAGAGGATGCCCAGAGATAAAACTTTTATTCATAAAGGTGATGCCCAGAGAGAGAGCCTTCATTCATATAGATGATGCCCAGCGAGAGAACCGTCATTCATAAAGATGATGCCCAGAGAGAAAGAACATTCATTCATAAAGATGATGCCCAGGCAGAGAATCGTCATTCATAAAGATGATTCCCAGAGAGAGAACCATCATTCTTGAAGATGATGCCCAGAGAAAGAACCTACTTACATAAAGGTGATGCCAAGAGAGATAAACTTCATTCATAAGATGATACCCATAGAACCTTCATTCATAAAGATGATGCCCAGGCAGAGAACCTTCTTTCATAAAGGTGATGCCCAGGCAGAGAACCTTCATTCATAAAGATGATGCCCAAAGAGAGAACCTGCTTTCAAAAATATGATGCCCAGAGTGATAGCCTATCATAAAGATGATGCCCACAGAGAGAACCTTCATTCATAAAAATGATGCCCAGGGAGAGAACCATCATTCATGGAGTTGATGCCCCGAAAAAGAACCTTCTTTCATAAAGGTGATGCCCAGAGAGAGAAACTTCATTGATAAGATGATGCCCAGGGAACCTTCATTCATAAAGATGATGCCCAGAGAAAGAACCTTCATTCACAAAGATGATGCCCAGGCAGAGAATATTCTTTCATAAAGATGATTCCCAGGCAGAGAACCTTCTTTCATGAATATGTTGTCCAGAGAAGGAGCCTTCTTTCATAAAGATGATGCCCATGGAGAGAACCTTCATTCATAAATGTGATGCCTAGAGAGAGAACTTTCATTCATAAAGCTGATGCACAGGCAGAGAATCTTCATCCATAAAGGTGATGCCCAGAGAGAGAACCTTCATTCATAAGATGATGCCCAGAGAACCTTCATTCATAAAGATGATGCCCAGAGAGAGAGCCTTCATTCACAAAGATGATGCCCAGGCAGAGAACATTCTTTCATAAAGATGATTCCCAGGCAGGGAACATTCTTTTATAAATATGATGCACAGAGAAAGAGCTTTCATTAATAAAGATGTTGCCCAAGCAGAGAACCTTCATTTATAAAGGTGATGCCCAGAGAGAGAACCTCCATTCACAAAGATAATGCCCAGGCACAGAACATTCTTTCATAAAGATGATTCCCACAGAGAGAACCTTCTTTCATAAATATGCTGCCCGGAAAAAGAGCCTTCATTCATCAAGATTTTGCCCAGGCAGAGAACCTTCATTCATAAAGGTGATGCCCAGAGAGAGAACCTACATTCATAAAGTTGATGCCCTGAGAGAGAACCGTCATTCATAAAGATGATGCCTAGGCAGAGAACCTTCATTCATAAAGATGATGCACAGAGAGAGAACCGTCATTCATAAAGAGGTTGCCCAGCCAGAGAACTTTCCTTCATAAAGATGATGCCCACAGAGAGAACCTTCTATCATAAAGATGATGGCCAGACAGAGAGCCTTGATCATAAACATGATTTCCAGAGAGAGAACCTTCATTCATAAAGATGATGCCCAGAGAGAGAACCGTCATTCATAAAGATGATGCCTAGGCAGAGAACCTTCATTCATAAAGATGATGCCCAGATAGAGAACCTTCATTCATAAAGAGGTTGCCCAGCCAGAGAACTTTCCTTCATAAAGATGATGCCCACAGAGAGAACCTTCTATCATAAAGATGATGCCCAGACAGAGAGCCTTGATCATAAACATGATGCCCAGAAGAGAACCTTCATTCATAAAGATGTTGCCCAGGTAGAAATTTTCATTCATAAAGATGATGCCCAGAGAGAGATCTTTCATTCATGAAGATGATGCCCAGAGAACCTTCATTTATAATAATGATGCCCAAAGAAAGTATCTTCATTCACAAAGATTATGCCCAGGCAGAGAACCTTCTTTTGTTTTTTTTTTAAACATTTTATTAGGGGCTCATACAACACTTATCACAATCCATACATAGACATACATCAATTGTATAAAGCACATCTGTACATATTTTGCCCTAATCATTTTCTTTTTTTTCTTCCTTCTTTTACATTTTATTAGGGACTCCAACAACTCTTACCACAATCCATACATATACATACATCAATTGTACAAAGCACACCCATACACTCCCTGTCCCAATCACTCTCAAGGCATTTGCTCTTCACCTAAGCCCCTTGCATCAGGTCCTCCTTTTCTCCCCCCCCCCTCCCTTTTCCCCCCTCCCTCATATGCCCTTGGTAATTTATACCTCGTTATTTTGTCATATCTTGCCCTATTCGGGGTCTCCCTTCCCCCCTTCTCTGCTGTCCCTCTCCCAGGGAAGAGGTCACATGTGGCTCCTTGTAGTCAGTTTCCCCTTTCCAACCCACTCACCCTCCACTCTCCCAGCATCGTCCCTCACTCCCTTGGTCCTGGAGGTATCATCCACCCTGGATTCCCTGTATCTCCAACCCTCCTATGTACCAGTGTACAGCCTCTGTCCTATCCAGCCCTGCAAGGTAGAATTCGGATCATGGTAGTTGGGGGGAGGAAGCATCCAGGATCTGGGGGAAAGCTGTGTTCTTCATCGATACTACCTCACACCCTAGTTATCCCATCTCCTCTCCTAAGCCCCTCTATGAGGGGATCTCCATTGGCCGACACTTGGGCCTTGGGTCTCCACTCTGCACTTCCCCCTTCATTTAATATAATATATATATACACATACATATATACATATACACATAAATACACATACATACACACACTTATATCTTTTTTTTTTTTTTTGCATGATGCCTTATATCTGGTCCCTTGGGCACCTCGTGATCGCACTGGCCGGTGTGCTTCTTCCATGTGGGCTTATTTGTTTCTGAGCGAGATGGCCGCTTGTTCACCTTCAAGCCTTTAAGACCCCAGACACTATCTCTTTTGATAGCCGGGCACCATCAGCTTTCTTCACCACATTTGCTTATGCACCCATTTGTCTTCAGCGATCCTATCATGGAGGTGTGCAGTCAATGATATGATTTTTTGTTCTTTGATGCCTGGTAACTGATCCCTTTGGGACCACTCGATCACACAGGCTGGTGTGTTCTTCCATGTGGACTTTGTTGCTTCTGAGCTAGATGGCCGCTTGTTTATCTTCAAGCCTTTAAGACCCCAGTCACTATCTCTTTTGATAGCCGGGCACCATCAGCTTTCTTCACCACATTTACTTGTTCACCCATGTTGGCTCCAGCTGTTGTGTCGGGAGAGTGAGCATCAAACAAACAAACTATTAAAAAATGACAGAAGAAATCACGGAAACAACAATAATAGTGGGGGACTTCAACACTCCACTATCAGAGAAAGACAGGTCACAGGGAAAGAAGCTCTGCAAAGAGGCCAGAGAGCTAAACAATGTAATTAGGCAACAGGGCCTGATAGACATCTATAGAGCCTTTCATCCAAAAGCAAAAGGTTTCACATTCTTCTCCAATCCACACGGATCTTTCTCAAGAATAGATCACATGCTGGGGCATAAGGCCAGCCTGAGTAAATTCAAACACATAGATATTATCCAAACGTCTTTCGCAGACCACCATGCCATAAAGCTGGAGATTAATAGGAGGGCACCCAGAAAAGCAAGGGCCACCAATTGGAGAATAAACAACGATCTCCTGCGACATGAATGGGTTAAGGTCCAGATCAGAGAGGATATCAGGAAATTTCTAGAAACTAATGAGAACGAGCATACAACATATCAAAACTTATGGGACACTGCAAAGGCAGTTATCAGAGGTAGCTTGATATCACTGAATGCATACATGAAAAAAGAAGAAAGGCGTATGACAGATATGGTAACACAAAACCTCCAACAACTAGAACAGAGTCAACAGAACTACCCCTCCAATAGCAAGAGAAAAGAAATAATAAAAATCAGGGCGGAGTTAAACCAGTGGGAAGACAAAAGAACAATGCAAAGGATTAACGCAAATAGAAGCTGGTTTTATGAACGAATTAATAAAATTGACACTCCCCTGGCAAAGCTTACCAAAGATAGAAAGGAGCAATCATCAATAGCCAGGATGAGGGATGAATCGGGGGCAATAACAACAGACCCCAATGAGATAAAAAGGATAATCACAAAGTACTATGAAGGTTTGTATTCTAATGAATTCAGAAACCTGGAAGTCATGGATAAATATTTAGAAAAACAATCTCTCCCTAGATTATCTGAGACAGAGATCAAGAACCTCAACAAACCCATAGTGAAGGAAGAAATAGAGAGTGTCATCAAAAACCTACCAAGGAAAAAGGCCCCAGGGCCAGATGGCTACACAGCAGAATTTTACCAAACATTCAGGGAAGAGCTGACACCGATCCTCCACAAAGTATTCCAGAACATAGAAAAGAACGGCAAGCTCCCAAACTCATTTTACGAAGCCAGCATTACTTTGATACCCAAACAGGGAAAAGACCCCACAAGTGTAGAGAATTATAGACCAATATCTCTAATGAACATAGATGCAAAAATCCTTAACAAAATATTGGCCAATAGAATACAAAGGAACATCAAACATATCATTCACCACGACCAAGTAGGATTCATCCCAGCGATGCAGGGATGGTTTAACACCCGAAAATCCATCAATATCATACACCACATCGAGAAGAAAAAGGATAAAAACCATATGATAATATCCATAGATGCAGAAAAAGCATTTGACAACATCCAGCATCCATTCCCAATCAAAACACTCATGAAGATAGGATTGGAAGGTAAGTTCCTCAAGCTCATACAAGCTATCTATGAAAGACCAACAGCCAACATCATAGTCAATGGAGAAAAGACAAGAACAATACCACTGAAAAACGGTACAAGACAAGGATGCCCCCTGTCCCCTCTTCTATTCAATATCGTTTTGGAGGTTCTGGCTAACAACATAAGACAGCGGAAGGACATCAAAGGGATCCAGTTGGGAGAGGAGGAGGTGAAACTATCGTTATTTGCAGATGACATGATCCTATACATTGAAGACCCCCAAAACTCCACAGTTGGAATACTTACAGCAATAGAGGAATACGGAAGGGTAGCAGGATACAAGATCAATAAACAGAAGTCGGTAGGGTTTCTATACACATCGGACAGGGCCATGGAAGAGGCGATTAAGAGGGAAGTACCCTTCACAGTAGCCAAGAACAAACTGAAATACCTAGGAATATACTTAACAAAAAATACTAAAGACCTATATAAGCATAATTATAAAACCCTATTACAGGAAACCAAAAGTGACCTTCACAAATGGATGAAGCTCCCCTGCTCATGGTTAGGTAGGCTGAACATAGTAAAGATGACAGTTCTTCCTAAAGCACTCTACAAGTTCAATGCTATACCAATCCAATTACCATCAACCTTCTTCAAAGAATTGGAAAAACTGACCACCAACTTCATATGGAGAGGGAAGAAACCCAGAGTTAGCAGAGAACTCCTCAAGAAGAAGGACACAATTGGAGGACTCGCCCTGCCTGATTTTAATGCCTACTACACAGCTACAGTGGTCAAAACAGCATGGTACTGGCACAATGATAGACACTCAGACCAGTGGAAAAGAATAGAAAGCCCAGGAGTAAAATCATCAGCATATAGACAACTGATCTTCGACAAGGGTCCCAAAAACGTCAAGTGGGAAGCAGATGCCCTCTTTAATAAGTGGTGCTGGAAACAATGGATATCCACATGTAGAAAGTTGAAACAAGACGTCTACCTCACCCCATGCACAAGAATACACTCAAGGTGGATCACAGATCTAGAAGTCAAACCCCAAACCATCAGGACCATTAAGGAAGGAATCGGGACTAATCTCAGAGCACTGGCCCAGGGAGCACATAGGCTCACTGCAACAGGGAAGGGGACACACACAGGTGATCTGGAAATCGACAAATGGGATCTAATAAGAATAAAACACCTGTGCACCTCGAAAGACTTTGCCAAGAGGGTGACAAGGCAACCCACAGACTGGGAGAAGATTTTTAGTAATGACACGTCAGACAAAGGACTCATTACTAAAATCTACAACACCATCATGACCTGCAAAAAGAGGAAAACAGTTAACCCCCTAAGGAAGTGGGCAAAAGAAATGAGAAGAACTTTCACTAGAGAGGAGATCAATATGGCCAATAAATACATGAGAAAGTGCTCGAAGTCCCTTGCCATAAGAGAAATGCAAATCAAAACAACCATGAGATACCACCTAACACCCCTGAGGTTAGCCCAGATCAGTAAATCAGAGAGCAACAAGTGTTGGAGGGGCTGTGGTGAAATAGGAACCCTCCTCCACTGCTGGAGAACCTTCTTTTGTAAAGATGATGCCAAGACATAGAACCAACTTTCGTAAAGATGATTCCCAAAAGAGAACCTTCTTTCGTAATGATGATGCCCAGAGAGAGAAGAATATATAATAAAGATGATGCACAGACAGAGAACATTCTTTCATAAATAAGCTGCCCAGAGAAAGAGCCTTCATTCATAATGATGTTGCCAAGACAGAGAATCTTCATTCATAAAGGTGATGTCCAGAGAGAGAACCTTCTTTCATAAACATGATGCCCAAGGAGAGAACCTTCATTCATAAAGATCATGCCCAGGCAGAGAACCTTCATTCATAAAGGTGATGCCCAGAGAGAGAACCTTCATTCATAAAGATGATAGCAGAGAGAGAATCTTGTTTCATAAAGATGATGCCCTGGTAGAGAACCTTCTTCATAAAGATGATGCCCAGGCAGAGAACCTTCTTTCATAAAGATGATGACCAGGCAGAAACCTTCATTCATAAAGATGATGCCCAAAGAGAGAACCTGCTTGCAAAAATATGATGCCCAGAGTGATAGCCTTCTCTCATAAAGATGATGCCCACAGAGAGAACCTTCATTCATAAAAATGTTGCCCAGGGAGAGAACCATCATTCATGGAGTTGATGCCCCGAGAAAGAAGCTTCTTTCATAAAGGTGATGCCCAGGGAGAGAAACTTCATTGATAAGATGATGCCCAGAGACCCTTCATTCATAAAGATGATGCTCAGAGAGAGAACCTTCATTCACAAAGATGATGCCCAGGCAGAGAACATTCTTTCATAAAGATGATACCCAGGCAGAGAACCTTTTTTCATAAATATGTTGTCCAGAGAAAGAGCCTTCTTTCATAAAGATGATGCCCTTGGAGAGAACCTTCATTCATAAAGGTGATGCCCAGAGAGAGAATCTTCATACATAAAGATGATGCACAGGCAGAGAACCTTCATTCATAAAGATGATGCCCACAGAGAGAACCTTCATTCATAAAAATGATGCCCATGGAGAGAACCATCATTAATGGAGATGATGGCCATAGAAAGAACCTTCTTTCATAAAGGTGATGCCCAGAGAGAGAACCTTCATTCATAAGATGATGCCCAGAGAACCTTCATTCATAAAGATGATACCCAGAGAGAGAACCTACTTACATAAAGGTGATCCCAAGTGAGATAAACTTCATTCTTAAGATGATAACCAGAGAACCTTCATTCATAAAGATGATGCACAGAGAGAGAACCTTCATTAACAAAGATGATGGCCAGGCAGAGAACATTCTTTCATAAAGATGATTCCAAGGCAGAGATCCTTCTTTCATAAATATGATGCGCAGAGAAAGAGCCTTCATTAATAAAGATGTTGCCCAGGCAGAGAAACTTCATTCATAAAGGTGATTCCCAGAGAGAGAACCTTCATTCATCAAGATCATGCCCAGGCAGAGAAACTTCATTCATAAAAGTGATGCCCAGAGAGAGAACATTCATTCATCAAGATCATGCCCAGGCAGAGAACCTTCATTCATAAAGATGATACCAGAGTGAATCTTGTTTCATAATGATCATGCCGAGAGAGCGTACCTTCATTCATAAAGATGATGCCCTGTTAGAGAACCTTCTTCATAAAGATGATGCCCAGGCAGAGAACCTTCATTAATAAAGATGATGCCCAAAGAGAGAAACTGCTTTCAAAAATATGATGCCCAGAGTGAAAGCCTTTTCACATAAAGGTGATGCCCACAGAGAGAACCTTCATTCATAAAGATGATGCCCAGATAGAGAACCTTCATTCACAAAGATGATGCCCAGGCGGAGAACATTCTTTCATAAAGATGATTCCCAGGCAGAGAACCTTCTTTCATAAATATGTTGTCCAGAGAAAGAGCCTCTTTCATAAAGATGATGTCCATGGAGAGAACCTTCATTCATAAAGGTGATGTCCAAAGAGAGAACCTGCTTTCAAAAATATGATGCCCAGAGTGATAGCCTTCTCTCAAAAAGATGATGCCCACAGAGAGAACCTTCATTCATATAGTTGATGCCCAGACTTAGAAACTTGTTTCATAAAGATGATTCCCAGAGAGAGAACTTTCTTTCATAAAGAGGATGCCAGAGTTAAAATATTTATTCATAAATGTGATGCCCGAGAGAGAGCTTTCATTCGTAAAGATGATGCCTACAGAGAGAACCATCATTCATGAAGATGATGCCCAGAGAGAGAACCTACTTACACAAAGGTGATGCCAAGAGAGATAAACTTCATTCATAAGATGATACCCAGAGAACCTTCATTCATAAAGATGATGCACAGAGAGAGATCCTTCATTAACAAAGATGATGCCCAGGCGGAGAACATTCTTTCATAAAGATGATTCCCAGGCAGAGAACCTTCTTTCATAAATATGTTGTCCAGAGAGAGAGCCATCTTTCATAAAGATGATGCCCATGGAGAGAACCTTCATTCATAAAGGTGATGCCCAGAGAGAGAACCATCATTCATAAAGATGAAGCACAGGCTGAGAACCTTCATTCATAAAGATGATGCCCACAGAGAGAACCGTCATTCATAAAAATGATGCCCAGGGAGAGAACCATTGTTCATGGAGTTGATGCCCCGAGAAAGAAGCTTCTTTCATAAAGGTGATGCCAAGAGAGATAAACTTCATTCATAAGATGATACCCAGAGAACCTTCATTCATAAAGATGATGCACAGAGAGAGAACGTTCATTCACAAAGATAATGGCCAGACAGAGAACATTATTTCATAAAGATGATTCAAAGGCAGAGAACCTTCTTTCATAAATATGATGCGCAGAGAAAGAGCCTTCATACATAAAGATGTTGCCCAGGCAGAGAAACTTCATTCATAAAGGTGATGCCCAGAGAGAGAACCTTTATTCATCAAGATCATGCCCAGGCAGAGAAACTTCATTCATAAAGGTGAAGCCCAGTGAGAGAACCTTCATTCATCAAGATTACGCCCAGGCAGAGAACCTTCATTCATAAAGATGATACCAGGGAGAGAATCTGGTTTCAAAAAGATGATGCCCTGAGAGCGTACCTTCATTCATAAAGATGATGCCCTGGTAGAGCACCTTCTTCATAAAGATGATGCCCTGGCAGACCCTTCTTTCATAGAGATGATGCCCAGAGAACCTTCAATCATAAAGATGATGCCCAGAAAGAGAACCTTTATTCACAAAGATGATGCCCAAAGAGAGAACCTGCTTTCAAAAATATGATGCCCAGAGTGATAGCCTTCTCTCAAAAAGATGATGCCTACAGAGAGAACCTTCATTAATATAGTTGATGCCCAGACTTAGAAACTTGTTTCATAAAGATGATTCCCAGAGAGAGAACTTTCTTTCATAAAGAGGATGCCAGAGTTAAAATTTTTATTCATAAAGGTGATGCCCGAGAGAGAGCATTCATTCATAAAGATGATGCCCACAGAGAGAACCATCATTCATGAAGATGATGCCCGGAGAGAGAACCTACTTACATAAAGGTGATGCCAAGAGAGATAAACTTCATTCATAAGATGATACCCAGAGAACCTTGATTCATAAAGATGATGCTCAGAGAGAGACCTTCATTAACAAAAATGATTCCCAGGCAGAGAACATTCTTTCATAAGGATGATACCCAGACAGAGAACCTTCTTTCATAAATATGATGTGCAGAGAAAGAGCCACCATTCATAAAGAGGTTGTCCAGGCAGAGAAACTTCATTCATAAAGGTGATGCCCAGAGAGAGAACCTTAATTCATCAAGATCATGCCCAGGCAGAGAAACTTCATTCATAAAGGTGATGCCCAGAGAGAGAACCTTCATTCATAAAGATCATGCCCAGGCAGAGAACCTTCATTCATAAAGATCATACCAGAGAGAGAATCTTGTTTCATAAAGATGAAGCCCAGAGAGCGTACCTTCATTCATAAAGATGATGCCCTGGTAGAGAACCTTCTTCATAAAGATGATGCCCAGGCAGAGAACCTTCTTTCATAAAGATGATGCCCAAGCAGAGAACCTTCATTCATAAAGATGATGCCCAAAGAGAGAACCTGCTTTCAAAAATATGATGCCCAGAGTGATAGCCTTCTCTCATAAATATGATGCCCACAGAGAGAACCTTCATTCATAAAAATGATGCCCAGGGAGAGAACCATCATTCATGGATTAGATGCCCCGAGAAAGAACCTTCTTTCATAAAGGTGCTGCCCAGAGAGAGAAACTTCATTAATATGATGATGCCCAGAGAACCTTAATTCATAAAGATGATGCCCAGAGAGAGAACCTTCATTCACAAAGATGATGCCCAGGCAGAGAACTTTCTTTCATAAAGATGATTCCCAGTTAGAGAAACTTCTTTCATAAATATGTTGTCCAGAGAAAGAGCCTTCTTACAAAAAGATGATGCCCATGGAGAGAACCTTCATTCATAAAGGTGATGCCCAGAGAGAGAACTTTCATTCATAAAGATGATGCACAGGCATAGAACATTCATTCATAAATATGATGCCCACAGAGAGAACCTTCATTCATAAAAATGATGCCCAGTGAAAGAACCATCATTAATGGAGATGATGGCCATAGAAAGAACCTTCTTTCATAAAGGTGATGCCCAGAGAGAGAACCTTCTTTCATAAGATGATGCCCAGAGAACCTTCATTCATAAAGATGATGCCCAGAGAGAGAACCTTCATTCAAAAAGGTGATGCCCATACAGAGAACCTTGCTTCATAAAGATGATGTCTAGAAAGATAACCTCCTTTCATAAAGATAATGCCCAAAGAGAAAACCTGCTTACAAAAATATGATGACAGAGTGATAGCTTTCTCTCAAAAAGATGATGCCCTGCAGAGAACCTTCATTCATATAGTTGATGCCCAGACTTAGAAAATTGTTTCCTAAAGATGATTCCTAGAGAGAGAACCTTCTTTCATAAAGAGGATGCCCAGAGATAAAACTTTTATTCATAAAAGTGATGCCCGAGAGAGAGAGCCTTCATTCATAAAGATGATGCCCTGAGAAAGAACCAACTTACATGAAGGTGATGCCAAGAGAGATGACCTTCATTCATAAGATGATACCCAGAGAACCTACATTCATAAAGATGATGCCCAGAGAGAGAAACATCATTTACAAATATGATGCCAAGAGAGAACATTTTTTAAAAGATGATTCCCAGGCAGAAAAACTTCTTTCATAAATATGATGCCCAGAGGAAGAACCTTCATTCATAAAGATGTTGCCCAGGCAGAGTAACTTCATTCATAAAGGTGATGCCCAGAGAGAGAACCTTCATTCATCAAGATCATGCCCAGGCAGAGAAACTTCATTCATAAAGGTGATGCCCAGAGAGAGAACCTTCATTCATCAAGATCATGCCCAGGCAGAGTAACTTCATTCATAAAGGTGATGCCCAGAGAGAGAACCTTCATTCATCAAGATCATGCCCAGGCAGAGAAACTTCATTCATAAAGGTGATGCCCAGAGAGAGAACCTTCATTCACAAATATGATGCCAAGAGAGAACATTCTTTCAAAAGATGATTCCCAGGCAGAGAACCTTCTTTCATAAATATGATGCCCAGAGGAAGAACCTTCATCCATAAAGATGTTGCCCAGGCAGAGTAACTTCATTCATAAAGGTGATGCCCAGAGAGAGAAACTTCATGCATCAAGATCAAGCCCAGGAAGAGAAACTTCATTCATAAAGGTGATGCCCAGAGAGAGAACCTTCATTCATCAAGATCATGCCCAGGCAGGGAACCTTCATTCATAAAGATGATACCAGAGAGAGAATCTTGTTTCATAAAGATGATGCCCAGAGAGCGTACCTTCATTCATCAAGATCATGCCCAGGCAGAGAACCTTCTTTCATAAAGATGATGCCCAGGCAGAGAACCTTCATTCATAAAGATGATGCCCAAAGAGAGAACCTGCTTTCAAAAATAGGATGCCCATAGTGATAATCTTCTCTCATAAAGATTATGCCCACAGAGGGAACCTTCATTCATAAAAATGATGCCCAAGGAGAGAACCATCATTCATGGAGTTGATGCCCCAAGAAAGAACATTCTTTCATAAAGGTGATGCCCAGAGAGAGAACATTCTTTCATAAAGATGATTCCTAGGCAGAGAACCTTCTTTCATAAATATGTTGTCCAGAGAGAGAGCCATCTTTCATAAAGATGATGCCCTTGGAGAGAACCTTAATTCATAAAGGTGATGCCCAGAGAGAGAACCTTCATTCATAAAGATGATGCCAACAGAGAGAACCGTCATTCATAAAAATGATGCCAGGGAGAGAACCATCATTCATGGAGTTGATGCCCCGAGAAAGAAGCTTCTTTCATAAAGGTGATGCCAAGAGAGATAAACTTCATTCATAAGATGATACCCAGAGAACCTTCATTCATAAAGATGATGCACAGAGAGAGAACGTTCATTCACAAAGATGATGGCCAGACAGAGAACATTATTTCATAAAGATGATTCCCAGGCAGAGAACCTTCTTTCATAAATATGATGCGCAGAGAAAGAGCTTTCATTCATAAAAATGTTGCCCAGGCAGAGTAACTTCAATCATAAAGGTGATGCCCAGAGAGAGAACCTTCATTCATCAAGATCATGCCCAGGCAGAGAAACTTCATTCATAAAGGTGATGCCCAGAGAGAGATCCTTCATTCATCAAGATCATGCCCAGGCAGAGAACCTTCATTCATAAAGATCATACCAGAGAGAGAATCTTGTTTCATAAAGATGAAGCCCAGAGAGCGTACCTTCATTCATAAAGATGATGCCCTGGTAGAGAACCTTCTTCATAAAGATGATGCCCAGGCAGAGAACCTTCTTTCATAAAGATGATGCCCAAGCAGAGAACCTTCATTCATAAAGATGATGCCCAAAGAGAGAACCTGCTTTCAAAAATATGATGCCCAGAGTGATAGCCTTCTCTCATAAAGATGATGCCCACAGAGAGAACCTTGATTCATAAAAATGATGCCCAGGGAGAGAACCATCATTCATGGATTTGATGCCCAGAGAAAGAACCTTCTTTCATAAAGGTGATGCCCAGAGAGAGAAACTTCATTAATATGATGATGCCCAGAGAACCTTAATTCATAAAGATGATGCCCAGAGAGAGAACCTTCATTCACAAAGATGATGCCCAGGCAGAGAACTTTCTTTCATAAAGATGATTCCCAGTCAGAGAAACTTCTTTCATAAATATGTTGTCCAGAGAAAGAGCCTTCTTTCAAAAAGATGATGCCCATGGAGAGAACCTTCATTCATAAATGTGATGCCCAGAGAGAGAACTTACATTCATAAAGATGATGCACAGGCATAGAACCTTCATTCATAAATATGATGCCCACAGAGAGAACCTTCATTTATAAAAATGATGTCCAGGGAGAGAACCATCATTAATGGAGATGATGGCCATAGAAAGAACCTTCTTTCATAAAGTTGATGCCCAGAGAGAGAACCTTCATTCATAAGATGATGCCCAGAGAACCTTCATTCATAAAGATGATGCCCAGAGAGAGAACCTTCATTCAAAAAGGTGATGCCCATACAGAGAAGCTTGCTTCATAAAGATGATGCCTAGAAAGAGAACCTCCTTTCATAAAGATAATGCCCAAAGAGAGAACCTGCTTACAAAAATATGATGACAGAGTGATAGCTTTCTCTCAAAAAGATGATGCCCTGGCAGAGAACCTTCATTCATATAGTTGATGCCCAGACTTAGAAACTTGTTTCCTAAAGATGATTCCCAGAGAGAGAACCTTCTTTCATAAAGAGGATGCCCTGAGATAAAACTTTTATTCATAAAAGTGATGCCCGAGAGAGAGCCTTCATTCATAAAGATGATGCCCAGAGAGAGAACCATCATTCATGAAGATGATGCCCAGAGAAGGAACCTACTTACATAAAGGTGATGCCAAGAGATATGACCTTCATTCATAAGATGATACCCAGAGAACCTTCATTCATAAAGATAATGCCCAGAGAGAGAACCTTCATTCATAAAGATGATGCCCAGAGAGAGAAACTTCATTCACAAATATGATGCCAAGAGAGAACATTCTTTCAAAAGATGATTCCCAGGTAGAAAACCTTCTTTCATAAATATGATGCCCAGAGAAAGAGCCACCATTCATAAAGAGGTTGTCCAGGCAGAGAAACTTCATTCATAACGGTGATGCCCAGAGAGAGAACCTTCATTCATCAAGATCATGCCCAGGCAGAGAAACTTCATTCATAAAGGTGATGCACAGAGAGAGAACGTTCATTCACAAAGATGATGGCCAGACAGAGAACATTATTTCATAAAGATGATTCCCAGGCAGAGAACCTTCTTTCATAAATATGATGCCCAGAGGAAGAACCTTCATTCATAAAGATGTTGCCCAGGCAGAGTAACTTCATTCATAAAGGTGATGCCCAGAGAGAGAACCTTCATTCATCAAGATCATGCCCAGGCAGAGAAACTTCATTCATAAAGGTGATGCCCAGAGAGAGAACCTTCATTCATCAAGATCATGCCCAGGCAGAGTAACTTCATTCATAAAGGTGATGCCCAGAGAGAGAACCTTCATTCATCAAGATCATGCCCAGGCAGAGAAACTTCATTCATAAAGGTGATGCCCAGAGAGAGAACCTTCATTCACAAATATGATGCCAAGAGAGAACATTCTTTCAAAAGATGATTCCCAGGCAGAGAACCTTCTTTCATAAATATGATGCCCAGAGGAAGAACCTTCATCCATAAAGATGTTGCCCAGGCAGAGTAACTTCATTCATAAAGGTGATGCCCAGAGAGAGAAACTTCATGCATCAAGATCAAGCCCAGGAAGAGAAACTTCATTCATAAAGGTGATGCCCAGAGAGAGAACCTTCATTCATCAAGATCATGCCCAGGCAGGGAACCTTCATTCATAAAGATGATACCAGAGAGAGAATCTTGTTTCATAAAGATGATGCCCAGAGAGCGTACCTTCATTCATCAAGATCATGCCCAGGCAGAGAACCTTCTTTCATAAAGATGATGCCCAGGCAGAGAACCTTCATTCATAAAGATGATGCCCAAAGAGAGAACCTGCTTTCAAAAATAGGATGCCCATAGTGATAATCTTCTCTCATAAAGATTATGCCCACAGAGGGAACCTTCATTCATAAAAATGATGCCCAAGGAGAGAACCATCATTCATGGAGTTGATGCCCCAAGAAAGAACATTCTTTCATAAAGGTGATGCCCAGAGAGAGAACATTCTTTCATAAAGATGATTCCTAGGCAGAGAACCTTCTTTCATAAATATGTTGTCCAGAGAGAGAGCCATCTTTCATAAAGATGATGCCCTTGGAGAGAACCTTAATTCATAAAGGTGATGCCCAGAGAGAGAACCTTCATTCATAAAGATGATGCCAACAGAGAGAACCGTCATTCATAAAAATGATGCCAGGGAGAGAACCATCATTCATGGAGTTGATGCCCCGAGAAAGAAGCTTCTTTCATAAAGGTGATGCCAAGAGAGATAAACTTCATTCATAAGATGATACCCAGAGAACCTTCATTCATAAAGATGATGCACAGAGAGAGAACGTTCATTCACAAAGATGATGGCCAGACAGAGAACATTATTTCATAAAGATGATTCCCAGGCAGAGAACCTTCTTTCATAAATATGATGCGCAGAGAAAGAGCTTTCATTCATAAAAATGTTGCCCAGGCAGAGTAACTTCAATCATAAAGGTGATGCCCAGAGAGAGAACCTTCATTCATCAAGATCATGCCCAGGCAGAGAAACTTCATTCATAAAGGTGATGCCCAGAGAGAGATCCTTCATTCATCAAGATCATGCCCAGGCAGAGAACCTTCATTCATAAAGATCATACCAGAGAGAGAATCTTGTTTCATAAAGATGAAGCCCAGAGAGCGTACCTTCATTCATAAAGATGATGCCCTGGTAGAGAACCTTCTTCATAAAGATGATGCCCAGGCAGAGAACCTTCTTTCATAAAGATGATGCCCAAGCAGAGAACCTTCATTCATAAAGATGATGCCCAAAGAGAGAACCTGCTTTCAAAAATATGATGCCCAGAGTGATAGCCTTCTCTCATAAAGATGATGCCCACAGAGAGAACCTTGATTCATAAAAATGATGCCCAGGGAGAGAACCATCATTCATGGATTTGATGCCCAGAGAAAGAACCTTCTTTCATAAAGGTGATGCCCAGAGAGAGAAACTTCATTAATATGATGATGCCCAGAGAACCTTAATTCATAAAGATGATGCCCAGAGAGAGAACCTTCATTCACAAAGATGATGCCCAGGCAGAGAACTTTCTTTCATAAAGATGATTCCCAGTCAGAGAAACTTCTTTCATAAATATGTTGTCCAGAGAAAGAGCCTTCTTTCAAAAAGATGATGCCCATGGAGAGAACCTTCATTCATAAATGTGATGCCCAGAGAGAGAACTTACATTCATAAAGATGATGCACAGGCATAGAACCTTCATTCATAAATATGATGCCCACAGAGAGAACCTTCATTTATAAAAATGATGTCCAGGGAGAGAACCATCATTAATGGAGATGATGGCCATAGAAAGAACCTTCTTTCATAAAGTTGATGCCCAGAGAGAGAACCTTCATTCATAAGATGATGCCCAGAGAACCTTCATTCATAAAGATGATGCCCAGAGAGAGAACCTTCATTCAAAAAGGTGATGCCCATACAGAGAAGCTTGCTTCATAAAGATGATGCCTAGAAAGAGAACCTCCTTTCATAAAGATAATGCCCAAAGAGAGAACCTGCTTACAAAAATATGATGACAGAGTGATAGCTTTCTCTCAAAAAGATGATGCCCTGGCAGAGAACCTTCATTCATATAGTTGATGCCCAGACTTAGAAACTTGTTTCCTAAAGATGATTCCCAGAGAGAGAACCTTCTTTCATAAAGAGGATGCCCTGAGATAAAACTTTTATTCATAAAAGTGATGCCCGAGAGAGAGCCTTCATTCATAAAGATGATGCCCAGAGAGAGAACCATCATTCATGAAGATGATGCCCAGAGAAGGAACCTACTTACATAAAGGTGATGCCAAGAGATATGACCTTCATTCATAAGATGATACCCAGAGAACCTTCATTCATAAAGATAATGCCCAGAGAGAGAACCTTCATTCATAAAGATGATGCCCAGAGAGAGAAACTTCATTCACAAATATGATGCCAAGAGAGAACATTCTTTCAAAAGATGATTCCCAGGTAGAAAACCTTCTTTCATAAATATGATGCCCAGAGAAAGAGCCACCATTCATAAAGAGGTTGTCCAGGCAGAGAAACTTCATTCATAACGGTGATGCCCAGAGAGAGAACCTTCATTCATCAAGATCATGCCCAGGCAGAGAAACTTCATTCATAAAGGTGATGCACAGAGAGAGAACGTTCATTCACAAAGATGATGGCCAGACAGAGAACATTATTTCATAAAGATGATTCCCAGGCAGAGAACCTTCTTTCATAAATATGATGAGCAGAGAAAGAGCCTTCATTCATAAAGATGTTGCCCAGGCAGAGAAACTTCATTCATAAAGGTGATGCCCAGAGAGAGAACCTTTATTCATCAAGATGATGCCCAGGCAGAGAACCTTCTTTCATAAAGATGATGCCCAAGCAGGGAACCTTCATTCATAAAGATGATGCCCAAAGAGAGAACCTGCTTTCAAAAATATGATGCCCAGAGTGATAGCCTTCTCTCATAAAGATGATGCCCACAGAGAGAACCTTCATTCATAAAAATGATGCCAGGGAGAGAACCATCATTCACAGAGTTGATGCCCCGAGAAAGAAGCTTCTTTCATAAAGGTGATGCCAAGAGAGATAAACTTCATTCATAAGATGATACCCAGAGAACCTTCATTCATAAAGATGATGCACAGAGAGAGAAAGTTCATTCACAAAGATGATGGCCAGACAGAGAACATTATTTCATAAAGATGATTCCCAGGCAGAGAACCTTCTTTCATAAATATGATGCGCAGAGAAAGAGCCTTCATTCATAAAGATGTTGCCCAGGCAGAGAAACTTCATTCATAAAGGTGATGCCCAGAGAGAGAACATTTATTCATCAAGATCATGCCCAGGCAGAGAAACTTCATTCATAAAGGTGAAGCCCAGAGAGAGAACCTTCATTCATCAAGATTACGCCCTGGCAGAGAACCTACATTCATAAAGATGATACCAGAGAGAGAATCTTGTTTCAAAAAGAAGATGCCCTGAGAGCGTACCTTCATTCATAAAGATGATGCCCTGGTAGAGCACCTTCTTCATAAAGATGATGCCCAGGCAGAGAACCTTCTTTCATAGAGATGATGCCCAGAGAACCTTCAATCATAAAGATGATGCCCAGAGAGAGAACCTTCATTCACAAAGATGATGCCCCTGTAGAGAACATTCTTTCATAAGATGATTCCCAGGCAGAGATCCTTCTTTCATAAATATGATGCCCAGAGAAAGAGCCTTCATTATTAAAGATGTTGCCCAAGCAGAGAACCTTCATTCATAAAGATGATGCCCAGAGAGAGAACCTTCATTCACAAAGATTATGCCCAGGCAAAGAACCATTTTCGTAAAGATGATTCCCAGGAAGAGAACCTTCTTTCATAAAGATGATGCCCAGACAGAGAGCCTTCATCATAAACATGATGTCCAGAAGAGAACCATCATTCATAAAGATGATGCCCAGGCAGAAACACTCATTCATAAAGATGATGCCCAGAGAGAGAACCATCATTCATGAAGATGATGCCCAGAGAAAGAACCTTCTTACATAAAGGTGATCCCCAGATAGAGAACCTTCATTCATAAGATGATGCCCAGAGAACCTTCTTAATAAAGATGATGCCCAGAGAGCGAACCTTCATTCATAAAGAAGATGCACAGAGAGAGAACCTCCATTCACAAAGATGATGCCCAGGCAGAGAATATTCTTTCATAAAGATGATTCCCACAGAGACAACCTTCTTTCATAAAGATGATGCCCACACAGAGAGCCTTGATCATAAACATGATGCCCAGAAGAGAAGCGTCATTCATAAAGATGATGCCCAGGCAGAAATTTTCATTCATAAAGATGATGCCCAGAGTGAGAAGCTTCATTCATGAAGATGATGCCCAGAGAAAGAACCTTCTAACATAAAGGTGATGCCCAGAGAGAGAGCCTTCTTTCATATAGATGATGCCCAGGCAGAGAACCTTCATAAATAAAGATAATGCCCAGACAGAGAACTTTCTTTCATAAAGATGATGATAAAGCAGAGAACTTTCATTCATAAAGATGATGCCCAGAGAAAGAACTTTCTTTCATAAAGAGGATACCCAGAAAGAGAATCTTTGTTCAATAAAAATGCTGCCCAGAGAGAGAGCCTTAATTCATAAAGATGATGCCCACACAGAGAACCTTCAATCACAAAGTTAATGCCCAGGCAGAGAATCTTCTTTCGTAAAGATGATGCCCAGGTAGAGAACCTTCTTTCATAAAGATGATGCCCAGGCAGAGAATCTTCTTTCATAAAGATGATGCCCAGGCAGAGAATCTTCTTTCATAAAGATGATGCCCAAACAGAGGACCTTCTTTCATAAATATGATGTACATAGAGAGAGCCTTCATTCATAAAGATGATGCCCAAACAGAGATCTTTCTTTCATAAAGATGATGCCCATAGAGAGAACATTCTTTCATAAAGATGATGCCCAAAGAGAGAACTTTCATTCACCAAGATATGCACAGAGAGATAACTTTCATTCATATAGATGATAGCCAGGCAGAAAACCTTGTTTCAAAAAGATGATGCCCAGAGAGCGTACCTTCATTCATAAAAATGATGCCCAGGTAGAGAAGCTTCTTCGTAAAGTTGATGACCAGGCAGAGAACCTTCTTTCATAAAGATGATGCCCAGAGAGAGAACCTTCATTCATAAAGATGATCTCCAGGCAGAGAGCCTTCTTTCATAAAGATGATGCCCAGGCAGAGAATCTTCTTTCATAAAGATGATGCCCAAACAGAGAACCTTCTTTCATAAATATGATGCACATAGAGAAAGCCTTCATTCATAAAGATGTTGCCCAGAGAGTGAACTTTCATACATAAAGATGATGCCCAGAGAGAGACCATTCTTTCATAAAGATGATGCCCAGAGACAGAACCTTCATTCATAAAGATGATGCCCAGAGAGAGAACCTTCATTCATTAAGATGATGCCAAGAGATCCTTCATTCATAATGATGATGCCCAAAGAAAGTACCTTCATTCACAAAGAATATGCCCACAGTGAACCTTCTTTCGTAATGATGATGCCCAGGCACAGAACCATCTTTCATAAAGATGATTCCCAGGAAGAGAACCTTCTTCCATAAAGACGATGTGCAAACAGAGAACATTCATTCATAATGATGATGCTCAGAGAGCGAATCTTGTTTCATAAAGATGATGCCCAGAGAGAGAACGTTCTTTCATAAAGATGATGCCTAGACAGAGAGCCTTCATCATAAACATGATGCCCAGAAGAGAACCGTCATTCATAAAGATGATGCCCAGGCAGAAATTATCATTCATAAAGATGATTGCCAGAGAGAGAACGATCATTCATGAAGATGATGATCAGAGAAAGAACCTTCTTACATAAAGGTGATGACCAGAGAGAGAACCTTCATTCATAAGATGATGCCCAGAGAACCTTCATTCATAAAGATGATGCCCAGAGAGAGAACCTCCATTCACAAAGATGATGCCCAGGCAGAGAATATTCTTTCATAAAGATGATTCCCACAGAGAGAACCTTCTTTCATAAAGATGATGCCCAGACAGAGAGCCTTGATCATAAATATGATGCCCAGAAGAGAACCGTCATTCATAAAGATGATGCCCAGGCAGAAATTTTCATTCATAAAGATGATGCCCAGAGAGAGAAGCTTCATTCATGAAGATGATGCCCAGAGAAAGAAACTTCTTACATAAAGGTGATGCTCAGAGAGAGAACCTTCATTCATAAGATGATGCCCAGAGTACCTTCATTCATAAAGATGATGCCCAGAGAGAGAACCTTCACACATAAAGATGATGCACAGAGAGAGAGTACTGTCATTCATAAAGAAGATTCCCAATCATGGGATCCCAAATGGTAGAGAAGGGGCAATGGCTGGCCTGGTGGGAAAAGATCAAGGGTAAGGGTGCTTAGAGAAGAGGTATACTCTAGCCCAGGTGGCGATGAAGCATTGTAGTAGGACAGGAGGAAGGTCAAGGGAGATGGAGGAAAGAGCTAGGAGTCAAAGGGCATTCATGGAGGTCTAGACAAAGACATGTACATGCAAATATATATAGGAGGATGGGGAAATAGATCTATGTGTCTATATTTATAGGTCAAGTATTAAGGTGGCGGAAGGACCTTGGGCCTCTACTAAAACACTCCCTCACTGCATGAATACCTTCTTTTATTAAATTGGAACTCTATGATGCTCACACTCCCAACACAACGGCTGGAGCCAAAGTGGGTGAACAAGTAAATGTGGTGAAGAAAGATGATGGTGCCCGGCTATGAAAAGAGATAGTGACTGGGGTCTTAAAGGCTTGAAGATAAACAAGCGGCCATGTAGCTCAGAAGCAACAAAGTCCACATGGAAGAACACACCAGCCTGTGTGATCGAGTGGTCCCAAAGGGATCAGTTACCAGGCATCAAAGAACAAAAAATCATATCATTGACTGCACACCTCCATGATAGGATCGCTGAAGACAAATGGGTGCATAAGCAAATGTGGTGAAGAAAGCTGATGGTGCCCGGCTATCAAAAGAGATAGTGTCTGGGGTCTTAAAGGCTTGAAGGTGAACAATCGGCCATCTAGCTCAGAAGCAAATAAGCCCACATGGAAGAAGCACACCGGCCAGTGCGATCATGAGGTGCCCAAGGGACCAGGTATAAGGCATCATGCAAAAAAAAAAAAGATATAAGTCTGTGTATGTATGGGTATATATGTGTATATGTATATATGTATGTGTATATATGTATATATATCATATTAAATGAAGGGGGAAGTGCAGAGTGGAGACCCAAGGCCCAAGTGTCGACCAATGGAGTTCCATCATAGAGGGGTTTAGGAGAGTAGATGGGTTATTAGGGTGTGAGGTAGTATTGATGAAGAACAGAGCTTTCCCCCAGATCCTGGATGCTTCCTCCCCCCCAACTACCATGATCCGAATTCTACCTTGCAGTGCTGAATAGGACAGAGGCTGTACACTGGTGCATATGAGGGTTGGAGGTACAGAGAATCCAGGGTGGATGATACCTTCAGGACAAGGGTGTGAGGGACGATGCTGGGAGAGTGGAGGGTGAGTGGGTTGGAAAGGGAGAATTGATTACAAGGATCCACATGTGACCTCTTCCTTGGGAGAGGGATAGAAGAGAAGGGGGGAAAGGAGACGCCGGATAGGGCAAGATATGACAAAAAACGATGTATAAATTACCAAGGGGATATAAGGGAGGGGGTAATGGAGAGGGGGGGGGGAAAGAGGACCTGATGCAAGGGGCTTAAGCGGATAGTAAATGCCTTGAGAATGATTGGGGCAGGGAATGTATGGATGTGCTTTATACAATTGATGTATGTATTTGTATGGATTGTGGTAAGAGTTGTTTGAGTCCCTAATAAAATGTAAAAGAAGAAAAGAGAAAAAATTGATTAGGGCAAAGACTGTACAGATGTGCTTTATACAATTGATGTATGTATATGTATGAACTGTGAAAAGAATTGTATGAGCACCAATAAATTGTTAAAATAAAAAAAATTTAAAAATCTTAAAAAAAAAGATGATTCCCAGAGATAGAACCATAATTCATGAAGATGATGCCCAGAGAAAGAACCTACTTACATAAAGGTGATGCCCAGAGAGAGAACCTTCATTCATAAGATGATGCCCAGAGAACCTTCATTAATAAAGATGATGCCCAGAGAGAGAACCTTCATTCACAAAGATGATGCCGAGAGAGAACATTTTTTCAAAAAGATGATTCCCAGGAAGAGAACCTTCTTTCATAAATATGATGCCCAGAGAAAGAGCCTTCATTGATAAAGATGTTCCCCAGGCAGGGAACCTTCATTCATAAAGGTAATGCCCAGAGAGAGAGCCTTCATTCACAAAGATGATGCCTATGCAGAGAACATTCTTTCATAAATATGATGCCCAGAGAAAGAGCCTTCATTAATAAAGATGTTGCCCAGGCAGAGAACCTACATTCATAAAGGTGATGCCCACAGAGAGAACCTTCATTCATAAAGATGATGCCCAGATATAGCCTTGATAATAAACATGATGCCCAGAAGAGAACCGTCATTCATAAAGATGATGCCCAGCCAGAAATTTTCATTCATAAAGATGATGCCCAGAGAGAGAACCTTCATTCATAAAGATGATGCACAGAGAGAGAACATCCATTCACAAAGATAATGCCCAGGCAGAGAACATTCTTTCATAAAGATGATGCCCATTCATGGAGGTCTAGACAAAGACATGTACATGCAAATATATATATAGGAGGATGGGGAAATAGATCTATGTGTCTATATTTATAGGTCAAGTATTAAGGTGGCGGAAGGACCTTGGGCCTCTACTCAAACTCTCCCTCAATGCATGAATACCTTCTTTTATAAAATTGGAACTCTATGATGCTCACTCTCCCAACACAACGGCTGGAGCCAAAGGGGGTGAACAAGTAAATGTGGTGAAGAAAGCTGATGGTGCCCGGCTATCAAAAGAGATAGTGACTGGGGTCTTAAAGGCTTGAAGATAAACAAGCGGCCATCTAGCTCAGAAGCAACAAAGTCCACATGGAAGAACACACCAGCCTGTGTGATCGAGTGGTCCCAAAGGGATCAGTTACCAGGCATCAAAGAACAAAAAATCATATCATTGACTGCACACCTCCATGATAGGATCGCTGAAGACAAATGGGTGCATAAGCAAATGTGGTGAAGAAAGCTGATGGTGCCCGGCTATCAAAAGAGATAGTGTCTGGGGTCTTAAAGGCTTGAAGGTGAACAAGCGGCCATCTCGCTCAGAAACAAATAAGCCCACATGGAAGAAGCACACCGGCCAGTGCGATCATGAGGTGTCCAAGGGACCAGGTATAAGGCATCATGCAAAAAAAAAGATATAAATGTGTGTATGTATGTGTATATATGTGTATATGTATATATGTATGTGTATATATGTATATATATCATATTAAATGAAGGGGGAAGTGCAGAGTGGAGACCCAAGGCCCAAGTGTCGACCAATGGAGTTCCATCATAGAGGGGTTTAGGAGAGTAGATGGGTTATTAGGGTGTGAGGTAGTATTGATGAAGAACAGAGCTTTCTCCCAGATCCTGGATGCTTCCTCCCCCCCAACTACCATGATCCGAATTCTACCTTGCAGTGCTGAATAGGACAGAGGCTGTACACTGGTGCATATGAGGGTTGGAGGTACAGAGAATCCAGGGTGGATGATACCTTCAGGACAAGGGTGTGAGGGACGATGCTGGGAGAGTGGAGGGTGAGTGTGTTGGAAAGGGAGAATTGATTACAAGGATCCACATGTGACCTCTTCCTTGGGAGAGGGATAGAAGAGAAGGGGGGAAAGGAGACGCCGGATAGGGCAAGATATGACAAAAAACGATGTATAAATTACCAAGGGGATATAAGGGAGGGGGGAATGGGCAGGGGGGGGGGGAAGAGGACCTGATGCAAGGGGCTTAAGCGGATAGTAAATGCCTTGAGAATGATTGGGGCAGGGAATGTATGGATGTGCTTTATACAATTGATGTATGTATTTGTATGGATTGTGGTAAGAGTTGTTTGAGTCCCTAATAAAATGTAAAAGAAGAAAAGAGAAAAAATTGATTAGGGCAAAGACTGTACAGATGTGCTTTATACAATTGATGTATGTATATGTATGAACTGTGAAAAGAATTGTATGAGCACCAATAAATTGTTAAAATAAAAAAAATTTAAAAATCTTTAAAAAAAAGATGATTCCCAGAGATAGAACCATAATTCATGAAGATGATGCCCAGAGAAAGAACCTACTTACATAAAGGTGATGCCCAGAGAGAGAACCTTCATTCATAAGATGATGCCCAGAGAACCTTCATTAATAAAGATGATGCCCAGAGAGAGAACCTTCATTCACAAAGATGATGCCGAGAGAGAACATTTTTTCAAAAAGATGATTCCCAGGAAGAGAACCTTCTTTCATAAATATGATGCCCAGAGAAAGAGCCTTCATTGATAAAGATGTTCCCCAGGCAGGGAACCTTCATTCATAAAGGTAATGCCCAGAGAGAGAGCCTTCATTCACAAAGATGATGCCCATGCAGAGAACATTCTTTCATAAATATGATGCCCAGAGAAAGAGCCTTCATTAATAAAGATGTTGCCCAGGCAGAGAACCTACATTCATAAAGGTGATGCCCACAGAGAGAACCGTCATTCATAAAGATGATGCCCAGCCAGAAATTTTCATTCATAAAGATGATGCCCAGAGAGAGAACCTTCATTCATAAAGATGATGCACAGAGAGAGAACATCCATTCACAAAGATAATGCCCAGGCAGAGAACATTCTTTCATAAAGATGATGCCCATTCATGGAGGTCTAGACAAAGACATGTACATGCAAATATATATATAGGAGGATGGGGAAATAGATCTATGTGTCTATATTTATAGGTCAAGTATTAAGGTGGCGGAAGGATCTTGGGCCTCTACTCAAACACTCCCTCAATGCATGAATACCTTCTTTTATTAAATTGGAACTCTATGATGCTCACTCTCCCAACACAACGGCTGGAGCCAAAGGGGGTGAACAAGTAAATGTGGTGAAGAAAGCTGATGGTGCCCGGCTATCAAAAGAGATAGTGACTGGGGTCTTAAAGGCTTGAAGATAAACAAGCGACCATCTAGCTCAGAAGCAACAAAGTACAAATGGAAGAACACACCAGCCTGTGTGATCGAGTGGTCCCAAAGGGATCAGTTACCAGGCATCAAAAACAAAAAATCATATCATTGACTGCACACCTCCATGATAGGATCGCTGAAGACAAATGGGTGCATAAGCAAATGTGGTGAAGAAAGCTGATGGTGCCCGGCTATCAAAAGAGATAGTGTCTGGGGTCTTAAAGGCTTGAAGGTGAACAAGCGGCCACCTAGCTCAGAAGCACATAAGCCCACATGGAAGAAGCACACCGGCCAGTGCGATCACGAGGTGCCCAAAGGACCAGGTATAAGGCATCATGCAAAAAAGAAAAGATATAAGTGTGTGTATGTATGTGTATATATGTGTATATGTATATATATATATATATATATGATATTAAATGAAGGGGGAAGTGCTGAGTGGAGACCCAAGGCCCAAGTGTCGGACAATGGAGATCCCCTCATAGAGTGGTTTAGGAGAGGAGATGGGTTAATTAGGGTGTGAGGTAGTATCGATGAAGAACACAGTTTTTCCCCAGATCCTGGATGCTTCCTCCCCCCAACTACCATGATCCGAATTCTACCTTGCAGGGCTGGATAGGACAGAGGCTGTACACTGGTACATATGAGAATTGGAGGTACAGGGAATCCAGGGTGGATGATACCTTCAGGACCAAAGGTGTGAGGGACGATGCCGGGAGAATGGAGGGTGAGTGGGTTGGAAAGGGGGAACTGATTACAAGGATCCACATGTGACCTCTTCCCTGGGAGAGGGACAGCAGAGAAGGGGGGAAGGGAGACTCCGGATAGGGCAAGATATGACAAAACAACGATGTATAAATTACCAAGGGCATATGAGGGAGGGGGGAATAGGGAGGGAGGGGGGTGAAAGAGGACCTGATGCAAGGGGCTTAAGTGGAGAGCAATGCCTTGAGAATGATTGGGGCAGGGAATGTATGGACGTGCTTTATACAATTGATGTATGTATATGTATGGATTGTGGTAAGAGTTGTTTGAGTCCCTAATAAAATGTAAAAGAAGAAAAAAAAAGATGATGCCCAGACAAAGAGACTTCATCATAAACGTGATGCCCAGAAGAGAACCATCATTCATAAAGATGATGCCCAGGCAGAAACTTTCATTCATAAAGATGATGCCCACAGAGAGAAACTTCTTTCATAAAGATGATGCCAAGCCATAGCCTTGATCATAAACATGATGCCCAGAGAGAGAACCTTCATTCATAAAGATGATGCACAGAGATAGAACCTCCATTCACAAAGATAATGTCCAGGCAGAGAACATTCTTTCATAAAGATGATTCCCACAGAGAGAACCTTCTTTCATAAATATGCTGCCCAGCGAAAGAGCCTTCATTCATCAAGATGTTGCCCAGGCAGAGAACCTTCATTCATAAAGGTGATGCCAAGAAAGAGAACCTTCATTCATAAAGATGATGCCCAGAGAGAGAACCGTCATTCATAAAGATGATGCCCAGACAGAGAGCCTTGATCATAAACATGATGCCCAGAAGAGAACCTTCATTCATAAAGATGATGCCCAGGTAGAAATTTTCATTCATAACGATGATGACAAGAGAGAGAACCATCAATCATGAAGATGATGCCCAGAGAACCTTCATTTATAATAATGATGCCCAAAGAAAGTACCTTCATTCACAAAGATTATGCCCAGGCAGAGAACTTTCTTTTGTAAAGATGATGCCAAGACATAGAACCATCTTTCGTAAAGATGATTCCCAGGAAGAGAACCTTCTTTCATAATGATGATGCCCAGAGAGAGAACAATTTTTAATAAAGATGAATCACAGACAGAGAACATTCTTTCATAAATTAGCTGCCCAGAGAAATCGCCTTTATTCATAAAGATGTTGCCAAGGCAGAGATTCTTCATTCATAAAGGTGATGTCCAGAGAGAGAACCTTCTTTCATAAACATGATGCCCATGGAGAGAACCTTCATTCATAAAGATCATGCCCAGGCAGAAAACCTTCATTCATAAAGGTGATGCCCACAGAGAGAACCTTCATTCATAAAGATGATACCAGAGAGAGAATCTTGTTTCATAAAGATGATGCCCAGAGAGCGTACCTTCATTCATAAAGATGATACCCTGGTAGAGAACCTACTTCGTAAAAATGATGCCCAGGCCGAGAACCTTCTTTCATAAAGATGATGCCCCGAGAGAGAACCTTCATTCATAAGATGATGCCAAGAGAACCTTCATTCATAAAGATGATGCACAGAGAGAGAGAGAACCTTCATTCACAAAAATGATGGCCAGGTAGAGTACATTCTTTCATAAAGATGTTTCCCAGGCAGAGAACCTTCTTTCATAAATATGATGCGTAGAGAAAGAGCCTTCATTCATAAAGGTGATGCCAGAGAGAGAACCTTTATTCATCAAGATCATGCCCAGGCAGAGAACCTTCATTCATAAAGGTGATACACCGAGAGAGAACCTTCATTCATCAAGATCATGCCCAGGCAGAGAACCTTCACTCATAAAGATGATACCAGAGAGAGAATCTTGTTTCATAAAGATGATGCCCAGAGAGCGTACCTTCATTCATAAAGATGATACCCACAGAGAGAACCTTCTATCATAAAGATGATGCCCAGACAGAGAGCCTTGATCATAAACATGATGCCCAGAAGAGAACCTTCATTCATAAAGATGATGCCCAGGTAGAAATTTTCATTCATAACGATGATGACAAGAGAGAGAACCATCAATCATGAAGATGATGCCCAGAGAACCTTCATTTATAATAATGATGCCCAAAGAAAGTACCTTCATTCACAAAGATTATGCCCAGGCAGAGAACTTTCTTTTGTAAAGATGATGCCAAGACATAGAACCATCTTTCGTAAAGATGATTCCCAGGAAGAGAACCTTCTTTCATAATGATGATGCCCAGAGAGAGAACAATTTTTAATAAAGATGAATCACAGACAGAGAACATTCTTTCATAAATTAGCTGCCCAGAGAAATCGCCTTTATTCATAAAGATGTTGCCAAGGCAGAGAATCTTCATTCATAAAGGTGATGTCCAGAGAGAGAACCTTCTTTCATAAACATGATGCCCATGGAGAGAACCTTCATTCATAAAGATCATGCCCAGGCAGAGAACCTTCATTCATAAAGGTGATGCACAGAGAGAAAACCTTCAATCATAAAGATGATACCAGAGAGAGAATCTTGTTTCATAAAGATGATGCCCAGAGAGCGAACCTTCATTCATAAAGATGATGCCCTGGTAGAGAACCTACTTCGTAAAAATGATGCCCAGGCCGAGAACCTTCTTTCATAAAGATGATGCCCCGAGAGAGAACCTTCATTCATAAGATGATGCCAAGAGAACCTTCATTCATAAAGATGATGCACAGAGAGAGAGAGAACCTTCATTCACAAAAATGATGGCCAGGTAGAGTACATTCTTTCATAAAGATGTTTCCCAGGCAGAGAACCTTCTTTCATAAATATGATGCGTAGAGAAAGAGCCTTCATTCATAAAGGTGATGCCAGAGAGAGAACCTTCATTCATCAAGATCATGCCCAGGCAGAGAACCTTCATTCATAAAGGTGATGCACCGAGAGAGAACCTTCATTCATCAAGATCATGTCCAGGCAGAGAACCTTCACTCATAAAGATGATACCAGAGAGAGAATCTTGTTTCATAAAGATGATGCCCAGAGAGCATACCTTCATTCATAAAGATGATGCCCTGGTAGAGAACCTTCTTCGTAAAGATGATGCCCAGGCCGAGAACCTTCTTTCATAAAGATGATGCCCAGAGAAAAGAACATTCATTCATAAAGATGATGCCCAGGCAGAGAATCGTCATTCTTAAATATGATTCCCAGAGAGAGAACCATCATTCATGAAGATGATGCCCAGAGAAAGAACCTACTTATATAAAGGTGATGCCAAGAGAAATAAACTTCATTCATAAGATGATGCCCAGAGAACCTTCATTCATAAAGTTGATGCACAGAGAGAGAACCTCCATTCACAAACATGATGCCCAGGAAGAGAACATTTTTTCATAAAGATGATGATCAGGCAGAGAACCTTCATTCATAAAGATGATGCCCAGAGAAAGAACTTCCTTTCATAAAGAGGATACCCAGAAAGAGAATCTTTGTTCAATAAAAATGCTGCCCAGAGAGAGAGCCTTAATTCATAAAGTTGATGCCCAGAGAGAGAACCTTCATTCATAAAATGATGCCCAGGCAGAGGACCTTCTTTCGTAAAGATGATGCCCAGGGAGAGAACCTTCTTTCATAAAGATGATGCCTATGCAGAGAATCTTCTTTCATTAAGGTGATGCCCAAACAGAGAACCTTCTTTCATAAATATGATGTACATAGAGAGAGCCTTCATTCATAAAGATGATGCCCAAACAGAGATCTTTCTTTCATAAAGATGATGCCCATAGAGAGAACATTCTTTCATAAAGATGATGCCCAGAAAGAGAACCTTCATTCATAAAGATGATGCACAGAGAGACAACTTTCATTCATATTAATGATAGCCAGGCAGAAAACCTTGTTTCAAAATGATGATGCCCAGAGAGCGTACCTTCATTCATAAAGATGATGCCACGGTAGAGAACCTTTTTCGTAAAGATGATGACCAGGCAGAGAACCTTCTTTCATAAAGATGCTGCCCAGAGAGAGAACCTTCATTCATAAAGATGATGCCCAGGCAGAGAAACTTCATTCACAAAGATGATGCCCAGGCAGAGAACCTGATTTCGTAAAGATCATGCCAGGTAGAGAACCTTCTTGGTAAAGATGATGCACAGAGAGGGAACCTTCATTCATAAAAATGATGCCGAAGTAGAGAACCTTCATTCATAAAGATGATTCCCAGAGAGAGAAAATTCTTTCATAAAGAGAATGCCCAGAGATAAAACTTTTATTCATAAAGGTGATGCCCAGAGAAAGAGCTTTCATTCATAAAGATGTTGCCCAGGTAGAGAACCTTCTTTCATAAAGGTGATGCATAAAGAGAGATCGTCATTCATAAAGATGATTCCCAGGCAGAGAACCTTCATTAATTAAGATGATACCAGAGAGAGAACTTTGTTTCAAAAAGATGATGCACCCCCGACAAAAAATTTTACCAAAGGACGACATTGACTCTGCACTTATGGGAGATGGACATATTTGATCAGAGCACACGGGAGAAGATGAAGGGGCAGGAGGAGAGAGTGGAGCACAGCCTGGCCCACCAGGCCGTGATGATGATGTTCCTGAGTAGAGCAGCCAGGCCACACAGAGAACAACATGGCTGGCCCCACTATGAGACATGATGCCCCTCAGTGACTAAGGGCGATACAGGGGACAGCACCGGAGACACAGTGTGGGAATTGCACCTGACCTGATCCCACCACACCGAGGCAAATCACTGGGGGAGTGCAGCGGAACAGCAAGGGAATGGAGTGGCAAGGTCCCCAGGGAATGCTGAAAGTGGACTTCGGGGCCAGGGCGTGGTGCCCCAACAGACTGGACTGGAAAACGCTCCTAAGGGCCAGCAAACGATCCCTGAACTAACTACAAGCTTTTCTCTTGTGAACTGTTTTATTCTGTTCTTTGTCAGTGGTTTGTTTTTGTTGTTTTGTTGTCTGGTTGTATACTGTTGCTTTGTGTTCCTCTGTCTAGTTTTCGTGCATGTTAGTGACTCCACAGGTCTGTCTGAATAGGACAGGCTGGATGAACTATCTGGATGAAAAACAACGGGACCGACAGTTCCGGGGGGAATTGGGGTGGGGGGTAGGGGGGGGTAAGGAAGTGGTGTTAACAAACCCAGGGACAAGGGAAAAACATGGGACCCCAAAGGGTAGAGAAGGGGGAGTGGCAGGCCTGGTGGGAAATGATCAAGGGTAAGGTTGCTTAGAGAAGAGGTATACTCTAGCCCAGGTGGCAATGAAGCATGGTAGTAGGGCAGGAGGAAGGTCAAGGGAGAAGGAGGAAAGAGCTAGGAGTCAAAGGGCATTCATGGAGGTCTAGACAAAGACATGTACATGCAAATATATATAGGAGGTTGGGGAAATAGATCTTTGTGTCTATATTTATAGGTCAAGTATTAAGGTGGCGGAAGGACCTTGGGCCTCTACTCAAACACTCCCTCTATGCATGAATACCTTCTTTTATTAAATTGGAACTCTATGATGCTCACTCTCCCGACACAACAGCTGGAGCCAAAATGGGTGAACAAGTAAATGTGGTGAAGAAAGCTGATGGTGCCCGTCTATCAAAAGAGATAGTGACTGGGGTCTTAAAGGCTTGAAGATAAACAAGCGGCCATCTAGCTCAGAAGCAACAAAGTCCACATGGAAGAACACACCAGCCTGTGTGATCGAGTGGTCCCAAAGGGATCAGTTACCAGGCATCAAAGAACAAAAAATCATATCATTGACTGCACACCTCCATGATAGGATCGCTGAAGACAAATGGGTGCACAAGCAAATGTGGTGAAGAAAGCTGATGGTGCCCGGCTATCAAAAGAGATAGTGTTTTGGGTCTTAAAGGTTTGAAGGTGAACAAGCGGCCATCTCGCTCAGAAGCAAATAAGCCCACATGGAAGAAGCACACCGGTCAGTGCGATCACGAGGTGCCCAAGGGACCAGATATAAGACATCATGCAAAAAAAAAAAAGATATAAGTGTGTGTATGTATGTGTATATATGTGTATATGTATATATGTATGCGTATATATATATTATATTAAATGAAGGGGGAAGTGCAGAGTGGAGACCCAAGGCCCAAGTGTCGGCCAATGGAGATCCCCTCATAGAGGGGCTTAGGAAAGGAGATGGGTTAATTAGGGTGTGAGGTAGTATCGATGAAGAACACAGCTTTCCCCCAGATCCTGGATGCTTCCTCCCCCCAACTACCATGATCCGAATTCTACCTTGCAGGGCTGGATAGGACAGAGGCTGTGCACTGGTACATATGAGGGTTGGAGATACAGGGAATCCAGGGTGGATGATACCTCCAGGACCAAGGGCGTGAGGGACGATGCTGGGAGAGTGGAGGGTGAGTGGGTTGGAAAGGGGGAACTGATTACAAGGAGCCACATGTGACCTCTTCCCTGGGAGAGGGACAGCAGAGAAGGGGGAAAGGGAGACCCCGAATAGGGCAAGATATGACAAAATAACGAGGTATAAATTACCAAGGGCATATGAGGGAGGGGGGAAAAGGGAGGGAGGGGGGGAAAAAAAGAGGACCTGATGCAAGGGGCTTAAGTGAAGAGCAAATGCCTTGAGAATGATTGGGACAGGGAATGTATGGGTGTGCTTTATACAATTGATGTATGTATATGTATGGATTGTGGTAAGAGTTGTTGGAGTCCCTAATAAAATGTAAATGAAGAAAAGAGGAGAAAAAAATGATTAGGGCAAAGACTGTACAGATGTGCTTTATACAATTGATGTATGTATATGTATGAACTGTGAAAAGAATTGTATCAGCCCCAATAATTTGTTAAAAAATAATTAAAAAAAAAAAAGATGATACCAGAGAGAGAACTTTGTTTCAAAAAGATGATGCACCCCCGAAAAGAATTTTTTCCAAAGGACGACATTGAC